>NC_092769.1:19637199-20237199 GCF_047496795.1 Chiloscyllium punctatum
GGAAGGAAGGGGGAAGGAAGGAGATGGGGAAGGAAGGAGATGGGGGAAGGAGAGGGGGGAAGGAAGGGGGAAGGAAGGAGACTGGGGGGAAGGAAGGAGATGGGGGAAGGAAGGAGATGGGGGAAGGAGAGGGGGGAAGGAAGGGGGAAGGAAGGAGATGGGGAAGGAAGGAAATGGGGAGAAGGAAGGAGATGGGGAAGGAAGGAGAGGGGCAAGGAAGGAGAGGGGTAAGGAAGGAGAGGGGAAGAAAGGAGAGTCGGGGGAAGGAATGAGAGGGGGAAGGAGAGGGACGGAAGGAGAGGGGGTGAAGGAGAGGGGAGGGTAGGAAGGAGGGGGGGAAAGGAAGGAGAGGGGGGAAGGAGAGGGGGAAGAAGGGGGAGGAAGGAGGGAGGGAAGAAAGGAGAGGGGGGAGGGAGAGGGGGGAGGAAGGAGATGGGGAAGGGGGAAGGGAGGGGGAAGGAAGGAGGGGGGCAGGTGGGGGAGGAAGGGGAAGGAAGGAGAGGAGGGGGGAAGGAAGGATGGGGGAAGGAAAGGGTGGAAGGAAGTGGGAAGGAAGGAGAGGGGGGAAGCAGACTGGGGGAAGGAGAGTGGGGAAGGAGGGGGAAGGAAGGAGATGGGGTGAAGGAGAGGGGGGAAGGAGAGGGGGGAAGGAAGGGGGAAGGAAGGAGAGGGGGGAAGGAGGGGGAAGGAAGGGGGAAGGAAGGAGAGGGGGGAAGGAAGGACGGGGGAAGGAAAGGGGGAAAGGAGGGGGGAAGGAAAGGGGAATGAAGGAGAGGGGGGAAGGAGAGGGGGGAAGGAGAGTGGGGGATGGAGAGTGGGGGAAGGAGGGGGGAAGGAAGGAGATGGGGGAAAGAGATGGAGGGAAGGAGATGGGTAGGAAGGAGAGGAGGGAGGAGGGGGGAAGGAAGGAGTTGGAGAAGGAAGGAGATGGGGGAAGGAGAGGGGTGGAAGGAGAGGGGGAAAGAAGGGGGGAGGAAGGAGATGGGGGCGGAGAGGGGGAAAGGAAAGAGGAAGGAAGGAGATGGGGAAGGAGAGGGGGGAGGAGAGGGGGAAAGAAGGTGGAAGGAGGAGATGGAGGGGAAGGGGGAATGAAGGTGGAAGGAAGGAGATGGGGAAGGAGGATTGGGAAGGGGGGAAGGAAAGGGGAAGGATGGAGATGGGGGAAGGAGAGGGGGGAAGGAAGCGGGAAGGAGGGGGGAAGGAGGGGGAAGGGGGGGGAAGGAGAGCGGCAGAAAGAAGGGGGAAGGAGGGGGTGAAGGAGGAGGGCAAAGAGGGGGGAAGGAGCGGGGCGGAAGGAGATTGGGGGAAGGAGATGGGGGGTAAGGAGATGGGAGGGAAATAGGGGGGAGCAGGAGGGGGAGGAGAGGGGGGAAGCAGCCGGTGGGAAGGAGGGGGGGCAAGGAGATGGGGGGAAGGAGGGGTGGAAGGAGAGGGGGGAAGGAGATGGGGCGGAAGGAGATATGGGGGAAAGGAGAGCGGGAGGAGAGGGGGAAGGAGGTGGGGGGAAAGAGATGTGGGGTAAGGAGAGGGGGAGAATGAGATCGGGTGGAAGGAGAGTGGGAGCAAGGAAGGGGAAAGGAGATAGAGGGGAAGGAGAGGGGTGAAGGAAGGGGGAAAGAGATGGGGGAAGGAGATGGGGAAGGAGATAGGGGCAGGAGAGGGGGACTGGAGAGGGGGAGAAGTAGAGGGGGGCATAAGGAGAGGGGGTGAACGAGAGGGGGGAAAGAGGGGCAAGGAGATGGCGGAAGTAGAGGGGGACGGAAATAGAGGGAAGGAGATGGGGAAGGAGAGGGTGGGGAAGGAGAGGGGGTGAAGGAGATGGGGGAAGGAAGGGGGAAGGAAATAGGGGGGAAGGAGTAGTGGGAAAGAGAAATGGGGGGAGGAGATAGGGGAAGAAGAGGGGGGCAAGGAGATGGGGGAAGATGGGGGGAAGGAGATGGGGGAAGGAGATTGGGGTAAGGAGAGAGGAGGAAGGAGAGAGGGGAAGGAGAGAGAGGGGGAAGGTGAGGGGGGAAGGCAGGGGGAAGGAGATGGGGGAAGGAGAGGGTGGGAAGGAGAGGGTGGGAAGGAGAGGGGGGAGGAGAGTGGGGAAGGAGAGGGGGTGAAGGAGAGGGGGGGGAAGGAGAGGGGGTGAAGGATAGGGGTGGAAGGAGAGGGGGGGAAGGAGAGGGGGGAAGGAGAGGGGGGGAAGGAGAGGGGGAGAAGGGAAGGAGAAGGGACAGGAGAGAAGCAGGAGATAAGGAGAAGGAGACTCAAGGAAAAGAGAGAAGGGGAAGGAGATGGGGGGAAGGAGATGGGGGAAGGAGATTAGGGGAGGTGGGGAGAAAAGGTGGGGAAGGAAAGGGGGAAGGAGGTGTGGCAAAGGAGAGTGTGGGTAAGTGGTGGGAAGGATGGGTTAGGAGTGGGGAGGAAGGGGGAAGGAACGAGATGGGGAAAAGGAGAAGGGGCAAGAAAGGGGGAAGGAGATGGGGGAAGGAGGGGGATGAAAGGGGCAAGGAGATGGGGGAAGGAGAGGTGGGAAGGGGATAGAGGGGAAGGAGATGGGGGAAGGAGAGGGGGTGGAAGGAGATAGGGGGAAGGAGCGGAGGGAAGGAAGGGGGAAGGAGATGGGGTGAAGGAAGGGGTGGGAGATGGGGGAAGGAGAGGGGGAAGGAGAGGAGGGGGAGGAGATGGGGAAGGCGGGGATGGAAGGGGAAGGAGGGGGGGAAGGAAATGGGGGAAGGAGAGGGGAGATGGAGATGGGGGAAGGAGAGGGGGTGGATGGAAGGGGGAAGGAGAGGGGGGGAAGGAGATGGGGGGAAGGAGATGGGGAGAAGGAGATGGGGAGAAGGAGAGGGGGAAAGAGAGCGGGAAGGAGATGGGGGAAGGAGAGGGGGTGGATGGAAGGGGGAAGGAGAGGGGGGGAAGGAGATGGGGGGGAAGGAGATGGGAGAAGGAGATGGGGGAAGGAGAGGGGAAAGAGAGCGGGAAGGAGAGAGGGGGGAGGAAGGGAGAAGGAGATAGAGGGGAAGGAGAGGGGGGAAGGAAGGGGAAATTGAGATTGGGGGAAGGATAGGGGAAGGAGAAGGGGGAAGGAGATGGGGGGAAGGGGGGGTGGAAGGAGATTAAGGGGCAGGAGAGGGAGGCAGGAGAGGGGGGAAGGAGAGGGGGTAAGGAGAGGGGTTGAAGGAGAGGGGGGAAAGAGAGGGGGGAAAGAGAGGGGGTGAAGGAGAGGGGGGAAGGAGCTGGGGAAGGGGGGAAGGAAGGGTGGAAGGAGAGGGGTGTAGGAAGGAGGAAGAAGAGGGGGGAAGGAGATGGGTAAGGAGATGGGGCGGAAGGAGATATGGGCGAAAGGAGAGGGGGAAGAGATGGGTGAAAGAGGTGGCGGGAAAGAGACGTTGGGTAAGGCAAGGGGGAGAAGGAGATTGGGTGGAAGGAGAGTGGGGGCAAGGAAGGGGGAAGGAGATAGAGGGGAAGGAGAGGGGTGAAGGAAGGGGGAAGGAGATGGGGGGAAGGAAAGGGCGAAGGAGAGGGGGAAGGAGAGGGGTAAGGAGAGGTGGGGGAGGAGATGGGGGGAAGGAGAGGGGTGAAGGAAGGGGGAAGGAGATGGAGGGAATGAAAGGGGGAAGGAGAGGAGGAAGAAGAGGGGGAAGGAGAGGTGGGGAGGAGATGGGGGGAAGGGGGGAATGGAAGGGGGAACGAGAGGGGGGAAGGAGATGGGGGAAGGAGATGGGGGGGAGGCGAGGGGGGTAGGGAGAGGGGTGAAGTTGAGTGGGGGGAAGGAAGGGGGAAGGAGATAGAGGGGAAGGAGAGCGGGAAGGAAGGGGAAAGGAGATGAGGGGGATGGAGAGGGGGGTAGGAGAGGGGGGGAAGGAGATGGGGAGGGGGGGGAGGAGAGGGGGGAAGGAGATGGGGAGGGGGGGGAGGAGATTGGGGGCAGGAGAGGGAGGCAAGAGAGGGGGGAAGTAGAGGGGGGTAAGGAGAGGGGGTGAAGGAGAGGTGGGAGAGAGAGGGGGTGAAGGAGAGGGGGGAAGGAGGTGGGGGTAGTAGAGGGTGGGGAAGGAGATGGGGGGCAGGAGAGGGTGGGTCGGAGGGGGGGAGGAAGGGTGAAGGAGATAGGAGGAAGGAGAGGGTGTTGAAGGAGAGGTGGGAAGGAGATGGGGGAAGGAGATGGGAAGGAGAGGGTGGGGAAGGAGAGGGGGGAAGGAGAGGGGTGGGGAAGGAAGGGGATGGGGGGAGTAAGGGGGAAGGAGATGGCGGAAGGGAAAAAGGAAGGAGGAAGGAGATGGGGGGAAGGAGAGGGGGGTAAAGAAGGGGGAAGGAGATAGGGCAAGGAGATGGGGTGGTAAGGAGATGGGGGAAGGAGGGGGAAGGAAAGGGGAAGTAGAGGGTGTGAAGGATGGTGGAAGGACAACGCTGCACTCTCTCCACACTATCCTCTGACAATGCAGCACTCCCTCCACACAGATCTTCTGACTATGCTGCACTCCCTCCAAACTGACCCTCTGACAATGCTGCACTCCCTCCATACTGACCCTCTGACAATGCAGCACTCCCTCCACACTGACTCTCTGACAATGCTGCACTCCCTCCACACTGATCCTCTGACAATGCTGCACTCCCTCCACACTGATCCTCTGACAATGCTGCACTCCCACCATACTGATCATCTGAAAATGCAGCACTTCCTCGACACTGACCCTCGGACAATGCTGCACTCCCTCCTCACTAATCCTCTGAAAATGCTGCTCTCACTCCACACTGATCCTCTGACAATTCTGCACTCCCTCCATACTGACCCTCTGACAATGCTGCTCTCCCTCCACACTGATTCTCTGACAATTCTGCACTCCCTCCACACTGATCCTCTGACAATGCTGCACTCCCTCCACACTGACCCTCTGACAATGCTGCACTACCTCCACACTGACCCTCTGACAATGCTGCACTCTCTCAACACTGATCCTCTGAAAAGGCTGCACTCCCTCCACACTGACCCTCTGACAATGCTGCACCCCCTCCATACTGACTCTCTGACAATGCTGCACACCCCCCATACTGATCCTGTGACAATGCTGCACTCCCTCCACACTGATCCTCTGACCATGCTGCACTCCCTCCACACTGACCCTCTGACAATGCTGCACCCCCTCCATACTGACTCTCTGACAATGCTGCACACCCCCATACTGATCCTGTGACAATGCTGCACTCCCTCCACACTGATCCTCTGACAATGCTGCACTCCCTCCACACTGACCCTCTGACAATGCTACAATACCTCCACACTGATCCTCTGACAATGCTGCACTTCCTCCACAGTGATCCTCTGACAGTGCTGCACTCCCTCCACAGTGAACCTCTGACAATGCTGCACTCCGTCCACACTGACTCTCTGACAATGCTGCACTCCCTCCACACTGATCCGCTGACAATGCTGCACTCCCTCCATACTGATCCTCTGACAATGCTGCACTCCCTCCACACTGACCCTCTGACAATGCTGCACTCCCTCCACACTGATCCTCTGATAATGTTTCACTCCCTCCACACTGATCCTCTGACAATGCTGAACTCCCTCCACACTGACTCTCTGACACTGCAGCACTCCCTCCACACTGATCCTGTGACAATGCTGCACTCCCTCCACACTGATCCTCAGACAATGCTGCACTCCCTCCACACTGATCCTCTGACAATTCTGCATTTCCTCCATACTGACCCTCTGACAATGCTGCACTCCCTCGACACTGATCCTCAGACAATGCTGCACTCCCTCCACACTGATCCTCAGACAATGCTGCACTCCCTCCACACTGATCCTCTGACAATTCTGCATTTCCTCCATACTGACTCTCTGACAATGCTGCACTCCCTCGACACTGACCCGCTGATAAAGGTGCACTCCCTCCACACTGATCCTGTGACAATGCTGCACTCCCTCCACACTGATCCTCAGACAATGCTGCACTCCCTCCACACTGATCCTCAGACAATGCTGCACTCCCTCCAAACTGACCCTCTGACAATGCTGCACTCCCTCCACACTGACCCTCTGTCAATGCTGCACTCCCTCCACACTGATCATCTGACAATGCTGCACTCTCTCCACACTGATCCTCTGACAATGCTGCAATACCTCCACAGTGATCCTCTGACAATGCAGCACTTCCTCGACACTGACCATCGGACAATGCTGCACTCCCTCCACACTGATCCTCTGACAATGCTGCACTCTCTCCACACTGACCCTCTGACAATGCTGCACTCCCTCCACACTGATCCTCTGACAATGCTGCACTCCCTACACACTGATCCTCTGACAATGCTGCACTCCCACCATACTGATCATCTGAAAATGCAGCACTTCCTCGACACTGACCCTCGGACAATGCTGCACTTCCCTCCTCACTGATCCTCTGAAAATGCTGCTCTCACTCCACACTGATCCTCTGACAATTCTGCACTCCCTCCATACTGACCCTCTGACAATGCTGCTCTCCCTCCACACTGATGCTCTGACAATTCTGCACTCCCTCCACACTGATCCTCTGACAATGCTGCACTCCCTCCACACTGACCCTCTGACAATGCTGCACTCCCTCCACAGTGACCCTCTGACAATTCTGCACTCCCTCCATACTGACCCTCTGACAATGCTGCACTCCCTCCACACTGATCCTCTGACAATTCTGCACTCCCTCCATACTGACCCTCTGACAATGCTGCTCTCCCTCCACACTGATGCTCTGACAATTCTGCACTCCCTCCACACTGATCCTCTGACCATGCTGCACACCCTCCTCACTGATCCTCTGACAATGCAGCACTCCCTCCACACTGACCCTCTGACAATGCTGCACTCTCTCAACACTGATGCTCTGAAAAGGCTGCACTCCCTCCACACTGACCCTCTGACAATGCTGCACCCCCTCCATACTGACTCTCTGACAATGCTGCACACCCCCCATACTGATCCTGTGACAATGCTGCACTCCCTCCACACTGATCCTCTGACCATGCTGCACCCCCTCCATTCTGACCCTCTGACAATGCTGCACTCCCTCCACACTGATCCTCTGACAATGCTGCACTCCCTCCACACTGACCCTCTGACAATGCTACAATACCTCCACACTGATCCTCTGACAATGCTGCACTTCCTCCACAGTGATCCTCTGACAGTGCTGCACTCCCTCCACAGTGAACCTCTGACAATGCTGCACTCCGTCCACACTGACTCTCTGACAATTCTGCACTCCCTCCACACTGACCCTCTGATAATGCTGCAATAGCTCCACACTGATCCACTGACAATGCTGCACTCTCTCCACACTGACCCACTGACAATGCTGCACTCCCTCCATACTGATCCTCTGACAATTCTGCATTTCCTCCATACTGACTCTCTGACAATGCTGCACTCCCTCGACACTGACCCGCTGACAAAGGTGCACTCCCTCCACACTGATCCTCTGACAATGCTGCACTCCCTCAACACTATCCTCTGACAATGCTGCACTCTCCCCACACTATCCTCTGACAATGCTGCACTCCCTCCAAACTGACCCTCTGACAATGCTGCACTCCCTCCACACTGACCCTCTGTCAATGCTGCACTCCCTCCACACTGATCATCTGACAATGCTGCACTCTCTCCACACTGATCCTCTGACAATGCTGCACTTCCTCGACTGTGATCCTCTGAGAATGCTGCACTCCGTCCACACTGATCCTCTGACAATGCTGCACTCCCTCCACACTGACTCTCCGACAATGCTGCACTTCCTCCACACTGACCCTCTGACAATGCCGCACACCCTCCACACTGAACCTCTGACAAAGCTGCACTCTCTCAACACTGATCCTCTGAAAAGGCTGCACTCCCTCCACACTGACCCTCTGTCAATGCTGCACTCCCTCCATCCTGACGCTCTGACAGTGCTATACTCCCCCCATACTGATCCTGTGACAATTCTGCACTCCCTCCACACTGATCCTCTGACCATGCTGCACCCCCTCCATACTGACCCTCTGACAATGGTGCACTCCCTCCCCACTGACGCTCTGACAATGCTGCACCCTCTCCACACTGAACCTCTGACAATGCTGCACTCCCTGCACGCTATCCTCTGACAATGCAGCACTCCCTCTACACTGATCCTCTGACAATGCTGCACTCCCTCCAAACTGACCCTCTGACAATTCAGCACTCCCTCCACACTGATCATCTGACAATGCTGCACTCTCTCCACACTATCCTCTGACAATGCAGCACTCCCTCTACACTGATCCTCTGACAATGCTGCACTCCCTCCACACTGATCCTCTGACAATGCTGCCCCCACCTCCACAATGAATCACTGACAATTCTGCACTCCCTCCACACTGACCCTCTGACAATGCTGCACTCTCTCAACACTGATCCTCTGAAAAGGCTGCACTCCCTCCACACTGACCCTCTGACAATGCTGCACTCCCTCCACACTGATCCTCTGACAATGCTGCACCCCCTCCATACTGATCCTCTGACAATGCTGCACTCCCTCCACACTGATCCTCTGACAATGCTGCACTCCCTCCATACTGACTCTCTGACAATGCTGCACTCCCCCCATACTGATCCTGTGACAATGCTGCACTCCCTCCACACTGATCCTCTGACAATGCTGCACCCCCTCCATACTGATCCTCTGACAATGCTGCAATACCTCCACAGTGATCCTCTGACAATGCAGCACTTCCTCGACACTGACCATCGGACAATGCTGCACTCCCTCCACACTGATCCTCTGACAATGCTGCACTCTCTCCACACTGACCCTCTGACAATGCTGCACTCCCTCCACACTGATCCTCTGACAATGCTGCACTCCCTACACACTGATCCTCTGACAATGCTGCACTCCCACCATACTGATCATCTGAAAATGCAGCACTTCCTCGACACTGACCCTCGGACAATGCTGCACTTCCCTCCTCACTGATCCTCTGAAAATGCTGCTCTCACTCCACACTGATCCTCTGACAATTCTGCACTCCCTCCATACTGACCCTCTGACAATGCTGCTCTCCCTCCACACTGATGCTCTGACAATTCTGCACTCCCTCCACACTGATCCTCTGACAATGCTGCACTCCCTCCACACTGACCCTCTGACAATGCTGCACTCCCTCCACAGTGACCCTCTGACAATTCTGCACTCCCTCCATACTGACCCTCTGACAATGCTGCACTCCCTCCACACTGATCCTCTGACAATTCTGCACTCCCTCCATACTGACCCTCTGACAATGCTGCTCTCCCTCCACACTGATGCTCTGACAATTCTGCACTCCCTCCACACTGATCCTCTGACCATGCTGCACACCCTCCTCACTGATCCTCTGACAATGCAGCACTCCCTCCACACTGACCCTCTGACAATGCTGCACTCTCTCAACACTGATGCTCTGAAAAGGCTGCACTCCCTCCACACTGACCCTCTGACAATGCTGCACCCCCTCCATACTGACTCTCTGACAATGCTGCACACCCCCCATACTGATCCTGTGACAATGCTGCACTCCCTCCACACTGATCCTCTGACCATGCTGCACCCCCTCCATTCTGACCCTCTGACAATGCTGCACTCCCTCCACACTGATCCTCTGACAATGCTGCACTCCCTCCACACTGACCCTCTGACAATGCTACAATACCTCCACACTGATCCTCTGACAATGCTGCACTTCCTCCACAGTGATCCTCTGACAGTGCTGCACTCCCTCCACAGTGAACCTCTGACAATGCTGCACTCCGTCCACACTGACTCTCTGACAATTCTGCACTCCCTCCACACTGACCCTCTGATAATGCTGCAATAGCTCCACACTGATCCACTGACAATGCTGCACTCTCTCCACACTGACCCACTGACAATGCTGCACTCCCTCCATACTGATCCTCTGACAATTCTGCATTTCCTCCATACTGACTCTCTGACAATGCTGCACTCCCTCGACACTGACCCGCTGACAAAGGTGCACTCCCTCCACACTGATCCTCTGACAATGCTGCACTCCCTCAACACTATCCTCTGACAATGCTGCACTCTCCCCACACTATCCTCTGACAATGCTGCACTCCCTCCAAACTGACCCTCTGACAATGCTGCACTCCCTCCACACTGACCCTCTGTCAATGCTGCACTCCCTCCACACTGATCATCTGACAATGCTGCACTCTCTCCACACTGATCCTCTGACAATGCTGCACTTCCTCGACTGTGATCCTCTGAGAATGCTGCACTCCGTCCACACTGATCCTCTGACAATGCTGCACTCCCTCCACACTGACTCTCCGACAATGCTGCACTTCCTCCACACTGACCCTCTGACAATGCCGCACACCCTCCACACTGAACCTCTGACAAAGCTGCACTCTCTCAACACTGATCCTCTGAAAAGGCTGCACTCCCTCCACACTGACCCTCTGTCAATGCTGCACTCCCTCCATCCTGACGCTCTGACAGTGCTATACTCCCCCCATACTGATCCTGTGACAATTCTGCACTCCCTCCACACTGATCCTCTGACCATGCTGCACCCCCTCCATACTGACCCTCTGACAATGGTGCACTCCCTCCCCACTGACGCTCTGACAATGCTGCACCCTCTCCACACTGAACCTCTGACAATGCTGCACTCCCTGCACGCTATCCTCTGACAATGCAGCACTCCCTCTACACTGATCCTCTGACAATGCTGCACTCCCTCCAAACTGACCCTCTGACAATTCAGCACTCCCTCCACACTGATCATCTGACAATGCTGCACTCTCTCCACACTATCCTCTGACAATGCAGCACTCCCTCTACACTGATCCTCTGACAATGCTGCACTCCCTCCACACTGATCCTCTGACAATGCTGCCCCCACCTCCACAATGAATCACTGACAATTCTGCACTCCCTCCACACTGACCCTCTGACAATGCTGCACTCTCTCAACACTGATCCTCTGAAAAGGCTGCACTCCCTCCACACTGACCCTCTGACAATGCTGCACTCCCTCCACACTGATCCTCTGACAATGCTGCACCCCCTCCATACTGATCCTCTGACAATGCTGCACTCCCTCCACACTGATCCTCTGACAATGCTGCACTCCCTCCATACTGACTCTCTGACAATGCTGCACTCCCCCCATACTGATCCTGTGACAATGCTGCACTCCCTCCACACTGATCCTCTGACAATGCTGCACCCCCTCCATACTGATCCTCTGACAATGCTTCACTACCTCCACACTGACTCTCTGACAAAGCTGCACTGCCTCCACACTGACCTTCTGACAATGCTGCACCCCCTCCACACTGACCCTCTGACAATGCTGCACTCCCTCCACACTGACCCTCTGACAATGCTGCACTCCCTCCATACTGACCCACTGACCATGCTGCACTCCCTCCTCACTGACCCTCTGACAATGCTGCACTCTCTCCACACTATCCTCTGACAACGCTGCACTCCCTCCAAAGTGACCGTCTGACAATTCTGCACTCCCTCCACAGTGATCCTCTGACAATGCTGCACTCCCTCCACAGTGAACCTCTGACAATGCTGCACTCCGTCCACACTGATCCTCTGACAATGCTGCACTCCCTCCACACTGATCCTCTGACAATCCTGCAATACCTCCACACTGATCCTCTGACAATGCTGCACTCTCTCCACACTGACCCTCTGACAATGCTGCACTCCCTCCACACTGATCCTCTGACAATGCTGCACTCGCTCCATACTGATCCTCTGACAATTCTGCATTCCCTCCATACTGATCCTCTGACAATGCAGCACTTCCTCGACACTGACCATCGGACAATGCTGCTCTCCCTCCACACTGATCCTCTGACAATGCTGCACTCCCTCCATACTGATCCTCTGACAATGCTGCACTCCCTCCATACTGATCCTCTGACAATGCTGCTCTCCCTCCTCACTGATCCTCTGACAATTCTACACTCCCTCCATACTGATCCTCTGACAATGCTGCACTCCCTCCTCACTGATCCTCTGATAATGCTGCTCTCCCTCCACACTGATCCTCTGACAATGCTGCCCCAACCTCCACACTGAATCACTGACAATTCTGCACTCCCTCCACACTGATCCTCTGACAATGCTGCACTACCTCCACACTGACCCTCTGACAATGCTGCACTCCCTCCACACTGACTCTCTGACAATGCTGCACTCCCCCCATACTGATCCTCTGACAATGCTGCATCCCCTCCATACTGACCCTTGACAATGCTGCACTCCCTCCACTGTGACCCTCTGACAATGCTGCACTCACTCCACACTGATCCTCAGATAATGCTGCACTCCGTCCACACTGATCCTCTGACAATGCTGCACTCCCCCGACAGTGAACCTCTGACAATGCTGCACTCCCTCCACACTGACTCTCTGACAATTCTGCACTCCCTCCACAGTGACCCTCTGATAATGCTGCAATACCTCCACACTGATCCTCTGACAATGCTGCACTCTCTCCACACTGATGCTCTGACAATGCTGCACTCTCTCCACACTGATCCTCTGACAATGCTGCACTCACTCCACACTGACCCTCTGACAATGCTGCACTCCCTCCACACTGATCCTCTGACAATGCTGCACTCCCTCCACACTGATCCTCTGACAATACTCAATCCATCCTCACTGACCCTCTGACAATGCTGCACTCTCCCCACACTATCCTCGGACAATGCTGCACTCCCTCCAAACTGACCCTCTGACAATGCTGCACTCCCTCCACATGTCCCTCTGACAATGTTGCACTTCCTCCACACTGACCCTCTGACAATGCTGCACTCCCTACACACTGATCCTCTGACAATGCTGCACTGTCTCCACACTATCCTCTGACAATGCAGCACTCCCTCCACACTGATCCTCTGACAATGCTGCACTCCCTCCAAACTGACCCTCTGACAATGCTGAAGTCCCTCCAAACTGACCCTCTGACAATGCTGCACTCCCTCCACACTGATCCTCTGACAATGCTTCACTACCTCCAAACTGACTCTCTGACAAAGCTGCACTCTCTCCAAAGTGACCGTCTGACAATTCTGCACTCCCTCCACACTGATCCTCTGACAATGCTGCACTCTCTCCACAGTGATCCTCTGACAATGCTGCACTCCCTCCACAGTGATCCTCTGACAATGCTGCACTCCGTCCACAGTGATCCTCTGACAATGCTGCAATACCTCCACACTGATCCTCTGACAATGCTGCACTCCCTCCACAGTAATCCTCTGATAATGCTGCACTCCCTCCACAGTGAAACTCTGACAATGCTGCACTCCGTCCACACTGATCCTCTGACAATGCTGCACTCCCTCCACTCTGATCCTCTGACAAATGCTGCAATACCTCCACACTGATCCTCTGACAATGCTGCACTCCCTCCACACTGATCCTCTGACAATGCTGCACTCTCTCCACACTGGCCCTATGACAATGCTGCACTCCCTCCATACTGATCCTCTGACAATTCTGCATTCCCTCCATACTGATCCTCTGACAATGCAGCACTTCCTCGACACTGACCCTCGAACATTGCTGCTCTCCCTCCACACTGATCCTCTGACAATTCTACACTCCCTCCACACTGACCCTCTGACAAATCTGCACTCCCTCCATACTGATCCTCTGACAATTCTGCACTCCCTCCACACTGACCCTCTGACAATGCTGCACTCCCTCCACACTGACCCTCTGACAATGCTGCACTCCCTCCACACTGACCCTCTGACAATGCTGCACTCTCTCAACATTGATATTGTGAAAAGGCTGCACTCCCTCCACACTGACTCTCTGACAATGCTGCACTCCGTCCACACTGATCCTGTGACAATGCTGCAATCCCTCCACACTGAACCTCTGAAAATGCTGCACCCCCTCCACACTGACTCTCTGACAATGCTGCACTCCCCCCATACTGATCCTCTGACAATGCTGCATCCCCTCCATACTGACCCTTGACAATGCTGCACTCCCTCCACTGTGAACCTCTGACAATGCTGCACTCCGTGCACACTGATCCTCTGACAATGCTGCACTCCCTCCGCAGTGATCCACTGACAATGCTGCACTCCGTCCACACTGATACTCTGACAATGCTGCAATACCTCCACACTGATCCTCTGACAATTCTGCACTTCCTCCACAGCGATCCTCTGACAATGCTGCACTCCCTCCACAGTGAACCTCTGACAATGCTGCACTCCGTCCACACTGAACCTCTGACAATGCTGCACTCCCTCAACAGTGAAACTCTGACAAGTCTGCACTCCCTCCACACTGACTCTCTGACAATGCTGAATTCCCTCCACACTGAACCTCTGATAATGCTGCAATACATCCACACTGATCCACTGACAATTCTGCACTCCCTCCACACTGACCCTCTGACAATTCTGTACCCCCTCCACACTGACCCTCTGACAATGCTGCACTCCCTGCACACTGATCCTCTGACAATGCTGAACTCCCTCCACACTGATCCACTGACAATTCTGCACTCCCTCCACACTGATCCTCTGACAATGCTGCACTCCCTCCACACTGATCCTCTGACAATGCTGCACTCCCTCCACAATGACCTTCTGACAAAGCTGCACTCCCTCCACACTGATCCTCTGACCATGCAGCACCCCCTCCATACTGACCCTTTGACAATACTGCACTCCCTCCACACTGATCCTCTGACAATTCTGCACTCCCTCCACACTGACCCTCTGACAATGCTGCACTCCCTCCACACTGATCCTCTGACCATGCTGCACCCCCTCCATACTGACCCTCTGACAATGCAGCACTCCCCCAACACTGACCCTCTGACAATGATGCACTCTCTCCTCACTGATCCTCTGACAATGCTGCACTCCCTCCACACTGATCCTCTGACAATGCAGCACCCCCTCCATACTGACCCTCTGACAATGCTGCACTCCCTCCATCCTGACCCTCTGATAATGATGCACTCCCTCCAAACTGATCCCCTGACAATTCTGCACTCCCTCCATATTGACCCTCCGACAATGCTGCACTCCCTCCACACTGATCCTCTGACAATGCAGCACCCCCACCATACTGAACCTCTGACAATGCTGCACTCCCTCCATACTGATCCCCTGACAATGCTGCTCTCCCTCCAAACTGATCCCCTGACAATTCTGCACTGCCTCCATATTGACCCTCCGACAATGCTGCACTCCCTCCACACTGATCCTCTGACAATGCTGCACTCCGTCCACACTGATCCTCTGACAATGCTGCACTCCCTCCACACTGACCCTCTGACAATGCTGCACTCCCTCCAAACTGATCCTCTGACAATTCTGCACTCCCTCCATATTGACCCTCCGACAATTCTGCACTCCGTCCACACTGATCCTCTGACAATGCTGCACTCCCTACATCCTGACCCTCTGACAATGCTGCACTCCCTACATACTGACCCTCTGACAATGCTGCACTCCGTCCACACTGATCCTCCGACAATGCTGCACTCCCTCCACACTGACCCTCTGACAATGCTGCACTCCCTCCTCACTGATCCTCTGACAATGCTCCAATCCCTGCACACTGTACGACTGTCAATGCTGCACTCCCTCCATACTGACTCTCTGTCAATGCTGCACTCCCTCCACACTGATCCACTGACAATTCTGCACTCCCTCCACACTGACCCTCTGACAATGCTGCACCCCCTCCACACTGACCCTCTGACAATGCTGCACTCCATCCATACCGATCTTCTGACAATGCTGCACTCCCTCCATACTGACCCTCTGACAATGCTGCTCTCCCTCCAAACTGATCCCCTGACAATTCTGCACTCCATCAACACTGATCCTCTGACAATTCTGCACTCCCTCCATATTGACCCTCTGACAATGCTGCACCCCCTCCACACTGACCCTCTGACAATGCTGCACTCCATCCATACCGATCTTCTGACAATGCTGCACTCCCTCCATACTGACCCTCTGACAATGCTGCTCTCCCTCCAAACTGATCCCCTGACAATGCTGCACTCCCTACATCCTGACCCTCTGACAATGCTGCACTCCCTACATCCTGACCCTCTGACAATGCTGCACTCCCTCCACACTGACACTCTGACAATTCTGCACTCCCTCCACACTGACCCTCTGACAATGCTGCACTCCCTACATCCTGACCCTCTGACAATGCTGCAGTCCCTACACTGATCCTCTGACACTTCTGCACTCCCTCCACACTGACCCTCTGACAATGCTGCACTCCCTACATCCTGACCCTCTGACAATGCTGCAGTCCCTCCACACTGATCCTCTGACAATTCTCCACTTCCTCCACAGTGAACCTCTGACAATGCTGCACTCCGTCCACACTGATCCTCTGACAATGCTGCACTCCCTCCACACTGATCCTCTGATAATGCTGCACTCCCTCCACACTGATCCTCTGACAATGCTGCACTCCCTCCACAGTGAACCTCTGACAATGCTGCATTCCGTCCACACTGATCCTCTGACAATGCTGCACTCCCTCCACACTGATCC
Organism: Chiloscyllium punctatum; assembly: GCF_047496795.1. Classification (NCBI taxonomy): domain Eukaryota; kingdom Metazoa; phylum Chordata; class Chondrichthyes; order Orectolobiformes; family Hemiscylliidae; genus Chiloscyllium; species Chiloscyllium punctatum. The sequence goes on from NC_092769.1 coordinate 19,653,782, forward strand.
TCTGACAATTCTACACTCCCTCCATACTGACCCTCTGACAATGCTGCACTCTCTCCACACTGATCCTCTGACAATGCTGCAATACCTCCACACTGATCCTCTGACAATGCTGCACTCTCTCCACACTGACCATCTGACAATGCTGCACTCGCTCCACACTGATCCTCTGACAATTCTGCATTCCCTCTATACTGATCCTCTGACAATGCTGCACTCCCTCCACACTGATCCTCTGAAAATGCTGCTCTCCCTCCACACTGATCCTCTGACAATTCTTCACTCCCTCCATACTGATCCTCTGACAATGCTTCACACTCTCCTCACTGATCCTCTGATAATGCTGCTCTCCCTCCACACTGATCCTCTGACAATGCAGCACTCCCTCCACACTGACCCTCTGACAATGCTGACCCCACCTCCACACTGAATCACTGACAATTCTGCACTCCCTCCACAATGACCCTCTGACAATGCTGCACTACCTCCACACTGACCCTCTGACAATGCTGCACTCTCTCAACACTGATCCTCTGAAAAGGCTGCACTCCCTCCACACTGACCCTCTGACAATGCTGCACTCCCTCCACACTGACTCTCTGACAATACTGCACTCCCCCCATACTGATCCTCTGACAATGCTGCACCCCCTCCATACTGACCCTTGACAATGCTGCACTCCCTCCACTGTGAACCTCTGACAATGCTGCACTCACTCCATACTGATCCTCTGACAATGCTGCACTCCCTCCACAGTGATCCTCAGACAATGCTGCACTCTGTCCACACTGATCCTCTGACAATGCTGCACTTCCTCCACAGTGATCCTCTGACAATGCTGCACTCCCCCCACAGTGAACCTCTGACAATGCTGCACTCCCTCCACACTGACTCTCTGACAATTCTGCACTCCCTCCACACTGACCCTCTGATAATGCTGCAATAACTCCACACTGATCCTCTGACAATGCTGCACTCTCTCCACACTGATCCTCTGACAATGCTGCACTCTCTCCACACTGATCCTCTGACAATGCTGCACTCACTCCACACTGACACTCTGACAATGCTGCACTCCCTCCACACTGACACTCTGACAATGCTGCACTCCCTCCAAACTGACCCTCTGTCAATGCTGCACTCCCTCCACATGTCCCTCTGACAATGTTGCACTTCCTCCACACTGACCCTCTGACAATGCTGCACTCCCTACACACTGATCCTCTGACAATGCTGCACTCTCTCCACACTATCCTCTGACAATGCAGCACTCCCTCCACACTGATCCTCTGACAATGCTGCACTCCCTCCAAACTGACCCTCTGACTATGCTGAAGTCCATCCAAACTGACCCTCTGACAATGCTGCATTCCCTCCACACTGATCCTCTGACAATGCTTCACTACCTCCACACTGACTCTCTGACAAAGCTGCACTGCCTCCACACTGACCTTCTGACAATGCTGCACCCCCTCCACACTGACCCTCTGACAATGCTGCACTCCCTCCACACTGTTCCTCTGACAATGCTGCACTCCCTCCATACTGACCCACTGACCATGCTGCACTCCCTCCACACTGACCCTCTGACAATGCTGCACTCTTTCCACACTATCCTCTGACAATGCAGCACTCCCTCTACACTGATCCTCTGACAATGCTGCACTCCCTCCAAACTGACCCTCTGACAATGCTGCACCCCCTCCACACTGATCCTCTGACAATGCTGCACTCCCTCCACAGTGATCCTCTGACAATGCTGCACTCCGTCCACAGTGATCCTCTGACAATGCTGCAATATCTCCACACTGATCCTCTGACAATGCTACACTCCCTCCACAGTGATCCTCTGACAATGCTGCACTCCCTCCACAGTGATCCTCTGACAATGCTGCACTCCGTCCACACTGATCCTCTGACAATGCTGCGCTCCCTCCACACTGATCCTCTGACAAATGCTGCAATACCTCCACACTGATCCTCTGACAATGCTGCACTCTCTCCACACTGACCCTCTGACAATTCTGCATTCCCTCAATACTGATCCTCTGACAATGCAGCACTTCCTCGACACTGACCCTCGAACATTGCTGCTCTCCCTCCACACTGATCCTCTGACAATGCTGCACTCCCTCCACACTGATCCTCTGACAATGCTGCAGTCCCTCCACACTGACCCTCTGACAATGCTGAACTCTCTCGACACTGACCCTCTGACAATGCTGGACACCCTCCTCACTGATCCTCTGACAATGCTGCACTCCCTCCACAATGACCCTCTGACAATGCTGCACTACCTCCACACTGACCCTCTGACAATGCTGCACTCTCTCAACACTGATATTCTGAAAAGACTGCACTCTCTCCACACTGATCCTCTGACAATGCTGCACTCCCTCCATACTGATCCTCTGACAATTCTGCATTCCCTCCATACTGATCCTCTGACAATGCAGCACTTCCTCGACACTGACCCTCGAACATTGCTGCTCTCCCTCCACACTGATCCTCTGACAATTCTACACTCCCTCCATACTGACGCTCTGACAATTCTGCACACCCTCCACACTGATCCTCTGACAATGCTGCAGTCCCTCCACACTGACCCTCTGACAATGCTGAACTCTCTCGACACTGACCCTCTGACAATGCTGCACACCCCCCAAACTCATCCTCTGACAATGCTGCACTCTCTCCACACTGACCCTCTGACAATTCTGCATTCCCTCAATACTGATCCTCTGACAATGCAGCACTTCCTCGACACTGACCATCGGACAATGCTGCACACCCTCCACACTGATCCTCTGAAAATGCTGCTCTCCCTCCACACTGACCCTCTGACAATGCTGCACTCCCTCCACACTGACCCTCTGACAATGCTGCTCTCCCTCCACACTGATCCTCTGACAATGCTGCACTCCCTCCACACTGACCCTCTGACAATGCTGCACTCTCTCAACACTGATCCTCTGAAAAGGCTGCACTCCCTCCACACTGACTCTCTGACAATGCTGCACTCCCCCCATACTGATCCTCTGACAATGCTGCACCCCCTCCATACTGACCCTTGACAATGCTGCACTCCCTCCACTGTGAACCTCTGACAATGCTGCACTCACTCCACACTGATCCTCTGACAATGCTGCACTCCCTCCACAGTGATCCTCTGACAATGCTGCAATCCCCCCACAGTGAACCTCTGACAATGCTGCACTCCCTCCACACTGACTCTCTTCCAATTCTGCACTCCCTCCACACTGACCCTCTGATAATGCTGCAATACCTCCGCACTGATCCTCTGACAATGCTGCACTCTCTCCACACTGATCCTCTGACAATGCTGCACTCCCTCCACACTGATCCTCTGACAATGCTGCACTCTCTCCACACTGATCCTCTGACAATGCTGCACTCCCTCCACACTGACCCTCTGACAATGCTGCACTCCCTCCACACTGATCCTCTGACAATGCTGCACTCCCTCCACACTGACCCACTGACAATGCTGCACTCCCTCCTCACTGACCCTCTGACAATACTGCACTCTCCCCACACTATCCTCGGACAATGCTGCACTCCCTCCAAACTGCCCCTCTGACAATGCTGCACTCCCTCCACATGTCCCTCTGACAATGTTGCACTTCCTCCACACTGACCCTCTGACAATGCTGCACTCTCTCCACACTATCCTTTGACAATGCTGCACTCCCTCCAAACTGACCTTCCGGCAATGCTGAAGTCCCTCCAAACTGACCCTCTGACAATGCTGCACTCCCTCCACACTGATCCTCTGACAATGCTTCACTACCTCCACACTGACTCTCTGACAAAGCTGCACTGCCTCCACACTGACCTTCTGACAATGCTGCACCCCCTCCACAGTGACCCTCTGACAATGCTGCACTCCCTCCACACTGATCCTCTGACAATGCTGCATTCCTCCAAAGTGACCGTCTGACAATTCTGCACTCCCTCCACACTGATCCTCTGTCAATGCTGCACTCTCTCCACACTATCATCTGACAATGCAGCACTCCCTCTACACTGATCCTCTGACAATGCTGCACTCCCTCCAAACTGACCCTCTGACAATGCTGCACCCCCTCCACACTGATCCTCTGACAATGCTGCACTCCCTCCACAGTGATCCTCTGACAATGCTGCACTCCGTCCACAGTGATCCTCTGACAATGCTGCAATACCTCCACACTGATCCTCTGACAATGCTGCACTCCCTCCACAGTGATCCTCTGACGATGCTGCACTCCCTCCACAGTGAAACTCTGACAATGCTGCACTCCGTCCACACTGATCCACTGACAATGCTGCACTCCCTCCACACTGATCCTCTGACAAATGCTGCAATACCTCCACACTGATCCTCTGACAATGCTGCACTCCCTCCATACTGATCCTCTGACAATTCTGCATTCCCTCCATACTGATCCTCTGACAATGCAGCACTTCCTCGACACTGACCCTCGAACATTGCTGCTCTCCCTCCACACTGATCCTCTGACAATTCTACACTCCCTCCATACTGACCCTCTGACAATGCTGCACTCTCTCCACACTGACCCTCTGACAAATCTGCACTCCCTCCATACTGATCCTCTGACAATTCTGCACTCCCTCCACACTGATCCTCTGACAATGCTGCAGTCCCTCCACACTGACCCTCTGACAATGCTGAACTCTCTCGACACTGACCCTCTGACAATGCTGCACACCCTCCTCACTGATCCTCTGACAATGCTGCACTCCCTCCACACTGATCCTCTGACAATGCTGCACTCCCTCCACACTGACCCTCTGACAATGCTGCACACCCTCCACACAGATCCTCTGACAATGCTGAACTCTCTCGACACTGACCCTCTGACAATGCTGCACACCCTCCTCACTGATCCTCTGACAATGCTGCACTCCCTCCACACTGACCCTCTGACAATGCTGCACTCCCTCCACAATGACCCTCTGACAATGCTGCACTACCTCCACACTGACCCTCTGACAATGCTGCACCCCCTCCACACTGACTCTCTGACAACGCTGCACTCCCCCCATACTGATCCTGTGACAATGCTGCACTCCCTCCACACTGATCCTCTGACAATGCTGCATCCCCTCCACACTGATCCTCTGACAATTCTGTACTTCCTCCACAGCGATCCTCTGACAATGCTGCACTCCCTCCACAGTGAACCTCTGACAATGCTGCAGTCCGTCCACACTGATCCTCTGACAATGCTGCACTCCCTCCACACTGATCCTCTGACAATGCTGCACCCCCTCCATACTGACCCTTGACAATGCTGCACTTCCTCCACTGTGAACCTCTGACAATGCTGCACTCCGTCCACACTGACCCTCTGACAATGCTGCACCCCCTCCACACTGATCCTCTGACAATTCTGTACTTCCTCCACAGCGATCCTCTGACAATGCTGCACTCCCTCCACAGTGAACCTCTGACAATGCTGCAGTCCGTCCACACTGATCCTCTGACAATGCTGCACTCCCTCCACACTGATCCTCTGACAATGCTGCACTCCCTCCACACTGACCCTCCGTCAGTGCAGCACTCCCTCCGTCCTGACTCTCTGACAATGCTGCACTCCCTCCACACTGATCCTCTCACAATGCTGCACTCCCCCCACACTGACCCTCTGACAATGCTGCACTCCCTCCACACTGATCCTCTGACAATGCTGCACCTCCTCAAAAGTGAAACTCTGACAAGTCTGCACTGCCTCCACACTGACTCTCTGACAATGCTGAATTCCCTCCACACTGACCCTCTGATAATGCTGCAATACATCCACACTGATCCACTGACAATGCTGCACTCCCTCAACAGTGAAACTCTGACAAGTCTGCACTGCCTCCACACTGACTCTCTGACAATGCTGAATTCCCTCCACACTGACCCTCTGATAATGCTGCAATACATCCACACTGATCCACTGACAATTCTGCACTCCCTCCACACTGACCCTCTGACAATTCTGTACCCCCTCCACACTGACCCTCTGAAAATGCTGCACTTCCTGCACACTGATCCTCTGACAATGCTGAACTCCTTCCACACTGATCCACTGACAATTCTGCACTCCCTCCACACTGATCCTCTGACAATGCTGCACTCCCTCCACAGTGATCCTCTGAGAATGCTGCACTCCCTCCACACTGATCCTCTGAAAAGGCTGCACTACCTCCACACTGACCCTCTGACAATTCTGCACTCCCTCCACACTGATCCTCTGACAATTCTGCACTCCCTCCACACTGACCCTCTGACAATTCTGCACTCCATCCACACTGATCCTCTGACAATGCTGCACTCCCTCCACAATGACCTTCTGACAATGATACACTCCCTCCACACTGATCCTCTGACCATGCTGCACCCCCTCCATACTGACCCTTTGACAATGCTGCACTCCCTCCACACTGACCCTCTGACAATTCTGCACTCCCTCCACACTGACCCTCTGACAATGCTGCACTCCCTCCACACTGATCCTCTGACCATGCTGCACCCCCTCCACACTGACCCTCTGACAATGCTGCACTCCCCCAACACTGATCCTCTGACCATGCTGCACCCCCTCCATACTGACCCTTTGACAATGCTGCACTCCCTCCACACTGACCCTCTGACAATTCTGCACTCCCTCCGTCCTGACTCTCTGACAATGCTGCACTCCCTCCACACTGATCCTCTCACAATGCTGCACTCCCCCCACACTGACCCTCTGACAATGCTGCACTCCCTCCACACTGATCCTCTGACAATGCTGCACCTCCTCAAAAGTGAAACTCTGACAAGTCTGCACTGCCTCCAAACTGACTCTCTGACAATGCTGAATTCCCTCCACACAGACCCTCTGATAATGCTGCAATACATCCACACTGATCCACTGACAATGCTGCACTCCCTCAACAGTGAAACTCTGACAAGTCTGCACTGCCTCCACACTGACTCTCTGACAATGCTGAATTCCCTCCACACTGACCCTCTGATAATGCTGCAATACATCCACACTGATCCACTGACAATTCTGCACTCCCTCCACACTGACCCTCTGACAATTCTGTACCCCCTCCACACTGACCCTCTGAAAATGCTGCACTTCCTGCACACTGATCCTCTGACAATGCTGAACTCCCTCCACACTGATCCACTGACAATTCTGCACTCCCTCCACACTGATCCTCTGACAATGCTGCACTCCCTCCACAGTGATCCTCTGAGAATGCTGCACTCCCTCCACACTGATCCTCTGAAAAGGCTGCACTACCTCCACACTGACCCTCTGACAATTCTGCACTCCCTCCACACTGATCCTCTGACAATTCTGCACTCCCTCCACACTGACCCTCTGACAATTCTGCACTCCATCCACACTGATCCTCTGACAATGCTGCACTCCCTCCACAATGACCTTCTGACAATGATGCACTCCCTCCACACTGATCCTCTGACCATGCTGCACCCCCTCCATACTGACCCTTTGACAATGCTGCACTCCCTCCACACTGACCCTCTGACAATTCTGCACTCCCTCCACACTGACCCTCTGACAATGCTGCACTCCCTCCACACTGATCCTCTGACCATGCTGCACCCCCTCCACACTGACCCTCTGACAATGCTGCACTCCCCCAACACTGACCCTCTGACAATGCTGCTCTCCCTCCAAACTGATCCCCTGACAATTCTGCACTCCCTCCATATTGACCCTCCGACAATCCTGCACTCTCTCCACACTGATCCTCTGACAATGCTGCACACCGTCCACACTGATCCTCTGACAATGCTGCACTCCCTCCACACTGACCCTCTGACAATGCTGCACTCGCTCCAAACTGATCCCCTGACAATTCTGCACTCCCTCCATATTGACCCTCCGACAATTCTGCACTCCTTCCACACTGATCCTCTGACAATGCTGCACTCCCTACATCCTGACCCTCTGATAATGCTGCACTCCCTACATCCTGACCCTCTGACAATGCTACACTCCGTCCACACTGATCCTCCGACAATGCTGCACTCCCTCCACACTGACCCTCTGACAATGCTGCACTCCCTCCATACTGACTCTCTGACAATGCTGCACTCCCTCCACACTGATCCTCTGACAATGCTGCACTCACTCCACACTGATCCACTGACAATTCTGCACTCCCTCCACACTGACCCTCTGACAATGCTGCACCCCCTCCACACTGACCCTCTGACAATGCTGCACTCCCTCCATACCGATCTTCTGACAATGCTGCACTCCCTCCATACTGACCCTCTGACAATTCTGCTCTCCCTCCAAACTGATCCCCTGACAATTCTGCACTCCATCCACACTGATCCTCTGACAATTCTGCACACCCTCCATATTGACCCTCCGACAATACTGCACTCCCTACATCCTGACCCTCTGACAATGCTGCACTCCCTCCACACTGACACTCTGACAATTCTGCACTCCCTCCACAGTGACCCTTTGACAATGCTGCACTCCGTCCACACTGATCCTCTGACAATGCTGCACTCCCTCCACACTGACCCTCCGACTATGCTGCACTCCCTACATCCTGACCCTCTGACAATGCTGCACTCCGTCCACACGGATCCTCTGACAATGCTGCACTCACTCCGCAGTGATCCACTGACAATGCTGCACTCCGTCCACACTGATCCTCTGACAATGCTGCAATACCTCCACACTGATCCTCTGACAATGCTGCACTCCCTCCTCACTGATCCTCTGACAATTCTACACTTCCTCCACAGTGATCCTCTGACAATGCTGCACTCCCTCCACAGTGAACCTCTGACAATGCTGCACTCCCTCCACACTGATCCTCTGACAATGCTGCACTCCCTCAACAGTGAAACTCTGACAAGTCTGCACTCCCTCCATATTGACCCTCCGACAATCCTGCACTCTCTCCACACTGATCCTCTGACAATGCTGCACTCCGTCCACACTGATCCTCTGACAATGCTGCACTCCCTCCACACTGACCCTCTGACAATGCTGCACTCCCTCCAAACTGATCCCCTGACAATTCTGCACTCCCTCCATATTGACCCTCCGACAATTCTGCACTCCTTCCACACTGATCCTCTGACAATGCTGCACTCCCTACATCCTGACCCTCTGACAATGCTGCACTCCCTACATCCTGACCCTCTGACAATGCTGCACTCCGTCCACACTGATCCTCCGACAATGCTGCACTCCCTCCACACTGACCCTCTGATAATGCTGCACTCCCTCCATACTGACTCTCTGACAATGCTGCAATCCCTCCACACTGATCCTCTGACAATGCTGCACTCACTCCACACTGATCCACTGACAATTCTGCACTCCCTCCACACTGACCCTCTGACAATGCTGCACCCACTCCACACTGACCCTCTGACAATGCTGCACTCCCTCCATACCGATCTTCTGACAATGCTGCACTCCCTCCATACTGACCCTCTGACAATTCTGCTCTCCCTCCAAACTGATCCCCTGACAATTCTGCACTCCATCCACACTGATCCTCTGACAATTCTGCACACCCTCCATATTGACCCTCCGACAATACTGCACTCCCTACATCCTGACCCTCTGACAATGCTGCACTCCCTCCACACTGACACTCTGACAATTCTGCACTCCCTCCACAGTGACCCTTTGACAATGCTGCACTCCGTCCACACTGATCCTCTGACAATGCTGCACTCCCTACATCCTGACCCTCTGACAATGCTGCACTCCGTCCACACGGATCCTCTGACAATGCTGCACTCCCTCCGCAGTGATCCACTGACAATGCTGCACTCCGTCCACACTGATCCTCTGAAAAGGCTGCACTACCTCCACACTGACCCTCTGACAATTCTGCACTCCATCCACACGGATCCTCTGACAATGCTGCACTCCCTCCGCAGTGATCCACTGACAATGCTGCACTCCGTCCACACTGATCCTCTGAAAAGGCTGCACTACCTCCACACTGACCCACTGACAATGCTGCACTCCCTCCACACTGATCCTCTGACCATGCTGCACCCCCTCCATACTGACCCTTTGACAATGCTGCACTCCCTCCACACTGATCCTCTGACAATTCTGCACTCCCTCCACACTGACCCTCTGACAATGCTGCACTCCCTCCACACTGATCCTCTGACCATGCTGCACCCCCTCCACACTGACCCTCTGACAATGCTGCACTCCCCCAACACTGACCCTCTGACAATGCTGCTCTCCCTCCAAACTGATCCCCTGACAATTCTGCACTCCCTCCATATTGACCCTCCGACAATCCTGCACTCTCTCCACACTGATCCTCTGACAATGCTGCACTCCGTCCACACTGATCCTCTGACAATGCTGCACTCCCTCCACACTGACCCTCTGACAATGCTGCACTCCCTCCAAACTGATCCCCTGACAATTCTGCTCTCCCTCCAAACTGATCCCCTGACAATTCTGCACTCCATCCACACTGATCCTCTGACAATGCTGCACTCCCTCCATACTGATCCTCTGACAATTCTGCTCTCCCTCCAAACTGATCCCCTGACAATTCTGCACTCCATCCACACTGATCCTCTGACAATTCTGCACACCCTCCATATTGACCCTCCGACAATACTGCACTCCCTACATCCTGATCCTCTGACAATTCTGCACTCCCTCCACAGTGACCCTTTGACAATGCTGCACTCCGTCCACACTGATCCTCTGACAATGCTGCACTCCCTCCACACTGACCCTCCGACAATGCTGCACTCCCTACGTCCTGACCCTCTGACAATGCTGCACTCCGTCCACACGGATCCTCTGACAATGCTGCACTCCCTCCGCAGTGATCCACTGACAATGCTGCACTCCGTCCACACTGATCCTCTGACAATGCTGCAATACCTCCACACTGATCCTCTGACAATGCTGCACTCCCTCCTCACTGATCCTCTGACAATTCTACACTTCCTCCACAGTGATCCTCTGACAATGCTGCACTCCCTCCACAGTGAACCTCTGACAATGCTGCACTCCCTCCACACTGATCCTCTGACAATGCTGCACTCCCTCAACAGTGAAACTTTGACAAGTCTGCACTCCCTCCATATTGACCCTCCGACAATCCTGCACTCTCCACACTGATCCTCTGACAATGCTGCACTCCGTCCACACTGATCCTCTGACAATGCTGCACTCCCTCCACACTGACCCTCTGACAATGCTGCACTCCCTCCAAACTGATCCCCTGACAATTCTGCACTCCCTCCATATTGACCCTCCGACAATTCTGCACTCCTTCCACACTGATCCTCTGACAATGCTGCACTCCCTACATCCTGACCCTCTGACAATGCTGACTCCCTACATCCTGACCCTCTGACAATGCTGCACTCCGTCCACACTGATCCTCCGACAATGCTGCACTCCCTCCACACTGACCCTCTGACAATGCTGCACTCCCTCCATACTGACTCTCTGACAATGCTGCACTCCCTCCACACTGATCCTCTGACAATGCTGCACTCACTCCACACTGATCCACTGACAATTCTGCACTCCCTCCACACTGACCCTCTGACAATGCTGCACCCCCTCCACACTGACCCTCTGACAATGCTGCACTCCCTCCATACCGATCTTCTGACAATGCTGCACTCCTTCCATACTGACCCTCTGACAATTCTGCTCTCCCTCCAAACTGATCCCCTGACAATTCTGCACTCCATCCACACTGATCCTCTGACAATTCTGCACACCCTCCATATTGACCCTCCGAAAATACTGCACTCCCTACATCCTGACCCTCTGACAATGCTGCACTCCCTCCACACTGACACTCTGACAATTCTGCACTCCCTCCACAGTGACCCTTTGACAATGCTGCACTCCGTCCACACTGATCCTCTGACAATGCTGCACTCCCTCCACACTGACCCTCCGACAATGCTGCACTCCCTACATCCTGACCCTCTGACAATACTGCACTCCGTCCACACGGATCCTCTGACAATGCTGCACTCCCTCCGCAGTGATCCACTGACAATGCTGCACTCCGTCCACACTGATCCTCTGACAATGCTGCAATACCTCCACACTGATCCTCTGACAATGCTGCACTCCCTCCTCACTGATCCTCTGACAATTCTACACTTCCTCCACAGTGATCCTCTGACAATGCTGCACTCCCTCCACAGTGAACCTCTGACAATGCTGCACTCCCTCCACACTGATCCTCTGACAATGCTGCACTCCCTCAACAGTGAAACTCTGACAAGTCTGCACTCCCTCCACACTGACTCTCTGACAATGCTGAATTCCCTCCACACTGACCCTCTGATAATGCTGCAATACATCCACACTGATCCTCTGACAATGCTGCACTCTCTCCACACTGATCCTCTGACAATGCTGCACTCCCTCCACACTGATCCTCTGACAATGCTGCACTCTCTCCTCACTGATCCTCTGACAATGCTGCACTCCCTCCACACTGATCCTCTAACAAATGCTGCAATACCTCCACACTGTTCCTCTGACAATGCTGCACTCCCTCCATACTGATCCTCTGACAATTCTGCATTCCCTCCATACTGATCCTCTGACAATGCAGCACTTCCTCGACACTGACCCTCGAACAATGCTGCTCTCCCTCCACACTGATCCTCTGACAATTCTACACTCGCTGCATCCTGACCCTCTGACAATGCTGCACTCTCTCCACACTGACCCTCTGACAATGCTGCAATACCTCCACACTGATCCTCTGACAATGCTGCACACCCTCCACACTGATCCTCTGACAATGCTGCACTCTCTCCACATTGACCCTCTGACAATGCTGCACTCCCTCCATACTGATCCTCTGACAATTCTGCATTCCCTCCACACTGATCCTCTGACAATGCAGCCCTTCCTCGACACTGACCCTCGAATATTGCTGCTCTCCCTCCACACTGATCCTCTGACAATTCTACACTCCCTCCATACTGACCCTCTGACAATGCTGCACTCCCTCCATACTGACCCTCTGACAAATCTGCACTCCCTCCATACTGATCCTCTGACAATTCTGCACTCCCTCCATACTGATCCACTGCCAATGCTGCAGTCCCTCCACACTGACCCTCTGACAATGCTGCACTCCCTCCTCACTGATCCTCTGACAATTCTGCACACCCTCCAAACTGATCCTCTGACAATGCTGCACTCCCTCCACAACGACCCTCTGACAATGCTGCACTACCTCCACACTGACCCTCTGACAATGCTGCACTCTCTCAACACTGATATTCTGAAAAGGTTGCACTCCCTCCACACTGACACTCTGACAATGCTGCACCCACTCCACACTGACTCTCTGACAATGCTGCAATCCCCCCATACTGATCCTGTGAAAATGCTGCACTCCCTCCACACTGATCCTCTGAAAATGCTGCATCCCCTCCATACTGACCCTTGACAATGCTGCACTCCCTCCACTGTGAACCTCTGACAATGCTGCACTCCGTCCACACTGATCCTCTGACAATGCTGCACTCCCTCCGCAGTGATCCACTGACAATGCTGCACTCCGTCCACACTGATACTCTGACAATGCTGCAATACCTCCACACTGATCCTCTGACAATTCTGTACTTCCTCCACAGCGATCCTCTGACAATGCTGCACTCCCTCCACAGTGAACCTCTGACAATGCTGCAGTCCGTCCACACTGATCCTCTGACAATGCTGCACTCCCTCCACACTGATCCTCTGACAGTGCTGCACTCCCTCCACACTGACCCTCCGACAGTGCAGCACTCCCTCCGTCCTGACTCTCTGACAATGCTGCACTCCCTCCACACTGATCCTCTCACAATGCTGCACTCCCCCCACACTGACCCTCTGACAATGCTGCACTCCCTCCACACTGATCCTCTGACAATGCTGCACTCCCTCAAAAGTGAAACTCTGACAAGTCTGCACTGCCTCCACACTGACTCTCTGACAATGCTGAATTCCCTCCACACTGACCCTCTGATAATGCTGCAATACATCCACACTGATCCTCTGACAAATCTGCACTCCCTCAACAGTGAAACTCTGACAAGTCTGCACTGCCTCCACACTGACTCTCTGACAATGCTGAATTCCCTCCACACTGACCCTCTGATACTGCTGCAATACATCCACACTGATCCACTGACAATTCTGCACTCCCTCCACACTGACCCTCTGACAATTCTGTACCCACTCCACACTGACCCTGTGACAATGCTGCACTTCCTGCACACTGATCCTCTGACAATGCTGCACTCCCTCCACACTGATCCACTGACAATTCTGCACTCCCTCCACAATGATCCTCTGACAATGCTGCACTCCCTCCACAGTGATCCTCTGAGAATGCTGCACTCCCTCCACACTGATCCTCTGAAAAGGCTGCACTACCTCCGTCCTGACTCTCTGACAATGCTGCACTCCCTCCACACTGATCCTCTCACAATGCTGCACTCCCCCCACACTGACCCTCTGACAATGCTGCACTCCCTCCACACTGATCCTCTGACAATGCTGCACCTCCTCAAAAGTGAAACTCTGACAAGTCTGCACTGCCTCCACACTGACTCTCTGACAATGCTGAATTCCCTCCACACTGACCCTCTGATAATGCTGCAATACATCCACACTGATCCACTGACAATGCTGCACTCCCTCAACAGTGAAACTCTGACAAGTCTGCACTGCCTCCACACTGACCCTCTGACAATTCTGCACTCCATCCACACTGATCCTCTGACAATGCTGCACTCCCTCCACAATGACCTTCTGACAAAGCTGCACTCCCTCCACACTGATCCTCTGACCATGCTGCACCCCCTCCATACTGACCCTTTGACAATGCTACACTCCCTCCACACTGATCCTCTGACAATGCTGCACTCCCTCCACACTGAACCTCTGACAATGCTGCACTCCCTCCACACTGATCCTCTGACCATGCTGCACCCCCTCCACACTGACCCTCTGACAATGCTGCACTCCCCCAACACTGACCCTCTGACAACGCTGCTCTCCCTCCAAACTGATCCCCTGACAATTCTGCACTCCCTCCACACTGATCGTCTGACAATGCTGCACTCCCTCCACACTGACCCTCTGACAATGCTGCACTCCCTCCAAACTGATCCCCTGACAATTCTGCACTCCCTCCATATTGACCCTCCGACAATTCTGCACTCCTTCCACACTGATCCTCTGACAATGCTGCACTCCCTACATCCTGACCCTCTGACAATGCTGCACTCCCTACATCCTGACCCTCTGACAATTCTGCACTCCGTCCACACTGATCCTCCGACAATGCTGCACTCCCTCCACACTGACCCTCTGACAATGCTGCACTCCCTCCATACTGACTCTCTGACAATGCTGCACTCCCTCCACACTGATCCTCTGACAATGCTGCACTCACTCCACACTGATCCACTGACAATTCTGCACTCCCTCCACACTGACCCTCTGACAATGCTGCACCCCCTCCACACTGACCCTCTGACAATGCTGCACTCCCTCCATACCGATCTTCTGACAATGCTGCACTCCCTCCTTACTGACCCTCTGACAATTCTGCTCTCCATCCAAACTGATCCCCTGACAATTCTGCACTCCATCCACACTGATCCTCTGACAATTCTGCACTCCCTCCATATTGACCCTCCAACAATACTGCACTCCCTACATCCTGACCCTCTGACAATGCTGCACTCCCTCCACACTGACACTCTGACAATTCTGCACTCCCTCTACAGTGACCCTTTGACAATGCTGCACTCCGTCCACACTGATCCTCTGACAATGCTGCACTCCCTCCACACTGACCCTCCGACAATGCTGCACTCCCTACATCCTG
The DNA here is from genome assembly GCF_047496795.1 of Chiloscyllium punctatum. NCBI lineage: Eukaryota > Metazoa > Chordata > Chondrichthyes > Orectolobiformes > Hemiscylliidae > Chiloscyllium > Chiloscyllium punctatum. Next base: position 19,669,706 of record NC_092769.1, read on the forward strand.
ACCCTCTGACAATGCTGCACTCCGTCCACACGGATCCTCTGACAATGCTGCACTCCCTCCGCAGTGATCCACTGACAATGCTGCACTTCCGTCCACACTGATACTCTGACAATGCTGCAATACCTCCACACTGATCCTCTGACAATTGTACACTTCCTCCACAGTGATCCTCTGACAATGCTGCACTCCCTCCACACTGATCCTCTGACAATGCTGAATTCCCTCCACACTGACCCTCTGACAATGCTGCAATACATCCACACTGATCCTCTGACAATGCTGCACTCTCTCCACACTGATCCTCTGACAATGCTGCACTCCCTCCACACTGATCCTCTGACAAATGCTGCAATACCTCCACACTGTTCCTCTGACAATGCTGCACTCTCTCCACACTGACCCTCTGACAATGCTGCTCTCCCTCCACACTGATCCTCTGACAATTCTACAGTCGCTGCATACTGACCCTCTGACAATGCTGCACTCTCTCCACACTGATCCTCTGACAATGCTGCAATACCTCCACACTGATCCTCTGACAATGCTGCACACCCTCCTCACTGATCCTCTGACAATTCTGCACTCCCTCCACACTGACTCTCTGACAATTCTGCACTCCCTCCACACTGACCCTCTGACAATGCTGCACTCCCTCCACACTGATCCTTTGACAATGCTGCAATCCCTCCAGACTGACCCTCTGACAATGCTGCACTCCCTCCACACTGATCCTCTGACCATGCTGCACCCCCTCCACACTGATCCTCTGACAATGCTGCACTCCCTCCACACTGATCCTCTGACAATGCTGCACTCCCTCCACACTGACCCTCCGACAGTGCAGCACTCCCTCCGTCCTGACTCTCTGACAATGCTGCACTCCCTCCACACTGATCCTCTCACAATGCTGCACTCCCCCCACACTGACCCTCTGACAATGCTGCACTCCCTCAACAGTGAAACTCTGACAAGTCTGCACTGCCTGCACACTGACTCTCTGACAATGCTGAATTCCCTCCACACTGACCCTCTGATAATGCTGCAATACATACACACTGATCCACTGACAATTCTGCACTCCCTCCACACTGACCCTCTGACAATTCTGTACCCCCTCCACACTGACCCTCTGACAATGCTGCACTTCCTGCACACTGATCCTCTGACAATGCTGCACTCCCTCCAAACTGATCCTCTCACAATGCTGCACTCCCCCCACACTGACCCTCTGACAATGCTGCACTCCCTCCACACTGATCCTCTGACAATGCTGCACTCCCTCAAAAGTGAAACTCTGACAAGTCTGCACTGCCTCCACACTGACTCTCTGACAATGCTGAATTCCCTCCACACTGACCCTCTGATAATGCTGCAATACATCCACACTGATCCTCTGACAATGCTGCACTCTCTCAACAGTGAAACTCTGACAAGTCTGCACTGCCTCCACACTGACTCTCTGACAATGCTGAATTCCCTGCACAGTGACCCTTTGACAATGCTGCACTCCGTCCACACTGATCCTCTGACAATGCTGCACTCCCTCCACACTGACCCTCCGACAATGCTGCACTCCCGACATCCTGACCCTCTGACAATGCTGCACTCCGTCCACACGGATCCTCTGACAATGCTGCACTCCCTCCGCAGTGATCCACTGACAATGCTGCACTCCGTCCACACTGATACTCTGACAATGCTGCAATACCTCCACACTGATCCTCTGACAATTCTACACTTCCTCCACAGTGATCCTCTGACAATGCTGCACTCCCTCCACAGTGAACCTCTGACAATGCTGCACTCCCTCCACACGGATCCTCTGACAATGCTGCACTCCCTCAAAAGTGAAACTCTGACAAGTCTGCACTCCCTCCACACTGACTCTCTGACAATGCTGAATTCCCTCCACACTGACCCTCTGATAATGCTGCAATACATCCACACTGATCCTCTGACAATGCTGCACTCTCTCCACACTGATCCTCTGACAATGCTGCACTCCCTCCACACTGATCCTCTAACAAATGCTGCAATACCTCCACACTGTTCCTCTGACAATGCTGCACTCTCTCCACACTGACCCTCTGACAATGCTGCACTCCCTCCATACTGATCCTCTGACAATGCAGCACTTCCTCGACACTGACCCTCGAGCAATGCTGCTCTCCCTCCACACTGATCCTCTGACAATTCTACACTCGCTGCATACTGACCCTCTGACAATGCTGCACTCTCTCCACACTGATCCTCTGACAATGCTGCAATACCTCCACACTGATCCTCTGACAATGCTGCACACCCTCCTCACTGATCCTCTGACAATGCTGCACTCCCTCCACACTGACTCTCTGACAATTCTGCACTCCCTCCACACTGACCCTCTGATAATGCTGCAATACCTCCACACTGATCCTATGACAATGCTGCACTCTCTCCACACTGACCCTCTGACAAATCTGCACTCCCTTCATACTGATCCTCTGACAATGCTGCACTCCCTCCACACTGATCCTTTGACAATGCTGCAATCCCTCCAGACTGACCCTCTGACAATGCTGCACTCCCTCCACACTGATCCTCTGACCATGCTGCACCCCCTCCACACTGATCCTCTGACAATGCTGCACTCCCTCCACACTGATCCTCTGACAATGCTGCACTCCCTCCACACTGACCCTCCGACAGTGCAGCACTCCCTCCGTCCTGACTCTCAGACAATGCTTCACTCCCTCCACACTGATCCTCTCACAATGCTGCACTCCCCCCACACTGACCCTCTGACAATGCAGCACTCCCTCAAAAGTGAAACTCTGACAAGTCTGCACTGCCTCCACACTGACTGTCTGACAATGCTGAATTCCCTCCACACTGACCCTCTGATAATGCTGCAATACATACACACTGATCCACTGACAATTCTGCACTCCCTCCACACTGAAACTCTGACAAGTCTGCACTGCCTCCACACTGACCCTCTGACAATGCTGCACTTCCTGCACACTGATCCTCTGACAATGCTGCACTCCCTCCACACTGATCCACTGACAATTCTGCACTCCCTCCACACTGATCCTCTGACAATGCTGCACTCCCTCAAAAGTGAAACTCTGACAAGTCTGCACTGCCTCCACACTGACTGTCTGACAATGCTGAATTCCCTCCACACTGACCCTCTGATAATGCTGCAATACATACACACTGATCCACTGACAATTCTGCACTCCCTCCACACTGAAACTCTGACAAGTCTGCACTGCCTCCACACTGACCGTCTGACAATGCTGCACTTCCTGCACACTGATCCTCTGACAATGCTGCACTCCCTCCACACTGATCCACTGACAATTCTGCACTCCCTCCACACTGATCCTCTGACAATGCTGCACTCCCTCCACAGTGATCCTCTGAGAATGCTGCACTCCCTCCACACTGATCCTCTGAAAAGGCTGCACTACCTCCACGCTGACCCTCTGACAATTCTGCACTCCATCCACACTGATCCTCTGACAATGCTGCACTCCCTCCACAATGACTTTCTGACAAAGCTGCACTCCCTCCACACTGATCCTCTGACCATGCTGCACCCCCTCCATACTGACCCTTTGACAATGCTGCACTCCCTCCACACTGATCCTCTGACAATTCTGCACTCCCTCCACACTGACCCTCTGACAATGCTGCACTCCCTCCACACTGATCCTCTGACCATGCTGCACCCCCTCCACACTGACCCTCTGAAAATGCTGCACTCCCCCAACACTGACCCTCTGACAATTCAGCTCTCCCTCCAAACTGATCCCCTGACAATTCTGCACTCCCTCCATATTGACCCTCCGACAATCCTGTACTCTCTCCACACTGATCCTCTGACAATGCTGCACTCCGTCCACACTGATCCTCTGACAATGCTGCACTCCCTCCACACTGACCCTCTGACAATGCTGCACTCCCTCCACACTGACCCTCTGACAATGCTGCACTCCCTCCAAACTGATCCCCTGACAATTCTGCACTCCCTCCATATTGACCCTCCGACAATTCTGCACTCCTTCCACACTGATCCTCTGACAATGATGCACTCCCTACATCCTGACCCTCTGACAATGCTGCACTCCCTACATCCTGACCCTCTGACAATGCTACACTCCGTCCACACTGATCCTCCGACAATGCTGCACTCCCTCCACACTGACCCTCTGACAATGCTGCACTCCCTCCATACTGACTCTCTGACAATGCTGCACTCCCTCCACACTGATCCTCTGACAATGCTGCACTCCCTCCACACTGATCCACTGACAATTCTGCACTCCCTCCACACTGACCCTCTGACAATGCTGCACTGCCTCCATACCTATCTTCTGACAATGCTGCACTCCCTCCATACTGACCCTCTGACAATGCTGCTCTCCCTCCAAACAGATCCCCTTACAATTCTGCACTCCCTCCACACTGATCCTCTGACAATGCTGCACTCCCTACATCCTGACCCTCTGACAATACTGCACTCCCTCCACACTGACACTCTGACAATTCTGCACTCCCTCCACAGTGACCCTTTGACAATGCTGCACTCCGTCCACACTGATCCTCTGACAATGCTGCACTCCCTCCACACTGACCCTCCGACAATGCTGCACTCCCTACATCCTGACCCTCTAACATGCTGCACTCCGTCCACACTGATCCTCTGACAATGCTGCACTCCCTCCGCAGTGATCCACTGACAATGCTGCACTCCATCCACACTGATACTCTGACAATGCTGCAATACCTCCACACTGATCCTCTGACATTGCTGCACTCCCTCCACACTGACCCTCTGATAATGCTGCAATACATCCACACTGATCCTCTGACAATGCTGCACTCTCTCCACACTGATCCTCTGACAATGCTGCACTCCCTCCACACTGTTCCTCTGACAAATGCTGCAATACCTCCACACTGATCCTCTGACAATGCTGCACTCTCTCCACACTGACCCTCTGACAAAGCTGCACTCCCTCCATACTGATCCTCTGACAATTCTGCATTCCCTCCACACTGATCCTCTGAAAATGCAGCACTTCCTCGACACTGACCCTCGAACAATGCTGCTCTCCCTCCACACTGATCCTCTGACAATTCTACACTCCCTCCATACTGACCCTCTGACAATGCTGCACTCTCTCCACACTGATCCTCTGACAATGCTGCAATACCTCCACACTGATCCTCTGACAATCCTGCACACCCTCCTCACTGATCCTCTGACAATGCTGCACTCCCTCCACACTGACTGTCTGACAATTCTGCACTCCCTCCACACTGACCCTCTGATAATGCTGCAATACCTCCACACTGATCCTCTGACAATGCTGCACTCTCTCCACACTGACCCTCTGACAAATCTGCACTCACTCCATACTGATCCTCTGACAATGCTGCACTCCCTCCACACTGATCCTCTGACAATGCTGCAATCCCTCCACTCTGACCCTCTGACAATGCTGCACTCCCTCCACACTGATCCTTTGACCATGCTGCACCCCCTCCACACTGACCCTCTGACAATGCTGCACTCCCCCAACACTGATCCTCTGACAATGCTGCACTCTCTCCTCACTGATCCTCTGACAATGCTGCACCCCCTCCATACTGACCCTCTGACAATGCTGCACTCCCTCCATACTGATCCTCTGACAATGCTGCACTCCCTCCACACTGACCCTCTGACAATGCTGCTCTCCCTCCAAACTGATCCCCTGACAATTCTGCACTCCCTCCATATTGACCCTCCGACAATCCTGCACTCTCTCCACACTGATCCTCTGACAATGCTGCACTCCGTCCACACTGATCCTCTGACAATGCTGCACTCCCTCCACACTGACCCTCTGACAATGCTGCACTCCCTCCAAACTGATCCCCTGACAATTCTGCACTCCCTCCATATTGACCCTCCGACAATTCTGCACACTTTCCACACTGATCCTCTGACAATGCTGCACTCCCTACATCCTGACCCTCTGACAATGCTGCACTCCCTACATCCTGACCCTCTGACAATGCTGCACTCCGTCCACACTGATCCTCCGACAATGCTGCACTCCCTCCACACTGACACTCTGACAATGCTGCACTCCCTCCATACTGACTCTCTGACAATGCTGCACTACCTCCACACTGATCCTCTGACAATGCTGCACTCCCTCCACACTGATCCACTGACAATTCTGCACTCCCTCCACACTGACCCTCTGACAATGCTGCACCCCCTCCACACTGACCCTCTGACAATGCTGCACTCCCTCCATACCGATCTTCTGACAATGCTGCACTCCCTCCATACTGACACTCTGACAATGCTGCTCTCCCTCCAAACTGATCCCCTGACAATTCTGCACTCCATCCACACTGATCCTCTGACAATTCTGCACTCCCTCCATATTGACCCTCCGACAATGCTGCACTCCCTACATCCTGACCCTCTGACAATGCTGCACTCCCTCCACACTGACACTCTGACAATTCTGCACTCCCTCCACAGTGACCCTTTGACAATGCTGCACTCCGTCCACACTGATCCTCTGACAATGCTGCACTCCCTCCCCACTGACCCTCCGACAATGCTGCACTCCCTACATCCTGACCCTCTGACAATGCTGCACTCCGTCCACACTGATCCTCTGACAATGCTGCACTCCCTCCGCAGTGATCCACTGACAATGCTGCACTCCGTCCACACTGATACTCTGACAATGCTGCAATACCTCCACACTGACCCTCTGATAATGCTGCAATACATCCACACTGATCCTCTGACAATGCTGCACTCTCTCCACACTGATCCTCTGACAAATGCTGCAATACCTCCACACTGATCCTCTGACAATTCTGCATTCCCTCCATACTGATCCTCTGACAATGCAGCACTTCCTCGATACTGACCCTCGAACAATGCTGCTCTCCCTCCACACTGATCCTCTGACAATTCTACACTCCCTCCATACTGACCCTCTGACAATGCTGCACTCTCTCCACACTGAACCTCTGACAATGCTGCAATACCTCCACACTGATCCTCTGACAATGCTGCACACCCTCCTCACTGATCCTCTGACAATGCTGCACTCCCTCCACACTGACTCTCTGACAATTCTGCACTCCCTCCACACTGACCCTCTGATAATGCTGCAATACCTCCACACTGATCCTCTGACAATGCTGCACTCTCTCCACACTGACGCTCTGACAAATCTGCACTCCCTCCACACTGATCCTCTGACAATGCTGCACTCCCTCCACACTGATCCTCTGACAATTCTGCACTCCCTCCACACTGACCCTCTGACAATGCTGCACTCCCTCCACACTGATCCTCTGACCATGCTGCACCCCCTCCACACTGACCCTCTGAAAATGCTGCACTCCCCCAACACTGACCCTCTGACAATTCAGCTCTCCCTCCAAACTGATCCCCTGACAATTCTGCACTCCCTCCATATTGACCCTCCGACAATCCTGTACTCTCTCCACACTGATCCTCTGACAATGCTGCACTCCGTCCACACTGATCCTCTGACAATGCTGCACTCCCTCCACACTGACCCTCTGACAATGCTGCACTCCCTCCACACTGACCCTCTGACAATGCTGCACTCCCTCCAAACTGATCCCCTGACAATTCTGCACTCCCTCCATATTGACCCTCCGACAATTCTGCACTCCTTCCACACTGATCCTCTGACAATGATGCACTCCCTACATCCTGACCCTCTGACAATGCTGCACTCCCTACATCCTGACCCTCTGACAATGCTACACTCCGTCCACACTGATCCTCCGACAATGCTGCACTCCCTCCACACTGACCCTCTGACAATGCTGCACTCCCTCCATACTGACTCTCTGACAATGCTGCACTCCCTCCACACTGATCCTCTGACAATGCTGCACTCCCTCCACACTGATCCACTGACAATTCTGCACTCCCTCCACACTGACCCTCTGACAATGCTGCACTGCCTCCATACCTATCTTCTGACAATGCTGCACTCCCTCCATACTGACCCTCTGACAATGCTGCTCTCCCTCCAAACAGATCCCCTTACAATTCTGCACTCCCTCCACACTGATCCTCTGACAATGCTGCACTCCCTACATCCTGACCCTCTGACAATACTGCACTCCCTCCACACTGACACTCTGACAATTCTGCACTCCCTCCACAGTGACCCTTTGACAATGCTGCACTCCGTCCACACTGATCCTCTGACAATGCTGCACTCCCTCCACACTGACCCTCCGACAATGCTGCACTCCCTACATCCTGACCCTCTAACATGCTGCACTCCGTCCACACTGATCCTCTGACAATGCTGCACTCCCTCCGCAGTGATCCACTGACAATGCTGCACTCCATCCACACTGATACTCTGACAATGCTGCAATACCTCCACACTGATCCTCTGACATTGCTGCACTCCCTCCACACTGACCCTCTGATAATGCTGCAATACATCCACACTGATCCTCTGACAATGCTGCACTCTCTCCACACTGATCCTCTGACAATGCTGCACTCCCTCCACACTGTTCCTCTGACAAATGCTGCAATACCTCCACACTGATCCTCTGACAATGCTGCACTCTCTCCACACTGACCCTCTGACAAAGCTGCACTCCCTCCATACTGATCCTCTGACAATTCTGCATTCCCTCCACACTGATCCTCTGAAAATGCAGCACTTCCTCGACACTGACCCTCGAACAATGCTGCTCTCCCTCCACACTGATCCTCTGACAATTCTACACTCCCTCCATACTGACCCTCTGACAATGCTGCACTCTCTCCACACTGATCCTCTGACAATGCTGCAATACCTCCACACTGATCCTCTGACAATCCTGCACACCCTCCTCACTGATCCTCTGACAATGCTGCACTCCCTCCACACTGACTGTCTGACAATTCTGCACTCCCTCCACACTGACCCTCTGATAATGCTGCAATACCTCCACACTGATCCTCTGACAATGCTGCACTCTCTCCACACTGACCCTCTGACAAATCTGCACTCACTCCATACTGATCCTCTGACAATGCTGCACTCCCTCCACACTGATCCTCTGACAATGCTGCAATCCCTCCACTCTGACCCTCTGACAATGCTGCACTCCCTCCACACTGATCCTTTGACCATGCTGCACCCCCTCCACACTGACCCTCTGACAATGCTGCACTCCCCCAACACTGATCCTCTGACAATGCTGCACTCTCTCCTCACTGATCCTCTGACAATGCTGCACCCCCTCCATACTGACCCTCTGACAATGCTGCACTCCCTCCATACTGATCCTCTGACAATGCTGCACTCCCTCCACACTGACCCTCTGACAATGCTGCTCTCCCTCCAAACTGATCCCCTGACAATTCTGCACTCCCTCCATATTGACCCTCCGACAATCCTGCACTCTCTCCACACTGATCCTCTGACAATGCTGCACTCCGTCCACACTGATCCTCTGACAATGCTGCACTCCCTCCACACTGACCCTCTGACAATGCTGCACTCCCTCCAAACTGATCCCCTGACAATTCTGCACTCCCTCCATATTGACCCTCCGACAATTCTGCACACTTTCCACACTGATCCTCTGACAATGCTGCACTCCCTACATCCTGACCCTCTGACAATGCTGCACTCCCTACATCCTGACCCTCTGACAATGCTGCACTCCGTCCACACTGATCCTCCGACAATGCTGCACTCCCTCCACACTGACACTCTGACAATGCTGCACTCCCTCCATACTGACTCTCTGACAATGCTGCACTACCTCCACACTGATCCTCTGACAATGCTGCACTCCCTCCACACTGATCCACTGACAATTCTGCACTCCCTCCACACTGACCCTCTGACAATGCTGCACCCCCTCCACACTGACCCTCTGACAATGCTGCACTCCCTCCATACCGATCTTCTGACAATGCTGCACTCCCTCCATACTGACACTCTGACAATGCTGCTCTCCCTCCAAACTGATCCCCTGACAATTCTGCACTCCATCCACACTGATCCTCTGACAATTCTGCACTCCCTCCATATTGACCCTCCGACAATGCTGCACTCCCTACATCCTGACCCTCTGACAATGCTGCACTCCCTCCACACTGACACTCTGACAATTCTGCACTCCCTCCACAGTGACCCTTTGACAATGCTGCACTCCGTCCACACTGATCCTCTGACAATGCTGCACTCCCTCCCCACTGACCCTCCGACAATGCTGCACTCCCTACATCCTGACCCTCTGACAATGCTGCACTCCGTCCACACTGATCCTCTGACAATGCTGCACTCCCTCCGCAGTGATCCACTGACAATGCTGCACTCCGTCCACACTGATACTCTGACAATGCTGCAATACCTCCACACTGACCCTCTGATAATGCTGCAATACATCCACACTGATCCTCTGACAATGCTGCACTCTCTCCACACTGATCCTCTGACAAATGCTGCAATACCTCCACACTGATCCTCTGACAATTCTGCATTCCCTCCATACTGATCCTCTGACAATGCAGCACTTCCTCGATACTGACCCTCGAACAATGCTGCTCTCCCTCCACACTGATCCTCTGACAATTCTACACTCCCTCCATACTGAACCTCTGACAATGCTGCACTCTCTCCACACTGAACCTCTGACAATGCTGCAATGCCTCCACACTGATCCTCTGACAATGCTGCACACCCTCCTCACTGATCCTCTGACAATGCTGCACTCCCTCCACACTGACTCTCTGACAATTCTGCACTCCCTCCACACTGACCCTCTGATAATGCTGCAATACCTCCACACTGATCCTCTGACAATGCTGCACTCTCTCCACACTGACGCTCTGACAAATCTGCACTCCCTCCACACTGATCCTCTGACAATGCTGCACTCCCTCCACACTGATCCTCTGACAATGCTGCAATCCCTCCACTCTGACCCTCTGACAATGCTGCACTCCCTCCACATTGATCCTCTGACCATGCTGCACCCCCTCCACACTGACCCTCTGACAATGCTGCACTCCCCCAACACTGACCCTCTGACAATGCTGCTCTCCGTCCACACTGTTCCTCTGACAATGCTGCACTACCTCCGCAGTGATCCACTGACAATGCTGCACTCCGTCCACACTGATACTCTGACAATGCTGCAATACCTCCACACTGATCCTCTGACAATTCTACACTTCCTCACAGTGATCCTCTTACAATGCTGCACTCCCTCCACAGTGAACCTCTGACAATGCTGCACTCCCTCCACACTGATCCTCTGACAATGCTGCACTCCCTCAACAGTGAAACTCTGACAAGTCTGCACTCCCTCCACACTGACCCTCTGACAATGCTGCACTCCCCCAACACTGACCCTCTGACAATGCTGCTCTCCGTCCACACTGTTCCTCTGACAATGCTGCACTACCTCCGCAGTGATCCACTGACAATGCTGCACTCCGTCCACACTGATACTCTGACAATGCTGCAATACCTCCACACTGATCCTCTGACAATTCTACACTTCCTCACAGTGATCCTCTTACAATGCTGCACTCCCTCCACAGTGAACCTCTGACAATGCTGCACTCCCTCCACACTGATCCTCTGACAATGCTGCACTCCCTCAACAGTGAAACTCTGACAAGTCTGCACTCCCTCCACACTGACTCTCTGATAATGCTGAATTCCCTCCACACTGACCCTCTGATAATGCTGCAATACATCCACACTGATCCTCTGACAATGCTGCACTCCGTCCACTCTGATCCTCTGACAATGCTGCACTCCCTCCACACTGATCCTCTGACAAATGCTGCAATACCTCCACACTGATCCTCTGACAATGCTGCACTCTCTCCACACTGACCCTCTGACAATTCTGCATTCCCTCCATACTGATTCTCTGACAATTCTACACTCCCTCCATACTGACCCTCTGACAATGCTGCACTCTCTCCACACTGATCCTCTGACAATGCTGCAATACCTCCACACTGATCCTCTGACAATGCTGCACACCCTCCTCACTGATCCTCTGACAATGCTGCACTCCCTCCACACTGACTCTCTGACAATTCTGCACTCCCTCCACACTGACCCTCTGATAATGCTGCAATACCTCCACACTGATCCTCTGACAATGCTGCACTCTCTCCACACTGACCCTCTGACAAATCTGCACTCCCTCCATACTGATCCTCTGACAATGCTGCACTCCCTCCACACTGATCCTCTGACAATGCTGCACTCCCTCCACACTGACCCTCTGACAATGCTGAACTCTCTCGACACTGACCCTCTGACAATGCTGCTCACCCTCCTCACTGATCCTCTGATAATGCTGCTCTCCCTCCACACTGATCCTCTGACAATGCTGCACTCCCTCCACACTGATCCTCTGACAATGCTGCACTCCCTCCATACTGACCCTCTGACAATGCTGCACTCCCTCCACACTGACCCTCTGACAATGCTGCACTCTCTCCACACTGACCCTCTGACAATTCTGCACTCCCTCCACACTGACCCTCTGACAATTCTGTACCCACTCCACACTGTCCCTCTGACAATGCTGCACTCCCTGCACACTGATCCTCTGACAATGCTGCACTCCCTCCACACTGATCCACTGACAATTCTGCACTCCCTCCACACTGATCCTCTGACAATGCTGCACTCCCTCCACAGTGATCCTCTGAGAATGCTGCACTCCCTCAACACTGATCCTCTGAAAAGGCTGCACTACCTCCACACTGACCCTCTGACAATTCTGCACTCCATCCACACTGATCCTCTGACAATGCTGCACTCCCTCCACAATGACCTTCTAACAAAGCTGCACTCCCTCCACACTGATCCTCTGACAATGCTGCACCCCCTCCATACTGACCCTTTGACAATGCTGCACTCCCTCCACACTGATCCTCTGACAATTCTGCACTCCCTCCACACTGATCCTCTGACCATGCTGCACTCCCTCCACACTGATCCTCTGACCATGCTGCACCTCCTCCACACTGACCCTCTGACAATGCTGCACTCCCCCAACACTGACCCTCTGACAATGCTGCACTCTCTCCTCACTGATCCTCTGACAATGCTGCACTCCCTCCACACTGATCCTCTGACAATGCAGCACCCCCTCCATACTGACCCTCTGACAATGCTGCACTCCCTCCATACTGATCCTCTGACAATGCTGCACTCCCTCCACACTGACCCTCTGACAATGCTGCTTTCCCTCCAAACTGATCCCCTGACAATTCTGCACTCCCTCCATATTGACCCTCCGACAATGCTGTACTCCCTCCACACTAATCCTATGACAATGCTGCACTCCGTCCACACTGACCCTCCGACAATGCTGTACTCCCTCCACACTAATCCTCTGACAATGCTGCACTCCCTCCACACTGACCCTCTGACAATGCTGCACTCCCTCCAAACTGAACCCCTGACAATTCTGCACTCCCTCCATATTGACCCTCCGACAATTCTGCACTCCTTCCACACTGATCCTCTGACAATGCTGCACTCCCTACATCCTGACCCTCTGACAATGCTGCACTCCCTACATCCTGACCCTCTGACAATGCTGCACTCCCTCCACACTGACCCTCTGACAATGCTGCACTCCCTCCTCACTGATCCTCTGACAATGCTGAACTCCCTGCACACTGTACCACTGTCAATGCTGCACTCCCTCCACACTGACACTCTGACAATGCTGCACTCCCTCCATACCGATCTTCTGACAATGCTGCACTCACTCCATCCTGACCCTCTGACAATGCTGCTCTCCCTCCAAACTGATCCCCTGACAATTCTGCACTCCATCCACACTGATCCTCTGACAATTCTGCACTCCCTCCATATTGACCCTCCGACAATGCTGCACTCCCTACATCCTGACCCTCTGACAATGCTGCACTCCCTCCACACTGACCCTCTGACAATTCTGCACTCCCTCCACACTGACCCTCAGACAATGCTGCACTCCCTGCATCCTGACCCTCTGACAATGCTGCACTCCCTCCACACTGTTCCTCTGACAATTCTGCACTCCCTCCACACTGACCCTCTGACAATGCTGCACTCCCTCCATACCGATCGTCTGACAATGCTGCACTCCCTCCATACTGACCCTCTGACAATGCTGCTCTCCCTCCAAACTGTTCCCCTGACAATTCTGCACTCCATCCACACTGATCCTCTGACAATTCTGCACTCCATTCACACTGATCCTCTGACAATGCTGCACTCCCTCCATATTGACCCTCCGACAATTCTGCACTCCATCCACACTGATCCTCTGAAAATGCTGCACTCCCTACATCCTGACCCTCTGACAATGCTGCACTCCCTCCACAGTGATACACTGACAATGCTGCAATACCTCCACACTGATCCTCTGACAATGCTGCACTCCGTCCACACTGACCCTTTGACAATGCTGCACTCCCTCCATACTGATCCTCTGTCAATTCTGCACTCCCTCCATACTGACCCTCTGACAATGCTGCACTCTCTCCACACTGACCCTCTGACAATTCTGCACTCCCTCCGTACTGATCCTCTGACAGTTCTGCACTCCCTCCGTACTGATCCTCTGACAATTCTGCACTCCCTCCACACTGATCCTCCGACAATGCTGCACTCCCTCCACAGTGATCCTCTGACAATGCTACACTACGTCCACACTGATCCTCTGACAATGCTGCACCCCCCCCGACACTGAACCCCTGACAATGCTGCACTTCCTCCATACTGATCCTCAGACAATGCTGCACTCCCTACATACTGATCCTCTGACAATGTTGCACCCCCTCCACACTGACCCTCTGACAATGCTGCACTCCCTCCACACTGATCCTCTGACAATGCAGCACTTCCTCCACACTGATCGTCTGACAATGCTGCACTCCCTCGACAATGACCCTCTGACACTGCTGCACTCCCTCCAGACTGATCCTCTGACAATGCAGCACTTCCTCGACACTGACCCTCTGAAAATGCTCCACTCCCTCCACACTGATCCTCTGACAATGCTGCACTCGCTCGACATAGACCCTCTGACAATTCTGCACTCCCTCCATAATGATACTCTGACAATTCTGCACACCCTCCATACTGACTCTCTGACAATGCTGCACTCCCTCCACACTGATCCTCTGACAATGCTGCACTCCCTCCACACTGACCCTCTGACAATGCTGCACTCCCTCCACACTGATCCTCTGACAATGCTGCACTCCCTCCAGACTGATCCTCTGACAATGCAGCACTTCCTCGACACTGACCCTCTGAAAATGCTCCACTCCCTCCACACTGATCCTCTTAAAATGCTGCTCTCCCTCCACACTGATCCTCAGACAATGCTGCACTCGCTCGACACTGACCCTCTGACAATTCTGCACTCCCACCATAATGATACTCTGACAATTCTGCACTCCCTCCATACTGATCCTCAGACAATGCTGCACTCCCTCTGTACTGATCCTCTGACAATGCTGCACCCCCTCCACACTGACCCTCTGACAATGCTGCACTCCCTCCACACTGACCCTCTGACAATGCTGCACTCCCTCCACACTGATCCTCTGACAATGCTTCACTCCCTCGACACTGACCCTCTGACAATGCTGTACTCCATCCACACTGACCCTCTGACAATGCTGCACTCCCTGCACACTGTACCACTGACAATGCTGCACTCCCTCCATACTGACTCTCTGACAATGCTGCACTCCCTCCACACTGATCCTCTGACAATGCTGCACTCCCTCCATACTGATCCTCAGACAATGCTGCACTCCCTCCATACTGATCCTCTGACAATGTTGCACCCCCTCCACACTGATCCTCTGACAATGCTGCACTCCCTCCATACTGATCCTCAGACAATGCTGCACTCCCTCCATACTGATCCTCTGACAATGCTGCACTCCCTCCACACTGATCCTCTGACAATGCAGCAAGTCCTCCACACTGATCGTCTGACAATGCTGCACTCACTCGACAATGACCCTCTGACACTGCTGCACTCCCTCCAGACTGATCCTCTGACAATGCAGCACTTCCTCGACACTGACCCTCTGAAAAGGCTGCTCTCCCTCCACACTGATCCTCTGACAATGCTGCACTCGCTCGACACTGACCCTCTGACAATTCTGCACTCCCTCCATAATGATACTCTGACAATTCTGCACACCCTCCATACTGACTCTCTGACAATGCTGCACTCCCTCCACACTGATCCTCTGACAATGCTGCACTCCCTCCACACTGACCCTCTGACAATGCTGCACTCCCTCCACACTGATCCTCTGACAATGCTGCACTCCCTCCAGACTGATCCTCTGACAATGCAGCACTTCCTCGACACTGACCCTCTGAAAATGCTCCACTCCCTCCGCACCGATCCTCTTAAAATGCTGCTCTCCCTCCACACTGATCCTCAGACAATGCTGCACTCGCTCATCACTGACCCTCTGACAATTCTGCACACCCACCATAATGATACTCTGACAATTCTGCACTCCCTCCATACTGATCCTCAGACAATGCTGCACTCCCTCCACACTGACCCTCTGACAATGCTGCACTCCCTCCACACTGACCCTCTGACAATGCTGCACTCCCTGCACACTGTACCACTGACAATGCTGCACTCCCACCATACTGACTCTCTGACAATGCTGCACTCCCTCCACACTGATCCTCTGACAATGCTGCACTCCCTCCACACTGATCCTCAGACAATGCTGCACTCCCTCCATACTGATCCTCAGACAATGCTGCACTCCCTCCAGACTGATCCTCTGACAATGTTGCACGCCCTCCACACTGACCCTCTGACAATGCTTCACTCCCTCCACACTGATCCTCTGACAATGCTGCCCCCACCTCCACACTGAATCACTGACAATTCTGCACCCCCTCCATACTGACCCTCTGACAATGCTGCACTCTCTCAACACTGATCCTCTGAAAAGACTGCACTCCCTCCACACTGACCCTCTGACAATGCTGCACTCCCTCCATCCTGACCCTCTGACAGTGCTACACTCCCTCCACACTGATCCTCTGACTATGATGCACTGCCTCCTCACTGATCCTCTGACAATGCTGCACTCCCTCCATACTGACTCTCTGACAATGCTGCACTCCCTCCACACTGATCCTCTGACAATGCTGAACTCCCTCCACACTGACCCTCTGACAATGCTGAACTCCCTCCACACTGATCCTCTGACAATGCTGCACTCCATCCATACTGACTCTCTGACAATGCTGCACTTCCTCCACACTGAACGTCTGACAATGCTGCACTCCCTCGACAATGACCCTCTGACAATGCTGCACTCCCTCCAGACTGATCCTCTGACAATGCAGCACTTCCTCGACCCTGACCCTCTGAAAATGCTCCACTCCCTCCACACTGATCCTCTGAAAATGCTGCTCTACCTCCACACTGATCCTCTGACAATGCTGCACTCTCTCGACACTAACCCTCTGACAATTCTGCACTCCCTCCATAATGATACTCTGACAATTCTGCACATCCTCCATACTGACTCTCTGACAATGCTGCACTCCCTCCACACTGATCCTCTGACAATGCTGCACATCCTTCTCACTGATCCTCTGAAAATGCTGCTCTCCCTCCACACTGATCCTGTGACAATGCCGCTCTCCCTCCATAATGATCCTCTGACAATGCAGCACTCCCTCCACCCTGATCATGTTACAATGCTGCACCAACTCCACACTGACCCTCTGACAATGCTGCACTCCCAACACACTGATCCTCTGACAATTCTGCACTCCCTCCACACTGATCCTCTGACAATGCTGCACTCCCTGCACACTGATGCTCTGACAATGCTGCACTCCCTCCACACTGACTCTCTGACAATGCTGCACTCCCTCCACACTGACCCTCTGACAATGCTGCACACTCTCCTCACTGATCCACTGACAATGCTGCACTCCCTCCACACTGACCCTCTGACAATGCTGTACTCCCTCCACACTGACCCTCTGACAACGCTGCACTCCCTGCATACTGTACCACTGACAATGCAGCACTCCCTCCATACTGACTCTCTGACAATGCTGCACTCCGTCCACACTGATCCTCTGACAATGCTGCACTCCCTCCACACTGATCCTCTGACAATGCTGCACTCCGTCCACAGTGATCCTCTGACAATGCCGCAATCCGTCCACACTGTACCTCTGACAATGCTGCACTCCCTCCACACTGATCCTCTGACAATGCTGCACTCCCTCCACACTGATCCTCTGACAATGCTGCACTCCCTCCACAGTGATCCTCTGACAATGCCGCAATCCGTCCACACTGTACCTCTGACAATGCTGCAATACCTCCACATTGATCCTCTGACAATGCTGCACTCTCTCCCCACTGACCCTCTGACAATGCTGCACACCCTCCATACTGATACTCTGACAATGCTGCACTCCCTCCACACTGATCCTCTGACAATGCTGCACTCCCTCCACACTGATCCTCTGACAATGCTGCACTCCCTCCACACTGACTCTCTGACAATGCTGCACTCCCTCCACACTGATCCTCTGACAATGCTGCACCCCCTCCACACTGACCCTCTGACAATGCTGCACTCCCTCCATACTGATCCTCTGACAATGCTGCACCCCCTCCACACTGACCCTCTGACAATGCTGCACTCTCACCACACTGATCCTCTGACAATGCTGCACTCCCTCCACACTGACCCTCAGACAATGCTGCACTCCCTCCACACTGACCCTCTGACAATGCTGCACTCCCTCCACACTGATCCTCTGACAATGCTGCACTCCCGCCACTGTGATCCACTGACAATGGTGGATTCCGTCCACACTGATCCTCTGACAATGCTGCAATACCTCCACACTGATCCTCTGACAATGCTGCACTCTCTCCACACTGACCCTCTGACAATGCTGCACTCCCTCGACACTGACCCGCTGACAATGCTGCACTCCCTCCAGACTGATCCTCTGACAATGCTGCACTCCCTCGACAATGACCCTCTGACAATGCTGCACTCCCTCCAGACTCATCCTCAGACAATGCAGCACATCCTCGACACTGACCCTCTGACAATGCTGCACTCCCTCCACACTGATCCTCTGACAATGCTGCACTCTCTCCACACTGTCCCTCTGACAATTCTGCACTCCGTCCATAATGATAATCTGACAATTCTGCACACCCTCCATACTGACTCTCTGACAATGCTGCACTCCCTCCACACTGATCATCTGACAATGCTGCCCTCCCCCGACACTGACCCTCTGACAATTCTGCACTCCCTCCATACTGATCCTCTGACAATGCTGCACTCCGTCCACACTGACCCTCTGACAATGCTGCACTCCATCCATACTGACCCTCTGACAATGCTGGACTCCCTCCACACTGACCCTATGACAATGCTGCACTCCCTCCACACTGATCCTCTGACAATGCTGCACTCCCTCCATACCGATTCTCTGACAATGCTGCACTCCCTCCATACTGATCCTCTGGCAATGCAGCACTCCCTCCACACTGATCCTCTGACAATGCTGCACTCCCTCCTCACTGATCCTCTGACAATGCTGTACTCCCTCCACACTGACCTCCTGACAATGCTGCACTCCCGGCACACTGTAACACTGACAAGACTGCACTCCCTCCACACTGATCTTCTGACAATGCTGCACTCCCGCCACAGTGATCCACTGACAATGGTGCATTCCGTCCACACTGATCCTCTGACAATGCTGCAATACCTCCACACTGATCCTCTGACAATGCTGCACTCTCTCCACACTGACCCTCTGACAATGCTGCACTCCCTCGACACTGACCCGCTGACAATGCTGCACTCCCTCCAGACTGATCCTCTTACAATGCAGCACTTCCTCGACACTGACCCGCTGACAATGCTGCTCTCCCTCCAAACTGATCCTCTGACAATGCTGCACTCCCTCGACAATGACCCTCTGACAATGCTGCACTCCCTCCAGACTGATACTCAGACAATGCAGCACTTCCTCGACACTGACCCTCTGACAATGCTGCACTCCCTCCACACTGATCCTCTGACAATGCTGCACCCTCTCCACACTGACCCTCTGACTATTCTGCACTCCGTCCATAATGATAATCTGACAATTCTGCACACCCTCCATACTGACTCTCTGACAATGCTGCACTCCCTCCACACTGATCATCTGACAATGCTGCCCTCCCCCGACACTGACCCTCTGACAATTCTGCACTCCCTCCATACTGATCCTCTGACAATGCTGCACTCCCTCCACACTGACCCTCTGACAATGCTGCACTCCATCCATACTGACCCTCTGACAATGCTGCACTCCCTCCACACTGACCCTATGACAATGCTGCACTCCCTCCACACTGATCCTCTGACAATGCTGCACTCCCTCCATACTGATCCTCTGGCAATGCAGCACCCCCTCCATACTGACCCTCTGACAATGCTGCACTCCCTCCTCACTGATCCTCTGACAATGCTGCACTCCCTCCACACTGACCCTCTGACAATGCTGTACTCCCTCCACTCTGACCCCCTGACAATGCTGCACTCCCGGCACACTGTAACACTGACAAGACTGCACTCCCTCCATACTGACTCTCTGACAATGCTGCACTCCCTCCACAGTGATCCTCTGACAATGCTGCACTCCGTCCACACTGATCCTCTGACAATGCTGCAATACCTCCACACTGATCCTCTGACAATGCTGCACTCCCTCCACAGTGATCCTCTGACAATGCTGCACTCCATCCACACTGATCCTCTGACAATGCTGCAATACCTCCACACTGATCCTCTGACAATTCTGCACTCCCTCCATACTGACTCTCTGACAATGCTGCACTCACTCCACACTGATCCTCTGACAATGCAGCAATTCCTCGACACTGACCCTCTGACAATGCTGCTCTGCCTCCACACTGATCCTCTGAAAATGCTGGTCTCCCTCCACACTGATCCTGTGACCATGCTGCACCCCCTCCATACTGACCGTCTGACAATGGTGCACTCCCTCCACACTGATCCTCTGACAATGCTGCACTCCCTCCATACTGACTCTCTGACAATGCTGCACTTCCTCCACACTGATGCTCTGACAATGCTGCACTCCCTCCACACTGATCATCTGACAATGCAGCACTCCCTCCACACTGACCCTCTGACAATGCTGCACTCCCTCAAGACTGATCCTCTGACAATGCAGCACTTCCTCCACACTGATCCTCTGACAATGCTCCACTCCCTCCACACTGATCCTCTGAAAATGCTGCTCTCCCTCCACACTGATCTTCTGACAATGCTGCACTCGCTCGACACTAACCCTCTGACAATTCTGCACTCCCTCCAGAATGATATTCTGACAATTCTGCACACCCTCCATACTGACTCTCTGACAATGCTGCACTCCCTCCACACTGATCCTCTGACAATGCTGCACTCCATCCACACTGACCCTCTGACAATGCTGCACTCCTCGACACTGACCCTCTGACAATGCTGCACATCCTTCGCACTGATCCTCTGAAAATGCTGCTCTCCCTCCACACAGATCCTGTGACAATGCTGCACTCCCTCCACACTGATCCTCTGACAATGCTGCACTCCCTCCATAATGATCCTCTGACAATGCTGCACTCCCTCCACACTGATCGTATGAAAAGGCTGCACTCCCTACACACTGACACTCTGACAATGCAGCACTCCCTCCACACTGATCATGTTACAATGCTGCACTACCTCCACACTGACCCTCTGACAATGCTGCACTCCCAACACACAGATCCTCTGACAATGCTGCACTCCCTCCACACTGATCCTCTGACAATGCTGCACTCCCTCCACACTGATCCTCTGACAATGCTGCACTCCCTCCACACTGACTCTCTGACAATGCTGCACTCCCTCCACACTGACCCTCTGACAATGCTGCACTCCCTCCTCACTGATCCACTGACAATGCTGCACTCCCTCCATACTGATCCTCTGACAATGCTGCACTCCCTCCATACTCATCCTCTGACAATGCTGCACCCCCTCCACACTGACCCACTGACAATGCTGCACTCCCCCCACACTGATCCTCTGACAATGCTGCACTCTCACCACACTGATCCTCTGACAATGCTGCACTCCCTCCACACTGACCCTCAGACAAAGCTGCGCTCCTTCCACACTGACCCTCTGACAATGCTGCACTCCCTCCACACTGATCCTCTGACAATGCTGCACTCCCTCCACACTGATCCTCTGACAATGCTGCACTCCCTCCACAGTGATCCACTGACAATGCTGCACTCCCTCCACACTGATCCTCTGACAATGCTGCAATACCTCCACACTGATCCTCTGACAATGCTGCACTCCCTCCTCACTGATCCTCTGACAATGCTGCACTCCCTCCACACTGACCCTCTGACAATGCTGTACTCCCTCCACACTGACCCCCTGACAATGCTGCACTCCCGGCACACTGTAACACTGACAAGACTGTACTCCCTCCATACTGACTCTCTGACAATGCTGCACTCCCTCCACACTGATCCTCTGACAATGCTTCACTCCCTCCACACTGATCCTCTGACAATGCTGCACTCCCTCCACAGTGATCCTCTGACAATGCTGCAATACCTCCACACTGATCCTCTGACAATTCTGCACTCCCTCCATACTGACTCTCTGACAATGCTGCACTCCCTCCACACTGATCCTCTGACAATGCAGCAATTCCTCGACACTGACCCTCTGACAATGCTGCACTCCCTCCCCACTGATCCTTTGACAATGCTGCAATACCTCCACACTGATCCTCTGACAATGCTGCACTCCCTCCACAGTGATCCTCTGACAATGCTGCACTCCGTCCGCACTGATCCTCTGACAATGCTGCAATACCTCCACACTGATCCTCTGACAACTCTGCACTCCCTCCATACTGACTCTCTGACAATGCTGCACTCCCTCCACACTGATCCTCTGACAATGCAGCAATTCCTCGACACTGACCCTCTGACAATGCTGCACTCCCTCCCCACTGATCCTCTGAAAATGCTGCTCTCCCTCCACACTGATCCTCTGACAATGCTGCACTCTCTCGACACTGACCCTCTGACAATGCTGCACTCCATCCAGACTGATCCTCTGACAATGCAGCACTTCCTCGACACTGACCCTCTGACAATGCTGCTCTGCCTCCACACTGATCCTCTGAAAATGCTGGTCTCCCTCCACACTGATCCTCTGACCATGCTGCACCCCCTCCAGACTGACCGTCTGACAATGGTGCACTCCCTCCACACTGATCCTCTGACAATGATGCACTCCCTCATCACTGATCCTCTGACAATGCTGCACTCCCTCCATACTGACTCTCTGATAATGCTGCACTTGCTCCACACTGATCCTCTGACAATGCTGCACTCCCTCCACACTGATCATCTGACAATGCAGCACTCCCTCCACACTGACTCTCTGACAATGCTGCACTTCCTCCACACTGATCCTCTGACAATGCTGCACTCCCTCCACACTGATCATCTGACAATGCAGCACTCCCTCCACACTGACCCTCTGACAATGCTGCACTCCCTCCACACTGATCCGCTGACAAAGGTTCACTCCCTCCACACTGATCCTCTGACAATGCTCCACTCCTTCCACACTGATCCTCTGAAAATGCTGCTCTCCCTCCACACTGATCCTCTGACAATGCTGCACTCCCTCCACACTGATCCTCTGACAATGCTGCAATACCTCCACACTGATCCTCTGACAATGCTGCACTCTCTCCACACTGACCCTCTGACAATGCTGCACTCCCTCGACACTGAACCTCTGACAATGCTGCTCTTCCTCCACACTGATCCTCTGACAATGCTGCACTCTCTCGACACTGACCCTCTGACAATTCTGCACTCCGTCCATAATGATACTCTGACAATTCTGCACACCCTCCATACTGACTCTCTGACAATGCTGCACTCCCTCCACACTGATCCTCTGACAATGCTGCACTCCCTCCACACTGACCCTCTGACAATTCTGCACTCCCTCCACACTGACCCTCTGACAATCCTGCACTCCCTCCACACTGACCCTCTGACAATGCTGCACTCCCTCCACACTGACCCTCTGACAATGCTGCACTCCCTCCACACTGATCCTCTGACAATGCTGCACTCCCTCCATACCGATTCTCTGAAAATGCTGCACTCCCTCCACACTGATCCTCTGACAATGCTGCACTCGCTCGACACTCACCCTCTGACAATTCGGCACTCCCTCCATAATGATACTCTGACAATTCTGCACACCCTCCATACTGACTCTCTGACAATGCAGCACTCCCTCCACACTGATCCTCTGACAATG
Source organism: Chiloscyllium punctatum (assembly GCF_047496795.1). Lineage (NCBI taxonomy): Eukaryota > Metazoa > Chordata > Chondrichthyes > Orectolobiformes > Hemiscylliidae > Chiloscyllium > Chiloscyllium punctatum. The sequence continues at coordinate 19,694,211 of NC_092769.1, forward strand.
CTGCACTCCATCCACACTGACCCTCTGACAATGCTGCACTCCTCGACACTGACCCTCTGACAATGCTGCATATCCTTCGCACTGATCCTCTGAAAATTCTGCACTCCCTCCACACTGATCCTGTGACAATGCTGCACTCCCTCCACACTGATCCTCTGACAATGCTGCACTCCCTCCATAATGATCCTCTGACAATGCTGCACTCCCTCCACACTGATCGTCTGAAAAGGCTGCACTCCCTACACACTGACCCTCTGACAATGCATCACTCCCTCCACACTGATCATGTTACAATGCTGCACTACCTCCACACTGATCCTCTGACAATGCTGCACTCCCAACACACTGATCCTCTGACAATGCTGCACTCCCTCCACACTGATCCTCTGACAATGCTGCACTCCCTCCACACTGACTCTCTGACAATGCTGCACTGCCTCCAAACTGAACCTCTGACAATGCTGCACTCCCTCCTCACTGATCCACTGACAATGCTGCACTCCCTCCATACTGATCCTCTGACAATGCTGCACTCCCTCCATACTGATCCTCTGACAATGCTGCACTCTCTCCACACTGATCCTCTGACAATGCAGCACTCCCTCCACACTGACCCTCAGACAAAGCTGCACTCCCTCCACACTGACCCTCTGACAATGCTGCACTCCCTCCACACTGATCCTCTGACAATGCTGCTCTCCCTCCACACTGATCCTCTGACAATGCTGCACTCCCTCCACACTGATCCACTGACAATGCTGCACTCCATCCACACTGATCCTCTGACAATGCTGCACTCTCTCCACACTGACCATCTGACAATGCTGCACTCCCTCGACACTGACCCTCTCACAATGCTGCTCTCCCTCCACACTGACTCTCTGACAATGCTGCACTCTCTCGACACTGACCCTCTGACAATGCTGCACTCTCTCCACACTGACCCTCTGACAATGCTGCACTCCCTCGACACTGACCAACTGACTATGCTGCACTCCCTCCAGACTGATCCTCTTACAATGCAGCACTTCCTCGTCACTGACCCTCTGACAATGCTGCTCTCCCTCCACACTGATCCTCTGACAATGCTGCACTCCCTCGACAATGACCCTCTGAAAATGCTGCACTCCCTCCAGACTGATCCTCAGACAATGCAGCACTTCCTCGACACTGACCCTCTGACAATGCTGCACTCCCTCCACACTGATCCTCTGACAATGCTGCACTCTCTCCACACTGACCCTCTGACAATTCTGCACTCCGTCCATAATGATAATCTGACAATTCTGCACACCCTCCATACTGACTCTCTGACAATGCTGCACTCCCTCCACACTGATCATCTGACAATGCTGCCCTCCACCGACACTGACCCTCTGACAATTCTGCACTCCCTCCATACTGATCCTCTGACAATGCTGCACTCCCTCCACACTGACCCTCTGACAATGCTGCACTCCATCCATACTGACCCTCTGACAATGCTGCACTCCCTCCACACTGATCCTCTGACAATGCTGCACTCCCTAAATACCGATTCTCTGACAATGCTGCACTCCCTCCATACTGATCCTCTGGCAATGCAGCACCCCCTCCATACTGACCCTCTGACAATGCTGCACTCCCTCCTCACTGATCCTCTGACAATGCTGCACTCCCTCCACACTGACCCTCTGACAATGCTGTACTCCCTCCACTCTGACCCCCTGACTATGCTGCACTCCCGGCACACTGTAACACTGACAAGACTGCACTCCCTCCATACTGACTCTCTGACAATGCTGCACTCCCTCCACACTGATCCTCTGACAATGCTTCACTCCCTCCACACTGATCCTCTGACAATGCTGCACTCCCTCCACAGTGATCCTCTGACAATGCTGCACTTCGTCCACACTGATCCTCTGACAATGCTGCAATACCTCCACACTGATCCTCTGACAATGCTGCACTCCCTCCACAGTGATCCTCTGACAATGCTGCACTCCGTCCACACTGATCCTCTGACAATGCTGCAATACCTCCACACTGATCCTCTGACAATTCTGCACTCCCTCCATACTGACTCTCTGACAATGCTGCACCCCCTCCACACTGATCCTCTGACAATGCAGCAATTCCTCGACACTGACCCTCTGACAATGCTGCACTCCCTCCCCACTGATCCTCTGAAAATGCTGCTCTCCCTCCATACTGATCCTCTGACAATGCTGCACTCCATCCAGACTGATCCTCTGACAATGCAGCACTTCCTCGACACTGACCCTCTGACAATGCTGGTCTCCCTCCACACTGATACTCTGACCATGCTGCACCCCCTCCATACTGACCGTCTGACAATGGTGCACTCCCTCCACACTGATCCTCTGACAATGATGCACTCCCTCCTCACTGATCCTCTGACAATGCTGCACTCCCTCCATACTGACTCTCTGACAATGCTGCACACCCTCCACACTGATCATCTGACAATGCAGCACTCCCTCCACACTGACCCTCTGACAATGCTGCACTCCCTCCACACTGATCCGCTGACAAAGATTCACTCCCTCCACACTGATCGTCTGACAATGCTGCACTCCCTCGACAATGACCCTCTGACAATGCTGCACTCCCTCAAGACTGATCCTCTGACAATGCAGCACTTCCTCCACACTGATCCTCTGACAATGCTCCACTCCCTCCACACTGATCCTCTGAAAATGCTGCTCTCCCTCCACACTGATCCTCTGACAATGCTGCACTCGCTCGACACTAACCCTCTAACAATTCTGCACACCCTCCATACTGACTCTCTGACAATGCTGCACTCCCTCCACACTGATCGTCTGACAATGCTGCACTCCATCCACACTGACCCTCTGACAATGCTGCACTCCTCGACACTGACCCTCTGACAATGCTACACATCCTTCGCACTGATCCTCTGAAAATGCTGCTCTCCCTCCACACTGATCCTGTGACAATGCTGCTCTCCCTCCACACTGATCCTGTGACAATGCTGCACTCCCTCCATAATGATCCTCTTACAATGCTGCACTCCCTCCACACTGATCGTCTGAAAAGGCTGCACTCCCTTCACACTGACCCTCTGACAATGCAGCACTCCCTCCACACGGATCATGTTACAATGCTGCACTACCTCCACACTGACCCTCTGACAATGCTGCGCTCCCAACACTCTGATCCTCTGACAATGCTGCACTCCCTCCACACTGATCCTCTGACAATGCTGCACTCCCTCCACACTGATCCTCTGACAATGCTGCACTCCCTCCACACTGACTCTCTGACAATGCTGCAGTCCCTCCACACTGACCCTCTGTCAATGCTGCACTCCCTCCTCACTGATCCACTGACAATGCTGCACTCCCTCCATACTGATCCTCTGACAATGCTGCACTCCCTCCATACTGATCCTGTGACAATGCTGCACCCCCTCCACACTGACCCTCTGACAATGCTGCACTCTCACCACACTGATCCTCTGACAATGCTGCACTCCCTCCACACTGACCCTCAGACAAAGCTGCACTCCCTCCACACTGACCCTCTGACAATGCTGCACTCCCTCCACACTGATCCTCTGACAATGCTGCACTCCCTCCACAGTGATCCACTGACAATGCTGCACTCCCTCCACACTGATCCTCTGACAATGCTGCAATACCTCCACACTGATCCTCTGACAATGCTGCACTCTCTCCACACTGACCCTCTGACAATGCTGCACTCCCTCGACACTGACTCTCTGACAATGCTGCTCTCCCTCCACACTGATCCTCTGACAATGCTGCACTCCCTCGACACTAACCCTCTGACAATTCTGCACTCCCTCCATACTGATCCTCTGACAATGCTGCACTCCCTCCACACTGACCGTCTGACAATCCTGCACTCCCTCCATACTGACCCTCTGACAATGCTGCACTCCCTCCACACTGACCCTCTGACAATGCTGCACTCCCTCCACACTGATCCTCTGACAATGCTGCACTCCCTCCACACTGATCCTCTGACAATGCTGCACTCGCTCGACATTAACCCTCTGACAATTCTGCACTCCCTGCATAATGATACACTGACAATTCTGCACACCCTCCATACTGACTCTCTGACAATGCAGCACTCCCTCCACACTGATCCTCTGACAATGCTGCACTCCATCCACACTGACCCTCTGACAATGCTGCACTCCTCGACACTGACCCTCTGACAATGCTGCACATCCTTCGCACTGATCCTCTGAAAATGCTGCTCTCCCTCCACACTGATCCTGTGACAATGCTGCACTCCTTCCACACTGATCCTCTGACAATGCTGCACTCCCTCCATAATGATCCTCTGACAATGCTGCACTCCCTCCACACTGATCGTCTGAAAAGGCTGCACTCCCTACACACTGACCCTCTGACAATGCAGCACTCCCTCCACACTGATCATGTTACAATGCTGCACTACCTCCACACTGACCCTCTGACAATGCTGCACTCCCTCCACACTGACTCTCTGACAATGCAGCACTCCCTCCATACTGATCCTCTGACAATGCTGCACTCCTCCACACTGACCCTCTGACAATGCTGCACTCCCTCCATACTGACCCTTTGACAATGCTGCACTCCCTCCACACTGATTCTCTGACAATGCTGCACTCTCTCCACACTGATATTCTGACAATGCTGCACTCCCTCCACACTGATCCTCTGACAATGCTGCTCTCCCTCCACACTGATCCTCTGACAATGCAGCACTCCCTCCAAACTGACCCCCTGACAGTGTAAAACACCCTCCACACAGATCCTCTGACAATGCTGCACTCCCTCGACACTGACCCTCTGACAATGCTGCACACACTCCAGACTGATCCTCTGACAATGCCGCACTCCCTCAATACTGATCCTCTGACAATGCTGCACACACTCCAGACTGATCCTCTGACAATGCTGCACTCCCTCCACACTGATCCTCTGAAAAGGCAGCACTCCCTCCACACTGACCCACTGACAATGCTGCACTCCCTTCACACTGATCCACTGACAATGCTGCACTCCCTCCACACTAATCCTCTGACAATGCAGCACCCCCACCACACTGATCCTCTGACAATGCTGCTCTCCCTCCACACTGATCCTCTGACAATTCTGTACCCGCTCCACACTGACCCTCTGACAATGCTGCACTCTCTCCACACTATCTTCTGACAATGCTGGACTCCCTCCACACTGCTCCTCTGACACTGCTGCACTCCATCCACACTAATCCTCTGACAATGCTGCAACACCTCCACACTGATCCTCTGACAATGCTGCACTCTCTCCACACTATCCTCTGACAATGCAGCACTCCCTTCAAACTGACCTTCTGACAATGCTGTACTCCCTCCACACTGATCCTCTGACAATGCTGCACTGCCTCCACACTGACCCTCTGACAATGCTGCACCCCCTCCACACTGACTCCCTGACAATGCTGCACTCCCTCCACACTGATCCTCTGACAATGCTGCAGTCCCTCCACACTGATCCTCTAACAATGCAGCAATCCCTCCACACTGATCCTCAGACAATGCTGCACTCCCCCCATACTGACCCTCTGACAATGCTGCACTCTCTCCACACTATCCTCTGACAATGCTGCACTCCCTCCACACTGATCCTCTGACAATGCTGCACTCCCTCCTCACTGATCCTCTGAAAATGCTGCTCTCCCTCCACACTGATCCTCAGACATGCCGCACTCCCTCCATAATGATCCTCTGACAATGCTGCACTCCCTCCACACTGACCCTCTGACAATGCAGCACTCCCTCCACACTGATCATGTTACAATGATGCACTACCTCCACACTGACCCTCTGACAATGCTGCACTCCCACCACACTGATCGTCTGACAATGCCGCTCTCCCTCCATACTGATCCTCTGACAATGCTGCACTCCCTCCACACTGATCCTCTGAAAAGGCAGCACTCCCTCCACACTGACCCACTGACAATGCTGCACTCCCTTCACACTGATCCTCTGACAATGCTGCACTCCCTCCACACTAATCCTCTGACAATGCTGCACTCCCTCCACACTGATCCTCTGACAATGCTGCACTCTCTCCACACTGATCTTCTGACATTGCTGCTCTCCCTCCACACTGTACCACTGACAACGCTGCACTCCCTTCATACTGATCCTGTGACAATGCTGCACTGCCTCCACACTGATCCTCTGACAATGCTGCACGCCCTCCACACTGATCCTCTGACAATGCTGCACTCCCTCCACACTAATCCTCTGACAATGCTGCACTCCCTCCACACTGATCCCCTGACAATGCTGCACTCTCTCCACACTGATCTTCTGACATTGCTGCTCTCCCTCCACACTGATCCTCTGACAATGCTGCTCTCCCTCTACACTGATCCTCTGACAATGCAGCACTCCCTCCATACTGACCTTCTGACAATGCCGCACTCCCTCCACACTGACCCTCTGACAATGCTGCACTCCCTCCACACTGACCCTCTGACAATGCTGCACTCTCTCCACACTATCTTCTGACAATGCAGCACTCCCTCCACACTGCTCCTCTGACAATGCTGCACTCCCTCCACACTGACCCTCTGACAATGCTGCACTCCCTCCACACTGACCCTCTGACAATGCTGCACTCTCTCCACACTATCTTCTGACAATGCAGCACTCCCTCCACACTGCTCCTCTGACAATGCTGCACTCCATCCACGCTAATCCTCTGACAATGCTGCAACACCTCCACACTGATCCTCTGACAATGCTGTACTCCCTCCACACTGATCCTCTGACAATGCTGCACTGCCTCCACACTGACCCTCTGACAATGCTGCACCCCCTCCACACTGACTCTCTGACAATGCTGCACTCCCTCCACACTGATCCTCTGACAATGCTGCACTCCCTCCACACTATCCTCTGACAATGCTACAGTCCCTCCATACTGACCCTCTGACCATGCTGCACTCCCCCCACACTGACCCTCTGACAATGCTGCACTCTGTCCACATTATCCTCTGACAATGCAGCAATCCCTCCACACTGATCCTCAGACAATTCTGCACTCCCCCCATACTGACCCTCTGACAATGCTGCACTCTCTCCACACTATCCTCTGACAATGCAGCATTCCTCGACACTGACCCTCTGACAATGCTGCACACCCTCCTCACTGATCCTCTGAAAATGCTGCTCTCCCTCCACACTGATCCTCAGACAATGCCGCACTCCCTCCATAATGATCCTCTGACAATGCTGCACTCCCTACACACTGACCCTCTGACAATGCAGCACTCCCTCCACACTGATCATGTTACAATTATGCACTACCTCCACACTGACCCTCTGACAATGCTGCACTCCCTCCACACTGACCCTCTGACAATGCTGCACTCCCACCACACTGATCCTCTGACAATGCTGCTCTCCCTCCACACTGATCCTCTGACAATGCTGCACTCCTCCAATACGGATCCTGTGACATTGCTGCACTGCCTCCACACTGATCCTCTGACAATGCTGCACTCCCTCCATACTGAACCTCTGACAATGCTGCACTCCCTCCACACTGACCCTCTAACAATGCTGCACACCCTCCTCACTGATCCACTGACAATGCTGCACTCCCTACACACTGATCCTCTGACAATGCTGCACTCCCTCCACACTGACCCTCTGACAATGATGCACACCCTCCTCACTGATCCACTGATAATGCTGCACTCCCTACACACTGATCCTCTGACAAATCTGCACTCCATCCACACTGATCCTCTGACAATTCTGCACTCCCTCCACACTGACCCTCTGACAATGCTGCACTCCCTCCATACTGATCCTCTAACAAGTCTGCACTCTCTCCACATTGATCCTCTGGCAATGCTGCACTCCATCCACACTGACTCTCTGACAATGCAGCACTCCCTTCACACTGATCCTCTGATAATGCTGCACACCCTCCAGACGGATCCTCTGACAATGCAGCACTCCCTCCACATTGATCCTCTGACAATGCAGCACTCCCTCCATACTGACTCTCTTACAATGCTGCACTCCCTCCACACTGATCCTCTGACAATGCTGCACTCCCGTGACACTGATCCTCTGACAATGCTGCACACCCTCCTCACTGATCCTCTGAAAATGCTGCTCTCCCTCTACACTGATCCTCTGACAATGCTGCACTCCCTCCACACTGACTCTCTGACAATGCAGCACTCCCTCCATACTGATCCTCTGACAATGCTGCACTCCTCCACACTGACCCTCTGACAATGCTGCACTCCCTCCATACTGACCCTTTGACAATGCTGCACTCCCTCCACACTGATTCTCTGACAATGCTGCACTCTCTCCACACTGATATTCTGACAATGCTGCACTCCCTCCACACTGATCCTCTGACAATGCTGCTCTCCCTCCACACTGATCCTCTGACAATGCAGCACTCCCTCCAAACTGACCCCCTGACAGTGTAAAACACCCTCCACACAGATCGTCTGACAATGCTGCACTCCCTCGACACTGACCCTCTGACAATGCTGCACACACTCCAGACTGATCCTCTGACAATGCCGCACTCCCTCAATACTGATCCTCTGACAATGCTGCACACACTCCAGACTGATCCTCTGACAATGCTGCACTCCCTCCACACTGATCCTCTGAAAAGGCAGCACTCCCTCCACACTGACCCACTGACAATGCTGCACTCCCTTCACACTGATCCACTGACAATGCTGCACTCCCTCCACACTAATCCTCTGACAATGCAGCACCCCCACCACACTGATCCTCTGACAATGCTGCTCTCCCTCCACACTGATCCTCTGACAATTCTGTACCCGCTCCACACTGACCCTCTGACAATGCTGCACTCTCTCCACACTATCTTCTGACAATGCTGGACTCCCTCCACACTGCTCCTCTGACACTGCTGCACTCCATCCACACTAATCCTCTGACAATGCTGCAACACCTCCACACTGATCCTCTGACAATGCTGCACTCTCTCCACACTATCCTCTGACAATGCAGCACTCCCTTCAAACTGACCTTCTGACAATGCTGTACTCCCTCCACACTGATCCTCTGACAATGCTGCACTGCCTCCACACTGACCCTCTGACAATGCTGCACCCCCTCCACACTGACTCCCTGACAATGCTGCACTCCCTCCACACTGATCCTCTGACAATGCTGCAGTCCCTCCACACTGATCCTCTGACAATGCAGCAATCCCTCCACAATGATCCTCAGACAATGCTGCACTCCCCCCATACTGACCCTCTGACAATGCTGCACTCTCTCCACACTATCCTCTGACAATGCTGCACTCCCTCCACACTGATCCTCTGACAATGCTGCACTCCCTCCTCACTGATCCTCTGAAAATGCTGCTCTCCCTCCACACTGATCCTCAGACAATGCCGCACTCCCTCCATAATGATCCTCTGACAATGCTGCACTCCCTCCACACTGACCCTCTGACAATGCAGCACTCCCTCCACACTGATCATGTTACAATGATGCACTACCTCCACACTGACCCTCTGACAATGCTGCACTCCCACCACACTGATCGTCTGACAATGCCGCTCTCCCTCCATACTGATCCTCTGACAATGCTGCACTCCCTCCACACTGATCCTCTGAAAAGGCAGCACTCCCTCCACACTGACCCACTGACAATGCTGCACTCCCTTCACACTGATCCTCTGACAATGCTGCACTCCCTCCACACTAATCCTCTGACAATGCTGCACTCCCTCCACACTGATCCTCTGACAATGCTGCACTCTCTCCACACTGATCTTCTGACATTGCTGCTCTCCCTCCACACTGTACCACTGACAACGCTGCACTCCCTTCATACTGATCCTGTGACAATGCTGCACTGCCTCCACACTGATCCTCTGACAATGCTGCACGCCCTCCACACTGATCCTCTGACAATGCTGCACTCCCTCCACACTAATCCTCTGACAATGCTGCACTCCCTCCACACTGATCCCCTGACAATGCTGCACTCTCTCCACACTGATCTTCTGACATTGCTGCTCTCCCTCCACACTGATCCTCTGACAATGCTGCTCTCCCTCTACACTGATCCTCTGACAATGCAGCACTCCCTCCATACTGACCTTCTGACAATGCTGCACTCCCTCCACACTGACCCTCTGACAATGCTGCACTCTCTCCACACTATCTTCTGACAATGCAGCACTCCCTCCACACTGCTCCTCTGACAATGCTGCACTCCCTCCACACTGACCCTCTGACAATGCTGCACTCCCTCCACACTGACCCTCTGACAATGCTGCACTCTCTCCACACTATCTTCTGACAATGCAGCACTCCCTCCACACTGCTCCTCTGACAATGCTGCACTCCATCCACGCTAATCCTCTGACAATGCTGCAACACCTCCACACTGATCCTCTGACAATGCTGTACTCCCTCCACACTGATCCTCTGACAATGCTGCACTGCCTCCACACTGACCCTCTGACAATGCTGCACCCCCTCCACACTGACTCTCTGACAATGCTGCACTCCCTCCACACTGATCCTCTGACAATGCTGCACTCCCTCCACACTATCCTCTGACAATGCTGCAGTCCCTCCATACTGACCCTCTGACCATGCTGCACTCCCCCCACACTGACCCTCTGACAATGCTGCACTCTGTCCACATTATCCTCTGACAATGCAGCAATCCCTCCACACTGATCCTCAGACAATTCTGCACTCCCCCCATACTGACCCTCTGACAATGCTGCACTCTCTCCACACTATCCTCTGACAATGCAGCATTCCTCGACACTGACCCTCTGACAATGCTGCACACCCTCCTCACTGATCCTCTGAAAATGCTGCTCTCCCTCCACACTGATCCTCAGACAATGCCGCACTCCCTCCATAATGATCCTCTGACAATGCTGCACTCCCTACACACTGACCCTCTGACAATGCAGCACTCCCTCCACACTGATCATGTTACAATTATGCACTACCTCCACACTGACCCTCTGACAATGCTGCACTCCCTCCACACTGACCCTCTGACAATGCTGCACTCCCACCACACTGATCCTCTGACAATGCTGCTCTCCCTCCACACTGATCCTCTGACAATGCTGCACTCCTCCAATACGGATCCTGTGACATTGCTGCACTGCCTCCACACTGATCCTCTGACAATGCTGCACTCCCTCCATACTGAACCTCTGACAATGCTGCACTCCCTCCACACTGACCCTCTGACAATGCTGCACACCCTCCTCACTGATCCACTGACAATGCTGCACTCCCTACACACTGATCCTCTGACAATGCTGCACTCCCTCCACACTGACCCTCTGACAATGATGCACACCCTCCTCACTGATCCACTGATAATGCTGCACTCCCTACACACTGATCCTCTGACAAATCTGCACTCCATCCACACTGATCCTCTGACAATTCTGCACTCCCTCCACACTGACCCTCTGACAATGCTGCACTCCCTCCATACTGATCCTCTAACAAGTCTGCACTCTCTCCACATTGATCCTCTGGCAATGCTGCACTCCATCCACACTGACTCTCTGACAATGCAGCACTCCCTTCACACTGATCCTCTGATAATGCTGCACACCCTCCAGACGGATCCTCTGACAATGCAGCACTTCCTCCACATTGATCCTCTGACAATGCAGCACTCCCTCCATACTGACTCTCTTACAATGCTGCACTCCCTCCACACTGATCCTCTGACAATGCTGCACTCCCGTGACACTGATCCTCTGACAATGCTGCACACCCTCCTCACTGATCCTCTGAAAATGCTGCTCTCCCTCTACACTGATCCTCTGACAATGCAGCACTCCCTCCATACTGACCTCCTGACAATGCTGCACTCCCGTGACACTGATCCTCTGACAATGCTGCACACCCTCCTCACTGATCCTCTGAAAATGCTGCACTCCCTCCACACTGATCCTCTGACAATGCTGCACACCCTCCACACTGACCCTCTGACAATGCCGCACTCCCTCCACACTGACCCTCTGACAATGCTGCACTCCCTCCACACTGACCCTCTGACAATGCTGCAGTCCCTACACACTGACCCTGTGACAATGCGGCACTCCCTCCACACTGATCCTCTGACAATGCTGCACTCCCTCCACACTGACCCTCTGACAATGCTGCATTCTCTTCACACTATCCTCTGACAATGCTGCACTCCCTCCACACTGACCCTCTGACAATGCTGCTCTCCCTCCACACTGACCCTCTGACAATGCTGAACTCTCTTCACACTATCCTCTGACAATGCAGCACTCCCTCCGCACTGATCCTCTGACAATGCTGCACTACCTCCACACTGATCCTCTGACAATGCTGCACTCCCTCCACACTGACTCTCTGACAATGCTGCACTCGCTCCACACTGACTCTCTTACAATGCTGCACTCTCTCCACACTATCCTCTGACAATGCAGCAATCCCTCCACACTGATGCTCAGACAATGCTGCACTCCCCCCACACTGACCCTCTGACAATGCTGCACTCTCTCCACACTATCCTCTGACAATGCTTCACTCACTCCACACTGATCCTCTGACACTGCAGCACTCCCTCCACACTGATCCTCTGACACTGCAGCACTCCCTCCACACAGATCCTCTGACAATGCTGCACTCCCTCCACACTGATCCACTGACAATGCTGCACTCCCTCCACACTGACCCTCTGACACTGCAGCACTCCCTCCACACTGATCCTCTGACACTGCAGCACTCCCTCCACACAGATCCTCTGACAATGGTGCACTCCCTCCACACTGATCCACTGACAATGCTGCACTTCCTCCACACTGACCCTCTGACAATGCTGCACTCCCTCCACACTGACTCTCTAACAATGCTGCACTCCCTCCACACTGATCCTCTTACAATGCAGCACTCCCTCCACACTGACCCTCTGACAATGCTGCACTCTCTCCACACTATCCTCTGACAATGCTTCACTCCCTCCACACTGATCCTCTGACACTGCAGCACTCCCTCCACACTGATCCTCTGACACTGCAGTACTCCCTCCACACTGATCCTCTGACGCTGCTGCACTCCCTCCACACTGATCCTCTGACAATGCTGCACTCCCTCCACACTGACTCTCTGACAATGCTGCACTCCCTCCACACTGATCCTCTGACAATGCTGCAATCCCTCCACACTGACTCTCTGACACTGCAGCACTCCCTCCACACTGACTCGCTGACAATGCTGCACTCGCTCCACACTGACTCTCTTACAATGCTGCACTCTCTCCACACTATCCTCTGACAATGCAGCAATCCCTCCACACTGATCCTCAGACAATGCTGCACTCCCTCCACACTGATCCTCTAACAATGCTGCACTCCCTCCACACTGATCCTCTGACACTGCAGCACTCCCTCCACACTGATCCTCTGACAATGCTGCACTCCCTCCACACTGACTCTCTGACAATGCTGCACTCCCCCCACACTGATCCTCTTACAATGCTGCACTCCCTCCACACTGACCCTCTGACAATGCTGCACTCTCTCCACACTATCCTCTGACAATGCTTCACTCCCTCCACACTGATCCTCTGACACTGCAGCACTCCCTCCACACTGATCCTCTGACACTGCAGCACTCCCTCCACACTGATCCTCTGACACTGCAGCACTCCCTCCACACTGATCCTCTGACAATGCTGCACTCCCTCCACACTGACTCTCTGACAATGCTGCACTCCCTCCACACTGATCCTCTGACAATGCTGCACTCCCTCCACACTGACTCTCTGACACTGCAGCACTCCCTCCACACTGATCCTGTGACAATGCTGCACTCCCTCCACACTGACTCTCTGACAATGCTGCACTCCCTCCACACTGATCCTCTGACAATGCTGCACTCCCTCCACACTGACTCTCTGATAATGCTGCACTTGCTCCACACTGACCCTCTGGCAATGCTGCACTCTCTCCACACTATCCTCTGACAATGCAGCAATCCCTCCACACTGATCCTCAGACAATGCTGCACTCCCCCCACACTGACCCTCTGACCATGCTGCACCCCCTCCATTCTGACCCTCTGACAATGCTGCACTCCCTCCACACTGACCCTCTGACAATGCTGCACACCCTCCTCACTGATCCACTGAAAATGCTGCCCCCACCTCCACACTGAATCACTGACAATGCAGCACTCCCTCCATACTGACGCTCTGACAATGCTGCAACCCACCGACACTGACCCTCTGACAATGCTGCACTCCCTCCAAACTGACCCTCTGACAATGCTGCACACCCTCCTCACTGATCCACTGACAATGCTGCACTCCCCCCACACTGATCCACTGACAATGCTGCACTACCTCCACACTGCTCCTCTGACAATGCTGCACTCCCTCCACACTGACTCTCTGACAATGCTGCACTCGCTCCACACTGACTCTCTTACAATGCTGCACTCTCTCCACACTATCCTCTGACAATGCAGCAATCCCTCCACACTGATCCTCAGACAATGCTGCACTCCCTCCACACTGACCCTCTGACACTGCAGCACTCCCTCCACACTGATCCTCTGACAATGCTGCACTCCCTCCACACTGACTCTCTGACAATGCTGCACTCCCTCCACACTGATCCTCTGACAATGCTGCACTCCCTCCACACTGACTCTCTGACACTGCAGCACTCCCTCCACACTGATCCTGTGACAATGCTGCACTCCCTCCACACTGACTCTCTGACAATGCTGCACTCCCTCCACACTGATCCTCTGACAATGCTGCACTCCCTCCACACTGACCCTCAAACAATGCTGCACTCTCTCCACATTATCCTCTGACAATGCAGCAATCCCTCCACACTGATCCTCAGACAATGCTGCACTCCCCCCACACTGACCCTCTGACCATGCTGCCCCCCCTCCATTCTGACCCTCTGACAATGCTGCACTCCCTCCACACTGACCCTCTGACAATGCTGCACACCCTCCTCACTGATCCACTGAAAATGCTGCCCCCACCTCCACACTGAATCACTGACAATGCAGCACTCCCTCCATACTGACCCTCTGACAATGCTGCACCCCCCCCGACACTGAACCTCTGACAATGCTGCACTCCCTCCAAACTGAACCTCTGACAATGCTGCACACCCTCCTCACTGATCCACTGACAATGCTGCACTCCCCCCACACTGATCCTCTGACAATGCTGCACTCCCTCCACACTGATCCTCTGACACTGCAGCACTCCCTCCACACTGACTCTCTGACAATGCTGCACTCGCTCCACACTGACTCTCTTACAATGCTGCACTCTCTCCACACTATCCTCTGACAATGCAGCAATTCCTCCACACTGATCCTCAGACAATGCTGCACTCCCCCCACACTGACCCTCTGACAATGCTGCACTCTCTCCACACTATCCTCTGACAATGCTTCACTCACTCCACACTGATCCTCTGACACTGCAGCACTCCCTCCACACTGATCCTCTGACACTGCAGCACTCCCTCCACACAGATCCTCTGACAATGCTGCACTCCCTCCACACTGATCCACTGACAATGCTGCACTCCCTCCACACTGACCCTCTGACACTGCAGCACTCCCTCCACACTGATCCTCTGACACTGCAGCACTCCCTCCACACAGATCCTCTGACAATGCTGCACTCCCTCCACACTGATCCACTGACAATGCTGCACTTCCTCCACACTGACCCTCTGACAATGCTGCACTCCCTCCACACTGACTCTCTAACAATGCTGCACTCCCTCCACACTGATCCTATGACACTGCAGCACTCCCTCCACACTGATCCTCTGACACTGCAGCACTCCCTCCACACTGATCCTCTGACACTGCAGCACTCCCTCCACACTGATCCTCTGACACTGCAGCACTCCCTCCACACTGATCCTCTGACAATGCTGCACTCCCTCCACACTGACTCTCTGACAATGCTGCACTCCCTCCACACTGATCCTCTGACAATGCTGCAATCCCTCCACACTGACTCTCTGACACTGCAGCACTCCCTCCACACTGACTCTCTGACAATGCTGCACTCGCTCCACACTGACTCTCTTACAATGCTGCACTCTCTCCACACTATCCTCTGACAATGCAGCAATCCCTCCACACTGATCCTCAGACAATGCTGCACTCCCCCCACACTGTCCCTCTGACAATGCTGCACTCTGTCCACACTATCCTCTGACAATGCTTCACTCCCTCCACACTGATCCTCTGACACTGCAGCACTCCCTCCACACTGATCCTCTGATACTGCAGCACTCCCTCCACACAGATCCTCTGACAATGCAGCACTCCCTCCACACTGACCCTCTGACAATGCTGCACTCCCTCCACACTGACCCTCTGACAATGCTGCACCCCCCCCACACTGACCCTCTGACAATGCTGCACTCCCTCCACACTGAAACTCTTGACAATGCTGCACACCCTCCTCACTGATCCACTGACAATGCTGCACTCCCTACACGCTGATCCTCTGACAATGCTTACCCCCTCCACACAGATCCTCTGACAATGCTGCACTCCCTTCACACTGACCCTCTGACAATGCTGCACTCCCTCCACACTGACCCTCTGACAATGATGCACACCCTCCTCACTGATCCACTGATAATGCTGCACTCCCTACACACTGATCCTCTGACAATGCTGCACCCCTCCACACTGATCCTCTGACAATGCTGCTCTCTCTCCACACTGACCCTCTGACAATGCTGCACTCCCTCCACACTGATCCTCTGACAATGCTGCACTCCCACCACACTGATCCTCTGACAATGCTGCACTCCCTCCATACTGATCCTCAAACAAGGCTGCACTCTCTCCACATTGATCCTCTGGCAATGCTGCACTCCCTCCACACTGATCCTCTGATAATGCTGCAGACCCTCCACACTGATCCTCTGAAATTCTGCACACTCCCCACACAGATCCTCTGACAATGCTGCACTCCCTCGACACTGACCCTCTGACAATGCTGCACACTCTCCAGACGGATCCTCTGACAATACAGCACTTCCTCCACACTGATTCTCTGACAATGCAGCACTCCCTCCATACTGACTCACTTGCAATGTTGCACTCCCTCCACACTGATCCTCTGACAATGCTGCACTCCCTCGACACTGACCCTCTGACAATGCTGCACACGCTCCTCACTGATCCTCTGAAAATGCTGCTCTCCCTCCACACTGATCCTCTGACAATGCGGCACTCCCTCCATACTGACTCTCTGACAATGCTGCACTCCCTCTACACTGATCCTCTGACAATGCAGCACTCCCTCCATACTGACCATCTGACAATGCCGCACTCCCTCCACACTGACCCTCTGACAATGATGCACTCCCTCCACACTGACCCTCTGACAATGCTGCACTCTCTTCACACTATCCTCTGACAATGCAGCACTCCCTCCACACTTATCCTCTGACACTGCAGCACTCCCTCCACACTGATCCTCTGACAATGCTGCACTCCCTCCACACTGACTCTCTGACAATGCTGCACTCCCTCCACACTGATCCTCTGACAATGCTGCACTCCCTCCACTCTGACTCTCTGACACTGCAGCACTCCCTCCACACTGATCCTCTGACAATGCTGCACTCCCTCCACACAGACTCTCTGACAATGCTGCACTCGCTCCACACTGATCCTCTGACAATGCTGCACTCCCTCCACACTGACCCTCTAACAATGCTGCACTCTCTCCACACTATCCTCTGACCATGCTGCACCCCCTCCATTCTGACCCTCTGACAATGCTGCACTCCCTCCACACTGACCCTCTGACAATGCTGCACACCCTCCTCACTGATCCACTGAAAATGCTGCCCCCATCTCCACACTGAATCACTGACAATGCAGCACTCCCTCCATACTGACCCTCTGACAATGCTGCACCCCCCCCGACACTGACCCTCTGACAATGCTGCACTCCCTCCAAACTGAACCTCTGACAATGCTGCACACCCTCCTCACTGATCCACTGACAATGCTGCACTCCCTCCTCACTGACCCTCTGACAATGCTGCACACCCTCCTCACTGATCCACTGAAAATGCTGCCCCCACCTCCACACTGAATCACTGACAATGCTGCACTCCCTCCACACTGACCATCAGACGATGCTGCACTCCCTCCACACTGACCCTCTGAAAAGACTGCCCTCCATCCACACTGATCCTCTGACAATGCTGCACTCCTTCCTCACTGATCCACTGACAATGCTGCACTCCCTCCACACTGATCCTCTGACAATGCTGCTCTCTCTCCACACTGACCCTCTGACAATGCTGCACTCCCTCCACACTGATCCTCTGAAAATGCTGCCCCCACCTACACACTGAAGCACTGACAATGCTGCACTCCCTCGACACTGACCATCAGACGATGCTGCACTCCCTCCACACTGACCCACTGGCAATGCTGCACTCCCTCCACACTGATCCTCTGACAATGCTGCACTCCCTCCACACTGACCCTCTGACAATGCTGCACTCTCTTCACACTATCCTCTGACAATGCAGCACTTCCTCCACACTGATCCTCTGACAATGCTGCACTCCCTCCACACTGACCCTCTGACAATGCTGCACTCCCTCCACACTGACCCTCTGATAATGCTGCACTTTCTCCACACTATCCTCTGACAATGCAGCACTCCCTCCACACTGACCCTCTGACAATGCTGCAGTCCCTCCACACTGACCCTCTGACTATGCTGCACTCCCTCCACACTGATCCCCTGACAATGCTGCACTCCCCCCACACTGATCCTCTGACAATGCTGCACTACCTCCACACTGATCCTCTGACAATGCTGCACTCCCTCCACACTGACTCACTGACAATGCTGCACTCCCTCCACACTGATCCTCTGACAATGCTGCACTCCCTCCACACTGACACTCTAACAATGCTGCACTCTCTCCACACTATCCTCTGACAATGCAGCAATCCCTCCACACTGATCCTCAGACAATGCTGCACTCCCCCCACACTGACCCTCTGACAATGCTGCACTCTCTCCACACTATCCTCTGACAATGCTTCACTCCCTCCACACGGATCCTCTGACACTGCAGCACTCCCTCAACACTGATCCTCTGACACTGCAGCACTCCCCCCACACTGACCCTCTGACAATGCTGCACTCCCTCCACACTGACCCTCTGACAATGCTGCACCCCCCCCACACTGACCCTCTGACAATGCTGCACTCCCTCCACACTGAAACTCTTGACAATGCTGCACACCCTCCTCACTGATCCACTGACAATGCTGCACTCCCTACACACTGATCCTCTGGCAATGCTGAACCCCTCCACACTGATCCTCTGACAATGCTGCACTCCCTTCACACTGACCCTCTGACAATGCTGCACTCCCTCCACACTGACCCTCTGACAATGATGCACACACTCCTCACTGATCCACTGATAATGCTGCACTCCCTACACACTGATCCTCTGACAATGCTGCACCCCTCCACACTGATCCTCTGACAATGCTGCTCTCTCTCCACACTGACCCTCTGACAATGCTGCACTCCCTCCACACTGATCCTCTGACAATGCTGCACTCCCTCCATATTGACCCTCCGACAATGCTGCACTCCCACCACACTGATCCTCTGACAATGCTGCACTCCCTCCATACTGATCCTCTAACAAGGCTGCACTCTCTCCACATTGATCCTCTGGCAATGCTGCACTCCCTCCACACTGATCCTCTGATAATGCTGCAGTCCCTCCACACTGATCCTCTGAAATTCTGCACACCCCCCACACAGATCCTCTGACAATGCTGCACTCCCTCGACACTGACCCTCTGACAATGCTGCACACCCTCCAGTCGGATCCTCTGACAATACAGCACTTCCTCCACACTGATTCTCTGACAATGCAGCACTCCCTCCATACTGACTCTCTTGCAATGCTGCACTCCCTCCACACTGATCCTCTGACAAAGCTGCCCTCCCTCGACACTGACCCTCTGACAATGCTGCACACGCTCCTCACTGATCCTCTGAAAATGCTGCTCTCCCTCCACACTGATCCTCTGACAATGCGGCACTCCCTCCATACTGACTCTCTGACAATGCTGCACTCCCTCCACACTGATCCTCTGACAATGCAGCACTCCCGTGACACTGATCCTCTGACAATGCTGCACACCCTCCTCACTGATCCTCTGAAAATGCTGCTCTCCCTCTACACTGATCCTCTGACAATGCAGTACTCCCTCCATACTGACCTTCTGACAATGCCGCACTCCCTCCACACTGACCCTCTGACAATGCTGCACTCCCTCCACACTGACCCTCTGACAATGCTGCACTCTCTTCACACTATCCTCTGACAATGCAGCACTCCCTCCACACTGATCCTCTGACAATGCTGCACTCCCTCCACACTGACCCTCTGACAATGCTGCACTCTCTTCACACTATCCTCTGACAATGCTGCACTCCCTCCACACTGACCCTCTGACAATGCTGCACTCCCTCCACACTGACCCTCTGACAATGCTGCACTCTCTTCACACTATCCTCTGACAATGCTGCACTCCCTCCACACTGACCCTCTGACAATGCGGCAGTCCCTCCACAATGACCCTCTGACTATGCTGCAGTCCCTCCACACTGACGCTCTGACTATGCTGCACTCCCTCCACACTGATCCTCTGACAATGCTGCACTCCCCCCACACTGATCCTCTGACAATGCTGCACTACCTCCACACTGATCCTCTGACAATGCTGCACTCCCTCCACACTGACTCTCTGACAATGCTGCACTCGCTCCACACTGACCCTCTGACAATGCTGCACTCTCTCCACACTATGCTCTGACAATGCTTCACTCCCTCCACACTGAACCTCTGACACTGCAGCACTCCCTCCACACTGATCCTCTGACACTGCAGCACTCCCTCCACACAGATCCTCTGACAATGCTGCACTCCCTCCACACTGATCCACTGACAATGCTGCACTCCCTCCACACTGACCCTCTGACAATGCTGCACTCCTCCCACACTGATCCTCTGACAATGCTGCACTCCCTCCACACTGATCCTCTGACACTGCAGCACTCCCTCCACACTGATCCTCTGACAATGCTGCACTCCCTCCACACGGACTCTCTGACAATGCTGCACCCCCTCCACACTGATCCTCTTACAATGCTGCACTCCGTCCACACTGACCCTCTGACAATGCTGCACTCCCCCCACACTGATCCTCTGACAATGCTGCACTCTCTGCACACTATCCTCTGACAATGCTTCACTCCCTCCAAACTGATCCTCTGACACTGCAGCACTCCCTCCACACTGATCCTCTGACACTGCAGCACTCCCTCCACACTGATCCTCTGACACTGCAGCACTCCCTCCACACTGATCCTCTGACACTGCAGCACTCCCTCCACACTGATCCTCTGACAATGCTGCACTCCCTCCACACTGACTCTCTGACAATGCTGCACTACCTCCACACTGATCCTCTGACAATGCTGCACTCCCTCCACACTGACTCTCTGACACTGCAGCACTCCCTCCACACTGATCCTGTGACAATGCTGCACTCCCTCCACACTGACTCTCTGACAATGCTGCACTCCCTCCACACTGATCCTCTGACAATGGTGCACTCCCTCCACACTGACCCTCTAACAATGCTGCACTCTCTCCACACTATCCTCTGACAATGCAGCAATCCCTCCACACTGATCCTCAGACAATGCTGCACTCCCACCACACTGACCCTCTGACCATGCTGCACCCCCTCCATTCTGACCCTCTGACAATGCTGCACTCCCTCCACACTGACCCTCTGACAATGCTGCACACCCTCCTCACTGATCCACTGAAAATGCTGCCCCCACCTCCACACTGAATCACTGACAATGCAGCACTCCCTCCATACTGACCCTCTGACAATGCTGCACCCCCCCCGACACTGACCCTCTGACAATGCTGCACTCCCTCCAAACTGAACCTCTGACAATGCTGCACACCCTCCTCACTGATCCACTGACAATGCTGCACTCCCTACACACTGATCCTCTGACAATGCTGAACCCCTCCACACTGATCCTCTGACAATGCTGCTCTCTCTCCACACTGACCCTCTGACAATGCTGCACTCCCTCCAAACTGAACCTCTGACAATGCTGCACACCCTCCTCACTGATCCACTGACAATGCTGCACTCCCTCCACACTGACCCTCTGACAATGCTGCACACCCTCCTCTCTGATCCACTGAAAATGCTGCCCCCACCTCCACACTGAATCACTGACAATGCTGCACTCCCTCCACACTGACCATCAGACGATGCTGCACTCCCTCCACACTGACCCTCTGAAAAGACTGCACTCCATCCACACTGACCCTCTGACAATGCTGCACTCCCTCCTCACTGATCCACTGACAATGCTGCACTCCCTCCACACTGATCCTCTGACAATGCTGCTCTGTCTCCACACTGACCCTCTGACAATGCTGCACTCCCTCCACACTGATCCTCTGAAAATGCTGCCCCCACCTACACACTGAATCACTGACAATGCTGCACTCCCTCGACACTGACCATCAGACGATGCTGCACTCCCTCCACACTGACCCACTGGCAATGCTGCACTCCCTCCACACTGATCCTCTGACAATGCTGCACTCCCTCCATATTGACCCTCCGACAATGCTGCACTCCCTCCACACTGATCCTCTGACAATGCTGCACTCCCTCCATCCTGACTCTCTGACAGTGCAGCACTCCCCCCATACTGATATTGTGACAATGCTGAACCCCTCCACACTGATCCTCTGACAATGCTGCACTCCCTTCACACTGACCCTCTGACAATGCTGCACTCCCTCCACACTGACCCTCTGACAATGATGCACACACTCCTCACTGATCCACTGATAATGCTGCACTCCCTACACACTGATCCTCTGACAATGCTGCACCCCTCCACACTGATCCTCTGACAATGCTGCTCTCTCTCCACACTGACCCTCTGACAATGCTGCACTCCCTCCACACTGATCCTCTGACAATGCTGCACTCCCTCCATATTGACCCTCCGACAATGCTGCACTCCCACCACACTGATCCTCTGACAATGCTGCACTCCCTCCATACTGATCCTCTAAAAAGGCTGCACTCTCTCCACATTGATCCTCTGGCAATGCTGCACTCCCTCCACACTGATCCTCTGATAATGCTGCAGTCCCTCCACACTGATCCTCTGAAATTCTGCACACCCCCCACACAGATCCTCTGACAATGCTGCACTCCCTCGACACTGACCCTCTGACAATGCTGCACACCCTCCAGTCGGATTCTCTGACAATACAGCACTTCCTCCACACTGATTCTCTGACAATGCAGCACTCCCTCCATACTGACTCTCTTGCAATGCTGCACTCCCTCCACACTGATCCTCTGACAAAGCTGCACTCCCTCGACACTGACCCTCTGACAATGCTGCACACGCTCCTCACTGATCCTCTGAAAATGCTGCTCTCCCTCCACACTGATCCTCTGACAATGCGGCACTCCCTCCATACTGACTCTCTGACAATGCTGCACTCCCTCCACACTGATCCTCTGACAATGCAGCACTCCCGTGACACTGATCCTCTGACAATGCTGCACACCCTCCTCACTGATCCTCTGAAAATGCTGCTCTCCCTCTACACTGATCTTCTGACAATGCAGTACTCCCTCCATACTGACCTTCTGACAATGCCGCACTCCCTCCACACTGACCCTCTGACAATGCTGCACTCCCTCCACACTGACCCTCTGACAATGCTGCACTCTCTTCACACTATCCTCTGACAATGCAGCACTCCCTCCACACTGATCCTCTGACAATGCTGCACTCCCTCCACACTGACCCTCTGACAATGCTGCACTCTCTTCACACTATCCTCTGACAATGCTGCACTCCCTCCACACTGACCCTCTGACAATGCTGCACTCCCTCCACACTGACCCTCTGACAATGCTGCACTCTCTTCACACTATCCTCTGACAATGCTGCACTCCCTCCACACTGACCCTCTGACAATGCGGCAGTCCCTCCACAATGACCCTCTGACTATGCTGCAGTCCCTCCACACTGACGCTCTGACTATGCTGCACTCCCTCCACACTGATCCTCTGACAATGCTGCACTCCCCCCACACTGATCCTCTGACAATGCTGCACTACCTCCACACTGATTCTCTGACAATGCTGCACTCCCTCCACACTGACTCTCTGACAATGCTGCACTCGCTCCACACTGACCCTCTGACAATGCTGCACTCTCTCCACACTATGCTCTGACAATGCTTCACTCCCTCCACACTGAACCTCTGACACTGCAGCACTCCCTCCACACTGATCCTCTGACACTGCAGCACTCCCTCCACACAGATCCTCTGACAATGCTGCACTCCCTCCACACTGATCCACTGACAATGCTGCACTCCCTCCACACTGACCCTCTGACAATGCTGCCCTCCTCCCACACTGATCCTCTGACAATGCTGCACTCCCTCCACACTGATCCTCTGACACTGCAGCACTCCCTCCACACTGATCCTCTGACAATGCTGCACTCCCTCCACACGGACTCTCTGACAATGCTGCACCCCCTCCACACTGATCCTCTTACAATGCTGCACTCCGTCCACACTGACCCTCTGACAATGCTGCACTCCCCCCACACTGATCCTCTGACAATGCTGCACTCTCTGCACACTATCCTCTGACAATGCTTCACTCCCTCCAAACTGATCCTCTGACACTGCAGCACTCCCTCCACACTGATCCTCTGACACTGCAGCACTCCCTCCACACTGATCCTCTGACACTGCAGCACTCCCTCCACACTGATCCTCTGACACTGCAGCACTCCCTCCACACTGATCCTCTGACAATGCTGCACTCCCTCCACACTGACTCTCTGACAATGCTGCACTACCTCCACACTGATCCTCTGACAATGCTGCACTCCCTCCACACTGACTCTCTGACACTGCAGCACTCCCTCCACACTGATCCTGTGACAATGCTGCACTCCCTCCACACTGACTCTCTGACAATGCTGCACTCCCTCCACACTGATCCTCTGACAATGGTGCACTCCCTCCACACTGACCCTCTAACAATGCTGCACTCTCTCCACACTATCCTCTGACAATGCAGCAATCCCTCCACACTGATCCTCAGACAATGCTGCACTCCCACCACACTGACCCTCTGACCATGCTGCACCCCCTCCATTCTGACCCTCTGACAATGCTGCACTCCCTCCACACTGACCCTCTGACAATGCTGCACACCCTCCTCACTGATCCACTGAAAATGCTGCCCCCACCTCCACACTGAATCACTGACAATGCAGCACTCCCTCCATACTGACCCTCTGACAATGCTGCACCCCCCCCGACACTGACCCTCTGACAATGCTGCACTCCCTCCAAACTGAACCTCTGACAATGCTGCACACCCTCCTCACTGATCCACTGACAATGCTGCACTCCCTACACACTGATCCTCTGACAATGCTGAACCCCTCCACACTGATCCTCTGACAATGCTGCTCTCTCTCCACACTGACCCTCTGACAATGCTGCACTCCCTCCAAACTGAACCTCTGACAATGCTGCACACCCTCCTCACTGATCCACTGACAATGCTGCACTCCCTCCACACTGACCCTCTGACAATGCTGCACACCCTCCTCTCTGATCCACTGAAAATGCTGCCCCCACCTCCACACTGAATCACTGACAATGCTGCACTCCCTCCACACTGACCATCAGACGATGCTGCACTCCATCCACACTGACCCTCTGAAAAGACTGCACTCCATCCACACTGACCCTCTGACAATGCTGCACTCCCTCCTCACTGATCCACTGACAATGCTGCACTCCCTCCACACTGATCCTCTGACAATGCTGCTCTGTCTCCACACTGACCCTCTGACAATGCTGCACTCCCTCCACACTGATCCTCTGAAAATGCTGCCCCCACCTACACACTGAATCACTGACAATGCTGCACTCCCTCGACACTGACCATCAGACGATGCTGCACTCCCTCCACACTGACCCACTGGCAATGCTGCACTCCCTCCACACTGATCCTCTGACAATGCTGCACTCCCTCCATATTGACCCTCCGACAATGCTGCACTCCCTCCACACTGATCCTCTGACAATTCTGCACTCCCTCCATCCTGACTCTCTGACAGTGCAGCACTCCCCCCATACTGATATTGTGACAATGCTGCACTCCCTCTACACTGTTTCTCTGACAATGCTGCACTCCCTCCACACTGACCCTCTGACAATGCTGCTCTCCCTCTACACTGATCCTCTGACAATGCAGCATTCCCTCCATACTGACCTTCTGACAATGCCGCACTCCCTCCACACTGACCCTCTGACAATGCTGCACTCCCTCCACACTGACCCTCTGACAATGCTGCACTCGCTCCACACTGATCCTCTGACAATGCTGCACTCTCTTCACACTGACCCTCTGACAATGCTGCACTCTCTTCACACTATCCTCTGACAACGCAGCACTCCCTCCACACTGATCCTCTGACAATGCTGCACTCCCTCCACACTGACCCTCTGACAATGCTGCACTCTCTTCACACTATCCTCTGACAATGCTGCACTCCCTCCACACTGACCCTCTGACAATGCTGCACTCCCTCCACACTGACCCTCTGACAATGCTGCACTCTCTTCACACTATCCTCTGACAATGCAGCACTTCCTCCACACTGATCCTCTGACAATGCTGAACTCCCTCCACACTGACCCTCTGACAATGCTGCACCACCTCCACACTGACCCTCTGATAATGCTGCACTCTCTCCACACTATCCTCTGACAATGCAGCACTCCCTCCACACTGACCCTCTGACTATGCTGCACTCCCTCCACACTGATCATCTGACAATGCTGCACTCCCCCAACACTGATCCTCTGACAATGCTGCACTACCTCCACACTGATCTTCTGACAATGCTGCACTCCCTCCACACTGACTCTCTGACAATGCTGCACTCCCTCCACACTGACTCTCTGACAATGCTGCACTCCCTCCACACTGATCCTCTGACAATGCTGCACTCCCTCCACACTGACCCTCTAACAATGCTGCACTCTCTCCACACTATCCTCTGACAATGCAGCAATCCCTCCACACTGATCCTCAGACAATGCTGCACTTCCCCCACACTGACCCTCTGACAATGCTGCACTCTCTCCACACTATCCTCTGACAATGCTTCACTCCCTCCACACGGATCCTCTGACACTGCAGCACTCCCTCCACACTGATCCTCTGAAACTGCAGCACTCCCTCCACACTGATCCTCTGACAATGCTGCACTCCCTCCACACTGATCCTCTGACACTGCAACACTCCCTCCACACTGATCCTCTGACAATGCAGCACTCCCTCAACACTGATCCTCTGACAATGCTGCACTCCCTCGACACTGACCCTCTGACAATGCTGCACACCCTCCTCACTGATCCACTGAAAATGCTGCCCCGACCTCCACACTGAATCACTGACAATGCTGCAACCCCCCCACACTGACCCTCTGACAATGCTGCACTCCCTCCACACTGAACCTCTTGACAATGCTGCACACCCTCCTCACTGATCCACTGACAATGCTGCACTCCCTACACACTGATCCTCTGACAATGCTGAACCCCTCCACACTGATCCTCTGACAATGCTGCAGTTCCTCCACACTGACCCTCTGACAATGCTGCACTCCCTCCACACTGACCCTCTGACAATGCTGCACTCCCTCCACACTGATCCTCTGACAATGCTGCGCTCCCTACACACTGATCCTCTGACAATGCTGCACCCCTCCACACTGATCCTCTGACAATGCTGCTCTCTCTCCACCCTGACCCTCTGACAATGCTGCACTCCCTCCACACTGATCCTCTGACAATGCTGCACTCCCTGCACACTGACCATCAGACAATGCTGCACTCCCTCCACACTGACCCACTGGCAATGCTGCACTGTCTCCACATTGATCATCTAAAAAGACTGCACTCCCTCCACAATGACCCTCTGACAATTCTGCACTCCATCCACACTGATCCTCTGACAATGCTGCACTCCCTCCATATTGACCCTCCGACAATGCTGCACTCCCACCACACTGATCCTCTAACAAGGCTGCACTCTCTCCACATTGATCCTCTGGCAATGCTGCACTCCCTCCACACTGATCCTCTGATAATGCTGCACTCCCTCCACACTGATCCTCTGAAATTCTGCACACCCTCCACACAGATCCTCTGACAATGCTGCACTCCCTCGACACTGACCCTCTGACAATGCTGCACACCCTCCAGACGGATCCTCAGACAATGCAGCACTTCCTCCACACTGATTCTCTGACAATGCAGCACTCCCTCCATACTGACACTCTTACAATGCTGCACTCCCTCGACACTGACCCTCTGACAATGCTGCACACTCTCCTCACTGATCCTCTGAAAATGCTGTTCTCCCTCCACACTGATCCTCTGACAATGCTGCACTCCCTCCATATTGACCCTCCGACAATGCTGCACTCCCTCCACACTGATCCTCTGACAATGTTGCACTCCCTCCATCCTGACTCTCTGACAGTGCTGCACTCCCCCCATACTGATATTGTGACAATGCTGCACTCCCTCCACACTGATCCTCTGACAATGCTGCACTCCCTCCACACTGACCCTCTGACAATGCTGCTCTCCCTCTACACTGATCCTCTGACAATGCAGCACTCCCTCCACACTGATCCTCTGACAATGCTGCACTCGCTCCACACTGACCCTCTGACAATGCTGCACTCTCTTCACACTATCCTCTGACAATGCAGCACTCCCTCCACACTGATCCTCTGACAATGCTGAATTCCCTCCACACTGACCCTCTGACAATGCTGCACCACCTCCACACTGACCCTCTGATAATGCTGCAATCTCTCCACACTATCCTCTGACAATGCAGCACTCCCTCCACACTGACCCTCTGACAATGCTGCAGTCCCTCCACACTGACCCTCTGACTATGCTGCACTCCCTCCACACTGATCCTCTGACAATGCTGCACTCCCCCCACACTGATCCTCTGACAATGCTGCACTACCTCCACACTGATCCTCTGACAATGCTGCACTCCCTCCACACTGACTCTCTGACAATGCACACTCCCTCCACACTGATCCTCCGACAATGCTGCACTCCCTCCACACTGACCCTCTAACAATGCTGCACTCTCTCCACACTATCCTCTGACAATGCAGCAATCCCTCCACACTGATCCTCAGACAATGCTGCACTCCCCCCACACTGACCCTCTGACAATGCTGCACTCTCTCCACACTATCCTCTGACAATGATTCACTCCCTCCACACGGATCCTCTGACACTGCAGCACTCCCTCCACACTGATCCTCTGACACTGCAGCACTCCCTCCACACTGATCCTCTGACACTGCAGCACTCCCTCCACACTGATCCTCTGACAATGCAGCACTCCCTCCACACTGATCCTCTGACAATGCTGCACTCCCTCGACACTGACCCTCTGACAATGCTGCACACCCTCCTCACTGATCCACTGAAAATGCTGCCCCCACCTCCACACTGAATCACTGACAATGCTGCACTCCCTCCACACTGACCCTCTGACAATGCTGCACCCCCCCCACACTGACCCTCTGACAATGCTGCACTCCCTCCACACTGAAACTCTTGACAATGCTGCACACCCTCCTCACTGATCCACTGACAATGCTGCACTCCCTACACACTGATCCTCTGACAATGCTGAACCCCTCCACACTGATCCTCTGACAATGCTGCACTCCCTCCACACTGACCCTCTGACAATGCTGCACTCCCTCCACACTGACCCTCTGACAATGATGCACACCCTCCTCACTGATCCACTGATAATGCTGCACTCCCTACACACTGATCCTCTGACAATGCTGCACCCCTCCACACTGATCCTCTGACAATGCTGCTCTCTCTCCACACTGACCCTCTGACAATGCTGCACTCCCTCCACACTGATCCTCTGACAATGCTGCACACGCTCCTCACTGATCCTCTGAAAATGCTGCTCTCCCTCCACACTGATCCTCTAACAATGCGGCACTCCCTCCATACTGACTCTCTGACAATGCTGCACTCCCTCCACACTGATCCTCTGACAATGCAGCACTCCCGTGACACTGATCCTCTGACAATGCTGCACACCCTCCTCACTGATCCTCTGAAAATGCTGCTCTCCCTCTACACTGATCCTCTGACAATGCAGCACTCCCTCCATACTGACCTTCTGACAATGCCGCACTCCCTCCACACTGACCCTCTGACAATGCTGCACTCCCTCCACACTGACCCTCTGACAATGCTGCACTCTCTTCACACTATCCTCTGACAATGCAGCACTCCCTCCACACTGACCCTCTGACAATGCTGCACTCCCTCCACACTGACCCTCTGACAATGCTGCACTCTCTTCACACTATCCTCTGACAATGCAGCACTCCCTCCACACTGATCCTCTGACAATGCTGAACTCCCTCCACACTGACCCTCTGACAATGCTGCACCACCTCCACACTGACCCTCTGATAATGCTGCAGTCCCTCCACACTGACCCTCTGACTATGCTGCAGTCCCTCCACACTGACCCTCTGACTATGCTGCACTCCCTCCACACTGATACTCTGACAATGCTGCACTCCCCCCACACTGATCCTCTGACAATGCTGCCCTACCTCCACACTGATCCTCTGACAATGCTGCACTCCCTCCACACTGACTCACTGACAATGCTGCACTCGCTCCACACTGACTTTCTTACAATGCTGCACTCTCTCCACACTATCCTCTGACAATGCAGCAATCCCTCCACACTGATCCTCAGACAATGCTGCACTCCCCCCACACTGACCCTCTGACAATGCTGCACTCTCTCCACACTATGCTCTGACAATGCTTCACCCCCTCCACACTGATCCTCTGACACTGCAGCACTCCCTCCACACTGATCCTCTGACACTGCAGCACTCCCTCCACACAGATCCTCTGAAAATGCTGCACTCCCTCCACACTGATCCACTGACAATGCTGCACTCCCTCCACACTGACCCTCTGACAATGCTGCACTCCCTCCACACTGATCCTCTGACAATGCTGCACTCTCTCCACACTGATCCTCTGACACTGCAGCACTCCCTCCACACTGATCCTCTGACAATGCTGCACTCCCTCCACACGGACTCTCTGACAATGCTGCACACCCTCCACACTGATCCTCTTACAATGCTGCACTCCCTCCACACTGACCCTCTGACAATGCTGCACTCTCTCCACACTATCCTCTGACAATGCTTTACTGCCTCCACACTGATCCTCTGACACTGCAGCACTCCCTCCTCACTGATCGTCTGACACTGCAGCACTCCCTCCACACTGATCCTCTGACACTGCAGCACTCCCTCCACACTGATCCTCTGACACTGCAGCACTCCCTCCACACTGATCCTCTGACAATGCTGCACTCCCTCCACACTGACTCTCTGACAATGCTGCACTCCCTCCACACTGATCCTCTGACAATGTTGCACTCCCTCCACACTGACTCTCTGACACTGCAGCACTCCCTCCACACTGATCCTGTGACAATGCTGCACTCCCTCCACACTGACTCTCTGACAATGCTGCACTCCCTCCACACTGATCCTCTGACAATGCTGCACTCCCTCCACACTGACCCTCTAACAATGCTGCACTCTCTCCACACTATCCTCTGACAATGCAGCAATCCCTCCACACTGATCCTCAGACAATGCTGCACTCCCCCCACACTGACCCTCTGACCATGCTGCACCCCCTCCATTCTGACCCTCTGACAATGCTGCACTCCCTCCACACTGACCCTTTGACAATGCTGCACACCCTCCTCACTGATCCACTGAAAATGCTGCCCCCACCTCCACACTGAATCACTGACAATGCAGCACTCCCTCCATACTGACCCTCTGACAATGCTGCACCCCCCCCGACACTGACCCTCTGACAATGCTGCACTCCCTCCACACTGACCCTCTGACAATGCTGCACTCTCTTCACACTATCCTCTGACAATGCAGCACTCCCTCCACACTGACCCTCTGACAATGCTGCACTCCCTCCACACTGACCCTCTGACAATGCTGCACTCTCTTCACACTATCCTCTGACAATGCAGCACTCCCTCCACACTGATCCTCTGACAATGCTGAACTCCCTCCACACTGACCCTCTGACAATGCTGCACCACCTCCACACTGACCCTCTGATAATGCTGCAGTCCCTCCACACTGACCCTCTGACTATGCTGCAGTCCCTCCACACTGACCCTCTGACTATGCTGCACTCCCTCCACACTGATACTCTGACAATGCTGCACTCCCCCCACACTGATCCTCTGACAATGCTGCCCTACCTCCACACTGATCCTCTGACAATGCTGCACTCCCTCCACACTGACTCACTGACAATGCTGCACTCGCTCCACACTGACTTTCTTACAATGCTGCACTCTCTCCACACTATCCTCTGACAATGCAGCAATCCCTCCACACTGATCCTCAGACAATGCTGCACTCCCCCCACACTGACCCTCTGACAATGCTGCACTCTCTCCACACTATGCTCTGACAATGCTTCACCCCCTCCACACTGATCCTCTGACACTGCAGCACTCCCTCCACACTGATCCTCTGACACTGCAGCACTCCCTCCACACAGATCCTCTGAAAATGCTGCACTCCCTCCACACTGATCCACTGACAATGCTGCACTCCCTCCACACTGACCCTCTGACAATGCTGCACTCCCTCCACACTGATCCTCTGACAATGCTGCACTCTCTCCACACTGATCCTCTGACACTGCAGCACTCCCTCCACACTGATCCTCTGACAATGCTGCACTCCCTCCACACGGACTCTCTGACAATGCTGCACACCCTCCACACTGATCCTCTTACAATGCTGCACTCCCTCCACACTGACCCTCTGACAATGCTGCACTCTCTCCACACTATCCTCTGACAATGCTTTACTGCCTCCACACTGATCCTCTGACACTGCAGCACTCCCTCCTCACTGATCGTCTGACACTGCAGCACTCCCTCCACACTGATCCTCTGACACTGCAGCACTCCCTCCACACTGATCCTCTGACACTGCAGCACTCCCTCCACACTGATCCTCTGACAATGCTGCACTCCCTCCACACTGACTCTCTGACAATGCTGCACTCCCTCCACACTGATCCTCTGACAATGTTGCACTCCCTCCACACTGACTCTCTGACACTGCAGCACTCCCTCCACACTGATCCTGTGACAATGCTGCACTCCCTCCACACTGACTCTCTGACAATGCTGCACTCCCTCCACACTGATCCTCTGACAATGCTGCACTCCCTCCACACTGACCCTCTAACAATGCTGCACTCTCTCCACACTATCCTCTGACAATGCAGCAATCCCTCCACACTGATCCTCAGACAATGCTGCACTCCCCCCACACTGACCCTCTGACCATGCTGCACCCCCTCCATTCTGACCCTCTGACAATGCTGCACTCCCTCCACACTGACCCTTTGACAATGCTGCACACCCTCCTCACTGATCCACTGAAAATGCTGCCCCCACCTCCACACTGAATCACTGACAATGCAGCACTCCCTCCATACTGACCCTCTGACAATGCTGCACCCCCCCCGACACTGACCCTCTGACAATGCTGCACTCTCTTCACACTATCCTCTGACAATGCAGCACTTCCTCCACACTGATCCTCTGACAATGCTGAACTCCCTCCACACTGACCCTCTGACAATGCTGCACCACCTCCACACTGACCCTCTGATAACGCTGCAATCTCTCCACACTATCCTCTGACAATGCAGCACTCCCTCCACACTGACCCTCTGACAATGCTGCAGTCCCTCCACACTGACCCTCTGACTATGCTGCACTCCCTCCACACTGATCCTCTGACAATGCTGCACTCCCCCCACACTGATCCTCTGACAATGCTGCACTACCTCCACACTGATCCTCTGACAATGCTGCACTCCCTCCACACTGACTCTCTGACAATGCTGCACTCCCTCCACACTGATCCTCCGACAATGCTGCACTCCCTCCACACTGACCCTCTAACAATGCTGCACTCTCTCCACACTATCCTCTGACAATGCAGCAATCCCTCCACACTGATCCTAGGACAATGCTGCACTCCCCCCACACTGACCCTCTGACAATGCTGCACTCTCTCCACACTATCCTCTGACAATGCTTCACTCCCTCCACACTGATCCTCTGACACTGCAGCACACCCTCCACACTGATCCTCTGACACTGCAGCACTCCCTCCACACTGATCCTCTGACAATGCAGCACTCCCTCCACACTGATCCTCTGACAATGCTGCACTCCTTCGACACTGACCCTCTGACAATGCTGCACACCCTCCTCACTGATCCACTGAAAATGCTGCCCCCACCTCCACACTGACCCTCTGACAATGATGCACTCCCTCCACACTGAAACTCTTGACAATGCTGCACACCCTCCTCACTGATCCACTGACAATGCTGCACACCCTCCTCACTGATCCTCTGACAATGCTGCACTCCCTCCACACTGACCCTCTGACAATGCTGCACTCCCTCCACACTGACCCTCTGACAATGATGCACACCCTCCTCACTGATCCACTGATAATGCTGCACTCCCTACACACTGATCCTCTGACAATGCTGCACCCCTCCACACTGATCCTCTGACAATGCTGCTCTCTCTCCACACTGACCCTCTGACAATGCTGCACTCCCTCCACACTGATCCTCTGACAATGCTGCACACGCTCCTCACTGATCCTCTGAAAATGCTGCTCTCCCTCCACACTGATCCTCTAACAATGTTACATTCCCTCCATACTGACTCTCTGACAATGCTGCACTCCCTCCACACTGATCCTCTGACAATGCAGCACTCCCGTGACACTGATCCTCTGACAATGCTGCACACCCTCCTCACTGATCCTCTGAAAATGCTGCTCTCCCTCTACACTGATCCTCTGACAATGCAGCACTCCCTCCATACTGACCTTCTGACAATGCCGCACTCCCTCCACACTGACCCTCTGACAATGCTGCACTCCCTCCACACTGACCCTCTGACAATGCTGCACTCTCTTCACACTATCCTCTGACAATGCAGCACTCCCTCCACACTGATCCTCTGACAATGCTGCACTCCCTCCACACTGACCCTCTGACAATGCTGCACTCTCTTCACACTATCCTCTGACAATGCTGCACTCCCTCCACACTGACCCTCTGACAATGCTGCACTCCCTCCACACTGACCCTCTGACAATGCTGCACTCTCTTCACACTATCCTCTGACAATGCAGCACTCCCTCCACACTGATCCTCTGACAATGCTGAACTCCCTCCACACTGACCCTCTGACAATGCTGCACCACCTCCACACTGACCCTCTGATAATGCTGCAGTCCCTCCACACTGACCCTCTGACTATGCTGCAGTCCCTCCACACTGACCCTCTGACTATGCTGCACTCCCTCCACACTGATCCTCTGACAATGCTGCACTCCCCCCACACTGATCCTCTGACAATGCTGCCCTACCTCCACACTGATCCTCTGACAATGCTGCACTCCCTCCACACTGACTCACTGACAATGCTGCACTCGCTCCACACTGACTCTCTTACAATGCTGCACTCTCTCCACACTATCCTCTGACAATGCAGCAATCCCTCCACACTGATCCTCTGACAATGCTGCGCTCCCTCCACACTGACTCTCTGACAATGCTGCACTCCTTCCACACTGATCCTCTGACAATGCTGCACTCCCTCCACACTGACTCTCTGACACTGCAGCACTCTCTCCACACTGATCCTGTGACAATGCTGCACTCCCTCCACACTGACTCTCTGACAATGCTGCACTCCCTCCACAATGATCCTCTGACAATGCTGCACTCCCTCCACACTGACCCTCTAACAATGCTGCACTCTCTCCACACTATCCTCTGACAATGCAACAATCCCTCCAC
The DNA here is from genome assembly GCF_047496795.1 of Chiloscyllium punctatum. Classification (NCBI taxonomy): domain Eukaryota; kingdom Metazoa; phylum Chordata; class Chondrichthyes; order Orectolobiformes; family Hemiscylliidae; genus Chiloscyllium; species Chiloscyllium punctatum. The sequence continues at coordinate 19,730,547 of NC_092769.1, forward strand.
ACTGACCCTCTGACCATGCTGCACCCCCTCCATTCTGACCCTCTGACAATGCTGCACTCCCTCCACACTGACCCTCTGACAATGCTACACACCCTCCTCACTGATCCACTGAAAATGCTGCCCCCACCTCCACACTGAATCACTGACAATGCAGCACTCCCTCCATACTGACCCTCTGACAATGCTGCACCCCCCCCGACACTGACCCTCTGACAATGCTGCACTCCTTCCAAACTGAACCGCTGACAATGCTGCACACCCTCCTCACTGATCCACTGACAATGCTGCACTCCCTACACACTGATCCTCTGACAATGCTGAACCCCTCCACACTGATCCTCTGACAATGCTGCTCTCTCTCCTCACTGACCCTCTGACAATGCTGCACTCCCTCCAAACTGAACCTCTGACAATGCTGCACACCCTCCTCACTGATCCACTGACAATGCTGCACTACCTCCACACTGACCCTCTGACAATGCTGCACACCCTCCTCACTGATCCTCTGAAAATGCTGCCCCCACTACCACACTGAATCACTGACAATGCTGCACTCCCTCCACACTGACCATCAGACGATGCTGCACTCCCTCCACACTGACCCTCTGAAAAGACTGCACTCCATCCACACTGATCCTCTGACAATGCTGCACGCCCTCCTCACTGATCCACTGACAATGCTGCACTCCCTCCACACTGATCCTCTGACAATGCTGCTCTGTCTCCACACTGACCCTCTGACAATGCTGCACTCCCTCCACACTGATCCTCTGAAAATGCTGCCCCCACCTACACACTGAATCACTGACAATGCTGCACTCCCTCGACACTGACCATCAGACGATGCTGCACTCCCTCCACACTGACCCACTGGCAATGCTGCACTCCCTCCACACTGATCCTCTGACAATGCTGCACTCCCTCCATATTGACCCTCCGACAACGCTGCACTCCCTCCACACTGATCCTCTGACAATGCTGCACTCCCTCCATCCTGACTCTCTGACAGTGCAGCACTCCCACCATACTGATATTGTGACAATGCTGCACTCCCTCCACACTGATCCTCTGACAATGCTGCACTCCCTCCACACTGACCCTCTGACAATGCTGCTCTCGCTCTACACTGATCCTCTGACAATGCAGCATTCCCTCCATACTGACCTTCTGACAATGCCGCACTCCCTCCACACTGACCCTCTGACAATGCTGCACTCCCTCCACACTGACCCTCTGACAATGCTGCACTCGCTCCACACTGACCCTCTGACAATGCTGCACTCTCTTCACACTATCCTGTGACAATGCTGCACTCCCTCCACACTGACCCTCTGACAATGCTGCACTCCCTCCACACTGACCCTCTGACAATGCTGCACTCTCTTCACACTATCCTCTGACAATGCAGCACTTCCTCCACACTGACACTCTGATAATGCTGCACTCTCTCCACACTATCCTCTGACAATGCAGCACTCCCTCCACACTGACCCTCTGACAATGCTGCAGTCCCCCCACACTGACCCTCTGACTATGCTGCACTCCCTCCACACTGATCCTCTGACAATGCTGCACTCCCCCCACACTGATCCTCTGACAATGCAGCACTCCCTCAACACTGATCCTCTGACAATGCTGCACTCCCTCCACACTGACTCTCTGACAATGCTGCACTCCCTCCACACTGATCCTCTGACAATGCTGCACTCCCTCCACACTGACCCTCTAACAATGCTGCACTCTCTCCACACTATCCTCTGACAATGCAGCAATCCCTCCACACTGATCCTCAGACAATGCTGCACTCCCCCCACACTGACCCTCTGACAATGCTGCACTCTCTCCACACTATCCTCTGACAATGCCTCACTCCCTCCACACGGATCCTCTGACACTGCAGCACTCCCTCCACACTGATCCTCTGAAACTGCAGCACTCCCTCCACACTGATCCTCTGACAATGCTGCACTCCCTCCACACTGATCCTCTGACAACTGCAGCACTCCCTCCACACTGATCCTCTGACAATGCAGCACTCCCTCAACACTGATCCTCTGACAATGCTGCACTCCCTCGACACTGACCCTCTGACAATGCTGCACACCCTGCTCACTGATCCACTGAAAATGCTGCCCCCACCTCCACACTGAATCACTGACAATGCTGCACTCCCTCCACACTGACCCTCTGAGAATGCTGCACTCCCTCCACACTGAACCTCTTGACAATGCTGCACACCCTCCTCACTGATCCACTGACAATGCTGCACTCCCTACACACTGATCCTCTGACAATGCTGCACTCCCTCCACACTGACCCTCTGACAATGCTGCACTCCCTCCACACTGACCCTCTGACAATGATGCACACCCTCCTCACTGATCCACTGATAATGCTGCACTCCCTACACACTGATCCTCTGACAATGCTGCACCCCTCCACACTGATCCTCTGACAATGCTGCTCTCTCTCCACCCTGACCCTCTGACAATGCTGCACTCCCTCCACACTGACTCTCTAACAATGCTGCACTCTCTCCACACTGACCCACTGGCAATGCTGCACTGTCTCCACATTGATCCTCTGAAAAGACTGCACTCCCTCCACAATGACCCTCTGACAATGCTGCACTCCCACCATATTGACCCTCCGACAATGCTGCACTCCCACCACACTGATCCTCTGACAATGCTGCACTCCCTCCATACTGATCCTCTAACAAGGCTGCACGCTCTCCACATTGATCCTCTGGCAATGCAGCACTCCCTCCACACTGATCCTCAGAAATTCTGCACACCCTCCACACAGATCCTCTGACAATGCTGCACTCCCTCGACACTGACCCTCTGACAATGCTGCACACCCTCCAGACGGATCCTCAGACAATGCAGCACTTCCTCCACACTGATTCTCTGACAATGCAGCACTCCCTCCATACTGACTCTCTTACAATGCTGCACTCCCTCCACACTGATCCTCTGACAATGCTGCACTCCCTCGACACTGACCCTCTGACAATGCTGCACACTCTCCTCACTGATCCTCTGAAAATGCTGCTCTCCCTCCACACTGATCCTCTGACAACGCGGCACTCCCTCCATACTGACCCTCTGACAATGCTGCACACTCTCCTCACTGATCATCTGAAAATGCTGCTCTCCCTCCACACTGATCCTCTGACAATGCTGCACTCCCTCCATACTGACCCTCCGACAATGCTGCACTCCCTCCACACTGATCCTCTAACAATGTTGCACTCCCTCCATCCTGACTCTCTGACAGTGCTGCACTCCACCCATACTGATATTGTGACAATGCTGCACTCCCTCCACACTGATCCTCTGACAATGCAGCACTCCCTCCATACTGACCTTCTGACAATGCCGCACTCCCTCCACACTGACCCTCTGACAATGCTGCACTCCCTCCACACTGACCCTCTGACAATGCTGCACTCGCTCCACACTGACCCTCTGACAATGCTGCACTCTCTTCACACTATCCTCTGACAATGCAGCACTCCCTCCACACTGATCCTCTGACAATGCTGCACTCCCTCCACAATGACCCTCTGACAATGCTGCACTCTCTTCACACTATCCTCTGACAATGTTGCACTCCCTCCACACTGACCCTCTGACAATGCTGCACTCCCTCCACACTGACCCTCTGACAATGCTGCACTCCCTTCACACGATCCTCTGACAATGCAGCACTTCCTCCACACTGATCCTCTGACAATGCTGAACTCCCTCCACACTGACCCTCTGACAGTGCTGCACCACCTCCACACTGACCCTCTGATAATGCTGTAATCTCTCCACACTATCCTCTGACAATGCAGCACTCCCTCCACACTGACCCTCTGACAATGCTGCAGTCCCTCCACACTGACCCTCTGACTATGCTGCACTCCCTCCACACTGATCCTCTGACAATGCTGCACTCCCCCCACACTGATCCTCTGACAATGCTGCACTACCTCCACACTGACCCTCTGACAATGCTGCACTCCCTCCACACTGACTCTCTGACAATGCTGCTCTCCCTGCACACTGATCCTCTGACAATGCTGCACTCCCTCCACACTGACCCTCTAACAATGCTGCACTCTCTCCACACTATCCTCTGACAATGCAGCAATCCCTCCACACTGATCCTCAGACAATGCTGCACTCCCCCCACACTGACCCTCTGACAATGCTGCACTCTCTCCACACTATCCTCTGACAATGCTTCACTCCCTCCACACGGATCCTCTGACACTGCAGCACTCCCTCCACACTGATCCTCTGACACTGCAGCACTCCCTCCACACTGATCCTCTGACAATGCCGCACTGCCTCCACACTGATCCTCTGACACTGCAGCACTCCCTCCACACTGATCCTCTGACAATGCAGCACTCCCTCCACACTGATCCTCTGACAATGCTGCACTCCCTCGACACTGACCCTCTGACAATGCTGCACACCCTCCTCACTGATCCACTGAAAATGCTGCCCCCACCTCCACACTGAATCACTGACAATGCTGCACTCCCTCCACACTGACCCTCTGACAATGCTGCACCCCCCCCACACTGACCCTCTGACAATGCTGCACTCCCTCCACACTGAAACTCTTGACAATGCTGTACACCCTCCTCACTGATCCACTGACAATGCTGCACTCCCTACACACTGATCCTCAGACAATGCTGAACCCCTCCACACTGATCCTCTGACAATGCTGCACTCCCTCCACACTGACCCTCTGACAATGCTGCACTCCCTCCACACTGACCCTCTGACAATGATGCACACCCTCCTCACTGATCCACTGATAATGCTGCACTCCCTACACACTGTTCCTCTGACAATGCTGCACCCCTCCACACTGATCCTCTGACAATGCTGCTCTCTCTCCACACTGACCCTCTGACAATGCTGCACTCCCTCCACACTGATACTCTGACAATGCTGCACTCCCTGCACACTGACCATCAGACAATGCTGCACTCCCTCCACACTGACCCACTGGCAATGCTGCACTGTCTCCACATTGATCCTCTGAAAAGACTGCACTCCCTCCACAATGACCATCTGACAATTCTGCACTTCATCCACACTGATCCTCTGACAATGCTGCACTCCCTCCATATTGACCCTCCGACAATGCTGCACTCCCACCACACTGATCCTCTGACAATGCTCCACTCCCTCGATACTGATCCTCTAACAAGGCTGCACTCTCTCCACATTGATCCTCTGGCAATGCTGCACTGCCTCCACACTGATCCTCTGATAATGCTGCAGTCCCTCCACACTGATCCTCTGAAATTCTGCACACCCTCCACACAGATCCACTGACAATGCTGCACTCCCTCGACACTGACCCTCTGACAATGCTGCACACCCTCCAGACGGATCCTCTGACAATGCAGCACTTCCTCCACACTGATTCTCTGACAATGCAGCACTCCCTCCATACTGACTCTCTGACAATGCTGCACTCCCTCCACACTGATCCTCTGACAATGCTGCACTCCCTCCTCACTGATCCTCTGAAAATGCTGCTCTCCCTCTACACTGATCCTCTGACAATGCAGCACTCCCTCCATACTGTCCTTCTGACAATGCCGCACTCCCTCCACACTGACCCACTGACAATGCTGCACTCCCTCCACACTGACCCTCTGACAATGCCGCACTCCCTCCACACTGACCCTCTGACAATGCTGCATTCTCTCCACACTGACCCTCTGACAATGCTGCACTCCCTCCACACTGACCCTCTGACAATGCTGCACTCTCTTCACACTATCCTCTGACAATGCAGCACTCCCTCCACACTGATCCTCTGACAATGCTGCACTCTCTCCACACTGACCCTCTGACAATGCTGCACTCTCTTCACACTATCCTCTGACAATGCTGCACTCCCTCCACACTGACCCACTGACAATGCTGCACTCCCTCCACACTGACCCTCTGACAATGCTGCACTCTCTTCACACTATCCTCTGACAATGCTGCACTCCCTCCACACTGACCCTCTAACAATGCTGCACTCCCTCCACACTGACCCTCTGACAATGCTGCACTCTCTTCACACTATCCTCTGACAATGCAGCACTCCCTCCATACTGATCCTCTGACAATGCTGAACTCCCTCCACACTGACCCTCTGACAATGCTGCACCACCTCCACACTGACCCTCTGATAATGCTGCAGTCGCTCCACACTGACCCTCTGACTATGCTGCAGTCCCTCCACACTGACCCTCTGACTATGCTGCACTCCCTCCACACTGATCCTCTGACAATGCTGCACTCCCCCAACACTGATCCTCTGACATTGCTGCACTACCTCCGTACTGATCCTCTGACAATGCTGCACTCCCGCCACACTGATCCTCTGACAATGCTGCACTCCCCCCACACTGACCATCTGACAACGCTGCACTCCCTCCACACTGATCCTCTGACAATGCTGCACTCCCTCCACACTGACTCTCTGACAATGCTGCACTCGCTCCACATTGACTCTCTTACAATGCTGCACTCTCTCCACACTATCCTCTGACAATGCAGCAATCCCTCCACACTGATCCTCAGACAATGCTGCACTCCCCCCACACTGACCCTCTGACAATGCTGCACTCTCTCCACACTATCCTCTGACAATGCTTCACTCCCTCCACACTGATCCTCTGACACTGCAGCACTCCCTCCACACTGATCCTCTGACAGTGCAGCACTACCTCCACACAGATCCTCTGACAATGCTGCACTCCCTCCACACTGATCCACTGACAATGCTGCACTCCCTCCACACTGACCCTCTGACAATGCTGCACTCCCTCCACACTGATCCTCTGACAATGCTGCACTCCCTCCACACTGATCCTATGACAATGCTGCATTCTCTCCACACTATCCTCTGACAATGCTTCACTCCCTCCACACTGATCCTTTGACACTGCAGCACTCCCTCCACACTGATCCTCTGACACTGCAGCACTCCCTCCACACAGATCCTCTGACAATGCTGCACTCCCTCCACACTGATCCACTGACAATGCTGCACTCCCTCCACACTGACCCTCTGACAATTCTGCACTCCCTCCACACTGATCCTCTGACAATGCTGCACTCCCTCCACACTGATCCTCTGACACTGCAGCACTCCCTCCACACTGATCCTCTGACAATGCTGCACTCCCTCCACACTGACTCTCTGACAATGCTGCACTTCCTCCACACTGATCCTCTTACAATGCTGCACTCCCTCCACACTGACCCTCTGACAATGCTGCACTCTCTCCACACTATCCTCTGACAATGCTTCACTCCCTCCACACTGATCCTCTGACACTGCAGCACTCCCTCCACACTGATCCTCTGACACTGCAGCACTCCCTCCACACTGATCCTCTGACACTGCAGCACTCCCTCCACACTGATCCTTTGACACTGCAGCACTCCCTCCACACTGATCCTCTGACAATGCTGCACTCCCTCCACACTGACTCTCTGACAATGCTGCACTCCCTCCACACTGATCCTCTGACAATGCTGCACTCCCTCCACACTGATCCACTGACAATGCTGCACTCCCTCCACACTGACCCTCTGACAATGCTGCACTCCCTGCACACTGATCCTCTGACAATGCTGCACTCCCTCCACACTGATCCTCTGACACTGCAGCACTCCCTCCACACTGATCCTCTGACAATGCTGCACTCCCTCCACACTGACTCTCTGACAATGCTGCACTCCCTCCACACTGATCCTCTTACAATGCTGCACTCCCTCCACACTGACCCTCTGACAATGCTGCACTCTCTCCACACTATCCTCTGACAATGCTTCACTCCCTCCACACTGATCCTCTGACACTGCAGCACTCCCTCCACACTGATCCTCTGACACTGCAGCTCTCCCTCCACACTGATCCTCTGACACTGCAGCACTCCCTCCACACTGATCCTCTGACACTGCAGCGCTCCCTCCACACTGATCCTCTGACAATGCTGCACTCCCTCCACACTGACTCTCTGACAATGCTGCACTCCCTCCACACTGACTCTCTGACACTGCAGCACTCCCTCCACACTGATCCTGTGACAATGCTGCACTCCCTCCACACTGATCCTCTGACAATGCTGCACTCCCTCCACACTGACCCTCTAACAATGCTGCACTCTCTCCACACTATCCTCTGACAATGCAGCAATCCCTCCACACTGATCCTCAGACAATGCTGCAATCCCCCCACACTGACCCTCTGACCATGCTGCACCCCCTCCATTCTGACCCTCTGACAATGCTGCACACCCTCCTCACTGATCCACTGAAAATGCTGCTTCCACCTCCACACTGAATCACTGACAATGCAGCACTCCCTCCTTACTGACCCTCTGACAATGCTGCAGCCCCCCCCGACACTGACCCTCTGACAATGCTGCACTCCCTCCAAACTGAACCTCTGACAATGCTGCACACCCTCCTCACTGATCCACTGACAATGCTGCACTCCCTACACACAGATCCTCTGACAATGCTGAACCCCTCCACACTGATCCTCTGACAATGCTGCTCTCTCTCCACACTGACCCTCTGACAATGCTGCACTCCCTCCAAACTGAACCTCTGAAAATGCTGCACACACTCCTCACTGATCCACTGACAATGCTGCACTCCCTCCACACTGACCCTCTGACAATGCTGCACACCCTCCTCACTGATCCACTGAAAATGCTGCCCCCACCTCCACACTGAATCACTGGCAATGCTGCACTCCCTGCACACTGACCATCAGACGATGCTGCACTCCCTCCACACTGACCCTCTGAAAAGACTGCACTCCATCCACACTGATCCTCTGACAATGCTGCACTCCCTCCTCACTGATCCACTGACAATGCTGCACTCCCTCCACACTGATCCTCTGACAATGCTGCACTCGCTCCACATTGACTCTCTTACAATGCTGCACTCTCTCCACACTATCCTCTGACAATGCAGCAATCCCTCCACACTGATCCTCAGACAATGCTGCACTCCCCCCACACTGACCCTCTGACAATGCTGCACTCTCTCCACACTATCCTCTGACAATGCTTCACTCCCTCCACACTGATCCTCTGACACTGCAGCACTCCCTCCACACTGATCCTCTGACAGTGCAGCACTCCCTCCACACAGATCCTCTGACAATGCTGCACTCCCTCCACACTGATCCACTGACAATGCTGCACTCCCTCCACACTGACCCTCTGACAATGCTGCACTCCCTCCACACTGATCCTCTGACAATGGTGCACTCCCTCCACACTGATCCTATGACAATGCTGCACTCTCTCCACACTATCCTCTGACAATGCTTCACTCCCTCCACACTGATCCTTTGACACTGCAGCACTCCCTCCACACTGATCCTCTGACACTGCAGCACTCCCTCCACACAGATCCTCTGACAATGCTGCACTCCCTCCACACTGATCCACTGACAATGCTGCACTCCCTCCACACTGACCCTCTGACAATTCTGCACTCCCTCCACACTGATCCTCTGACAATGCTGCACTCCCTCCACACTGATCCTCTGACACTGCAGCACTCCCTCCACACTGATCCTCTGACAATGCTGCACTCCCTCCACACTGACTCTCTGACAATGCTGCACTTCCTCCACACTGATCCTCTTACAATGCTGCACTCCCTCCACACTGACCCTCTGACAATGCTGCACTCTCTCCACACTATCCTCTGACAATGCTTCACTCCCTCCACACTGATCCTCTGACACTGCAGCACTCCCTCCACACTGATCCTCTGACACTGCAGCACTCCCTCCACACTGATCCTCTGACACTGCAGCACTCCCTCCACACTGATCCTCTGACACTGCAGCACTCCCTCCACACTGATCCTCTGACAATGCTGCACTCCCTCCACACTGACTCTCTGACAATGCTGCACTCCCTCCACACTGATCCTCTGACAATGCTGCACTCCCTCCACACTGATCCACTGACAATGCTGCACTCCCTCCACACTGACCCTCTGACAATGCTGCACTCCCTGCACACTGATCCTCTGACAATGCTGCACTCCCTCCACACTGATCCTCTGACACTGCAGCACTCCCTCCACACTGATCCTCTGACAATGCTGCACTCCCTCCACACTGACTCTCTGACAATGCTGCACTCCCTCCACACTGATCCTCTTACAATGCTGCACTCCCTCCACACTGACCCTCTGACAATGCTGCACTCTCTCCACACTATCCTCTGACAATGCTTCACTCCCTCCACACTGATCCTCTGACACTGCAGCACTCCCTCCACACTGATCCTCTGACACTGCAGCACTCCCTCCACACTGATCCTCTGACACTGCAGCACTCCCTCCACACTGATCCTCTGACACTGCAGCACTCCCTCCACACTGATCCTCTGACAATGCTGCACTCCCTCCACACTGACTCTCTGACAATGCTGCACTCCCTCCACACTGACTCTCTGACACTGCAGCACTCCCTCCACACTGATCCTGTGACAATGCTGCACTCCCTCCACACTGATCCTCTGACAATGCTGCACTCCCTCCACACTGACCCTCTAACAATGCTGCACTCTCTCCACACTATCCTCTGACAATGCAGCAATCCCTCCACACTGATCCTCAGACAATGCTGCAATCCCCCCACACTGACCCTCTGACCATGCTGCACCCCCTCCATTCTGACCCTCTGACAATGCTGCACACCCTCCTCACTGATCCACTGAAAATGCTGCTTCCACCTCCACACTGAATCACTGACAATGCAGCACTCCCTCCTTACTGACCCTCTGACAATGCTGCAGCCCCCCCCGACACTGACCCTCTGACAATGCTGCACTCCCTCCAAACTGAACCTCTGACAATGCTGCACACCCTCCTCACTGATCCACTGACAATGCTGCACTCCCTACACACAGATCCTCTGACAATGCTGAACCCCTCCACACTGATCCTCTGACAATGCTGCTCTCTCTCCACACTGACCCTCTGACAATGCTGCACTCCCTCCAAACTGAACCTCTGACAATGCTGCACACCCTCCTCACTGATCCACTGACAATGCTGCACTCCCTCCACACTGACCCTCTGACAATGCTGCACACCCTCCTCACTGATCCACTGAAAATGCTGCCCCCACCTCCACACTGAATCACTGACAATGCTGCACTCCCTGCACACTGACCATCAGACGATGCTGCACTCCCTCCACACTGATCCACTGACAATGCTGCACTCCCTCCTCACTGATCCACTGACAATGCTGCACCTCCTCGACACTGACCATCAGACGATGCTGCACTCCCTCCACACTGACCCACTGGCAATGCTGCACTCCCTCCACACTGATCCTCTGACAATGCTGCACTCCCTCCATATTGACCCTCCGACAATGCTGCACTCCCTCCACACTGATCCTCTGACAATGCTGCACTCCCTCCATCCTGACTCTCTGACAGTGCAGCACTCCCCCCATACTGATATTGTGACAATGCTGCACTCCCTCCACACTGATCCTCTGACAATGCTGCACTCCCTCCACACTGACCCTCTGACAATGCTGCTCTCCCTCGACACTGATCCTCTGACAATGCTGCAATCCCTCCACACTGACCCTCTGACAATGCCGCACTCCCTCCACACTGACCCTCTGACAATGCTGCACTCGCTCCACACTGACCCTCTGACAATGCTGCACTCTCTTCACACTATCCTCTGACAATGCAGCACTCCCTCCACACTGATCCTCTGACAATGCTGCACTCCCTCCACACTGACCCTCTGACAATGCTGCACTCTCTTCACACTATCATCTGACAATGCTGCACTCCCTCCATACTGACCTTCTGACAATGCCGCACTCCCTCCACACTGACCCTCTGACAATGCTGCACTCCCTCCACACTGACCCTCTGACAATGCCGCACTCCCTCCACACTGACCCTCTGACAATGCTGCATTCTCTCCACACTGACCCTCTGACAATGCTGCACTCCCTCCACACTGACCCTCTGACAATGCTGCACTCTCTTCACACTATCCTCTGACAATGCAGCACTCCCTCCACACTGATCCTCTGACAATGCTGCACTCTCTCCACACTGACCCTCTGACAATGCTGCACTCTCTTCACACTATCCTCTGACAATGCTGCACTCCCTCCACACTGACCCACTGACAATGCTGCACTCCCTCCACACTGACCCTCTGACAATGCTGCACTCTCTTCACACTATCCTCTGACAATGCTGCACTCCCTCCACACTGACCCTCTGACAATGCTGCACTCCCTCCACACTGACCCTCTGACAATGCTGCACTCTCTTCACACTATCCTCTGACAATGCAGCACTCCCTCCATACTGATCCTCTGACAATGCTGAACTCCCTCCACACTGACCCTCTGACAATGCTGCACCACCTCCACACTGACCCTCTGATAATGCTGCAGTCCCTCCACACTGACCCTCTGACTATGCTGCAGTCCCTCCACACTGACCCTCTGACTATGCTGCACTCCCTCCACACTGATCCTCTGACAATGCTGCACTCCCCCCACACTGATCCTCTGACAATGCTGCACTACCTCCGTACTGATCCTCTGACAATGCTGCACTCCCGCCACACTGATCCTCTGACAATGCTGCACTCCCCCCACACTGACCATCTGACAACGCTGCACTCCCTCCACACTGATCCTCTGACAATGCTGCACTCCCTCCACACTGACTCTCTGACAATGCTGCAATCGCTCCACATTGACTCTCTTACAATGCTGCACTCTCTCCACACTATCCTCTGACAATGCAGCAATCACTCCACACTGATCCTCAGACAATGCTGCACTCCCCCCACACTGACCCTCTGACAATGCTGCACTCTCTCCACACTATCCTCTGACAATGCTTCACTCCCTCCACACTGATCCTCTGACACTGCAGCACTCCCTCCACACTGATCCTCTGACAGTGCAGCACTCCCTCCACACAGATCCTCTGACAATGCTGCACTCCCTCCACACTGATCCACTGACAATGCTGCACTCCCTCCACACTGACCCTCTGACAATGCTGCACTCCCTCCACACTGATCCTCTGACAATGCTGCACTCCCTCCACACTGATCCTATGACAATGCTGCACTCTCTCCACACTATCCTCTGACAATGCTTCACTTCCTCCACACTGATCCTTTGACACTGCAGCACTCCCTCCACACTGATCCTCTGACACTGCAGCACTCCCTCCACACAGATCCTCTGACAATGCTGCACTCCCTCCACACTGATCCACTGACAATGCTGCACTCCCTCCACACTGACCCTCTGACAATTCTGCACTCCCTCCACACTGATCCTCTGACAATGCTGCACTCCCTCCACACTGATCCTCTGACACTGCAGCACTCCCTCCACACTGATCCTCTGACAATGCTGCACTCCCTCCACACTGACTCTCTGACAATGCTGCACTCCCTCCACACTGATCCTCTTACAATGCTGCACTCCCTCCACACTGACCCTCTGACAATGCTGCACTCTCTCCACACTATCCTCTGACAATGCTTCACTCCCTCCACACTGATCCTCTGACACTGCAGCACTCCCTCCACACTGATCCTCTGACACTGCAGCACTCCCTCCACACTGATCCTCTGACACTGCAGCACTCCCTCCACACTGATCCTCTGACACTGCAGCACTCCCTCCACATTGATCCTCTGACAATGCTGCACTCCCTCCACACTGAGTCTCTGACAATGCTGCACTCCCTCCACACTGATCCTCTGACAATGCTGCACTCCCTCCACACTGATCCACTGACAATGCTGCACTCCCTCCACACTGACCCTCTGACAATGCTGCACTCCCTGCACACTGATCCTCTGACAATGCTGCACTCCCTCCACACTGATCCTCTGACACTGCAGCACTCCCTCCACACTGATCCTCTGACAATGCTGCACTCCCTCCACACTGACTCTCTGACAATGCTGCACTCCCTCCACACTGATCCTCTTACAATGCTGCACTCCCTCCACACTGACCCTCTGACAATGCTGCACTCTCTCCACACTATCCTCTGACAATGCTTCACTCCCTCCACACTGATCCTCTGACACTGCAGCACTCCCTCCACACTGATCCTCTGACACTGCAGCACTCCCTCCACACTGATCCTCTGACACTGCAGCACTCCCTCCACACTGATCCTTTGACACTGCAGCACTCCCTCCACACTGATCCTCTGACAATGCTGCACTCCGTCCACACTGACTCTCTGACAATGCTGCACTCCCTCCACACTGACTCTCTGACACTGCAGCACTCCCTCCACACTGATCCTGTGACAATGCTGCACTCCCTCCACACTGATCCTCTGACAATGCTGCACTCCCTCCACACTGACCCTCTAACAATGCTGCACTCTCTCCACACTATCCTCTGACAATGCAGCAATCCCTCCACACTGATCCTCAGACAATGCTGCAATCCCCCCACACTGACCCTCTGACCATGCTGCACCCCCTCCATTCTGACCCTCTGACAATGCTGCACACCCTCCTCACTGATCCACTGAAAATGCTGCTTCCACCTCCACACTGAATCACTGACAATGCAGCACTCCCTCCTTACTGACCCTCTGACAATGCTGCAGCCCCCCCCGACACTGACCCTCTGACAATGCTGCACTCCCTCCAAACTGAACCTCTGACAATGCTGCACACCCTCCTCACTGATCCACTGACAATGCTGCACTCCCTACACACAGATCCTCTGACAATGCTGAACCCCTCCACACTGATCCTCTGACAATGCTGCTCTCTCTCCACACTGACCCTCTGACAATGCTGCACTCCCTCCAAACTGAACCTCTGACAATGCTGCACACCCTCCTCACTGATCCACTGACAATGCTGCACTCCCTCCACACTGACCCTCTGACAATGCTGCACACCCTCCTCACTGATCCACTGAAAATGCTGCCCCCACCTCCACACTGAATCACTGACAATGCTGCACTCCCTGCACACTGACCATCAGACGATGCTGCACTCCCTCCACACTGACCCTCTGAAAAGACTGCACTCCATCCACACTGATCCTCTGACAATGCTGCACTCCCTCCTCACTGATCCACTGACAATGCTGCACTCCCTCCTCACTGATCCACTGACAATGCTGCACCTCCTCGACACTGACCATCAGACGATGCTGCACTCCCTCCACACTGACCCACTGGCAATGCTGCACTCCATCCACACTGATCCTCTGACAATGCTGCACTCCCTCCATATTGACCCTCCGACAATGCTGCACTCCCTCCACACTGATCCTCTGACAATGCTGCACTCCCTCCATCCTGACTCTCTGACAGTGCAGCACTCCCCCCATACTGATATTGTGACAATGCTGCACTCCCTCCACACTGATCCTCTGACAATGCTGCACTCCCTCCACTCTGACCCTCTGACAATGCTGCTCTCCCTCGACACTGATCCTCTGACAATGCAGCATTCCCTCCATACTGACCTTCTGACAATGCCGCACTCCCTCCACACTGACCCTCTGACAATGCTGCACTCGCTCCACACTGACCCTCTGACAATGCTGCACTCTCTTCACACTATCCTCTGACAATGCAGCACTCCCTCCACACTGATCCTCTGACAATGCTGCACTCCCTCCACACTGACCCTCTGACAATGCTGCACTCTCTTCACACTATCATCTGACAATGCTGCACTCCCTCCACACTGACCCTCTGACAATGCTGCACTTCCTCCACACTGACCCTCTGACAATGCTGCACTCTCTTCACACTATCCTCTGACAATGCAGAACTCCCTCCACACTGACCCTCTGACAATGCTGCACCACCTCCACACTGACCCTCTGATAATGCTGCACTCTCTCCACACTATCCTCTGACAATGCAGCACTCCCTCCACACTGACCCTCTGACAATGCTGCAGTCCCTCCACACTGACCCTCTGACTATGCTGCACTCCCTCCACACTGATCCTCTGACAATGCTGCACTCCCCCAACACTGACCCTCTGACAATGCTGCACTACCTCCACACTGATCCTCTGACAATGCTGCACTCCCTCCACAATGACTCTCTGACAATGCTGCACTCCCTCCACACTGATCCTCTGACAATGCTGCACTCCCTCCACACTGACGCTCTAACAATGCTGCACTCTCTCCACACTATCCTCTGACAATGCAGCAATCCCGCCACACTGATCCTCAGACAATGCTGCACTCCCCCACACTGACCCTCTGACAATGCTGCACTCTCTCCACACTATCCCCTGACAATGCTTCACTCCCTCCACACGGATCCTCTGACACTGCAGCACTCCCTCCACACTGATCCTCTGACACTGCAGCACTCCCTCCACACTGATCCTCTGACAATGCTGCACTCCCTCCACACTGATCCTCTGACACTGCAGCACTCCCTCCACACTGATCCTCTGACAATGCAGCACTCCCTCCACACTGATCCTCTGACAATGCTGCACTCCCTCGACACTGACCCTCTGACAATGCTGCACACCCTCCTCACTGATCCACTGAAAATGCTGCCCCCACCTCCAACTGAATCACTGACAATGCTGCACTCCCTCCACACTGACCCTCTGACAATGCTGCACCCCCCCCACACTGACCCTCTGACAATGCTGCACTCCCTCCACAATGAACCTCTTGACAATGCTGCACACCCTCCTCACTGATCCTCTGACAATGCTGAACCCCTCCACACTGATCCTCTGACAATGCTGCACTCCCTCCACACTGACCCTCTGACAATGCTGCACTCCCTCCACACTGATCCACTGATAACGCTGCACTCCCTACACACTGATCCTCTGACAATGCTGCACCCCTCCACACTGATCCTCTGACAATGCTGCTCTCTCTCCACACTGACCCTCTGACAATGCAGCACTCCCTCCACACTGATCCTCTGACAATGCTGCACTCCCTGCACACTGACCATCAGACAATGCTGCACTCCCTCCACACTGACCCACTGGCAATGCTGCACTGTCTCCACATTGATCCTCTGAAAAGACTGCACTCCCTCCACACTGACCCTCTGACAATGCTGCACTCCCTCCACAATGACCCTCTGACAATTCTGCACTCCATCCACACTGATCCTCTGACAATGCTGCACTCCCACCATATTGACCCTCCGACAATGCTGCACTCCCACCACACTGATCCTCTGACAATGCCGCAGTCCCTCCATACTGATCCTCTAACAAGTCTGCACTCTCTCCACATTGATCCTCTGGCAATGCTGCACTCCCTCCACACTGACCCTCTGAAAATGCTGCAGTCCCTCCACACTGATCCTCTGAAATTCTGCACACCCTCCACACAGATCCTCTGACAATGCTGCACTCCCTCGACACTGACCCTCTGACAATGCTGCACACCCTCCAGACGGATCCTCTGACAATGCAGCACTTCCTCTACACTGATTCTCTGACAATGCAGCACTCCCTCCATACTGACTCTCTTACAATGCTGCACTCCCTCCACACTGATCCTCTGACAATGCTGCACTCCCTCGACACTGACCCTCTGACAATGCTGCACTCTCTCCACACTATCCTCTGACAATGCTTCACTCCTTCCACACTGATCCTCTGACACTGCAGCACTCCCTCCACACTGATCCTCTGACACTGCAGCACTCCCTCCACACTGATCCTCTGACAATGCTGCACTCCCTCCACACTGATCCTCTGACACTACAGCACTCCCTCCACACTGATCCTCTGACAATGCAGCACTCCCTCCACACTGATCCTCTGACAATGCTGCACTCCCTCGACACTGACCCTCTGACAATGCTGCACACCCTCCTCACTGATCCACTGAAAATGCTGCCCCAACCTCCACACTGAATCACTGACAATGCTGCACTCCCTCCACACTGACCCTCTGACAATGCTGCACACCCCCCACACTGACCCTCTGAAAATGCTGCACTCCCTCCACACTGAACCTCTTGACAATGCTGCACACCCTCCTCACTGATCCACTGACAATGCTGCACTCTCTCCACACTATATTCTGACAATGCTTCACTCCCTCCACACTGATCCTCTGACACTGCAGCACTCCCTCCACACTAATCGTCTGACACTGCAGCACTCCCTCCACGCTGATCCTCTGACACTGCAGCACTCCCTCCACACTGATCCTCTGACACTGCAGCACTCCCTCCACACTGATCCTCTGACAATGCTGCACTCCCTCCACACTGACTCTCTGACAATGCTGCACTCCCTCCACACTGATCCTCTGACAATGCTGCACTCCCTCCACACTGATCCTCTGACAATGCTGCACTCCCTGCACACTGACCATCAGACAATGCTGCACACCCTCCACACAGATCCTCTGACAATGCTGCACTCCCTCGACACTGACCCTCTGACAATGCTGCACACCCTCCAGACGGATCCTCTGACAATGCAGCACTTCCTCCACACTGATTCTCTGACAATGCAGCACTCCCTCCATACTGACTCTCTTACAATGCTGCACTCCCTCCACACTGATCCTCTGACAATCCTGCACTCCCTCGACACTGACCCTCTGACAATGCTGCACACGCTCCTCACTGATCCTCTGAAAATGCTGCTCTCCCTCCACACTGATCCTCTGACAATGCGGCACTCCCTCCATACTGACTCTCTGACAATGCTGCACTCCCTCCACACTGATCCTCTGACAATGCTGCACTCCCGCGACACTGATCCTCTGACAATGCTGCACACCCTCCTCACTGATCCTCTGAAAATGCTGCTCTCCCTCTACACTGATCCTCTGACAATGCAGCACTCCCTCCATACTGACCTTCTGACAATGCCGCACTCCCTCCACACTGACCCTCTGACAATGCTGCATTCTCTCCACACTGACCCTCTGACAATGCTGCACTCCCTCCACACTGACCCTCTGACAATGCTGCACTCTCTTCACACTATCCTCTGACAATGCAGCACTCCCTCCACACTGATCCTCTGACAATGCTGCACTCTCTCCACACTGACCCTCTGACAATGCTGCACTCTCTTCACACTATCCTCTGACAATGCTGCACTCCCTCCACACTGACCCTCTGACAATGCAGCACTCCCTCCACACTGACCCTCTGACAATGCTGCACTCTCTTCACACTATCCTCTGACAATGCACCACTCCCTCCACACTGACCCTCTGACAATGCTGCACCACCTCCACACTGACCCTCTGATAATGCTGCACTCTCTCCACACTATCCTCTGACAATGCAGCACTCCCTCCACACTGATCCTCTGACAATGCTGAACTCCCTCCACACTGACCCTCTGACAATGCTGCAGTCATTCCACACTGACCCTCTGACTATGCTGCACTCCCTGCACACTGATCCTCTGACAATGCTGCACTCCCCCCACACTGATCCTCTGACAATGCTGCACTCCCCCCACACTGATCCTCTGACAATGCTGCACTCCCTCCACACTGGCCCTCTGACAATGCTGCACACCCTCCTCACTGATCCACTGAAAATGCTGCCCCCACCTCCACACTGAATCACTGACAATGCAGCACTCCCTCCATACTGACCCTCTGACAATGCTGCACCTCCCCCCACACTGACCCTCTGACAATGCTGCACTCCCTCCATACTGAACCTCTGACAATGCTGCACTCCCACCACACTGAACCTCTGACAATGCTGCACTCCCTCCACACTGACCCTCTGAC
Organism: Chiloscyllium punctatum; assembly: GCF_047496795.1. NCBI lineage: Eukaryota > Metazoa > Chordata > Chondrichthyes > Orectolobiformes > Hemiscylliidae > Chiloscyllium > Chiloscyllium punctatum. The sequence continues at coordinate 19,750,389 of NC_092769.1, forward strand.
AATGCTGCACTCCCTACACTCTGATCCTCTGACAATGCTGAACCCCTCCACACTGATCCTCTGACAATGCTGCACACCCTCCTCACTGATCCTCTGACAATGCTGCACTCCCTCCACACTGATCCTCTGACAATGCTGCACTCCCTCCACACTGACCATCAGACGATGCTGCACTCCCTCCACACTGACCCTCTGAAAAGACTGCACTCCATCCAAACTGATCCTCTGACAATGCTGCACTCCCTCCATATTGACCCTCCGACAATTCTGCACCCCCTCCATGCTGACCCTCTGACAATGCTGCACTACCTCCACACTGACCCTCTGACAATGCTGCACTCCCTCCATACTGACCCTCTGACAAGGCTGCACTCCCTCCACACTGATCCTCTGACAATGCTGCACTCCCTCCATACTGACCCTCTGACAAGGCTGCACTCCCTCCATACTGATCCTCTGACAATGCTGCACTCCCTCCACACTGACCATCTGACAATGCTCCACTCCCTCCACACTGACCCTCTGACAATGCTGCACTCCCTCCATACTGACCCTCTGACAAGGCTGCACTCCCTCCATACTGATCCTCTGACAATGCTGCACTCCCTCCACACTGATCCTCTGACAATGCTGCACTCCCTCCACACTGATCCTCTGACAATGCTGCACTACCGCCACACTGACCCTCTGACAATGCTGCACAACCAACTCACTGATCCTCTGACAAGGCTGCACTCCCTACACACTGATCCTCTGACAATGCTGCACCCCTCCACACTGATCCTCTGACAATGCTGCACTCCCTCCACACTGATCCTCTGACACTGCAGCATTCCCTCCACACTGATCCTCTGACAATGCTGCACTCCCTCCACACTGACCCTCTGACAATGCTGCACTCGCTCCACACTATCCTCTGACAATGCTTCACTCCCTCCACACTGATCCTCTGACAATGCTGCACTCCCTCCACACTGACTCTCTGACAATGCTGCACTCCCTCCACACTGATCCTCTGACAATGCTGCACTCCCTCCACACTGACCCTCTGACAATGCTGCACTCTCTCCACACTATCCTCTGACAATGCTTCACTCCCTCCACACTGATCCTCTGACACTGCAGCACTCCCTCCACACTGATCCTCTGACACTGCAGCACTCCCTCCACACTGATCCTCTGACACTGCAGCACTCCCTCCACACTGATCCTCTGACAATGCTGCACTCCCTCCACACTGACTCTCTGACAATGCTGCACTCCCTCCACACTGATCCTCTGACAATGCTGCACTCCCTCCACACTGACCCTCTTACAATGCTGCACTCTCTCTACACTATCCTCTGACAATGCAGCAATCCCTCCACACTGATCCTCAGACAATGCTGCACTCCCCCCACACTGACACTCTGACAATGCTGCACTCTCTCCACACTATCCTCTGACAATGCAGCACTCCCTCCACACTGATCCTCAGACAATGCTGCACTCCCTCCACACTGACCCTCTGACAATGCTGCACTCCCTCCACACTGATCCTCTGACAATGCTGCACTCCCTCCACACTGACTCTCTGACAATGCTGCACTCCCTCCACACTGACCCTCTAACAATGCTGCACTCTCTCCACACTATCCTCTGACAATGCTTCACTCCCTCCACACTGATCCTCTGACACTGCAGCACTCCCTCCACACTGATCCTCTGACACTGCAGCACTCCCTCCACACTGATCCTCTGACTCTGCAGCACTCCCTCCACACTGATCCTCTGACAATGCTGCACTCCCTCCACACTGACTCTCTGACAATGCTGCACTCCCTCCACATTGATCCTCTGACAATGCTGCACTCCCTCCACACTGACCCTCTAACAATGCTGCACTCTCTCTACACTATCCTCTGACAATGCAGCAATCCCTCCACACTGATCCTCAGACAATGCTGCACTCCCCCCACACTGACACTCTGACAATGCTGCACTCTCTCCACACTATCCTCTGACAATGCAGCACTCCCTCCACACTGATCCTCAGACAATGCTGCTCTCTCTCCACACTGACCCTCTGACAATGCTGCACTCCCTCCACAATGATCCACTGAAAATGCTGCCCCCACCTCCACACTGAATCACTGACAATGCTGCACTCCCTCCACACTGACCATCAGACGATGCTGCACTCCCTCCACACTGACCCTCTGAAAAGACTGCACTCCATCCACACTGATCCTCTGACAATGCTGCACTCCCTCCATATTGACCCTCCGACAATTCTGCACCCCCTCCATACTGACCCTCTGACAATGCTGCACTACCTCCACACTGATCCTCTGACAATGCTGCACTCCCTCCACACTGACCCTCTGACAATGCAGCACTCCCTCCATACTGACCCTCTGACAATGCTGCACTCCCTCCATACTGATCCTCTGACAATGCTGCACTCCCTCCACACTGACCCTCTGACAATTCTGCACTCCCTCCATACTGACACTTTGACAATGCTGCACTCCCTCCATACTGATCCTCTGACAATGCTGCACTCCCTCCACACTGACCCTCTGACAATGCTGCGCTCCCTCCATACTGACCCTCTGACAATGCTGCACTCCCTCCACACTGATCCTCTGACAATGCTGCACTCCCTCCATACTGACGCTCTGACAATGCTGCACTCCTTCCACACTGATCCTCTGACAATGCTGCACTCCCTCCACACTGACCCTCTGACAATGCTGCACTCCCTCCACACTGATCCTCTGACAATGCTGCACTCCCTCCACACTGATCCTCTGACAATGCTGCACTCCCTCCACACTGACCCTCTGACAATGCTGCCCCCACCTCCACATTGACTCTCTGACAATTCGGCACTCCCTCCACACTGATCCTCTGACAATGCTGCACCCTCCACACTGATCCTCTGACAGTGCTGCTCTCTCTCCACTCTGACCCTCTGACAATGCTGCACTCCCTCCACACTGACCCTCTGACAGTGCTGCACTCCCTCCACACTGATTTTCTGACAATGCTGCACTCCCTCCACACTGACCCTCTGACAATTCTGCACCCACTCCATACCGATCCTCTGACAATGCTGCACTCCCTCCACACTGATCCTCTGACAATGCTGCACTCCCTCCATATTGATCCTCTGACAATGCTGCACTCCGTCCATACTGATCCTCTGACAATGCTGCACTCCCTCCTCACTGAACCTCTAACAATGCAGCACCCCCTCCACACTGACCCTCTGACAATGCTGCACCCCCTCCACACTGACCCTCTGACAATGCTGCACTCCCTCCACACTGATCCTCTGACAATGCTGCACTCCCTCCACACTGACCCTCTGACAATGCTGCACTCCGTCCACACTGATCACCTGTCAATGTTGCACTCCCTCCACACTGATCCTCTGACAATTCTGCACTTCCTCCACACTGACCCTCTGACAATGCTGTACTCCCTCCACACTGATCCTCTGACAATGCTGCACTCCCTCCACACTGACCCTCTGACAATGCTGCACTCCTTCCATCCTGACCCTCTGACAGTGCTGCACTCCCCCCATACTGATATTGTGACAATGCTGCACTGCCTCCAAACTGATCCTCTGACAATGCTGCACTTCCTCCACACTGACCCTCTGACAATGCTGCACTCCCTCCTCACTGATCCTCTGACAATGCAGCACTCCCTCCATACCGACCCTCTGACAATGCTGCACTCTCTCCACACTGATCCTCTGACAATGCAGCACTCCCTCCAAACTGATCCTCTGACAATGCTGCACTCCCTCCTCACTGATCCTCTGACAATTCTGCACTCCCTCCATACTGACTCTCTCACAATGCTGCACTCCTTCCACACTGATCCTCTGACAATGCTGCACTCCCTCCACACTGACCCTCTGACAATGCTGCACTCCCTCAACACTGACCCTCTGACAATGCTGCACACCCTCCTCACTGATCCTCTGAAAATGCTGCTCTCCCTCCACACTGATCCTCTGACAATGCCGCACTCCCTCCATACTGATCCTGTGACAATGCTGCACTCCCTCCACACTGATCCTCTGAAAAGGCTGCTCTCCCTCCGCACTGACCCTCTGACAATGCTGCACTCCCTCCACACTGATCTTCTGACAATGCTGCACTCCCTCCATACTGATCTTCTGACAATGCTGCAATCCCTCCACACTGACTCTCTGACAATGCAGCACTCCCTTCACACTGACCCTCTGACAATGTTGTACTCCCTCCATACTGACCCTGTGACAATGCTGCACTCCATCCATACTGAATCTCTGATAATGCTGCACTCCCTCCACACTGAATCTCTGATAATGCTGCACTCCCTCCACACTGACCCTCTGAAAATGCTGCTCTCCCTCCACACTGACCCTCTGACAATGCAGCACTCCCTCCATACTGAATCTCTGATAATGCTGCACTCCCTCCACACTGATCCTCTGACAATGCAGCACTCCCTCCATACTGAATCTCTGATAATGCTGCACTCCCTCCACACTGATCCTCTGACAATGCTGCACACCCTCCTCACTGATCCTCTGACAATGCAGCACTCCCTCCATACTGAATCTCTGATAATGCTGCACTCCCTCCACACTGATCCTCTGACAATGCAGCACTCCCTCCATACTGAATCTCTGATAATGCTGCACTCCCTCCACACTGATCCTCTGACAATGCTGCACCCCCTCCACACTGATCCTCTGACAATGCAGCACTCCCTCCATACTGACTCTCTGACAATGCTGCACTCCCTCCACACTGATCCTCTGACAATGCTGCACTCCCTCCACACTGATCCTCTGAAAATGCTGCTCTCCCTCCACACTGATCCTCTGACAATGCAGCACTCCCCCACACTGGCCCTCTGACAATGCTGCACACCCTCCTCACTGATTCACTGAAAATGCTGCACCCCCTCCACACTGATCCTCTGACAATGCAGCACTCCCTCCATACTGACTCTCTGACAATGCTGCACTCCCTCCACACTGATCCTCTGACAATGCTGCACTCCCTCCACACTGATCCTCTGAAAATGCTGCTCTCCCTCCACACTGATCCTCTGACAATGCAGCACTCCCTCCACACTGACCCTCTGACAATGCTGCACTGCCTCCACACTGATCCTCTAACAAGGCTGCACTCTCTCCACATTGATCCTCTGACAATGCTGCACTCCCTCCACACTGACCCTCTGACAATGCTGCACTCTCTCCACACTATCCTCTGACAATGCAGCACTCCCTCCACACTGATCCTCTGACAATGCTGCACTCCCTCCACACTGACCCTCTGACAATGCTGCACTCCCTCCACACTGATCCTCTGACAATGCTGCACTCCCTCCACACTGACCCTCTGACAATGCTGCACTCTCTCCACACTGACCCTCTGACAATGCTGCCATCCCTCCACACTGATCCTCTGACAATGCTGCACTCCCTCCACACTGACCCTCTGACAATGCTGCCATCCCTCCACACTGATCCTCTGACAATGCTGCACTCCCTCCACACTGATCCTGTGAAAAGGCTGCACTCCCTCGACGCTGACCCTCTGACAATGCTGCACACCCTCCTCACTGATCCTCTTAAAATGCTGCTCTCCCTCCATACTGACCCACTGACAATGCTGCCATCCCTCCACACTGACCCTCTGACAGTGCTGCACTCCCTCCACACTGATCCTCTGACAATGCTGCACTCCCTCCACACTGTACCACTGACAATTCTGCACTCCCTCCATACTGATCCTGTGACAATGCTGCACTCCCTCCACACTGATCCTCTGACAATGCTGCACTCCCTCCACACTGTACCGCTGACAATGCTGCACTCCCTCCGTACTGATCCTGTGACAATGCTGCACTCCCTCCGTACTGATCCTGTGACAATGCTGCACTCCCTCCACACTGATCCTCTGACAATGCTGCACTCCCTCCACACTGATCCTTGATAGTGATGCATTCCCTTAGTACTGACCCTCTGACAGAGTGGAAGTGGCCCTATACTGACCCTCTGACAGTGTGGCCCAATCTCAGGACAAAACCTCTGACAGTACAGCACTCCATCATAACTGACACTCTGACAGTTCAGCACTGCATCAGTACTGACTCATTGACAGTGTAGTACTCTCTCAATACTGACCCTCTGCCTCGGTCCTGCACCTCTGACAGTCCAGCAGTGCCTCAGGGTACTGTCTATCTGACAGTGTAACACTCTCTCTGTACTAACCCTCCGACAGTGCAACACTCCCTCAGTACTGACCCTCGGGGAATGAGTCACTCCCTCAGTACTGACCCTCTGGTGGTGCAGTGCTCGCTCAGTGCAGATCCTCTGATAGGAAGGCTTGCCGTGTGGACGGAAAATCTGACAGTGTGGTGCTCACTCAGTACGGACTCTCTGACAGTGCAGCACTCCCTCAGTACTGACCCTCTGACAGTGTAGCAATCCTTCAGTACTGACCCTCTGACAGTGCAACACTCCCTCAGTACTGACCCTCTGACAGTGCAGCACTCCCTCAGTACTGACCGTCTGACAGTGCAACACTCCCTCAGTACTGACCTTCCGACAGTCCAGCACTCCCTCAGTGTTGACCCTCTGACAGTGCAGCACTCCCTCAGTACTGACCCTCTGACAGTGCAGCACTCCCTCAGTACTAACCCTCTGACAGTGCAACACTCCCTCAGTTCTGACCCTCTGACAGTGCAGCACTCCCTCAGTACTGACCTTCCGACAGTGCAGCACTCCCTCAGTACTGACCCTCTGACAGTGCAGCACTCCCTCAGTACTGACCCTCTGACAGTGCAGCACTCCCTCAGTACTGACCCTCTGACAGTGCAACACTCCCTCAGTACTGACCCTCTGACAGTGCAGCACTCCCTCAGTACTGACCCTCTGACAGTGCAGCACTCCCTCAGTACTAACCCTCTGACAGTGCAACACTCCCTCAGTTCTGACCCTCTGACAGTGCAGCACTCCCTCAGTACTGACCTTCCGACAGTGCAGCACTCCCTCAGTACTGACCCTCTGACAGTGCAGCACTCCCTCAGTGTTGACCTTCCGACAGTGCAGCACTCCCTCAGCAATGACCCTCTTTTTATCTATTTCATAGAGTCTTGTGGAAATTTGGAGACATAGGGTTTGCAGATTCTGAGGAAGCATGAGAGAGACACACAAACCAAACCCTGTCTGAAACTCTCTGCAATAGACTATTCAGAGGCACAGAGTCACGGAGATGCACAGCTTGGAAATTGACCCTCCTGTCCAACTTGTCCATACCAACGAGATATTCTCATCTCATTTCATTCCATTTGCTAGCACTTGGCTGATATCCCTCTAAACCCTTCCTATTCACATAATCATCCTGATGCCTTTTAAATGTCGCAATTATAACAGACCCCATCACTTCCTCTGGCAGCTACCTGCATGCCCTTGAATAAGTGGTCAAACATTCATACTGTCGATACAAACTCTAATAAACACCAACCTACGAAAGGATATCATTGTCATTTTCAACTGACCCTTAGCTTCTTCATTTCGCTGATTTGAACAGAGGTAAAGAAACAGAGTTAGTGACCATCCACCGTCACCCTGTTATAAAACTTATTTTCAAATGTGGCTTGTATGTGATTCCCACCCCCTCTAATAGTTGCCTGGAAGGTGGGGGTGAGCTGTACTCTCCTGCTGCAGTCCTTGGGTGTCCCACAGTGATGTTAGGGAGGGAGCTCCAGGAGTTTGACCTGAACCATGTAAAGAGCTCTCTTACTGGAGTGCCCTTTTTATAGTTGGGAAGTTATTATAGACCAGGAGGACCCGAGAGCTGCTGTCTTGTCAGAGAGAGAGGACTGGTGGGTCACACACCTCAGCTGAGGGGCGAGGTTGAGAAGCTGGGGCCTTGATGGTCATTTCAGACATGATAGAGATTGAACCAACAATGTTGGCATCACGAACCTGTTAGCTATGGTAACTGACCCCCCTTTGTAGCAGAGGGATTCAATCCCTTTAATAGAGCAAGCTGGAGAATTCAACACTAAAATCAATATGTACGGACGCACTAGAGACCTGAAACATCAATACAGAGATTGCTGAAGAAGCTCAGCATGTCCGGCAGCATCTCTGAAGGGAGAGGGAGAAAGAGACAGAGAGTTCACCTTTCAATCCAGTGATTTCTGCGGGAAAGTTCCTTCAGAACAGACCGTTTTGAGGAAGGGTCACTTGACAAAGGCACTTCACAAAGATCCTGATCAATGTAACTTTGTGATGTTAGTTCAGAAGGAACAGCTCACACCTAACATTTCAGTGTGCCTTTGTTCTGTATCTGTTCTCCCATGTAGCCCGCCCTCCGAATACAATACCTTACACAGCCTTAAACCTGTTTGTCAACTTTCAACAGAAGCAGCCTCAGGGCATTGAACACAGACTGAATTACTCAGTGACACTTGGATCAGGTCAAGTTCTCAAGTAAACAGATGGTGGGGAAATTCAGCACAATTCAGCAGGGAGCAACGGTGAAGAGAGAGGAACAATTCGCATCCCAAATGAATCCCACTGTTCCACACTCAGCACAGTCGTGTGTTCCTTACTTCTGAGCTTCCCAATGCTAATCCACATCCAGACTGACATCCCACACTCCTCCAAATCATATCGCAGGCTAATTGCCTGGGAGAGAGGAATGCTAAGAGGGGAAATAGAATTCTGAATGTACCTTACAGTGACATTAAGTGTGAATTGATAATGACAGAAACACAGTGAGAATTTGTGCATGGACCCAGAGGCTACAGTGAATTGATGCATTTTGTCAGTGCTCATTGGGACAGGGTTAATATGAAATCGTGGAGATGCTCTGTGATACAATTAAATGAATGAGCATATATATAGAGAGAGATGGTTCTGAGTGGTCTGGCCTTCTTACAACCCAATAAATCTCCAAAGACGGTGGAAATGTATCTCAGTTTACCGAATGAGGTGATGGAGGAAGTAGCAGGTAGACTTGCAAACATTTTCAAATGCCCTCTGGCCACAGGAGAGGTGTCGTCGGACTGACCATGTGGTACTGTTATTCAAGAAGGAGCATGGGATATACCAGGCAGCTACAGGCCAGTCAGGCTAATATCGTGGGTGGGACGTCTGTTGGAAGCAATTTTGGGAGAGAGAATTATTCAGCATTTAAAGAGACTGGAGTTCATGAAGACCAGTCAGAATGGTTGTGTTACGGAGGGGTCAGGTCTGACCAATGGGATTGCACTTTTTAAGGAGGTGACCAGGTGTGTAAAAAGGGGCAACACTTTCCTGTCGCCTGCTTGGAGGTCAGTAAGGCTTTTATCAGGATCCATACTGGAAACTGATAGTGAACATAAAAACTCAAGATCCAAGGAATTTGGCGCAGAATGCTGAGTGGCAGGAAGCAGACAGTGATGGCCCAGTTAGAAATCTCTGTCTGCTCATGTCTCACTGTTGGGGTCTTGCTGATGTGGTTGATAGAAAAGATTTAGATTTGAATGGTGGAGGGTTAATCATTGGGTTCATGAATGATATGAAGATTGGTTGGATGATAAATACTGAGGATGATAGCCTTAGATTACAGAAGGATGGAGATGGCCTTGTCAGATGGACCAATCAGTGACAACGGGTGAGGTGCCTGAAGACTGGAGGGTGATTAATGATGGGCCATTATTGAAGTAAGGCTACAAGGAACAGCCATTGAACTATGGAGCTATGAGCCTGATGGCAGTGGTGGGTAAGCTGTTGGAGGGCATTCTGAGAGACAATTTACATGGATTTGGAAAAGCAAGAATTGATTAGCGATGGTCAGCATGGCTTGTGGAAATGGTTTATCCAACTTGATAGAGGTTTTGAAGGGTTGACTGAGAAGATAGATGAGAAGGTTTCACATGGGAGACTGGTTAGTAAAAGGTTAGATGATATGACATCCAGGGAGAGAGGACAGCACGGTGCCTCAGTGGTTAGCACCGCTTCCTCACAGCACCAAGGATGCAACTTTGATTCTAGCTCCCAGCCACTGTCTGTGTGGAGTTTGCACATTCTCCCTGTATCTGTGGGTTTCCTCTGGGTGTTCCGGTTTCTACCCACAATCCAAATATGTGCTGGTTAGGTGGGGTGGCCATGGGAAATGCAACATTACAGGGATAGAATAGTGAGTGTGAGTGTAGGTGGGATGCTTTTCAGACGGCCAATGTGGACCTGATGGGCTGAATGGCCTGATTTTACACTGTAGGAATTCAATGATTAATCAAGAGACCCAATAATGTTCTGAGAATCAGGGCTCCAATCTTGGACTGCGGTGGATGTGGGTCCTTGCAGTCTGAAGGGGTTTGTGGATGAATGCAGTCTGAGAGTTGGGCTGGGCTGTGTTCTGAGGTGTTAAGGGTGTGAATATTTTGTGGAGGTACTGTATGAGGGGCATTGTGGGTAAACACAATAGAGTGGTGCTTTCTGAGGTATGAGGGACCACTGTCTGGTGGTACAAGGTGAAGAATGTAGGAAGGTACAGATACACTTCCCTGATCATTCCCTCAGGGTCCGCAAGGCACACTGGTGTCGCAATTTGGGATGGAGGCCATGTCCATTTTAGAAGATTCAGATCATTTTGAACAAACATTGAAAAATAACATCACCATGTGTCTTAAACATGGATTGGAGGAAAACTGTTGTCAATGTATGGTCACTTGTAGCTTGGAGACTCTCTAGAAAAGCAGGCACCCAAACAGACCAACGCTGTCGATGCAAGACGTGGTGCACAGGAAGATCCAACAAGTCATTTGCAGTTGCTGTCTGTCTCCCTACAGCAGTCATCATGCGAGATCAGGGTTCAGTCCTAGGAGAAGTAATCTCTCCATCGAACCTTCCTCCATGTTTGTACAGTAATCGTGGTTGTGTGTGTGTATCTCTGTGTGTGAGAGAGACAGAGAGCGAGTGTCTGTCTGTGTGTGTGAGAGAGAGTGCATGTATGTGTATCTCTGTGTGTCTGTGTGTGTGAGAGAGGGATTATGTGTTTATGTATGTGTCTGTCTGAGTGTGTGTTTATGTGCGTGTGTGTGAGAAGAGAGGAATGTGTGTATGTTTGAGGGAGTGAGAGTGTGTGTTTGTGTGCGTGTGTGAGAGAGAGAGGAATGTGTGTGTTTGAGGGAGTGAGAGTGTGTGTTTGAAAGAGAGTGTGTGTTTGTGTGTATGTGTGTGAGAGGAATGTGTGTGTGTGAGAGAGAGGAATGTGTGTGTATATGTTTGAGAGTGTGTGTTTGGGAGAGTGAGTGTCTGTGTGTGTGTGTGTGTGTGTGTGTGTGTGTGTGTGTGTGTGTGTGTGTGTGTGTGTGTGTGTGTGTGTGTGTGTGTGTGGTCTGTGTGTGTGTGTGTGTGTGTGTGTGTGTCTGTGTGTGTCTGTGTTTGTGTGTAAACTAGCCAGTCTTATTGTGTGCCCAGCTGCTGTTTCAGGTGAAATGGTCCTCGTGTCTCCAAAGACACAAAGGCTGCAAGAGTGAATTAACTGGGGGAAAGAGAGTGCTGTTCATTGCAGTGGGGATTCATCCAGTAAACCTCCCCACACACTAACATCCCTCTGGCAATGCAGTGACTAGTCCTGCACTCAGTGCTCCATGTTCACACCAATGTAATGTCACCGTAGTCTTACCAGAGCATGGGACAGCTCCTCATTAGAGACCGGTGTCTGGTGGGGATTTAATCAGAGGTTCACTATGGCCCAGCTGAGGGGAGAGGTTAGGAAGGAGAGTCCTTCAGCCAACTGAGCTAACCAACCTCACTCCAGGAGCATGTCCTATACAACCCAATTATATCCAGCCTGCACCTCAATTAGAGCCAGGAGCAAGGCCATTCGGCCCCCACCCTAACCCAGAATGGAGAGCACGGGAGGGAGAAGGACAGTGTGTGTACTTGGCGATGGTTTCAGAGTAGGATCTTGTTGTGCATTACAGCAGTCAGTCAAAAGATGAGTTAGTCTCTGCACTATGTCCTCCAACCCAGGGGCTGTGGTTCTGCATGTGAAGGGGGGGAGAGTGGGAGACAAGGAGAGAGTGGGACAGCCAGAGACAGGGGGAGGGTTTGATGGAGTTTTGGGGTTGGTGGAGAAAGGAGGGGCTGTTGTCAGAGAGAGATCGAGGGAGGGATAGCATGTGATGCAAAATCTGAGACAGGGTTGTGAAGAGGTCTCCACAGGAAGGATAGTCAATGAGGCCATTCAGGGGCCAATCCTGAGGATCCTGAACCGGTCCAGGATCATTTAATGGGGGAGGGGGGATGATGGGCAGAAAGGACTCCATCTGTGATGTAAACCTTCTGTAATTCTCGGACTGGGATCTTGATCAACATTAAAATCGTCTCAGGCGAGTCAGTCAACCCAGATTCGTTTACTGGTGTGAGAAAGTGAGGACTGCAGATGCTGGAAAGTCAGAGTTACAAAGTGAGGAGCTGGGGAAGCACAGCAGGTCAGCCAGGAGAGTCGATGGTTCAGGCCTGACCTGCTGGGCAATTCCCGCTCCACACTTTCCCACTCAACTCCTTCTGCCCCAGGGAGTGTGGCTCACAGCAATGTTGGGGGCAGCGAAATATTTGAGGGGGGCACAGTTGGTAAGGTAGGTATTTGGGAGGGAAGGTATTTGGGGAAGGGAATAAATTTGGGAGGAGAGTTAAAATGAGGGGCAAATATTTTTAGGGGGTCAATTGGGTGAGCACTTTCAGGTCTGAAATAAAGAAAAAGAGAAAGGGAGGGTGAGAAAAAGAGAGAGAGGTAGAGCGAGTGGGGATGGAGAAGGGGGATGAGAGAAAGATGGGGCAGAGACAGACAGTGAGAGGGAGGGTGTGATAGAAAGGCAGATTGAGAGAAGGAGACAGACAGGGAGAGAGAAGGACAAGGAGAGAAGGGGAAGTCAGACTGAGACAAACAGGCGTTAAAGCATGGACAGACTGAAGGGGTGACACTCAGTATTCCAGTTGGTTCCAGCTCTCTCTCTCTCTCAATGGTTTTTCACACTCCCTCTCTCCCATGCTCCTGAGGTTTCCTTCAGCTTGTCTCTCTCTCTCCCTCTCTCTCTCCCTCTCTCTGGATGGTGAGCTGGTCTCTGTCCCTTGCCATGTTGGTCACCTCAGAAAGCCTCCAGAAAATTCAAGAGATCAGTCTGCAAGTGATCCCTGGTTTTGTTCATTTCTGGATGGATTCCCAGAACTTTCTATACTTCTGGCCAATTCGGAGAATCAGTTAATAGTTTGAAGCGTTGCTAATCATTTGGATGGCTTGTTCCTGTTAGTTTCTTTGTGTAGCAGGACCCGGTACCTTCCTGTTTGGGCCCTCCTTTGTTTGTTGGAGACGTTATTAGGGATATGTCTGCCCAGGGGAACTGTTGCCTTTGACATTACGCTGATGGGATAACCATCTGGCTGCTGTCTGGCTTTTGTGATTTGGGAGTATAACTTGTCCAATATACCCAGCATCACTTGGCTGTCTATCTGTGTTTTAGCAAGGAGGCAGGAACATTTCACCCATTCCCCCTCCCCCACCCAATCTTTTGAATAGAAAGAAGCTTATACAATGAATTACAAACCTAATTTTAAAAGCTGGTTATGTTTGTTGTCAGAATAGCCTGCTGTTTGAGCGAAAACCATTTTGTACATTGGTCAAACCGATTGTCATATGGCTGATAAGTGATATCATAGTAATCCCTACAGAGCAGAAACAGGCCCTTCAGCCCATCGAGTCCACAATGACCCTCTGAAGAGAATCCAACTCAGATCTATCCCCTGATGATATCTGTGAAACCCTGCATTTCCCATGGCTATTCCAGCTAACCTGAATATCCCTCGACACTATGGGCAATCTGTCCAAAATGCCCACCATTGAACAGTGGGAGAAAACCCATGCAGATGTAGGGAGAATGTACAAACTCCACACAGACAGTCGCTCAGGAGTGGAATCAAACCCAGGTCTCTGGCGCTGTGAGGTAACAGTGCTAACCACTGAGTGACTGTGGCACTCCTAACTGTTTTGACAAAACATATTCCGTTCTGAGAATCCATACAGAATTGTGATGCATAGTCAACATCCGGTGAGCAGAATAAATGCAAGTGAATGAGACCTGCTGGCTCAAACTCCAGGAATTCCTTCCCGAAGGACAATGTGAGTCCACCACCTGCAACAGTTCAATGTGCAGCTCACCACCAAAACCAGCTCCCGAGCAGCTACGGACAGGCAATCAATACTGGGCCCAGCCGGGAACACTCAAACACTGCAAATGAATGAAACTAAGGTGATCACCCAGGGAGTTCCATCTACCTTCCAGTCCCTGGGGGTGTATCCAAGCATTATTCACCATAATCATACCCATCTGTTACAGCCTGCAATCCTAACCACCGGTATCCCGAGATATATCAAGGTGAGTGCAGTTAGGACCACAGCTTGATGTGAGAGGAGCCGAATTATTTAATGACAGGCGATGGGAATGCCGTGGTATGGCCTGTTCCTTCACATTTACGTAAGGGTGGTCCTTGTCAATGTCCCCTCTATCTCCACAGCATGTGGGAGGGAATCATGATAACACATCCAAATACCTTCTTTAATGTAATTCCGATACTTTCAACTTCAAAGATCCCCATCCTAACATTGTCCCTTGGGATAATTGGAATCCCTCGCACCAAGCCCAGTGGCCCACCGAAAGTGTCCTTGCAGCTGTCATTAACCCAGCCCTTGGTGAACTGCTGTAACTGACAGTGAGGAATGTTAGTGTGGGTGTTCTCCTGGAACAAATATTTACGCTGTTTGTCACTAATCCGGGATGGGACTTTTCTCGAGCATGAAGGATCGCTGCCTTCATTTCATCGTGGATGTCCCTCCCTCACTGTTGTCCCTCAGGGAGGGCTGAATGGCCTGGTGGACAAAGTCACATGGTGATTAATTTAATTTATTTGTCAGCATCCAGTCCGTGTATGACAGACTGTCGGTCTATCTCATTCAAAAATGTATCTGGGTTTGAGACAGAAACAGACAGAGTGGCCTTTTTGGTGCTGCCCACCAGCTGGGTGCCTGGAATGGCTGTTGTGTACGGAGTGAGACCATAAGCTGCTTTACACTGGGAAACCACAGGATTCATGGAATCTGGGTCCGTCTGTGGGTCAGGGCTGGGGGCAAAAGGTGCAGTTACCTGGGAGACAGGCAGTGGGAGACCCCATCTGTGATGTGTCAGTGTGGGGCCTGTCATTATCTCCCTGGGGAGGTAGAACCCCAAAGGCATACATTATCCCATTCTGGGAGGAGTCCTAGTTCCCTAGGGATTGTATTTGCTCCTGACACCTCCTACTAGGGCCTGATGTGTGTTGTTCCGTGTTGTAGGTGTACAGGACCCATGCAGCTGCTTGGAGCTCATACACTGTCCTTCCAGATTGTCAATGTAACCTGAGGCTGCCTCCCCATTCCCCAGAGACCCTCCTTTCAATGGATTGGGCTCTTCCCAATTGGAACTGGAGTGGTCCCATGTTGGTGAGATTTTCCTGCAACCTTCTGTCCTGCTCATTGTGTCGGAGACCTAGCTCTGTCACAGCCTGTAGTTTTCCCTGGGGTGACTGGATCCCAGCTGCCTTATCCCAGCTGGGGGTCCTCCAGGCTATCGTCAGTGGAGTGAGCTTTCCAGCTTCCTTCCCCGGTTCTCTTTGGGCATCTCACCACAGCTCCTGTACCAGGATCCTTCACTGCAAGGCCAGGCTGGCTTCCTGCCAAATTCTGCAGGACTGTTTCACATTTGTACCGGCTCGTGTGCATATTGCTTTGGTCGCTTCTGTATTATGGGATACCTGGGTATGTTCATAGAGTCATAGAGTTCTACAGCATGGAGACAGGCTCTTTGGCCCAAACTGGTCCATTCACACTAACCCAGTTTCCCTGCACTTGACCCATATCATTCCAATACGTTCCTCTCCATGTATTTGTCCAAGTGCATTTTAAATGTTATTGAATGGATCCTCCTCGACCACTTGCACTGGTAGTTCATTCCGTATTGTACCACCCTCTGGTAAAAGCATTGTCCCTCAGGTTCCCTTTTAATCTTCCCCTTTCTCCTTAAACTGATGCCCTTTCATCCTTGATTCCCCAAGCCTTGGATAAAGACTGAGTGTATTCACCCTATCCATGCCTTCCATGACCTTATACACCTCTATAAGGACACCCCCTCAGTCTCCTACACACGAAAGAAAATGTCCTTGCTTGTCCAACCTCTCTCTATATCTGTCTAGTTGAGTTCTGGCAACATCCTTGTAAGTTTCTTTTGTACTCTTTCCAGTTTAATAACATCCTTCCGATATCAAGGTGGGTAAAACTGAACACAATACTCCGTGTGCGGCCTCACTAACATCCTGCACAACTACAACAGAACTTCCCAACTTCGATATTCCATGCCCTGACTAATGAAGGGCTCATTGTGCCAAAAGCCGCCTTCACTGCCCTGTCTCCCTGAGTTCAGAGAGCCGTGCTCCTGGAATCCAAGGTCCCTCTGTCCCACTGCACTCCTTCAGGCCCTACCATTCCCCATGAAACCCCTGTCTTGATGTGACTTTCCAAAATGCAAGATCTCGCCCTTGTCTTTATTAAACTCCATTTGCCATTTCTCAGCCCAATTCCCCAGCTGATCAAGGTCCTGTTGCAATTGCTGAGAACCTTCCTCACTTATTTTAGTGTAATCTGAAAACTTTCTAATCATGCCTTAAACATCCTCATCCAAATCATTGATATAGATAACAAACAGCAATGGGCCTAGCACTGACCAGCTCAGTGGCACAATGGCTCAGTGGTTAGCACTGCTACCTCGAGACATCTCTCTCTCTCTCTCTCGCTCTCTCTCTCCCTTGCTCACACCCCCTCACTCGTATTCTCTCTTTCTCACTCTCTCTCTCCCTTCCCCTCACTCACTCTTCACCCAAACCCTCTCTCTCACCCGTCTCTCTCTCTCCCTTGCGTCTCCCTCTCCCTCATCCTTCTGTCTCTGGCTTGCCCGCTATCTCTCCCTATCACGCTCTGTCCCCTCTCTATCTTTCTCTCTCTCTCTCTCTTTCCCTTCTCGTGCGCTCTTTCACTCTCTCAAACTCTCTCTCTCATTTCCATCCCCTCCTCCCGCTCAGTTGCACCTCTCTCTCTCTTGCCCCCTCTCTCTCTCTCTCACTCACTCGCCCCCTCTCTCGCCCCACTCTCTTGCTCGACCCTCTCTCTACCCAACTCTATCACCCCTCTCTCTCACCCCTTCACACTCTCAACCTCTCTTGCTCACATCCCCTCTCACTATCAACCCATCTCTCTCACCCTCTCTCCCCCACCTCTCTCTCTCTCTTCCCCTTTCTCTCTGCCCCTCTTGTGCTCTCTACTCCTCTCTCACTCCACCTCTCTCCCCCTCTCTCTCACCCCCCTCTCTCTCGCCCACCAATCTTCCCCCACCACTCTCCCCCTCCCCCCCTCCCCCTCCCCCTCTCTCCCCCTCTCTCTGCCCCCTCTCTCACCCCTTTCTCTCATGCTTCACTCTCACCCCTTTCTCTCACCCCTCTCTTTCACCCCTCGTTCACACTCCCTCTCACTCTCAACCCATTTCTCTCTCACCCTCTCTCCCTCCCGGCCTCTCTCTCTCTCTTCCCCCTCTCTCTGCCCCATTGTGCTCTATTCCCCCTCTCTCACTCCACCTCTCTCACTCCCCCTTTCTCCCCTCTCTCCCCCTCACACTTCTCCCCCTCTCTCCCCTCCCTCACCCTCTTCCCCTCCCCTCTGTCTCACCCCTCTGTCTCACCCCTCTCTCTCTCACACCACTCTCTCACCCCTCACACTCCCCCATCTCTCTCGCCCACCTCACTACCCTTCTCCCCTCTCTCTCACCTCTCTCTCATTCCTCTCTCTTACACCTCTCTCCCCCTCTCTCTCCCCCTCTCTCCCCCCACTGTCTCTGCCCCTCGCTCTCCCATCTCCCCCCTCTCTCTCCCCTCTCTCTCCCCCTCTCTCTCCCTCTCTCTTCCTCTCTCTCCCCCACCACTGCCCTCTCTCCCTCCTCTCTTTCCCCTTTCTCCACCCATCTCACCCCATTTCTCTCACACTCTCTCTCCCCTCCCACTCTCTCTCACCCTTCTCTCACACCCTCTCTCCTCCCGTCTCTCCCCTCTATCTAAGCCCCCCGCTCTCCCTCCTTTGTCTCCCCGTCTCTCCCGCTCTCTCTCTCCCTCTTTCTCCTCCTCTCTCTACCCCACCTCTCCCCTCTCTCCCTCCTCTCTTTCCCCTCTCTCTCCTCCCTCTCTCCACCCATCTCACCCCATTTCTCTCACACCATCTCTCCCATCCCCCTCTCATTCACCCTTCTCTCACACTCCTCTCTCCTCCCGTTTCTCCCCCCTCTCACACCCCTCTCTCACTCCCCTCTCTCTCACCACTCTCTCACCGCTCTCTCACCCCTCTCTGTCACCCCTCTCTCTGCCACCCTCTCCCTCTACTCCTCTCTCTACCCCTTCTCTACCCCCTCTCTCCCCATCCCCTTCCCCATATGTCTCCCGCTGTTTCATCCCTCTCAACCCCCTCTCTCTCCCCCCTCTCTCCCCTTCTCTCAACCCCTCCTCCCCCTCTCCCCCCTCTCTCACCCCTCTATCATTCCTCACTCTCACCCCTCCCTCCCCTTTCTCTCCACCTCTCTCTCCCCCCTCTCTCCCCACTCTCTCTCGCCACATCTCTCCCCCTCCCTCACCCCTCCCTCTCTCTCCCCCTCTCTCTGACCCCCGCTCTCCCCTTCTGTCTCCCCCCTCTCCCGCTCTCTCTCTCTCCCTCTCTCCTCCTCTCTCTCCCTACCTCTCCCCTCTCTCTCCCCCCTCTCTCTCCCCTCTCTCTCCACCCATCTCACCCCATTTCTCTCACACTCCTCTCTCCCTCTTGTCTCTCCCCCCTCTCACTCCCCTCTCTCTCACCGGTCTTTCACCCCACTCTCTCATCCCTTTCTCTCATCCCTCTCTCTCACCCCTCTCTCTCCCCTTCTCTCGCGCCTCTCTCCCCCATCCCATCCACTCTCTCTCTCTTCCGCTCTCTCTCACCCCTCTCAACCCCCTCTCTCACCCCTCTCTCTTCCCCCCCTCTCTTTCCCGCCTCTCTCTTACCCCCTTTCTCTCACCCAACTCTCAGAAACTCTCCCTGACACGCCGCTCTCTCTCACCCCCTCTCTTCCTCACTCCCTCCGTCTCTTGCTCACACTCTCTCACTCACGTTCTCTCTCGCTCACAATCTCTCTCACTCTCTCTCTCACCCACTCTCTCTCTCGACCACACTCTCTTTCTCACCCCTCTCTCTCTGTCTCACGCCCCTCTCTCTCACCCCCCTTTCTCACCCCTCTCTCTCTGACTCACGCCCCTCTCTCTCACCCCCCTCTCTCACCCCTCTCTCTGTGTCACGCCCCTCTCTCTCACCCCTCTCCCTCTCACCCCTCTCTCTCACCCTCTCTCTCTCTCGCCCCCTGTCTCTTACATCTCTCTCTCTTACCCCTCTTCTCACCCTTCTCTCTCTCTTCCCCCCTCTCTCTCACCCCATGCTCTCGCTCACCCCTCTCTCTCTCACCCCTCTCTCACCCTCTATCGCTTTCACCCCGTCTCTCACACACTCCCTCTCTCTCGCCCCGTCTCTGTCGCCCCTTTCTCTCTCGCCTCCTCTCTCTCTCGCCTCTCTCTCTTCCCCGTCACACTCTCCACCCTCTCTCTCTCCCCTCTCTCTCCCCCCTCTCTCGCCCTCTATCTCTCCCCCTGTCTCTCACCCCCTGACTCTCTCACCACGTCACTCTCTCTCCCCTCTCTCCCTCACTACTCTCTCTCTCACCCCCACTCTCTCACCCTATCCTCTCGCTCACCCCTCTCTTTCACCCCTCTCCCTCACCCTCTCTCTCTTTCACCCCGTCTCTCACACACTCCCCTCTCTCTCGCCCCCTGTCTCTATCGCCGTCTCTCTCTCGCTCACCCATCTCTCACCCCCTCTCTCTCACCCCTGTCTCTCACCCTCTCTCTCTCTCACCCCAACCTCTCGCTCACCCCCTCTCTCACCCCCTCCCTCACCCTCTCTCTCTTTCACACCGTCTCTCACACAGTCCCTCTCACCTCCGTCTCTCTCGCCGTCTCTCTCTCTCTCTCGCCCCCCTCTCTCGCGCCTTTCTCTCTCCCCCTCACTCTCTCCCTCCTCTCTCTCTCTCCCTCTATCTCTCTCCCTGTCTCTCAGCCCCTCTATCTCACACCCCCTCACTATCTCACCCCGTCACTGTCTCTCCAACTCTCTCTCTCACCGCCTCGCTCCCAACACCCTCTCTCACTCATCCCCCTCTCTCTCACCCCTCTCTCTGTCTCACCACTCTCTCTCACCCTCTCTCTCATCCCCTCTCTCTCACCCCGTCTCTCTCACCCCCTGTCTGTCTCAGCTCCTCTCTCTCCACCCCTCTCTATCTCTCACCCCCTCTTTCTCACCCCCGTCTGTCTCACCTCCTCTCTCTTTCATACACCTCTCTCTCTCACTGTCTCTCTCGCAACACCCTCTCTCACTCACCTCCTCTCTCTCACACCTCTCTCTCTCACCCGTTCTCTCTATCTCACTTCACTATCTCACTCACCCCTCTCTCTCTCAACCCTCTCTCTCATCCCTCTATCTGTCCCTCTCACCCTCTCTCTCTTTCACCCCGTCTCTCTCTCTCACCCCTCACTCTCTTTCACCCCTCTCTTTCTCACACCTCTCTCTCCCCTCTCTCTACCTCACCCGACTCTCTCTCTCTCACTCCCTCTCAGTCTCTCATCCCTCTCTCTCTCTCACTGCTCTCTCTCTCACCCCCCTCTCACCCCCTCACTCTCTTAAGCCTCTCTCACACCCTCTCTCTCATCCCCCTCTCTCTCACCCACTCTCTTTCTCGCTCTCACCCTTCTCTCCCTCACCCCCCTCACTCTCTCACCCCTCTCTATCTCACCCCTCTCTATCTCTCATCCCCCTCTCCCACCCCCGTCTCTCTCACCTCCTCTCTCCCATGCCCCTCTCTCTCACTGCCTCTCTCGCAATACCCTCTCTCACTCATTCCCTCTCTCTCTCACACACCTCTCTCTCTCTCTCTCACCCGATCACTCTATCTCACTTCACTATCTCACTCACCCCTCTCTCTCTCAACCCTCTCTCTCATCCCTCAATCTCTCCCTCTTACCCTCTCTCTCTCACCCCGCTCTCTCTCACCCCTCTCTCTCTTTCACCCCTCTCTTTCTCACCCCTCTCTCTCTCTCCCTCTCTGTCTCTCATCCCCCTCTCTCTCTCACCCACTCTCTCTCTCACCCCCTCTCACACCCTCCCTCTCGCATCCCTCTCTCTCTCTCATCCACTCTCTCTCTCGCTCTCACCCTTCTCTCCCTCACCCCTCTCTCTCACACTCTCTCCCTTTCAACCCACCTCTCACACACTCCTTCTCTCTCACCCCCTCGCTCTCTCATCCCTCTCTCTCTCTCCCACCCTTCTCTCTCTCAGCCACCTCTCTCTCTCACCCTCTCTCACTCACCCTCTCTCTCTTTCACTCCCCTCTCTCACACACTCCCTCTCTCTCACCCCTCTCTCATGCCATGCTCTCTCTCCCCTCTCACTCACCGCTCTCCCTCACTCTCTCTCTTTCTCCCCGTCTCTCACACACTCCCTCCCTCTCGCCCCCTGTTTCTCGCACCACCTCTTTCTGTCCCCCTCACACTCTCGCCCCTCTCTCTCGACCCTCTCTTTCTCTCCCTCTCTCTGTGTCCCTCCTCTCTCTACCCCCTCTATCTCTCCCTTGTCTCTCAGCCCCTCTCTCTCTTTCACCGCCCTCGCTCACACACTGCCTCTCTCTCGCCCTCTCTCTCGCACCCCGTCTCTCTCTCTCTCCCGTCTCTCAGCCCTCTCTCTCTCTCAGCTCTCTCTCCCCCTCTGCTCTCTAACCCTCTCTCTCATCCCTCTCTTACCCCCCTCTCTCTTACACTCCTCCCTCTCTCTCTCACCCCTCTCTAAGCCTTCTCCTATTCTCATCCCTCTCTCTCTTACACCGCTCTCTCTCCCCCCTCTCTCCCCCCCATCTCTCCCTGTTTCTCACCCCCGTCACTCTCTCACCCCATTACTCTCTCCCCCTCTCTCTCACCTCCCCTCTCTCAACACCGTCTCTCACTCAACTCCCCTCTCTCTCACACCCCTCTCTCTCCCCGCCTGTCTCACCCTCTCTCTCACCCTCTCTCTCACCCCCTCTCTCACCCCCTCTCTCTTACCTCCAGTCTGTCTCCCCTCCTCTCTCTCACCCCCTCTCTCTCACCCCTGTCTCACCTCGTCTCGCTCTCTCACCCCCTCTCTCTCAACACCATCTCGCATACACATTCTCTCTCTCTCACCCCCTCTCTCCCTCACCTCTCTTCTCACCCGTTCTCTCTATCTCAACTCACTATCTCACTCATCCCTCTCTCTCACTCTCTCTCAAACCCCACTATCTCTCACCCCTCTATCTCACACCCCCTCTCTCGTTCTCTCAACCTCTCTCTCTCACCACCTCACCCTCTCTCCCACGCTTACCCACGGTCTCTCTCACCCACACTCTATCTCACACTCTCACCCGCTCTCTCTCAACCGCTCACACCCCCATCTCTCTCTCATCCCCTTATCTTTCTCACCCTCTCTCTCTCACTCATGCCCCTCTCTCTCACCCCTCTACCTCACCCTCTCTGTCTTTCACCCGTCTCTCACAAACTCCCTCAATCTCCTCCCCATCTCCCTCGCCGCCTCTCTCTCAACACCCTCTCTCACTCACCCCTCTCTCTCTCAACCCTCTCTCTCTCTCGCTCTTACCCTTCTCTGTCTGACTCCTCTCATCCCTCTCTCTCACCCTCTCTTTCTTTCACCCATCTCTCACACACTCCCTCAATCTCACCCCCTGTCTCTCTCGCCACCTCTCTCTCAACACCCTCTCTCGCTCATCCCCTCTCTCTCTCTCACCCCTCTCTCTGTCTCACCCCCCTCTCTCACACTCTCTCTCACCCTCCACTCACACCACCTGTCTGTCTCACCTCCTCTCTCTCCCACCCTTTCTCTCTCTCGCTCTCACCCTTCTATCTTTGACTCCTCTCTCTCGCCTCCTCTCTCACCCCTCTCTCTCTCTCTCAACCCATGCTCTCGCTCACCCCTAGAATTCACCCTTTTCTCTTACCCTCTCTGTCTTTCACCCGTCTCTCACACACGCCCTCAATCTCGCCCCCCTATCTCTCTTGCCGTCTCTCTCTCAACACCCTCTCTCACTCACCCCTCTCTCTCTCAACCCTCTCTCTTACCCCTCTCTCTCACCCTCTCTCTCTCTCGCTCTCACCCTTCTCTCTCTGACTCCTCTCTCTCATCCCTCTCTTACCCCTCTCTCTCTTACACTCCTCCCTCTCTCTCACCCCTCTCTCAGCCCTCACATACTCTCACCCCTCTCTCTTACACCACTCAGTCTCTCTTCCCCTCTCTCTTTACCCTGCTCTCTCATCCCACTCTCTCTCCCCTGTCTCTTAAACCTCTCTCTATCTGTCTCACCCATTTCTCATCCTCCACTCTCTCTCAAACCCCTCTCTCTCACCCCTTTCTCAAAACCTCTTTCTCTCACTCTCTCTCACACCTCTCTCTCAACCCTCATCGTCCCAAACCCCTCTCTCTCACCCACCTCTCTCACCCCTCTCTATCTCACCCCTCTCTCTCTCACCCCCTCTCTCTCTCAACCCTCTCTCTCGCACCCCTCTCTTTCGCACCCCATGCTCTCACTCACCCCTCTCTGTCTTTCAACTCATCTCTCACACACTCCCTCAATCTCACCCCCGTCTCTCTCGCCACCTCTCTCTCAACACCCTCTCTCACTCATCCCCTCTCTCTCTCACCCCTCTCTCTGTCTAACCACTCTCACTCACCCTCTCACTCACGCCCCACTCACACCACCTGTCTGTCTCACCTCCTCTCTCTCCCACCCTTTCTCTCTGTCAACCCCTCTCTCTCCCACCCGCATCCCTCTCTCTCCCCTCTCTCTCTCACACCCATCTCTCTCTCACACCTCTCTCTCACCTCTCATTCACGCCCCTCTGTCACACACTCCCTCACTCTCGACCCCTCTCTCTCTCACCCTTTTCTCTCACCCCTCTCTCTCTCGCCCCTTTCTCTCTCACTCCATGCTCTAGCTGACCCCTCTCTCTCACCCCTCTCTCTCACCCTCTCTTTCTTTCACCCCGTCTCTCACACACTCCCTCAATCCCGCCCCCTGTCTCTCTCGCCACCTTTCTCTCTCTCCCCCGTCTCTCACCCCCTGACTCTCTCACCCCGTCCCTCTCTCTCCCTCTCTCTCTCTCTCATCGCCTCTCTCTCAACACGCTCTCTCACTCATCACACCTCTCTCATCCCTCTCTCTCTCACCCCATGTCTGTCTCACCTCCTCTCTCTCACTCCCCTCTCTCTCATCCTTTCTCTCTCTCACACACCCGCTCTCTCTCACCCCTCTCTCTCTCGTTCACCCCTCTCTCAGCCCTCTCTCTCCCTCACCCGACTCTCTCTCTCGCTCCCTCTCTGTCTCTCACTCCTCTCTCTCTCTCTCTCACCCTCTCACAGTCTCACCCCTCTCTCTCACCCTCTCTGTCTCAGCCCTTCTCTCTGTGTCTCTCTCTCACGCCCCTCTCTCTCACCCCTATCTCCCTCTCACCCCTCTCTCTCAGCCTCTCTCTCTTACACCTCTCTCTCTCAACCCTCTCTCTCACCTCTCTCTCACACACACACATTCTCTCTCTCGCTCTCACCTTTCTCTCTCTCACTCCTCTCTCTCTCACCCTCTCTCTTTCACTGCCCTCTCTAACACACTGCCTCTCTCTCGACCCCTCTGTCTCACCCCGTCTCTCTCTCTCACGCCTCTCTCTCTCTCACTTATCTCTCTCACTCCGCTCTCTCTCATCCCTCTTTTACCCCCTCTCTCTCACACTCCTCCCTCTCTCTCATCCCTCTCTCAGCCCGCTCATACTCTCACCCCTCTCTCTTACATTACTCTCTCTCTCCTTCTTTCTCCCTCTCTCTCCCTTCCCCTCTCTCTCATCCCGCACTCTCACCCCTCTCTCTTACACCCCTTCTCTCTTACACCCCTCTCTATCTCTCTCACCACTCTATCTCACCCACACTCTATATCTCACCCTCTCTCTCTCTCACCCTCTCTCTCTCACCCCTCTCTCTCCCTCTCTCACCCCCTCTCTCTCACTCCTTCTCTCTCTCACCCTCTCTCTCTCACATCTCTCTCACCCCCCCTCAGCCTTCTCTGTCTCACCCCTGTCTCTCTCACACGCCCCTCTCTCACCCCTCTTCCTTACACCCCTCTCTCTCTCCCTCTCTCTCTACCCCTCTCTTTCATGACACTCCCTCACCCCTCTCTCTCTCACCCTCTCTCTCTCTCATCCCCTCTCTCTCAGCCCCTCTCTCTCACCCCCTTCTCTTCCTCACACCTTCTCGCTCTTAACATTCTCTCTCTCACCCCTCTCGCGCTCTCTCACCCTCATTCTCTCTCTCACCTCCCTCTCTCACACGTTCTCTCTCCCTTGCCCCCTACACTCTCCCACTCCATCTCGCCCACTCTCTTTCACGCCCACTCTCTACTTCTGCCCCCCTCTCACTCTCTCTCTCGCCCACTCTCTCTCAACCACTCTCTCTCTCACCCACCCTCTCTCTCGCTCCCTCTCTCTCACACACCCTCTCCCTCTCTCACCCCTCTCGCGCTCACTCTCACTCCCTCTTTCTCAGTCCCTCTCTCTCTCACACCCTCTCTCTCTCACACCCTCTCACTCTCACACCCTCTCACTCTCACTCCCTCTCTCTCACGCCCTGTCTCTCTCTCACACCCCTTCCCTCTCACACCCTCACTATCTCACCCTTTCTCTCTGACCCCTCTCACACCCATGTCTCTCTCCCCTCTCTCTCTCACCACTCTCGCGCTCTCTCACCTCTCTCTCTTGCCCACTCTCTCTCTCTCACCCACTCTCTCTCTCTCACCCACTCTCTCTCATCCACTCTCCCTCTCGCCCACTCTCTCTCTCGCCCACTCTCTCTCGCCCACTCTCTCTCTCTCACCCACTCTCTCTCATCCACTCTCCCTCTCGCCCACTCTCTCTCTTGCCCACTCTCTCTCTCGCCCACTCTCTCTCACACCCACTCTCTCTCTCACACCCACTCTCTCTCTCACTCACTCTCTCTTTTCACACACTCTCTCACCCACTCTCTCTCTCGCCCACTCTCTCTCTTGCCCACCCTCTCTCTCTCGCCCACTCTCTCTCTCGCCCACTCTCTCTCTCTCGCCCACTCTCTCTCTCACACCCACTCTCTCTCTCTCGCTCACTCTCTCTCTCACACATTCTCTCACCCACTCTCCCTCTCGCCCACTCTCTCTCTCGCCCACTCTCTCTCTTGCCCACTCTCTCTCGCCGACTCTCTCTCTCGCCCACTTTCTCTCTCTCGCTAACTCTCTCTCTAACCCACTCTCTCTCTTGCCCACTCTCTCTCTCGCCCACTCTCTCTCTCACTCACTCTCTCTCTTGCCCACGCTCTCTCTTGCCCACTCTCTCTCGTGCACTATCTCTCTCGCCCACTCTTTCTCTCGCCCACTTTCTCTCTCTCGCTCACTCTCTCTCTAACCCACTCTCTCTCTCGCCCACTCTCTCACACCCACTCTCTCCCTCTCGCCCACTCTCTCTCTCTCACACACTCTCTCTCGCCCACTCTCTCTCTCTCGCCCACTCTCTCTCTCTCTCTCTCACCCACTCTCTCTCACGCCCACTCTCTCTCTCACCCACTCTCTCTCACGCCCACTCTCTCTCTCACCCACTCTCTCTCACGCCCACTCTCTCTCTCGCCCACTCTCTCTCTCACTCACTCTCTCTCTTGCCCACGCTCTCTCTTGCCCACTCTCTCTCGTGCACTATCTCTCTCGCCCACTCTTTCTCTCGCCCACTTTCTCTCTCTCGCTCACTCTCTCTCTAACCCACTCTCTCTCTCGCCCACTCTCTCACACCCACTCTCTCCCTCTCGCCCACTCTCTCTCTCTCACACACTCTCTCTCGCCCACTCTCTCTCTCTCTCGCCCACTCTCTCTCTCTTTCTCACCCACTCTCTCTCACGCCCACTCTCTCTCTCACCCACTCTCTCTCACGCCCACTCTCTCTCTCACCCACTCTCTCTCACGCCCACTCTCTCTCTCGCCCACTCTCTCTCTCACTCACTCTCTCTCTTGCCCACGCTCTCTCTTGCCCACTCTCTCTCGTGCACTATCTCTCTCGCCCACTCTTTCTCTCGCCCACTTTCTCTCGCTCACTCTCTCTCTAACCCACTCTCTCTCTCGCCCACTCTCTCACACCCACTCTCTCCCTCTCGCCCACTCTCTCTCTCTCACACACTCTCTCTCGCCCACTCTCTCTCTCGCCCACACTCTCTCTCACACACTCTCTCTTTCCCACTCTCTCTCTCACACTCTCTCTCTCTCTCGCCCACTCTCTCTCTCACACACTCTCTCTTGCCCACTCTCTCTCTCCCACCCACTCTCCCTCGTGCACTATATCTCTCGCCCACTCTTTCTCTCGCCCACTTTCTCTCTCTCGCTCAGTCTCTCTCTCTCTCTCGCCCACTCTCTCTCTCGCCCACTCTCTCTCTCACTCACTCTCTCTCTTGCCCACGCTCTCTCTTGCCCACTCTCTCTCGTGCACTATCTCTCTCGCCCACTCTTTCTCTCGCCCACTTTCTCTCTCTCGCTCACTCTCTCTCTAACCCACTCTCTCTCTCGCCCACTCTCTCACACCCACTCTCTCTCTCTCGCCCACTCTCTCTCTCTCACACACTCTCTCTCGCCCACTCTCTCTCTCTCTCGCCCACTCTCTCTCTCTCTCTCACCCACTCTCTCTCACGCCCACTCTCTCTCTCACCCACTCTCTCTCACGCCCACTCTCTCTCTCACCCACTCTCTCTCACGCCCACTCTCTCTCTCGCCCACTCTCTCTCTCACTCACTCTCTCTCTTGCCCACGCTCTCTCTTGCCCACTCTCTCTCGTGCACTATCTCTCTCGCCCACTCTTTCTCTCGCCCACTTTCTCTCTCTCGCTCACTCTCTCTCTAACCCACTCTCTCTCTCGCCCACTCTCTCACACCCACTCTCTCCCTCTCGCCCACTCTCTCTCTCTCACACACTCTCTCTCGCCCACTCTCTCTCTCGCCCACACTCTCTCTCACACACTCTCTCTTTCCCACTCTCTCTCTCACACTCTCTCTCTCTCTCGCCCACTCTCTCTCTCACACACTCTCTCTTGCCCACTCTCTCTCTCCCACCCACTCTCCCTCGTGCACTATATCTCTCGCCCACTCTTTCTCTCGCCCACTTTCTCTCTCTCGCTCAGTCTCTCTCTCTCTCTCGCCCACTCTCTCTCTCGCCCACTCTCTCTCTCACTCACTCTCTCTCTTGCCCACGCTCTCTCTTGCCCACTCTCTCTCGTGCACTATCTCTCTCGCCCACTCTTTCTCTCGCCCACTTTCTCTCTCTCGCTCACTCTCTCTCTAACCCACTCTCTCTCTCGCCCACTCTCTCACACCCACTCTCTCTCTCTCGCCCACTCTCTCTCTCTCACACACTCTCTCTCGCCCACTCTCTCCCTTGCCCACTCTCTCTCTCTCTCACCCACTCTCTCTCACGCCCACTCTCTCTCTCACCCACTCTCTCTCACGCCCACTCTCTCTCTCACCCACTCTCTCTCACGCCCACTCTCTCTCTCACCCACTCTCTCTCACGCCCACTCTCTCTCTCACCCACACTCTCTCTTGCCCACTTTCTCTCCCGCCCACTCTCCCTTGCCCACTCTTTCTCTCGCTGACTCTCTCTCTAACCCACTCTCCCTCTCCACCACCCTCTCTCTTGCCCACTCTCTCTCTCACCCACTCTCTCTCTCACCCACTCTCTCTCTCGCCCACTCTCTCTCTCACACACTCTCTCTTGCCCACTCTCTCTCTCGCCCACTCTCTCTCTCACACACTCTCTCTCTCTCTCACCCACTGTCTCTCTCGCCCACTCTCTCTCTCACACTCTCTCTCTCGCCCACTCACTCTCTCTCTTGCCCACTCACTCTCCCGCCTACTCTCTCTCTCGCCCACTCTCTGTCTCTCCAACACTCTCTCATGACCACTCTCTCTCCCACTCTCTCACTCTCGCCCACTCTCTCTTGCCAATGCTCTCTCTTGCCCATTCTCTCTCTCGCCCACTATGTCCCTCTTGCCCCTCTTACTCTCACCCACACTCTCTCTCTCGCCCACTCACTCTCTCTCTCACCCACTCTCTCTCTCGCCCACTCTCTCTCTCGCCCGCTTTCTCTCTCTCGCTCACACTCTCTCTCACCCACTCTCTCTCTCTCGCCCACTCTCTCTCTCTCACCCACTCTCTCTCGCCCACTCTCTCTCTCACCCACTCTCTCTCTCATCCACTCTCTCTCGCCCACTATCTCTCTCACCCACTCTCTGTCTCTCCAACACTCTCTCATGACCACTCTCTCTCCCACTCTCTCTCTCTCGCCCACTCTCTCTCTCGCCCACTATGTCCCTCTTCCCCCTCTCACTCTCACCCACACTCTCTCTATCGCCCACTCTTTCTCTCTCTCGCCCACTCTCTCTCACCTAATCTTTCGTCCAGTCTCTCTCTCACCCACTCCCTCTTGCCCACTCTCTCTCGGCCACACTATCTTTCACCCACTCTCTCACTCTCTCTCTCTCACTCTTTCGCTCACCCACTCTATATCTCGCCCACTCTCTCACTCTCTCCCCACTCTCTCTCTCGCCCACTCTCACTCTCGCCCAGTCACACT
Organism: Chiloscyllium punctatum; assembly: GCF_047496795.1. Lineage (NCBI taxonomy): Eukaryota > Metazoa > Chordata > Chondrichthyes > Orectolobiformes > Hemiscylliidae > Chiloscyllium > Chiloscyllium punctatum. The sequence goes on from NC_092769.1 coordinate 19,780,291, forward strand.
CTCGCCCCACTCTCTCTTTGGTCCGGTCTCTCTCTCACCCACACTGTGTCTCGCCCACTTTCTCTCTCGCCCGCTTTCTCTCTCACCCACACTCTCTCTCGCCCACTCTCTTACTCTTTCCTACTCTCTCTCGCCCACTCTCTCCCACGCCCATTCTCTCATTCTCTACCACTCTCTCTCTCGCCCACTCTCTTACTCTTTCCTACTCTCTCTCTCGCCCACTCTCTCCCACGCCCACTCTCTCATTCTCTACCACTCTCTCTCTCGCCCACTCTCTCATTCTCTTCCACTCTCGGTCTCGCCCACTCTCTGTCTCGCCCACTCACTCTCTCTCGCCCAGTCTCACTCTCGCCCACTCTCTCTCACCCACTCTTTCTTTGGCCCAGTTTCACGCTCACCCACTCTCTGTCTCACCCACTCTCTCTCTCACCCACTCTCTCTCTCACCCACACTCTCTCTCGCCCACTCTCTCACTCTAGCCCTCTCACTCTCTCACCCACTCTCTGTCTCGCTCACACTCTCTCCTGCCCACTCTCTCTCTCGCCCAATCTCTCATTCTCGCCCACTCTCTCTCGCCAACTCTCTGTCTCGCCCACTATGTCCCTCTTCCCCCTCTCACTCTCACCCACACTCTCTCTCTCGCCCACTCACTCTCACTCTCACCCACACTCTCTCTCTCGCCCACTCTCTCATTCTCGCCCACTTCTCTCTCGCCAACTCTCTGTCTCGCCCACTATGTCCCTCTTCCCCCTCTCACTCTCACCCACACTCTCTCTCTCGCCCACTCACTCTCACTCTCACCCACACTCTCTCTCTCTCCCACTCTCTCACTCTCGCCCACTCTCTCTCGCCCATTCTCTCTCTCGCCCACTATGTCCCTCTTCCCCCTCTCACTCTCACCCACACTCTCTCTCTCGCCCACTCACTCTCACTCTCACCCACACTCTCTCTCTCGCCCACTCTCTCACTCTCGCCCACTCTCTCTCGCCCATTCTCTCTCTCGCCCACTATGTCCCTCTTCCCCCTCTCACTCTCACCCACACTCTCTCTATCGCCCACTCACTCTATCTCTCGCCCACTCTCTTTCGCCCACTCTTTCTCTCTCTCGCCCACACTCTCTCTCACTCACTCCCTCTTGCCCACTCTCTCTCTCGCCCACTATCTCCCTCTGCCCCCTCTATCTCGCCAACTCTCTCTCTCGCCCATTCTGTCTCACCCACTCTCTGTCGCACACTCTCTCACCCACTCTCTCTCTAGCCCTCTCACTCTCTCACCCACTCTCTCACTCTCGCCCTTTCTCTCTCTCTCACCCACACTCTCTCTCACCCACACTCTCTCTCGCCCAATCTCTCACTCTAGCCCTCTCACTCTCTCACCCACTCTCTCACTCTCGCCCTTTCTCTCTCTCACACCCACTCCCTCTCTCGCCCACTCTCTCTCTCACCTACTCTTTCTCTATTGCCCACACTTTCTTTCGCCCACTCTCTCTCGCCCTCTCTCTCTCCCACTCTCTCTCTCGCCCACACTCTCTCTCGCCCACTCTCTCTCCCCCACTCTCTCACCCTCTCCCACTCTCTCTCGCCCACTCTCTCTCGCCCACACTCTCACTCTCTCCCCCACTTTCTCTCGCCCACTCTCTCACTCTCGCTCAGTCTCACTCTCACCCACTCTCTGTCTCGCCCACACTCTCTCTCACCCACACTCTCTTTCGCCCACTCCCTTTGCCCACTCTCTCTCTCGCCTACTATCTCCCTCTGCCCCCTCTCTCTCCCACTCTCTCTCTCGCCCACACTCTCTCTCGCCCACTCTCTCTCCCCCACTCTCTCACTCTCTCCCACTCTCTCTCGCCCACTCTCTCTCGCCCACACTCTCACTCTCTCCCCCACTTTCTCTCGCCCACTCTCTCACTCTCGCTCAGTCTCACTCTCACCCACTCTCTGTCTCGCCCACACTCTCTCTCACCCACACTCTCTTTCGCCCACTCCCTTTGCCCACCTCTCTCTCTCGCCTCCTATCTCCCTCTGCCCCCTCTCTCTCACCCACTCTCTCTCACCCACTCTCCCTCTGCCCCCTCACTCACTCTCTCCCACACTCTCTCTTGCCCGCTTTGTCTCACCCCCACTCTCTCATTTCCACTCTCTCTCTCGCCTTCACTCTCTCTCACCAACTCTCTGTCGCCCACTCTTTCTCTCGCCTACTCTTTCTCTATCGCCCACACTCTCTCTCGCCCACACTCTCTCACCCTCTCTCTCTCGCCCACTCTCTCTCTTGCCCACTCTTTATCTCACCACTCTCTCTCACCGACTCTCGCCCGCTCTGTCTCTATCGCCCACTCTGTCTCTCTCCCACTCTCTCTCTCACCAACTCCTAACACGCCCAGTTTCTCTCTCACCCACTCTCTCTCTCTTCCACTCTCTCTCTCACCCACTCTCTCTCTTGCCCACTCTCTCTCTCGCCCAGACTCTCTCTCTCGCCCACTCACACTCTCTCTCGACAATCTCTCTCTCGCCCACTCTCTTTCGCCCACTCTTTCTCTCTCTCGCACATCTCTCTCACCCAATCTCTCTTTTGCGCAGTCTCTCTCTCACCCACACTCTCTCTCGCCCACTCCCTTTGCCCACTCTCTCACTCTTGCCCACTATCTCCCTCTGCCCCCTCTCTCTCACCCACTCTCTCTCGCCCATTCTCCCTCTGCCCCCTCACTCACTGTCGCCCACACTCTCTCTCGCCCACTCTGTCTCACCCCCACTCTCTCACTTCCACTCTTTCTCTCGCCCACTGTCTCTCGCCCACTCTCTGACGCACACTCTCTCGCCCACTCTCTCTCTCGCCTTCACTCTCTCTGACCCACTGTCTGTCGCCCACTCTTTCTCTCGCCTACTCTTTCTCTATCGCCCACACTCTCTCTCGCCCACACTCTCTCACCCTCTCACTTTCTCACCCACTCTCTCTCTCGCCTTCACTGTCTCTCACCCACTCTCTGTCGCCCACTCTTTCTCTCGCCTACTCTTTCTCTATCGCCCACACTCTCTCTCGCCCACACTCTCTCACCCTCTCTCTCTTGCCCACTCTCTCTCTCGCCCACTCTTTCTCTCACCACTCTCTCTCACCGACTCTCGCCCACTCTGTCTCTATCGCCCACTCTTTCTCTCCCACTCTCTCTCTCACCAACTCCTAACTCGCCCAGTTTCTCTCTCACCCACTCTCTCTCTCTTCCACTATCTCTCTCTCCCCCACCCTCACTCTCGCCCACTCTCTCTCTTGCCCACCCTCTCTCTCCCCCACACTCTCACTCACCCTCACTCTCTCTCTCACCCATTCACTATTTCGCCCAGTCTTTCTCTCGTCTATTCTCTCTCTCCCTCTCTCTCGCCCACTCTCTTTCTCTTGCACTATCTCTCTCTGCCCCCTCTCTCACTCTCACGTGCACACTCTCTCGCCCACACCTGCTCTCGCCCACTCTCTCTCTCGCCCACTATCTCCCTTGCCCACACTCTCTCACCCCAATCTCTCTCTCGCCCACTCCCTCACTCTCACCCACTCTCTCTCACCCCACTCTCTCACTCCCACTCTTTCTCTCACCCACTCTCTCACTCCCACTTTCTCACTCACACGCTTTCTCTCGCCCACTCCCTCTCTTATCCCCTCTCTCTCTCTCGCCCACTCTCTGTCACCCACACTCTCTCTCTTGCCCACTCTCTCCCTCTGCCCCTCTCTCATTCTCTTCCACTCTCGCTCGCCCACTCTCTCACTCTCGCCCACTGTCTCTCTCTCACCACTCTCTCTCACAGCCATTCTCTCTCTTGCCCCCTCTCTCACTCTCTCCCACTCTCTCTCTTGCCCACTCTCTCTCTCTCCCACTCTCTCTCTCGCCCACTCTCTCTCTCACCCACTGTCTCTCGCCCAGTCTCCCTCTCGTCCTCTTTCTCTCCAACTGTCTCTCTCTCTCACCCACTCTCACTCTCGCCCACTCTCTCTCTCTCGCCCACTCTCTCTCTCTCGCCCACTCTCTCTCTCGCTCAGTCTCTCCCTCGCCCGCTCTCTCTCCCCCACTCTCTCTATTGCCCACTCTCTCTCTTGCCCACTCTCTCTCGCCCACTCTCTCACTCTCGCCCACTCAGTCTGTCTTGCCCAATCTCTCTCTTCCGCAAACTCTAACCCGCCCATTCTCTCTCCGTCACGCACTCACTCTCTCTCTCTCTCTCTCTCTCTCTCTCCCACTCATCTCTCGCCCACTCAAGCTCTCACCCACTCTCTCTCTCTCGCCCACTCTCTCTCTCGGCCACTCTCTCACTCTCGCCCACTCTCTCTCTCACCCACTCTCTCTCTCTCGCCCACTCTCTCTCTCCCGCCCACTCTCACTCGCCCATTCTCTCTCCCTCGCCCACTCTCTCTCTCTCGCCCACTCTCTCTCTCCCGCCCACTCTCCCTCGCCCATTCTCTCTCCCTCGCCCACTCTCTCTCGCCCACTCTCTCTCGCCCATTCTCTCTCCCTCGCCCACTCTCTCTCTCTTTCTCCCACTCTCTCTCACCCCCCCTCTCTCTCGCTGACACCCTCTGTCGCCCACTCTCTCTCTCTCAACCATTCTCCCTCTCTCGCCCACACTCTCTCTCGCCCACTGTCTCTCTCGCCCACTGTCTCTCTCGCCCACTCGCTTACTCTCTCCCACTCTCTCTCTCTCGCCCACTCTCTCTCCCGCCCACTCTCACTCGCCCATTCTCTCTCCCTCGCCCACTCTCTCTCTCTTTCTCCCACTCTCTCTCACCCCCACTCTCTCTCGCTGACACCCTCTGTCGCCCACTCCCTTACTCTCTCCCACTCTCTCTCTCGCCCTCTGTCTCTCTCTCTCACACTCTCTCTCGCCCACTCTCTCTCTCTCGCCCACTCTCTCTCTCGGCCACTCTCTCACTCTCGCCCACTCTCTCTCTCACCCACTCTCTCTCTCTCTCGCCCACTCTCTCTCTCCCGCCCACTCTCACTCGCCCATTCTCTCTCCCTCGCCCACTCTCTCTCTCTCGCCCACTCTCTCTCTCCCGCCCACTCTCACTCGCCCATTCTCTCTCCCTCGCCCACTCTCTCTCTCTTTCGCCCACTCTCTCTCACCCCCCCTCTCTCTCGCTGACACCCTCTGTCGCCCACTCTCTCTCTCTCAACCATTCTCCCTCTCTCGCCCACTCTCTCTCTCGCCCACTGTCTCTCTCGCCCACTCGCTTACTCTCTCCCACTCTCTCTCTCTCGCCCACTCTCTCTCCCGCCCACTCTCACTCGCCCATTCTCTCTCCCTCGCCCACTCTCTCTCTTTCTCCCACTCTCTCTCACCCCCACTCTCTCTCGCTGACACCCTCTGTCGCCCACTCCCTTACTCTCTCCCACTCTCTCTCTCGCCCTCTGTCTCTCTCTCTCTCACACGCTCTCTCGCCCACTCTCTCTCTCTCGCCCACTCTCTCTCTCCCGCCCACTCTCACTCGCCCATTCTCTCTCCCTCGCCCACTCTCTCTCTCTTTCTCCCACTCTCTCTCACCCCCACTCTCTCTCGCTGACATCCTCTGTCGCCCACTCCCTTACTCTCTCCCACTCTCTCTCTCGCCCTCTGTCTCTCTCTCTCACACGCTCTCTCGCCCACTCTCTCTCTCTCGCCCACTCTCTCTCTCGCGCCCACTCTCTCTCTCACCCACTCTCTCGCTCTCATCCACTCTCTCTCTCACCCACTCTCACTCTCTCCCACTCTCACCCTCGCCCGCTCTCTCACTCTCACCCACACTCTCCCGCTGCCCCCTCACTCACTCTCGCCCACTCTCTCCAACTCTCTCCTGCACCACCCTCACTCTCTCCAGCCCTTCGCTCTCACTTGCACTCTCTTTCACTTACTCCCCTCTCTCTCACTTATCCCCGTCTGTCGCTCTCTCTCGCTCTTGCTCTATCTCTCTCTTGCTCTTCCTGTGTCATTCTCTCCCTCTTTTGCTCATCTGCTCTCACGCCATCTCCCCCTCTCTTGCTCCCCCTTACTCCCCCTCATTGTCCCCTCTCCCTCACACTGTCTCATCTCCCCTCTCGTCCTCTCTCTCTCCCCCTCTCTCTCCCCCTCTCTCTCCCCCTCTCGTCCCCTCTCTCTCCCCCTCTCTCTCCCTCTCTCTCTTCCCCTCTCTCTTCCACTTCCTCGTCTCCCTCTCGCATCCCCTTTCTCTCCCCCTCACGTTCCCTCTCTCTCCCCCATCGCCCCCTCTCCCTCGTCCCCTCTCTCTCCCTCTCTCACCCCTGCTCTCTCCCCCTCTCTCTCCCTCTCTCGCCCCCATCATTCCCTCTCTCTCTCTCCCTGTATCGTCCCCTTTCTCTACCTCTCTCTCCATTTCTCTGCCTCCCTTGTCCCCTCTCTCTCCCACCATTGTCCCCTCTCTGTCCCTCCCTCATCCCCTCTCTCTCCCCCTCTCGTCCCCTCTCTCTCCCTCCTTCGTCCCCTCTCTCTCCCCTCTTGTCCCCTCTCTCTCCCTCCCTCGTCCCCTCTCTCTCCCCATATCGTCCCCCTTTCCCTCTCCCTCCCTCTCTCTCCCCCCATTGTCCTCTCTCTCTCTCTCTCGCTCTCTCCGTCATCCCCCCTCTCTCCCTCTCTCATCCCCTGTCTCTCCCACTCTCCCTCACTCTCTCTCCCCGCATCGTCCCCTCTCTCTCCCCGTATCGTCCCCTTTCTTTCCCTCTCTCTCCTTCTCTCGTCACCCTATCTCTCCCCCACTCTCGTCCCCTCTCTCCCCCCCAAACGTCCCCTCTCTCTTCCTCTCTCATACCCGCTCTCGCCCCCCTCTCTCCCTCACTCGCCCCCCATCGTCCCCTCTCTCACCCTCATTCGTCCCCTCTCTCTCCCTCTCTTATCCCCACTCTCTCACCCTCTTGTCCCTATCTCTCCCATGTTGTCCCCTCTTTCTCCCTCTCTTCCTTCTCTCTCCGTCTCTCTCCATCTCTCTCCTCTATCGTCCCCTCTCTCCCTCTCTCGTCCCCTGTCTCAACCCCATTGTCCCCTCTCTCCCCCTCTCTCTTCCTCTCCCCCATCCTCCCCTCCCTCTCCCCTCTCGTTCCCCTCTCTCCCCATCGTCCCCCCTCTCTCCCATCTCTCTGCCCTCACTCTCTCCTTTCTCTCCCTCTCTCATCCCCTCTCTTTCCACCTCTCGTCCCCTCTCTCTCCCCCTTTCTCGTCCCCTCTCTCTCTCCCGCTCTCGTCCCCTCTCTCCCCCTCTCGTCCACTCTCTCTCCCCCATCGTTCCCTCTCTCTCATGCTCTCGTCACCTCTCCCCATCATTCGTCCCCCCTCTCTCCCACATCATCCCCCTCTCTCCCCCATCGTCACCTCTCTCTCCCCCTCTCGTCCCTCTCTCCCTACTCTCATCCCCTCGCTCTCCCCTCTCTCTCCTTCTCTAAACCCTCTCTCTTCCCCGCTCTCTCCCCCTCTCTCTCCCCATTCTCCCCTCTCTCTCTCCCTCTCTTTCCCCCTCTCGTCCTCTCTGTCCCCCGCCATTGCCCCCCCCTCTCTCACCCTCTCTCCCCTCTCTCCCTCCCCTCTCTGTCCCATTCACGTGTCCTCTCTACCTCTCTCGTCACCCCTCTCTACCCCTTCGTCCTCTCTCTCTCTCCCTCTCGTCCCCCCTCTCTCCCCCATCGTCCCCTCTGTCTCCCCTCATTCTCTCCCCCATCATGCCCTCTCTCTCCCCAATTATCCCCTCTCTCCCCTCTCTCTCCCCTCCCTCTACCCCCATCGTCCACTCTCTCTCCCTCTCTCATCACCTCTCTCCCCCTCTCATGCCCTGTCTCTCCTCCCATCGTCCCCTCTCTCTCTCCCTCTCGTACCTTCTCTCTCACCCCTGTCTCCCCTCCCTCTCTCGTCCTCTCTCTCTACGTCTCTCGTCCCCTCTCTCTCCCCCTCATCCTCTCTCTCTCCCCCTCTTGTCCCATCTCTCTTACATTCTCTCTCCCCCCCTCTCCCCCTCTCACTCCACCTCTCTCCCCCCATCGTCCCCTCTCTCTCCCCCTATCATCCCTTCTCTCTCACCCCCGTCCCCACTCTCTCCGCTCTCGTCCCTCTCCCTCTCTCCTCCCCTCTCTCCTCCCCTCTCTCCTCTCCTCTCTCGTCCCTTCTCTCGTCCCTTCTCTCTCCACACTCGTCCTTTCTCTCCTCCTCTTGTCCCACCTCTCTAACTCTCTCTCTCCCCCTCTCTCCCCCGCTCACCCCCCTCACCCATCGTCCCCTCTCTCTCCTCTTGTCCCCTCTCTCCCCTCCTCTCTTTCCCTCGCCCCCTCTCATAATCTCTCTCCCCCTCTGTCTTCCCCTCTCTCTCCGTCTCTTGTTCCCTCACTCTCCCTCTCTCACCCCCTCTCTCTCCCTCTCTCGTTCCCCCTCTCTCTCCATCTCTCGTCCCCTCTCTCGTCCCCTCATTCCACCCTTCACGTCGCCTCTCTCTCACCTCACTCTCACCTCTCTCGTCCCCTCTCTCTCCCCATCTCATCACCTCTCTCTCCCCTCTCTCATCCCCGCTCTTTCCCCCCCTCTCTCCCCCTCTCGTCTCCACTCTCTCCCCCTCTCTCTCCCTCTCTCGTCCCCTCTCTCACCCCCCATAGTCCCCTCTCTCTCCCCATCATCCCCTGTCTCTCCCTCTCTCGTCCTCTCTCTCTCTCTCCCATCGAGCGTCTCTCTCTCTCCCATCATCTCCTCTCTCTCCCTCTCTTTCTCCTCTCTCTCGCCCATCGTTTCCTCTCTCTCTCCCCATCGTCTCATATCTCTCCCACTCTCATTGCCTCTCTCTGTCACACTGTCTGTCTCTCTCTCTCAGCTCTCCATCCCTCTCTTGCCTCCACTGTCTCTCTCGTGCCCCTCTCTTTCATCCCTCTGTCTCTCGTTCACCTCCCCTCTCTTTTGCTGTCCCTCTCTCTCCCACTTTCTCTCTCTCTATCGCTCTCTCTGTCCCCCTCCCACACTCGCATTCTCTCTCTCTTACTCTTCCTATCTCTCTCTCACTCTCCCTCTCTCGCTCATCTCACTCTCTCTCTCGCTCACTCACTCGTGCTCTGTCTGTCTCTCTCTCTCTTCCTCTCTCTCAGTCCTCCCTCCCCCTCTCACCTCTTCTTTCTCACTCTTACTCTATCTCTCTCTATGTCTGTCTGTTGCTCTCTCTCTCTCCTTATCTCTCTCAGTCCTCCCTCCCTCACCTCCCCTCTCTCTCGCAACTCTCTCTCTCATCTCTCTGTCTCTAGCTTGCTCACATCTCTCGCTCTGCCCTCCTCTCTCTTGCTCTCCGCGTCTCTGTTTCTCGCTCTCCCTCTCTCACTTGCTCGTGCTCTCTCTCTCTGTACCCCTCTCCCTTCCCCCCTCGCAGTCTCTCCCCTCTCTCTCCCTCTCTCTCTCCCCATCGTTCTCTCCCCCTCGCTCTCTCTCTCTCTCTCTGTCGCCCCTCTCTCGCCCCTCTCTTCCGCTCACTCTCTCCCTATCTCCCTGTCTCCCTCCCTTGCTCTCTCCTCTCTCTTGCTCTCGCACTCTCTCTCTCATATCTGCCCCCTCTTTCCCTCTCTCTTGCACCTTTCTCCCTCTCTCTTGTTCTCTCTCGTTCTCTTTCGTTCTCTTTCTCTCTCGTTCTCTCTCTCTCGTTCTCTCTCTCGTTCTCCCTCTCTCGCTCTCTCCCTCTCTCTCTTTATCCCTCTGTCTATTACCCCCCCCTCTCTATCTCTCGCCCCTCTCTCTCTCGCACCTCTCTTTATTTGGCCCCTGTCTGTTCTCTCTCTCTCACCACTGTCTTCCTCATTCACTCTTGCCTCACCCCTCTTTCTCTGTCTCTGTCTGTCTCTCTCTCTGTCTCTTATGGCCTTCCCTCCGTCTCTGCCTCCTCTCTCTTTCTCTCATCTCTCTACCTCTCACTTGCCCCATTCCTCCATCTCGCTCTCCCCTATCTCTCGCTCCCTCTCCCTCTCTCGCGGCCTCTCTCTCTCACTCCCCCCCCCCTCTCTTTCTCTGTAGCCCTCTCTCTCTATCCCGCCCCCTTCTCTCTCTCTCTACCAATCCTCTCTCTCTCGACCATCTCTCTCCCTCTCTCTCGCACTCTCTCTCGTATCTGGCCCCTCTCTCCCTCCATTTTGACCTCTCTCTCTCTCGCCCACTCTTTCTCTCGCTGTCTCTCTCGTGCACACTCTCTCCCCCTTGCTCACCTCCTTTCTTCATCTCTCTGCGACTCTTTCTCTCATTATGGCTTCTCTCTCTGTCATCCTCTCCCTGTCTCCATCTCTCACTCCCCTCTATCACTCTTGCCCTCTCTCTCTCTCGACACAACTCTCCCTCCTTTGCGCTCTCATCCCATCTCAGTCTCGCTCTCGCACCCTCTCTTCCTCTCTCAACCCTGTCGCCCTCTCTCATCTCTCTCTCTCTCTCTCTTTCTCGCTCTCCCTCTCTCTCTGTCTCTCTCGACCGTCCCTCCCACTCCCGCCTCCTCTCTCTCTACCCCCTCTCTCTCTGTCTCTCTCTTTCACACCCCCTCTCTCTCATCTCTGTCACTCGCTAGCCCCCTCTCTCTCACTCTCCCCCCGTTTCTCACAAACTCTCTCCCTCATTCCCGCTCTCTCTTCCCCTCTCTCTCGCTCTCGCAACCTCTTCTCCTCTGTCACCCCTCTCCCTGTCGCTCTCTCTCGCCCGTCTCTCTCTCTCTCACCCCCTCGATCTTTCTTTTGCTCACTCTCTCCCTCTCTCACCCATTTCCTCCCTCCCTCCCTCTCTCTCTCTGTCTCATTCTCTCTTGCCCCTCACGCTCGCTCTCACCCTCTCTCTCTCTCTTGCCCATCTCTCTCTCGACCACCCCCCCCACACACTCCCGTCTCCTTCTTGCCCTTGCTCTCTCTCACCATTTCTCTCTCCCGCCCTCGCTCTCTCTCTCTCCCGCCCTTGCTCTCTCTCTCGTCCAATCTCTCTCTCTGTCCCTTTCTCTCTTGCCCCCTCCCTCACCCCTCTCTCTCTCTCCCTTTCTCTCTTGCCCCCTCCCTCACCCCTTTCTCAGTCTCACACTTTCTCTCGCCCACTCTCTCTCTCTCTCCCAACCCTCACTCTCATTGTCTCCTCCCGTGTATCTCTCTTTCTTTTCCTCACCCGATCTCTCTCTTGCCCCTCTCTCTCTCCCTGCCCCTCACTCTCTCTCCACCTTCTCCCACTCTCGATCCCCCTTCCTCGGTGACTCTCTCTCTCTCCACCTCCTTCCGTTTCTCTTCGGCTGAATCTCTCTCCCTCCCTCCCTGTCTATCTGCCACACACTGTCTCCCTGGTCCTTCCCTTCCCCTCTGACCCAGAGACTGGGGTGTTGGTGGTGAGGCTGAGTGTGCGATGGTGGGGATGGGATATGGGATGGGGGGGGGAAATGTGGTAGAGATGGAATTGCAGAAGGGAGACAGAGGCGGCAAGAGAGAGAGAGACAGTGAGGGGGAGAGGGAAGAATGGAGGCAGGTGTAGAAACCTGTTTTGGGGGTGTGTGTGAGAGAGGGGGATGAGGGAGAATGAAGAGGAGAGGTGATGGAAGAGAGAGAGGGAGAGAATTGAGGAGGAAGAGAGTAAATGGGGAGGCCAGGTTGGAGTGGGAGGGACAGAGGGATGTAAACCCAGCTCCTGAGCTCAGGGCGCGGTGCCCTCCCCTTCCCTGAGGACCAGGACTTGGGGCTGAGTCTGTCTCTCTCCAGCTCAGCTTCTCCAACACAAAGACACACAACAACATCGGTCACTCTGCTGCTCGGCACGCTTTAATCAACATTGTTATTGGTTACAAATGGAAGTGATGGATCCAGTCAGAGGGACGGTGCCTTTTCTCACTGGCCCCTGAGTTGTGAGAAACATTGAAATGTTTCCCTGTAACCCCCCTGTGGGATAAGGATGTACAAACCAGCGCTACCCTCAGTCTGTTACCATAGCGACAGGCTGCTCCATCGCTGAAACACTGAACTGAAATGAGAAAATCCCGGATGGATTGATTAATGAGGGAATTTGATGGATGGATGGATTTGGGTGAAGGGATATTTCAGCACATTCTTCAGCTGCTGCCTGAACTTAGTCTGGGTCACGGCATAAATCGCGGTGTTTGTGCAGCAACTGAGGAGCTGCAGCATGAAGCCCAATTCCTGCACAAAGGGATGGAGATACACAGGGGAATTCGCAATATCATCCATCCGGGTCCATATAGAATACAGCATTAACATTGACCATAACAGGATGAAATTGGCCGAGATCACAAACAGTAAAATGATGGATTTTTTTCGGTTTCTCATTTCAGTGTCAGTCTGAGCGTCCCCATTGGTGTGAGCGCGGAGTCTCCTGCGGGCTCTGCTGGTCACTAAAATGTGTCTGACGGTGAGAACATTGAGCAGCAGAATCAGGAGAAATGGGACACACGGGGTTAGAATGTGGTGGAGGAACTCGATTGTGACCCAGACACTGGAGAATACAACAGCGTCTGTTACCTCACAAAACCAGGGGCGGTTCACCAGCCGATACCGAACCTCGAGCATAAAATACCAGGGAATGTTCTTTAAACAGCTCAGCACAGTCACTGCTCCCAGAACCACAGCCGCCGTTTTCTCACTGCAATATTTACTTTTCAGCTTCTGGGAACAAATGGCCACAAACCGATCAAAGGTGAAAGTGACGGTGAACCAGACAGAGCAGTCAGTGGCTGCATAAAGCAGGACGGCGTGGATATTACACACGGGGACGGAGTCCCTCAGGAAATAAAACTGTTCCGGATAAACAATGGGAATGTGTCTCAGGATCAGGTCGAGGATAATGACCAGGAGATCCGCCGCTGCCATGGCCCCCAGGTAACGTCTGACACATGGAGACAATCCACAATCTTTATAAAGCAGGACGTAGATGGTCACTACGTTAACTGTGAGGAAGGAAAACAAACCCATTATCCATCAGCCTGGAGGCAAAGGAACCCGTTTGATCGGGGACCCAGTGAGATTTTCAAATGTGTCCCTGTATTCAGGGATTTATTAAAATACTTGGAGCTGGAATAACAAATGGGAAGGTCGGAATTACTGACAAAAATGTGACAAAAACCACAAGAAACCCTCCCTCCCCCAACACACAGAGACACATCCATAATGACAGATGGTTTCTAGAACATTCCCACACACTCGATCACTCGAGAGCAGACACAGGTCACTCCTTCCCAGTTCCTAATACGGAGGGTGGAAACGTTACTGTCCTGAAGGATTCTCTCCCAGTTTCCTGAAGACAAACGGAGTTAGGGAATTTCTGTATTTTGGTCTAAATTGTGGTCGATCCTGTGTCGTGGAGAAATGTAAACGCAGGGAAAACTTATTCACCCCTTTAACTGCCTGAGGGTCCTTCGGAACAGTGTCTCCTTCTCCCTGGAAAGGGATCTCTTCCCTCGGGATCTTATCGTTTGTTCAATTCACTGACGTCCGGCCGTTCACACACAATGTCAGGGACAGAACGTTCCGGGGAATGTCAGTTATAGAATGTCAGGGACAGAACGTTCCGGGGAATGTCAGTTATAGAATGTCGGGGACAGAACATTCCGGGGAATGTCAGTTATAGAATGTCAGGGGACAGAACGTTCCGGGGAATGTCAGTTATAGAATGTCGGGGACAGAACGTTCCGGGGAATGTCAGTTATAGAATGTCAGGGACAGAACGTCCAAGGGAATGACAGTTATAGAATGTCGGGGACAGAACGTTCTGGGGAATGTCAGTTATAGAATGTTGGGGACAGAACGTTCCGGGGAATGTCAGTTATAGAATGTCGGGGACAGAACGTTCCTGGGAATGTCAGTTATAGAATGTCGGGGACAGAACGTTCCAGGGAATGACAGTTATAGAATGTCGGGGACAGAACGTTCCTGGGAATGTCAGTTATAGAATGTCGGGGACAGAACGTTCCAGGGAATGACAGTTATAGAATGTCGGGGACAGAACGTTCCAGGGAATGTCAGTTATAGAATGTCAGGGACAGAACGTTCCAGGGAATGACAGTTATAGAATGTCGGGGACAGAACGTTCCGGGGAATGTCAGTTATAGAATGTCAGGGACAGAACGTTCCAGGGAATGACAGTTATAGAATGTCGGGGACAGAACGTTCCGGGGAATGTCAGTTATAGAATGTCAGGGACAGAACGTTCCGGGGAATGTCAGTTATAGAATGTCGGGGACAGAACGTTCTGGGGAATGTCAGTTATAGAATGTTGGGGACAGAACGTTCTAGCTAACCCCTTGACCTGTCCATGACCTTTCCCCCTTACCCACCAACATGAGGTACTGTGCCTGGACACACTGTAACATTAATGGGGTGAGTGACGGAGGATCCAATCACAGGAATGGGAACTAAAGGCATTGCCAGACCAGCTGAAATGGTTAGATATAGCACATTCTCAATCCACCTCCCAGAACCAGCCCAGACACCATACACCCAGAGGAGATATCTGTTCACTGTGGAACACTGTACAGACCAGGACAGTGTCCTGCACAGTACAACCCAGCAATCTGTCCAGATTCATCCATTACACTGATCAATACAACCCAGCAATCTGGCCAGAGTGGAACACTGCGCAGATCAGATCAGGGCACTTATCTTCAAAGGCAGGCTAGACATCTGTCCAGTTTGGGAAGCTGTGATAGAGACAGAAAATCTGCAGACGCTGGAGTCCCACGTAGACAGGCAGGAAGCTGTGAGAACACAGCAATCCTGCCAGCATCAGGAGGTGTAACCATTCTGTAAGGATCCTGAAGGAGGGCGACACCTGAAACATCAAATTCTATACCTCCTGATGCTGCCTGGATTGCGGTGTTCCTCCAGCGAGTATTCAGCATGGGAAGCAACGCAGACCACAGCAGTGCATGATCTATAAACCCAGACTAGATATCTGTCCAGAGCTGAATATGTGTTGCTGGAAAAGCACAGCAGGTCAGGCAGCAGCCAAGGAACAGGAGAATCGACGTTTCAGGCATAAGCCCTTCTTCAGCAACCGGCTATCTGTCCAGTACGGGGAGCTGTGTAAACCACAGCAGTGCATTGATATATAAACTCGGACTAGATATCTGTCCAGGACAGGGAGCTGTGCAGACCACAGCAGTGCATTGATCTATAACCCCGGACAAGATATCTGTCCAGGACGGGGAGCTGTGCAGACCACAGCAGTGCATTGATCTATAAACCCGGACTAGATATCTGTCCAGGACAGGGAGCTGTGCAGACCACAGCAGTGCATTGATCTATAAACCCGGACTAGATATCTGTCCAGTACGGGGAGCTGTGTAAACCACAGCAGTGCATTGATATATAAACTCGGACTAGATATCTGTCCAGTACGGGGAGCTGTGTAAACCACAGCAGTGCATTGATATATAAACTCGGACTAGATATCTGTCCAGGACAGGGAGCTGTGCAGACCACAGCAGTGCATTGATCTATAACCCCGGACAAGATATCTGTCCAGCACTGAGAGCTGTGCAGAACACAACAGGGCACTAATGTCTAAACCTGAAACAAATATCCATCCAACATTGGGAGCTGCACAAACCACATCATTGTATTATCTATAAACCTCAACTAGATAGTCTGACCAGCACAGCGACCTGTGCAGTGATCACCCATGCATTCATCTGTAAACCAGGAGCAGCTACCCTCCCAGAATGTAGGATTATGCACACCTCCGCATTGCATAAATCTGTAACCCAGGAGCAGTTACCCTCCCAGCGTGTAGAGCTGTGTACCCCACCCCAGTGCATTAATCTGTAACCCAGGAGCAGTTACCCTCCTAGCATGTAGGACTGTGTGTACCACCCCAGTGCATTGATCTGTAACCCAGGAGCAGTTACCCTCCCAGCATGTAGGACTGTGTATACCACCCCAGTGCATTCCTCAGTAACACTGAGATTCCTGCCCAGTGTGGGGAAACTAGCAGCCCGGGCTGGAAGTGTCAGGATGTGCAGCTCCCACCCATTTACAGCTCGAACTCTCCATTGTTGCCCTGACAAGGGGGCGCTGTGTGTGTGAACATCACTGCCACAGAGACACGGCGGGGGATTCAGTTTAAATATCACCACATGGGACGGGTTTGGTGTATAGACAAAGATGGGGAGACTGAGACACAGTGTCATGGAAGGATGTGTTCCCAGGTTGCAGAATGCTGAAATATAGACACTTCGATAGCATCCTGTAACATGAGCCTGTCTTCCCAGGAAAGATGGGAAAAAAGGATCTTGGTGTGAGGTCAGATGAAACAACAGCTGCTGTGTGGTTTTGAAATTACGTTTATGTAATTGCTGTAGAGTTGGAATGGGGAAATAAGCAGTTTAGAGAAATGGGGTCTCAGAGTTGTGAATAGTTGATGAAATTTGTTCACTTTCAGAGTTAAAAAATAAATTGATATTTTTGTTTAAACAGTGGAATTTGGGAGTTTTCTGTCACTCATATTTTAACAGTTTACAAAGCCAATTGAGCATTTCTTTATGTTTAGTTTATATTACCAGATGAACTCACTGTTGTGTCCTAACAATTGCTGTGTGTATCTGTGTGTCTCTGTGTGGGGCAGGTCTGCCAGTCTCTGTGGTGCCTAAAGTGATGCAATGCCACCCTCTGCTGGCCTCCCCACGCCACTGCACAGGCATTTGCAGAGGGTGAAAACCAACAGGGATACATTCAGAGAGGGGGAGGGAAAGGGCAGCTGCTCACACACCATCCAAACTGATGTATTATCCATGGACTGATCTAAATGTCCTTTAAACGTTGTAACTGTTCCTGCTTTCACCACTTCATCTGGAAGTTCATTCCACACACAAGCCAGATTCTGTCTTACATAATTACCTCTCCTGACTTTTGTAAATCTTTTTCCTCGCACCTTAAAATATCCCTCAGTTTTGAATCCCCAACTCTAGGGAAAAGACATCAGCCCTTCGGCTTATCTGTACCCCTCAATATTTTATAAACCTCCGTAAAGTTACCGCTTAATTTCATATTCTTCAGTGAAAAAATCCCAGCCTACACAGCCTCTCCTTATAGCTCAATCCCTCCTTTCCCAGCAACATCCAGGTTAAACTCTTCTGAACCCTCTCCAGTTTAATAATATCAAGGTCAGTAATATTAAAGTGAAGAGTCAAGGTATTTTCTTAGGGCACAGGGAGTCCAAAACTAGAGGACATAGACTTAAGGTGAGAGGGGAAACATTTAAAAGTGATCTTAGGGGCAGCCTTTTCACCCAGAGGGTGGTGTGCCTATGGAATGGGCGGGCAGGATGACCAGACTGGACACAGTATTCCAGAAGAGGTCTCACTAATGTCCTGTACAACCACAAGATTTGACGTCCCAATTCCGATACTGAAAGGTCTGACCAATGAAGACAAGTGTGTTAAACACCTCCTTAACCACACTATCTATATGAGATGCAAATTTTAAAGAATTAAACCTGACGGCCTAGGTCTCTGTTCTACAGCACTGCCAAAGACCCTACTTTTAATTGTATAGGTCCTGTTCTTGTTTGATTTACCAAATCCAATGCCTCGCATTAATCCAAACTAAACTCCATCAGCCACCCCTCAGCCCAGTGAGTGATATTACTGCCACCTCCCCCTCCCCCTTCAATTTTAAAACGCCCATCCCTCTCCAGGAGGCCTGCACACTCCAGCCTTGATTGTCACAAAGACCCTGAGCTTGGGTTGTCTTGTGTGGTTAGGGAGAGGAGGGACAGATTGCAGACACATTCAGTGGGGAGGAGAGGCTGGACAGTAATCAGCGGCCTGGTGTCACTTCATGGTTTTAGGAAGAGGGCAGTCGCACGTTAGAGGTGGGTAAGAGTGATCGGTGTTTTGGGACCAGAAATTAAACTCTACCTTCGTCTCTGGTGTTCAGGAATAAATATCTATTTGAGACCCTTCATTGGGCAGAGTGTGTCTGCAGGATTTCTTTCCTTAATATTGCAGACTACAGATAATAGTGATTAAAGATGTTTATAGCAATGGTAACCTGATTATAATAAATCCACACTGAACTGAAAGTGGGCACTAAAATATGACCCAAAATCTGGGTATGATAGTGTGGTGGGTAGTGTCCCTGTCTCTGAGCCAGAGCTCTGGATTTGATTTCAATTCCTGAACTTGTGTGGGAGTGTTCCTAGCTCTGGACTAGAAGGCCCGGATTCCAATCCTACCTGTTGCAGAGGTATGTCCCAGCATGACAGAACAGTCTGATGAACAAACACACAGGAGAATACTGTTCCAGCTTTATGGGTATTGTCGAGTGATGCTAGTGTCCCTTTCTCTGGGCACAAAGGTCTCGGTTTAAAGCCCACAGAAGTGTCTCATGATACATCTGAACAAACTGATTAAAATGGATTTAGAATTGTGACTTGATGGAGAAGGAAGAGGTGTCAGTATTGAATTTCAGAATTTAGGCCCAGGATGACTGAAAGTACAGCTATTCGTGTTGATTGGAGTCACATTTCGCAGCAGTAAAGGTTAATAAAATCAAAATGGCCATGGATAGGGTGAGTAGTCAGGGTTTTTTCCCCAGGTTTGGGGCGTCCAAAACTAGAGGGCATTGGTGGAAATTGAGAGGGAAAAGGTTTTGATGCGGCCGAAAGGGCACCATTTCACACAGAGGGTGGTGTGCTTATGGAATGAGCTGCCAGAGGAAGTGGTGGAGGCTGATACAACTACAGCATGTAAAAGGCATCTGGATGCTGACAGACCTGCCGAGCTTTTCCAGCAATTTCTGTATTTCACTTAAAAATGCATTCAGTTTAACACAAGTATTCTGAATAACTTAAACAATTTTAATTTTTAATGACGCAGCGTTATATAAACATATCTTCAAATCGACCAAGATCATTTTCTGCTACGGGTCTGTCTCTGTACATGACAGCAGCAATGATGCACCTACATGGAACAGGGAATGTGATGGAGACATCGTTTGGACAATGTACAAGGAGACCTCACATGGTCCAGTTTGGGAGAGGATGACATTACTGTGTGATTCAACTCAGAGAGGGAGAAAATGTAATCTGCCTGAGAAGGAATGGCCGATTGCACTCTCTCTCCTTCAATGTTCCTCATCACAGCAATGTGTGCGAGCTAAAAAAATACTCTAAACTCATCGTTACCATTCTTATTTTTATGGAATCCCTGCAGTGTTGAAACAGGTCCTTCGGCCCAACAAGTCCATACTAACCTTCCCAAAAAATTCCCCTACATTTACCCCTGACTAATGCACCGAACCTAGAAATCCTTGATCACTACAACAATTTAGCATGACCAATCAACCTAACCTACACACTTTGAGCTGTGGTAGGAAACTGGAGCACCTACTAGAAGCTCACACAGACACGGGGAGAACGTACAAACTCCACACACCCAGGCTAGAGTCGAACCAAAGTCCCTGGTGTTGTGAGGCAGCAGTGCTAACCATCGTGCAACCCTTTGGGTGCTCCCTGACCAGAATTCATTGGAATCTACTCACTGCCTAAAGCAAAGGGAATTCAGCCAAATTCAATTCTCCCAGGATGAAATCCCATTGCTAGCAGCTGTGTGAGTACAATATCTTCAGAAGCAGAATACTGTTTTGAACAATCTTGCAATTTTTCCTTTGTCGTGAGTTCCATGAATATCTGGACAACGTTCTTTCAAGTTAAAATTGGAGTGTGTGTGTGTGTGTGTGTAATATTGATTATATTATGGCAATACACAAACGGTTTACCATTCATCTGTTAAAATTGCCCATGGTATTCATGGTATGTTAGGTGCATTAGTCAGGGGTAAATGTGGGGAAATGGGTCTGGATGGGTTATTCTTCTGTGGGTCAGTGTGGTCTTGTTGGGCTAAAGGGCTTGTTTCCCCACTGTCGGGATTATATGAATCACCCGGAACCCTCTCGATTCGATTCCAACGTGTAACTCACTTCCATGTATGTGTGACTGGCATGTTTCAAAAACACCCCAAAACCTTCACTTCTATTCCACTTGATGGAGTTCAATTTAGATAAACATGAGGTGCTGCATTTTGGGAAAGCAAATTTGAGCAGGACTTATACACTTAATGGTCAGGTCTGAGGGAGTGTTGCTGAACAAAGATACTTTGAAGTGCAGGTTCGTAGCTCCGTGAGAGTAGAGTGGCAGGTGGATAAGATAATGGAGGCAGCGTTTGGTATGCTTTCCTTTATTGGTCAGTGTTTTGAGTATAGGCATTGAGAGGTCATGTTGTGGCTGGACTGGACATGGGTTAGGCCACTGTTGGAATATGGCATGCAATTCTGGTCTCCTTCCTATCGGAAGGATGTTGTGAAATTTGGAAGGGTTCAGAAAAGATTTACAAGGAGGTTGCCAGGATTGGAGGATTTGAGCCACAGGGAGAGGCTGAACAGGCTGGGGCTGTTTTCCCTGGAGCATCAGAGGCTGAGGGGTGACTTTATCAAGGTTTATAAAATCATGACGGGCATGGATAGGATAAATAGACAAAGTGTTTTCCTTGGGTAGGGAGTCCAGAACTAGAGGGCAGAGGTTTAGTGTGAGAGGGGAAAGATATGGAAGAGACCTAAGGGGCAACTTGTTCACTCAGAGGGTGGTCCATGAATGGAATGAACTGTCAGAGGAAGTGGTGGAGGGTAGTACAATTGCAACATTTAAAATTCAGCTCGATGGGTATATGAATGGGAAGGTTTGGAGGGAGATGGGCCAAGTGCTTGAAAAAGAGACTAGAGTCGGTTAGGATATCTGGTCTGCATAGACGGGTTGGACCAAAGGGTCTGTTTCCATGATGTACATCTCTATGACTGTATAACTCTGCGATTTTGTGACTCACGACTTGTTATCTGTTATTCTGTATGTAAACCACCCTGAACCCCTCAATTCGATTCCAGTCGGTCCCTCACTCCTGGGTATCTCATATGCTGTATGTAAACCCTAAACCCCTCAATTAGATTCCAGTCTGGAACTCACTCCTGGGGATCTGTTATTGATCTGTGTAGTGATCCTTGTTGGATGTTTGACCGAAGACAAGATAAACTAAATGGTCAAATGTTACATTGGGAGCAGGAACACAGAAAGCTGCTGTACATTTGTGTCCTGTTACATATCTCCAAGTTTCAGATTGGGGCTGAATTCCTGTCACAATGGGGAAAGTCTCAAAAGCTGTTTCTTGTCCTGCATGAATGCATCATTATAACATGAATTACATTGTAAGGTAGGAAATGGAGACAGCTTCTGGAAGGAGTCTGTATCTCTCTGTGTGTGATTCTGTGTGTCTGTGTATGCACGTTTATGTGTGATTTTGTGTGCGTGTTCAATGTTTTATGTTGTTGTGGTTCTGGTCGCTGAGCTGGGAATTTGTCTTACAAACGTTTTGTCCCCTGTCTAGGTGACATCCTCAGTGCTTGGGAGCCTTCTGTGAAGCGCTTCTGTGCTGTTTCCTCCGGCATTTATTGTGGCCTGTCTCTGCTGCTTCCGGTTGTCAGTTCCAGCTGTCTGCTGCAGTGGCCGGTATATTGGGTCCAGGTCGATGTGTTTGTTGATAGAGTCTGTGGATGAGTGCCATGCCTCTAGGAATTCCCTGGCTGTTCTCTGTTTGGCTTGCCCTATAATGGTAGTGTTGTCCCAGTCAAATTCATGTTGCTTGTCGTCTGTGTGTGTGGCTACTAAGGATAGCTGGTCGTGTCGTTTTGTGGCTAGTTGGTGTTCATGTATACGGATCGTTAACTGTCTTTTTGTGCAGTTGTTTTGTGCAGTCCTTGCATAGGATTTTGTACACTACATTAGTTTTGCTCATGTTGGGTATCGGGTCCTTCGTTCTGGTGAGTTGTTGTCTGAGCGTGGCTGTTGGTTTGTGTGCTGTTATGAGTCCTAGTGGTCGCAGTAGTCTGGTTGTTAGTTCAGAAATGCTCCTGATGTATGGTAGTGTGGCTAGTCCTTTGGGGTGCGGCATGTCCTCGTTCTGTTGTCTCTCCCTTAGGCATCTGTTGATGAAATTGCGAGGGTGTCCGTTTTTGGTGAATACTTTGTATAGGTGTTCCTCTTCCTCTTTTTGTCGTTCTGGTGTGCTGCAGTGTGTTGTGGTCCTTTTGAATAGTGTCTTGATGCAACTTCGTTTGTGTGTGTTTGGGTGGTTGCTTTCATAGTTTAGGACTTGGTCTGTGTGTGTGGCTTTCCTGTAAACCTTTGTGGTGAATTCTCCGTTCGGTGTTCTCTGTACCATCACGTCTAGGAATCGGAGTTGGTTGTCCTTTTCTTCCTCTCTAGTGAATCGTTTTATGTATTTTCGAACTGTATTGATGTTGCCAGTCTCTCTTGCTTTTCCTTATTTATAAACTCAATGTCATCGTTTTGCTGATATAAAATGGTGGCTGTGGACAAATCTAAAATGACTGCCTGACTGATTTGTGTCCGGAATACTTTCAGCAAGGGAGAGGGGGCAATGTGTCAAAAGTCATTTCCATTCATTGATGCCAGCAGAGATAGGAAATGGAGACAGCTCTTTGAAGGTGGTTAAAATGTAAATCCCAGAACCTGTTTACAGTGAATGCGGAGAGACAATGTGACATTCCAGTAAGGTCTGCCTTACTTTCCAAGCTCCTAATTTATGAAGAAACATAATATACAAAACCTGATAGAGCTTAGTCACTGAATTGTAGATTTGCAGATTTGGATCAGAAGCCTGCCTGGCTAGGCCTCATCCCAAAGTGAAGAGTTTCTCAAATCCCACACTGACCTTCTATGGGTTCAAATTGTGTGTTGTCGACAAATCAAAGAAAGTAATGCACCTGCAATTGAACAAAACTCTTTCTGGAACTTTGTGTTTTTATTTGGTTTACGTATCTTTCAACAGGATTGAAGATAAATGAGACAGTGAGAGATAGGTAGCACTGTAACCAGAATGGCAGTGCAGTATAAAAGGTATATTAATACTTTCAGTGAAAGGGGAAAACAGAGGAGGATAGTCCTCAAACAAGGAAAGTTGGGAGTCAGTAAAGTTGTGTAGTTTGTGACTGCATTCTGTTTATGTGAGTCAAGATTTGAAACCACTTGGCCAATAGTGCACTTTGTGAGTCACTCCCAGTTACAAGTTATTTCATATAAAAAGGTGAACATATCCCTCGATTAGATTCCAGGCTGTAACTCACTCCGGGCTCTCTGTTATTCTGTATATAAACGACCCTGAACTCCTCGATTAGATTCCAGTCTGTAACTCACTCCGGGCTATCTGTTATTCTGTATCTAAAACTCTCTGAACCCCTCGATTAGATTCCAGGCTGGAACTCACTGTGGGCTCTCTGTTATTCTGTATATAAACGACCCTGAACTCCTCGATTAGATTCCAGCCTGTAACTCACTCCGGACTATCTGTTATTCTGTATCTAAAACTCCCTGAACCCCTCGATTAGATTCCAGGCTGTAACTAACTCCAAGGCATCTGTTATTCTGTACATAAACCATGCTAAACCCCTCGACTAGGTTCCAACCTGTAACACATTCCAGGCTATCTGTTATTCTGCAAATAAACCACCCTGAATCCCTCGATTAGATTCCAGGCTTTAACTCACACTGGACTATCTGTTATTCTGTATATAAACCACCCTGAACCCTGCAATTAGATTCCAGGCTGTAACTCACTGCGGGCTACCTGTTATTCCGCATATAAACCACTCTGAAACCCGAGATTAGATTCTATGCTGTAACTCACTCTGAAATATCTGTTATTCGTACATAAACCACCCTGAACCCCTAGATTAGATTCCAGATTGTAACTCGCTCCGGGGCATCTGGTATTCTGTATATTAATCACCCGAACCCCTCCATTAGATTCCAGTCTGTAAATCACTCCGGGCTATCTGTTATTTTGTGTATTAACTACCCTGAACCCATTGATTTGATTTCACTTCCTGACATGTTAAGCTCATGTTCCCAACACAATCTAATCTCAATAATGATTAATGTATCACTGGTCCTCCTATCTGCTGGCACTACCATCATGTTAACTTTCTGATGTTTACGTACATGATTACCTGTAGCAGTGAGTCGCAGGTAGACAGAGTGGTGCTGAACACATTTGGCACATTTGCCTTAATCAGTCAGAGCATTGAGTATAGGAGTTGTGGTGATATGTTACATCTGTACAGGACGTTGGTGAGGCCACTTTCAGAATACTGCGTACAACTCGGTTTTCTGCAGAAATGACTTACACGAATGTTCCAGGACTGGAGGCTTGAGCTTTAGGGAGAGGTTGATTACGTTGAGGTGTTTCCCCCTGGAGTGTGAGAGGTTGAGAGGCAACATTATAGAGGTTTATAAAATCATCAGGGGCATGGATATTCTGAACAGCCATGTTCTGCTCCCAATGATATGGGAGTCCAGAACAAGACAGCATAGATTGAAGGGGAGAGGGCGAATGATTTAGAAGGGACCTGAAGGTAAATATTTCACACAGAGAGTGGTGTGTGGACCGAAAGAGCAGTCAGAGGAAGTGGTCAAGGCGGATACAATCACAGGAGGAATATTGGCCAAATGCTGGCAAATGGGACTAAATCAGATTTGATATCTGATCGGAGTGAACAGATTGGACTAATGGGTCTGTTTCCATTCTGCATGACTCTCTGATTCTATAAGATGGATGACGAATAATTCTGAAAGGACTTTTCAAGTCGGAATTCTTTTCAGTGGAAGGTTATCGTGTCTCTATGTTCACATTGATTGAAAGCTGCGTTAGTTAAATATTTGACAGAGAAGTGAATCATGCACAATGGGACGCAGACAGGAAAGTGGAGCTGAGACCACAACCTGATCGGCTACAATTTTAGTGCCTGGTGGAGAAGGCTCAAAGTATCTAATGACCCACTCCTGCTCCTCAGTCCCATGTTCCTGTGTTCCATTCAGCCCCTCAAACTTGCTAGACAGGAGCAGTTGGAGGTTACTTACTCCTATAACCTGTTGCGCAGAAACACATGAGACATTTCAGCCCCCTCTGTACTGTCCCACACGGTTTGAAGTGAATTGGGAAATGTAATTGGAAAACCCAGGCTGGGTATGAAAGAGGCCCCTCATCTCTCTTCACAGAGCTTTCCCTCTCTGCAACTTGTGCTTCATTTGTTGGTCATGTTGTAGACCCAGATTCACTGTGAATACAGCCCCCATACCTCACTCAGGGATGGCTCACAAAATCCTCTGGTCTCCCTGTCTGCAACATTCAATAACAGAACATTAATGAAAATAACACCCACCAACTTTCCAATAACAGAATGGGAGAACATCAGAAACAGGGGCATGTTGTTCACCCCCCAAGCCTGCCTTGCCCTTCTTTAAGATCATGACTGATCTGCTCTTGGTCTCAAATCCTCTTTCATATCCAATTCTTCATAGCCCTCAACTCTCTGACAGGTCAATTTCCATCTACCTCATCTTCAAATACGTTCAGTCATCTAGCTCCCCGAACACCCTTGAGGAGAGAAATCTTGACATTCAATCCCACCTGTTTGAAGAAAACTCTTGCTGCTCCTATATCATGGCTTATTGATATGAACAAAAGAGATTGAGACAAGGGTTCAGGTAAAAATGACTGGCCCTGATATCAAGGCAGTGGTTGACATCTGTTGACATCAAGGAACTGGACTTATTGGGAATCAGATCAAACTCTCCAGTGTTTGGTGTCAAACATGGCACAAAGCAAGATGTTCATCATCTCTGTCCTGGGTCACCTCTGTGGGAGATTCTCAGGGTAGCTTCATCTTCACAAACATCTTCAGCTGCTTCATCAATGTCTCCCCGCCCCCACCCTCCCCACCATAAGATCAGAACTGGGGATGGTCGCTGAAGATTCAACAATGTTCAGAACGTTTTGTCCCCCGTCAGCTCCTGAATTGGTCTGTGTCCATGTGCAGCAAGACCCAGGCTCCATTCAGGCTTGTGCTGTTAAAGTATCAGTAACATTCATGTAACAGCACTGCCTGACACTGCACATTCCCACAGTAAAATAAGAATTCATTCATCACCTAACACTGGTTTCACAGGAATATGAGGAAGCCATTCAGCCCATTGACACTATTGGAGAAGAACAGGGACAGCCCATTCAGTGCCTCCAGCCTATTACTCAGGAAGAGAAGGAGTCTAGTGTGATGGACCACACCAGAGCCCCTCGAAAATATTTGACGGCAATAGCCTAGACTCGAATGTTTTCTTATTTTAAAGGAAATGTAAAGTGTCTGTTCCAGATGCAATGTGACTGGTCAGACTACTCGGTGTGAAGCAAAACACCATCTACTTAAACACGAAAGAAGAAATAAAACCACAGAAAGAGGAATTTAGAATAACGTAATTCTATTGGATAGTTTAACAGAATAATAGATCTAGGAACTATTACTAATGAAATATTCCAATATAGGGAAATCCCATAAACACAGCCCTTGGCAAAAAGGAATATTCAGACACAGAATGTCACAAATATTTCTCCAATCCAGGAATTAAAAACAGCATCAAGAGAACTTTCAGAGAGGGTAGCAACCAGGAAACATTCACTGAAGTTTCCAACTCTGTGGCGACCCCAATAGTTTCTGATGTCACTGAGAAACCAAAACCCAAAGATCCTAATCTGTGAGAGCTGTCCACACTCATTCAGGCTGCATTAAAATTAACCTAAGGCCTCCCTCGCTGTTTACTCAAGTGGTCTTAACTACCCAGCTTGGTAATGATCGTTCAATCTCTCTCATAAAAGAAACCCCGACCAAATAACCTCTTAAAGCTGCAGTATTGTCATACTAGTCAGTACAATGAGCTGTCAAACAGGAACCAGGGGTAACCCAGTCAGGCCCTTGGCCCTATCCAATTGGACGAGGAAGAAGCCAGTCAGTCCCTTGAGTCACTTACACAGGAACAGTAGGAGGCCATTCCCACCTCAATGCACTTACACGGGGGCAGAATGAGGGAATTGATGCTGATTCCTGATGAATGTCTTATGCCCAATACGTCGATTCACCTGCTTCAAGGATGCTGCCTGACCTGCTGTGCTTTTCCAGCAATCGACTCTCTACTCTGATCTCCAGCATCAGCAGTCCTCACTGTCTCTTAATTGATGCTCTAACATGATGCAGAAGCTGCACAGACAGACTGCTCCACGTTGTTCCTCCTGGCTCCGTTGCTCATGATACACATGTGGGACTTTAACGTGGTTTTCTAGTGGTGAGGAGGGAAGACATATGCCTAGTGCAAAGTCTCAAGAAGGCATCTTCCATCTCCAAGAAGACAGCCTGGTGTTCTCTATGTAGGGCGGAAGCTGGTGGGAATGGCTACCTGTTTCAGATGGAAGATATTGTGGCTGCTATTGGGGATTGTGAACAACCTGACGTTCAGTACAGGGTTCACACACCGACTGCACAATAACGTGGGGAGAGTTAGTAAAGGCATATAAACTATTAGGAAAGTCACGTTAGACTGATGAATGGATGCTCTCAGTTCAAATAATGGTGATCTTCTTCATGTTGACCTTGTCTAGTGCATGTCCTGTTCAGTGTAACCTGTATGCCTTACTCTGTCCAAGTATATTTCCACCCTATGATCTGTCTGACCATGCTTACTATGATCTGCCTCCACTGCTCATAAATAACGTGTTTCCCTGTACTGAGGTGCACGTGACAATAAATCAAACCAATCAATCCTGGGTTAAGTATGGAATTTCTCTCCCTGTCAATGTCTATTTTGGAAATAAGTGATCGCTGCCACTCCTCGTGTTTCAGCGTCACCATTTCTTCATCTCTAACAGCACTACAGATTAAACACTCAGCTTCTTCACTCTATCCTCATGTTACCATCACCCGTGTCTGTGGTAAGGAGATCATTCCTTACAAAGGAGATCAAATCTGTACAGAGTGCCCCTAATGCTCTCTCAGCAAGGCTCTGCAACAGCAGGAAGATGGCTTTACTTATGTATTCGAATCATCTTACAATGAAGCACAGCATACCATTGACTGCACCCATTACTTACACAGGGTTTGATTCAGAGCAGTCAGCATAGACTTGTGATTGGGAGATCAATTCCCAAATTTCTTAGAGTCCTCTGGTGAAGTGACCAAGAATGTTGAGGAGGACAGTGTGGTAAATGTAGTCACTATGGATTTCAGTAAGGCCTTTGATAAGGTTTTACATGGCAGGCTGCTCTGGAATGTTCCATCACGTAGAATATTGGGGGAACTGGCCAATTGGATACACAGTTGGCTTGTTGATGGGAAGCAGAGGGTTTAGTGGAAGGATGCTTGTTAGACTGGAGGTTGGGTTCATAGCTGTTTGTTATCTATGATTTGGTTGAGAACGTACAAGGTATGATTAGTAAGTTTGCAGATGACACTAAAATAAGTGGGAGCATGATCAGTGAGGAAGTTTCTCAGAAATTGCAGCAGGACCTTAATCAGGTGGGCAAGTGGGCTGAGAAATGGCAAATGGAATTTAATATAGATGTGTGAGGTCTTGCAGCGAGGAATCTCAAATCAAGGTAGGAGTCTCATGGTGAATGGGCGGGCCTTATGGGGTGTAGTGGGCAGAGAGACCTTGGAATTCAGGTGCAAAGTTCCCTGAGAGTGGAGTCACAGGTAGACAGGCCAGTGAAGAAGGCTTTTGACACACTGGCCTTCATCAGGCAGGACATTGAGTATAGAAGTTGGGAATTTATGTTACAGTTACACAGGACTTTGGTAAGGCCGCACTTGGAGTATTGTGTTCAGTTTTGTCAACTTGTTATAGGGAGGATATAATGAAATTAGAGAGAGTGTAGAAGAAATTTACAAAGACGTTGCCGGGACCCAATGGTCTGAGTTATAGGGAGAGGTTGGACAAGCTCGGAACTTTTCTTCAGAGTGTAGGAGACTGAGGGGGGACCTTATAGAGCTGTATAAGATCATGAGGGACATGGATAGGGTGAATGCTCTCAGTCTTTCTCCAAAGGTTAGAGAATCGAGGGGAGATCAGTTTAAGGTTAAAGCAGAAGGAATAAAATGGAACCTGAGGGGCCACTTCTTTACACAGAGGGCTGGGTTGTGGATGAGTTGCCAGCAGATGTGGCTGAGGGGGGGGGGGGTGTATTAACAACATTTCAAAAGCATAGAACATAGAACATAGAAAAGTACAGCGCAGTACAGGCCCTTCGGCCCTCGATGTTGCGCCGACCGAAGCCTACCTAACCTACACTTGCCCGATAACCTCCATATGCTTGTCCAATGCCCGCTTAAATGACCATAAAGAGGGAGAGTCCACCACTGCTACTGGCAGGATATTCCATGAACTCACACCCCGCTGAGTAAAAAATCTACCCCTAACATCTGTCCCATACCTACCACCCCTTAATTTAATGCTGTGTCCCCTAGTAACAGCTGACTTCATTAGCGGAAAAAGGTTCTCACTGTCAACCCTATCTAAACCCCTAATCATCTTGTACACCTCTATCAAATCACCCCAAAACCTTCTTTTCTGCAATGAGAACAGCCCCAAGTGCCTCAGCCTTTCCTCATACGATCTTCCTACCATACCAGGCAACATCCTGGTAAACCTCCTCTGCACTCGTTCCAATGCCTCCACATCCTTCCTATAGTATGGCGACCAAAACTGCACACAATACTCCAGATGAGGCCGCACCAGAGTCTTATACAACTGCAACATGACCTCAGGACTCCGGAACTCAATTCCTCTACCAATAAAGCCCAGTACGCCATAAGCCTTCTTCACTGCACTATTTACCTGGGTGGCAACTTTCAGAGACCTGTGTACATGGACACCAAGATCCCTCTTCTCATCCACACTACCAAGTAGTCTACCATTAGCCCAGTAATCCATCTTCTTGTTACTCCTACCAAAGTGAATGACTTCACACTTAGCTACATTGAATTCCATTTGCCACCTTACTGCCCAGCTCTGCAACTTATCTATATCCCGCTGTAACCTGCCACATCCTTCTTCACAGTCCTCCACTCCACCGACTTTCATATCATCCGCAAACTTGCTCACCCAGCCTTCAAGCCCCTCCTCCAGGTCATTTATAAAAATGACAAACAGCAATGGTCCCAAAACAGATCCTTGTGGAACACCGCTAGTAACTGCGCTCCAAGATGAACCTATACCATCAACTACTACACTCTGTCTCCTTCCAGCCAGCCAATTCCTAATCCAAACCTCTAATGCACCCTCAATGCCATAACTCCGTCGTTTTTGCTTTAGCCTGCCATGGGGTACCTTATCGAACGCCTTGCTAAAATCCATATACACCACATCTACTGCTTTCCCCTCGTCCACCTCCTTAGTCACCTTCTCGAAGAATTCAATAAAGTTTGTGAGGCACGACCTGCCGTTCACAAAACCATGCTGGCTATCCTTGATCACATTATTCCTATCCAGATGTTCATAAATCCTATCCCTTACAATTCTCTCTAAGACTTTCCCCACAACAGAAGTGAGACTCACTGGCCTATAGTTACTCGGTCTGTCCCTGCTCCCCTTCTTGAACAAGGGGACCACATTCGCTATCCTCCAGTCTTCTGGCACTATTCCCGTAGACAACGACGACATAAAAATCAAGGCCAATGGCTCCGCTATCTCCTCCCGAGCTTCCCAGAGGATCCTAGGATAAATGCCATCAGGCCCAGGGGACTTATCTATTTTCATCCTTTTCAGTATTCCCCAGACCTCTTCCCTACGTACCTCAAGGCCATCCCTTCTAATCACTTGCGACTCAATATTCACATCAGCAACAGTGTCCTTTGGATAAATATGTGGATAGGAAAGGACTTGAAGCATATGGGCCAACTGCAGGGAAATGGGGTTAGTGTGAATGGACATTTACAAGGTGGAGTCAAATCCCTTTGTTAATTAAAACCAAACACCCAGAAAAGCTCGCCTCACGTCGTAATCTGTTAAAATATGAGTGACACAGATCTCCTACATTCCACTATTTAAACAAATATTAGCAAGTTAGTTTCTTAACTTTAATAGTGAACACTAAACAACAACTATTCACAAATACAAGCCCCTCTTTTCTTAACTACTTACTATCTGACTCCAACTCTTTAAAAAAAAATACTGTTCTAACAACCTACATATTAAACGTTACAATCTCAAGACCACACAGTCTCTATCTTCCCCGCTGTGTTCACTCTTTCAGCTGCTGGTGTCCCTTTATCATGTTTTATTTTTAATGCAAGTATGTTTTACATGAACATGTGTCTTTGATAGAGAGTGTTTGAGATGGTCAGTTAGCATTCCTGCTCTACAGCAGTTGCTCTATGTTGGATGGCAGCGGCTCTCCCTCTATTTTCAAAATGCTGGGTTTATTTACTTCCCATGATACAATAATTCTCATAATTTGATTGATTTCCAGGTGTACGAACAATAATATTCAAATTCGATTGGCTTCTGATATTATGAGCATTATTTAAAGTCTTTGATTGCAGTTGATTGCTGTCAAAACAGCAACCAAAACTCAGGCTTCCATTTCCCAGTTAATTGTTACATTTGGAACAGTCTGACCATTAGCTGGCATCTGTGGCTGTACTTTCGATTCAGCAAAATCCGTCCTATCTTAAAGTGAACAGACATTGATTAGATTCCAGGCAGTAACACACGCCGGGCTATCTGTTATTCGGCATACTAACCTCCTTGAACCCCTCGATTAGATTCCAGGCCGTAACTCACTCTGAGCTATCTGTTATTCTGTATATAACCCACCCTGAACACCTCAATTCGATTCCAGGCTGAAAATCACTCCGGGGTATCCGCTATTCTGTTTATAAACCACTCTGAACCCCTCAATTAGATTCCAGGCTGTAACTCAGTCCAGAGTATCTGTTATTCTGCATATAAACCACCCTGAAACCCTCAATTAGATTCCAGGCTGTAACTCACTCTGGGCTACCTGTTGTTCTGTGTATAAACCTCCCTGAACCCCTCAATTCGATTCCAGGCTGTAACTCACTCTGGGCTACCTGTTATTCTGTATATAAACCACTCTGAACCCCTTGATTCGATTCCAGGCAGTAACTTCCTGTCAGGGTTGAAAGGGAAGGCTGGTAGTTATAGAGAATGCTGGCTGACTAAAGAAATTGACGGTTTGGTTCAGAAAAAGAAGGAAGCATATGCCAGGTATAGACAGGATAGATCCTAACCCATGTCCATGGATTCCAGGCTGTAACACACTCCAGGCTATCTGTTATTCTGAATATAAACCACCCTGAACCCCTTGATTAGATTCCAGATTGTAACTCACTCTGGGGTATCTGGTATTCTGTATATTAACCACCCGAAACTCTCGATTAGATTCCAGTCTGGAACTCACTCCGGGCTATCTGTTATTTTGTATATAACCCACCCTGAACGAATTGATTTGATTTCACTTCCTGACATGTTAAGCTCATGTTTCTAACACAATCTAATCTCAATAATGATCAATGTATCACTGGTCCTCCTATCTGCTAGCACTACCATCATGTTAACTTTCTGATGTTTATGTACATGATTACCTGTAGCAGTGAGGCGCAGGTAGACAGAATGGTGCTGAACACATTTGGCACATTTGCCTAAATCAGTCAGAGCATTGAGTATAGGAGTTGTGGTGGTATGGTGCATCTGTACAAGATGTTGGTGAGACCACTTTAAGAATACTGTGTACAACTCGGTTTTCTGCAGAAATGACTTACACGGATGTTCCAGGACTGGAGGCTTGAGCTATTGGGAGAGGCTGATTACGTTGAGGTGTTGCCCCCTGGAGTGTCAGAGGTTGAGAGGCAACCTTAAAGAGGTTTATAAAATCATCAGGGGCATGGATATTCTGAACAGCCATGTTCTACTCGCAAGGATAGGGGAATCCAGAACAAGACAGCATAGGTTGGAGGGGAGAGGGCAAATGATTTAGAAGGGACCTGAAGGTAAATATTTCACGCAGAGACTGATGTGTGTACAGAAAGTGCAGTCAGAGGAAGTGGTCAAGGCGGGTACAATCACAGGAGGATTATTGGCCAAATACTGGCAAATGGGACGAAATCAGATTTGATAACTGATCGGAGTGAACAGAATGGATTAATGGGTCTGTTTCCATTCTGCCTGACTCTCTGATTCTATAAGAGGGATGACAAATAATTCTGAAAGGACCTTTCCAGTCAGAATTCTCTTCAGTGGAAGGTTATCGTTTCTCTATGTTCACA
This sequence comes from Chiloscyllium punctatum, assembly GCF_047496795.1. Taxonomy (NCBI): domain Eukaryota; kingdom Metazoa; phylum Chordata; class Chondrichthyes; order Orectolobiformes; family Hemiscylliidae; genus Chiloscyllium; species Chiloscyllium punctatum. Next base: position 19,813,463 of record NC_092769.1, read on the forward strand.
TTGATTGAAAGCTGCGTTAGTTAAATATTTGACAGAGAAGTGAGTCATGCACAATGGGACACAGACAGGAAAGTGGGGCTGAGACCACAACCTGATCAGCTACAATTTTAGTGCCTGGTGGAGAAGGCTCAAAGTATCTAATGACCCACTCCTGCTCCTCAGTCCCATGTTCCTGTGTTCCATTCAGCCCCTCAAACCTGCTAGACAGGAGCAGTTGGAGGTTACTTACTCCTATAATATGTTGCACAGAAACACAGGAGACCATTCAGCCCCTCAGTACTGTCCCACGCGGTTTGAAGTGAGTTGGGAAATGTAATTGGAAAACCCAGGCTGGGTACGAAAGAGACCCCTCATCTCTCTTCACAGAGCTTCCCTTCTCTGTAACTTGTGCTTCATTTGTTAGTTATGTTGTACACTCAGGTTCAGTGTGAATACAGCCGCCCCCCGCCTCCCCCATACCTCACTCAGGGATGGCTCACAAAATCCTCTGGTCTCCCTGTCTGCAACATTCAAAAACAGAACATTCATGAAAATAACACCCACTAACTTTCCAATAACAGAATGGGAGAACATCAGAAACAGGGGCATGTTGTTCACTCCCCAAGCCTGCCTTGCCCTTCTTTAAGATCATGACTGATCTGCTCTTCGTCTCAAATTTTCTTTCATATCCAATTCTTCATAGCCCTCAACTCTCTGACAGGTTAATGTCCATACACCTCCTCTTCAAATACGTTCAGTCATCTATCTCCCCGAACACCCTTGAGGAGTGAAATCCTGACATTCAATCCCACCTGTTTGAAGAAAACACTTGCTGCTCCTATATCATGGCCTATTGATGTGAACAAAAGAGATTGAGACAAGGGTTCAGGTAATAATGACTGGCCCCGATATGAAGGCAGTGGTTGACTTCTGTTGACATCAAGGAGCTTAACAAATCTGAACTTAATGTGAATCAGAGTAACCTCTCCAGTGTTTGGGGTCAAACATGGCACAAAGGAAGATGGTCATCATCTCAGTCCTGGGTCACCTCTGTGCGAGATCCTCAGGGGAGCTTCCTCTTCACAAACACCTTCAGCTGCTTCATCAATGTCTCCCCGCCCCCACCCTCCCCACCATAAGATCAGAACTGGGGATGGTCGCTGAAGATTCCACAATGTTCAGAACATTTTGTCCCCCGTCAACTCCTGAACTGGTCTTTTTCCATGTGTAGCAGGATCCAGACTCCATTGAGACTTGTGTTGTTAAATGGTCCGTAACATTCATGTAACAGCACTGGCGGGCACTGCACATTGCCACAGTAAAATAAGAGTTCATTCAATACCTCACGCTGGTTTCACAGTAATATGAGGAAGTCATTCAGCCATAGACACTATTGGAGATGAACAGGGACAGCCCATTCAGTGCCTCCAACCTATTACTCAGGAAGAGAAGGAGTCTAGTGTGAAGGGCCACACCAGAGCTCCTCGAAAGTATTTGACGGCAATAGCCTAGAGTCTAATGTTTTCACATTTTAAAGGAAATGCAAAGTGTCTGTTCCAGATGCAATGTGAATGGTCAAACTACTCGGTGAAGCAAAACACTATCTACTTAAACACGAAAGAGAAAATGAAACCAAAGAAAGAGGAATTTAGCATAACGTAATTCTATTGGACAGTTTAACAGAATAATAGATCTAGGAACTATTACTAATGAACTGTTCCAATATAGGGAAATCCCATAAACACAGCCCTTGGCAAAAAGGAATATTCAGACACAGAATGTCACAAATATTTCTCCAATCCAGGAATTAAAAACAGCATCAAGAGAAATTTCAGAGAGGGTATCAACCAGGAGACCTTCACTGAAGCTTCCAACTCTGTGGAGACCCCAATAGTTTCTGATGTCACTGAGAAACCAAAACCCAGAGATCCTAATCTGTGAGAGCTGGCCACACCCATTCAGGCTGCATTAAAATAAACACAAGGCCTCCCTAGCTGTTACTCAAGTGGTCTTTACTACCCAGCTTGGTAACGATCGTTCAATCTCTCTCTTAAAAGAAACACGGACAAAATAACCTCTTAAAGATGCAACATTGTCACACTAGTAAGTACAATGAGCTGTCAAACAGGAACCAGGGGTAACCCAGTCAGGCCCTTGGCCCTGTCCAATCGGACGAGGTTGAAGCCAATCTCTCCCTTGAGCCCCTTATACAGGAACAGTAGGAGGCCATTCCCACCTCAATGCACTTACACAGGGGCAGAATGACGTAAGTTTTGCTGATTCCTGATGCTGCCTGACCCGCTGTGCTTTTCCAGCAATTGATGCTCTACTCTGATCTCCAGCATCGGCAGTCTTATGTGTCTCCTAATTGATGCTCTAACATGATAAACAAGTGGAGCAGAGGCTGCACAGACAGACTGCTCCACATTGTTCCTCTTGGCTCTGTTGCTCATGATACACATGTGGGACTTTAATGTGGTTTTCTAGTGGTGAAGAGGGAAGCCATATATCTTGTGTGAAGTCTCAAGAAGGCATCTTCGATCTCCGAGAAGCCAGCCTGGTGTTCTCTATGTAGGGCGGAAGTTATTGGGAATGGATACCTGTTTTAGACGGAGGTATTCTGGCTGCTGTTGGGGATTGTAATTAACCTGACGTTCAGTACAGGGTTCACTCACCGACTGCACAGTGACGTGGGGAGAGTTAATTAAGACATATAAACTATTAGGAAAGTCACGTTAGACTGATGAATGGACTCTCTAAGTTCAAATAATGCTGATCTTGTTCATGTTGACATTGTTTAGGGCACGTCCTGTTCAGTGTAACCTGTATGCCTTACTCTGTCCAAGTCTATTTCCACCCTATGATCTGTCTGGCCATGCTTACTATGATCTGCCTCCACTGCTCATAAATAAAGTGTTTCCCTGTACTGGGGTACACGTGACAATAAATCAAACCAATCAATCCTGGGTAAAGTATGGAATTTCTCTCCCTGTCAATGTCTATTTTGGAAATAAGTGATCGCTGCCACTCCTCGTGTCTCAGCGTCACCATTTCTTCATCTCTCACAGCTCTACAGATTAAACACTCAGCTTCTTCACTCTATCCTCATGTTACCATCACCCGTGTCTGTGGTAAGGAGATCATTCCTTACAAAGGAGATCAAATCTGCACAGAGTGCCCCAAATGCTCTCTCAGCAAGGTTCTACAACAGCAGGAAGATGGATTTACTTATGTACTTGAATCATCTTACAATGAAGGACAGCATACCATTGACTGCACCCATTACGTACACAGGATTTGATTCGAAGCAGTCAGCATAGACTTGCGAGTGGCAGATCATGCTTCCCAAATTTCTTAAAGTCCTTTGATGAAGTTACCAGGATGTTTGATGAGGGCAGAATGGTAGATGTAGTCTCTGTGGATTTCAGTAAGGCCTTTGATAAGGTTCCACACGGCAGCTGCTCAGGAAGGTAACATCTCGTAGAATGCGGGGGGAACTGGCCAATTGGAGACACAGTTGGCTTGATGGTAGGAAGCAGAGGGTTGAGTGGAAGGTTGTTTGTCAGACCGGAGGCTTGGTCCATTGCTGTTTGTTATCTATGATTTGGTTGAGAATGTACAAGTTATGATTAGTAAGTTTGCAGAAGACACTAAAGTAAGTGGGAGCATGGTCAGTGAGGAAGTTTATCAGAAATTGCAGCAGGACCTTAATCAGGTGGGAAAGTGGGCCGAGAAATGGCAAATGGAATTTAATATCGATGCGTGATTTCTTACATTTTGGGAACTCAAATCAAGGTAGGAGTCTCATGTTGAATGGGAGGATCTTCAAGGGTGTAATGGGCAGAGAGACCTTGGAGTTCAGGTGCACGGTTCTCTGAGAGTGGAGTCACAGGTAGACAGGGCAGTGAAGAAGGCTTTTGGCACATTGGCCTTCATCAGGGAGGATATTGTGTATAGAAGTTGGGAATTTATGTTGCAGTTACACAGGACTTTGGTAAGTCCGCACTTGGAGTATTGTGTTCAGTTTTGTCACGTTGTTATAGGGAGGATGCTATTAAATTAGAAAGAATGCAGAAGAAATTTACAAAGACGTTCCCAGGACCCAATGGTCTGAGTTATAGGGAGAGTTTGGACAAGCTAGGACCTTTTCTTGAGCATGTAGGAAACTGAGGGAGTCCTTATAGAGCTGAATCAGATCATGATGGTGGGGTTAATGCTCTCAGTCTTTTTCCAAGGTTTAGAGAATCGAGGACGAGAGAGGATCAGTTTAAGGTTAAAGGGGAAGGAATAACAGGGAACTTGAGGGGCCAGTTCTTTACACAGAGGGCTGGTCCGTGGATGAGCTGCCCGCAGGTGTGGTTGAAGGAGATACATTAACAACATTTCAAAAGCATTTGGATAAATATGTTGATAGGAAAGGACTGGAAGGATATGGGCCAACTGCAGGGAATTGGGGTTAGCGTGGATGGACATTTACAAGGTAGAGTGGAAACCCCTCTGTAAATTAAACCCAAACACCCAGAAAAGCTCGCCCCACCTTGTAATCTGTTAAAATATGAGTGATACAGATCTCCTACATTCCACTATTTAAACAAAAATTAACAAGTTAGTGTCTTAACCTTAATAGTGAACACTAAACAACAACTATTCACAATTACAAGCTCCTCTTTTCTTAGCTACTTACTATCTGACTCCAACTCTGTAAAAATATTCTGTTCCAACAACCCACATATCAAACATTACAATCTCAAGACCACACAGTCTCTATCTTCTCCGCTGTGTTCACTCTTCCAGCTGCTGATCTCCCTGGGTCATGTTTTTTTCTATTGCAAGTAGGTTTACATGAACATGTATCTTTGATAGAGAGTGTTTGAGATGGTCAGTTAGCACTCCTGCTCTACAGCAGTTACTCTGCTGTTGGATGGCAATGGCTCTCCCTCTAGTGTTCAAATGCTGGGTTTATATAGTCCCCATGATACAACAATTCTCATAACTTGATTGCTTTCCAGATGTCCAAACAATAATATTCAAGTTCCGTTGGCTTCTGGTATCCTGATCATTATTTAAACTCTTTGGTTGTATTTGAATTATTGTGAAAACAGCAACCAAAACTCAGGTCTCCATTTCCCAGCTAATTGTGACATATGGAACAATCTGACATTTAGCTGGCATCGGTGCTGTACTTTGTATTCAACAAAACCCGTTCTATTTTAAAGTGCCCATACATACTTTCGGCTTCATAAGACCTCCCTTCTTCAGAAAAAAAAAAATTAACCATCAGAATGAAACGATGGCTTCGTTTCTTTTCCTCTAATTCTTAATCCCATTATGATGAAATACAAAAGTATTAATCTCAGTTATGTCATTGATATTAATTTTGTACACCTATTTAAACTGGAATAAGTCAAATCTTATCTAAACTTTTTCCTTTAAATCCGCGATAACACATCTGCTATCACATTTTAGGGTCCATAGCATGTACATTTTGTAAATTTAAAGTTGGTGTGATACGACCCCAATGAAATCCTCTCATATTCTGGTCTTTAAATATTCCAAAAAACGTGAGAGGTTTGTCGTTGTCCACAACCATCTCCGACAATTTATTTGTCACATAAACATTGAAATATTGTCAGGTCAGTGCAAAACTTAATCATTATTTTTCAATAATGGAGAATGTTGTATTTTTCTTTCTGGTGGATATTGTGTTTTTTCGACAAGTAGCCAATTAGCCATTCAAATCCATCATAACCTTTCTGTATCAATACATCTCCAAGCCCTATATCCCTAGAAGCAAATAGAACTTTCAAAGGGTTTCAAAATATTTGGAGTATCTAAAACTGGTGCGGTGATTAATCCTGCTTTAAAATTCTCAAATGCCTCCTGGCATTGTTCTGTCCACCACAATTCTGTGTTCTCCTTTAATAAATCCATCAGTGGTGCCAATACGCTGCTGAAGTTTGGAACAAACTTCCGATAGAATCCACTCAGTTCCAAAAATCGAAGCATCTCTATCTTCGAGGATGGTTGTGGAAATTCCTCAAAGCCCTTTGTCTTTGTGTTCCATGGGGTCAATCTTCCATTTCCAATATAATGTCCCTAGAACGTCACCTCTGCCTTTGCGAATTCTGTTTTCTTTAAGTTTATTACCAAGTTTGCTTCTTGTAATCGTTCAACATGCTCTGCCAACTGTAACATGTGAGCTTTCAATCACTTGCTAATGATCACTACATCATATAGATAAACTACACAATTTGTTCATCTGACCAGCACTCTGTTCCTGAGTCACTAAACATGGCTGTGAAGGGAATTCCTATCACTGGTGGCAATACTAATATGTCATCCCCACAGGAAATCGTCAAAATTTCAGAGTTTGTATCTGCCACATGCTTCATTCTATGCTGTGCCCTTCAGGTGCTGTTCAGCTAACTCACCTCCTCCATCTAATCTCTCCCTCACCTCACATACATAATCCGAGTGTGAGATCTCTGACTTCGGTCCTGTCAATTTATATTCAATTAATTCCAAAGGACCTCTCACTTCAAATATTAACTCAAAGGAAGTAAACTGAGTAGATTTATTTGGGACAAATAATTTTTGTCTAATGGCAAACAATTCAATGAGACACCTTCATTCCAATCATTCCGGTAATCCTGACAGTACACTCTTAATATGGTCTTCAGTGTCTGATGCTAACTTTCCAAGGCTCCCTGGGATTCAGGATGGGATGCCCTTGATTTAAACTGCTGTATGCCTAAGGTATCCCTGACTTCTTTAAACAACTGAGCGGTAAAATGAGACCTTGGTCTGACTGAATCTCTCTGCGGAGCCCACAGTGAGTAAAGAAAGCTACCAACTCCTCCACCTCCCTTTTATCTTCACACTCCATAATAGAATTGCCTTTGGAAATCTGGTAGACACATCCATTATGGCTGGCATTTCCACTTTTATTTTAGATAGGGGAGCTACACAACTCATCATAACCTACGTGAAATGTTCTTCGAATTCAGGAATTGGTAACAAAGGTGCTGGCTTTAGTACTGCCTGTGACTTACCTACCATTTAGAATGTTTGACATGTACATCAAAAAATAACCACGTTCGTGTGCATTCCAGGCCACTAGAAATGCCTCTGTACCTTAACCTGATTCTTCAGTACACCAAGGTGACCCCCTGCCGTTAGTTTATGTGCTACCCGTAACACTGTACGCTACCTCTAACACAATCTGGTGCACTTCGGCCCATTTCCCTTCTGCAATAACCTATCGGGGTCGTCATTTTAATTTTAGCATTCTATCTTTAAGTTAATAATGTTCGACAATATATTGTGATTCCTTTTCTGTGTATATGCATGTGTATGTGTGTGTATATATCTGTTGTAAGTCCATTAGCCTTTCTGGACTAAACACCTCTGCCTGATCCTCTGCCTGTTCAGGTTTTTCCTGCAAACAGGGAGTCAGTTCACTGCACATCAACTCCTTTGGCTTTTTATTTCGGTTTTCCTTCCTGCTCTAATTTATGACAGTGGAATCTTGTTACTATATAGTCTGGAAAAATCCTGGGTATTTTTCTTTTAACTCCCCAATTCCTTAGTTTTCCTTTTGCCTTCTCCAATACAAGGGGTGCCATTTCCACCTTGGATCCTGTTAAATCGTTCACAAGAATAAACTATATTCCTGGAAATGACACTCTGTTACTCACTGTCACTGTTACTTCCCCAACCTTGATTTGTCATTCCATCCTGATGTTACACAAGGGAATACTTAATTTCTAACCCCATTCCACAAATTGTTACGATCTTGATTAATATGTCAGAAAGAGTGAAATTACTTTCATCTCTCACTATTAGAGGCCGAGAGAAAGTGAGGGCTGCAGATGCTGGAGATGAGAGTTGAAAAGTGTGGGGCTGGAAAAGCATAGCCAACCAGGCAGCATCTGAGGGGCAGAAGAGTTGACGTTTCAGGCATAAATCCTTCATCAGGAAAGTAGGGGTGGGGTAAGGGAGGGGGAAGGGGGCAGAGAAATAAATAGGAGGGTGGGAGTGGAACTGGGTGGAAGATAGCTTGGAAGGCGATAGGTAGACGAAGGTGGGGTGTGATGGTGATAGCTCGGAGAGGAGGGTGTTGTGGACAGGTGGGAGGACAACTAGAACCCTCAAACTAGAACCATCATCAACGTTGACTTCACCAAATTCCAAATCTCCTCTCCACCAACCTCTCGCAGATCCAACCATTCAACCTAGCACTGCCCTCGTGAACCGCCCTAACTGGCCAGCTTCCTTCCCACCTACCTACTCCACCCTCCCCTCTGATATATCACTATTACTCCCACCGACATCTTCTTATTGCCTTCCCAGTGACCCTCCCACCAGCTCAGCTACTACCCTCATATTTATCTTTCAGCCCCATTGTCCCCCCACCATGTTCCTGACGATGGGTTACTGCCTGATATTCGATTGTCCTGCTGTTTGGATGCTGCCTGATCTGTTGTGCTTTTCTGGCGCCTCACTTATCAACTATTAGAGACTGAGCAGATCCCGTATCTCACAAAATTATAACTTCTTGTCCTTCTCCCCCTGTTCTTTCTGAGTAAACTTTATCTACAGCGGTGAATTCTTTCAGAGATTAGGTACCGACTCCATACCCAGACCCTGCCTCGGCTATGCACTCTCCTGCAGCTCCTCGGCTCCACTTGGGGTCCCCTTTACCAGTTTCACTAATGCCACTGGGCTTAGCCTCTTCTGCGACATCTTTCCCAAAGTTCCTTCCTTCAACGACCATCACAGTGTGTCCCAGCTTACTTCAATGAAAACACCTTTTCCTCGTGCCCTTCTTAAACCATCGGCACTGTCATATTATGTGTTCCACTCCCTTATACTGAGAACACCTGAGGCTTTTCACCTCCTTTCAACCCCTTTGGGCTTCTTTTTTCACCTGTGGTAAACTATTGTGCGCTACTGTTTGCTTTGTAATGTGTGAACTTCCCTTCTCCCAATTTCTATCCCTCATTGCATATAAATTCTCCCGGAAGCTAAATTTCATCTCATGCACCAATGCATATTTACCTGCCATTTCTGCCACACTTCTCGCTTCTTGAACTTTCTGTTCGTGCACATGAATTCTTACCATCTCTGGAAGTGAGTCTTTAAACTTCTCCAGCAGATTAATCTCCCTTCGAGCCTCACAGGTCTTATCTATTTTTAAGTCCAACACCCATCTAACAAAATGACAGTAGTTAATTCTTTCAAACTTAACATAAGTCTGACCTGGTTCCATCACTATTTTTATGAATCTCTGTCTATATGCTTCTGATACCAATTCATAGCCAATCAAAATAGCCAATTTGACATCTGCATAATCTCTTGATCCCTCATCTGACAGCGCTGTACATACCTCACCAGCTGTGCCCACCAGCTTAGTCTGAACGAGCATTACCCACAAGTTCACTGGACACGTCATCTGCCGAGTCATTTTTTTCAAATGAAATAAAAAAGGTTTTGACATTTTTCTCATCGAAATATGGCAAGGCACTAACATAGTTGTATACATCCCGACGTTCTCCCTTCATCTCAATCCTGTTAATTTAACTTTCTTGTCTAATTCCCAAATTCTGAATCTCAAATTCTCTCTCTCTTTCTTTTTCCTCTCCTTCTCTTTTTTCTCTTTCTGTTTCCGTCTCTTTCTTTATCTTCTAACTTCAGTTGCCATATCTGCAATTTAAGTTTTTTCTAACTCGACTGCAGTTGTCTGTTTCTTTGATACATCAAAGTGCTTGACCAAGTCCATTATAATTTCTGGTTTCCTTTTGTCCCTGGTTAAACCCAATTCCAACCTATTTGCTAATTCTAAAAAATGTCCTGCTTCTGTCTTTCTAAACTTTCTTGGCAAATCTGGGAACCTCTTTAGTAATGTTAAAAGCCATTTCCCTCACTTTTAATTTAAACAACCACAAGTAAACAAAATTAAACAGATTTTCCGACTGGTTTTATTTGAAGATCTAGGTCACTAATTGCAACGTGTTGGAATTTACTGGGACAGTTTGTACCCGAAATCTGTTCAAATCTGTCCAAGTCCCTTACAGCAGGGCCCCAAACTGTAAAGACATCTATTTAGAGCCCTTCTGTTAATTAAAACCACAAACCCAAAAAAGCTCACCTCACCTCGTAATCTGTTAATACATAAGTGACAAAGAACTCCCAAATTCCATTAATAAAAGAAAAATAACAGTTTTTATATATGCAAATTAGCTCGCTGTGCTTGAAGGTTTGTTTTCTGATGATTCGATACTATGACTAGGTAACATCATCAGTGAGAGTCTCTGAGTCTCTGCTGAAGTGCTGGTGGTATGTCGCGCCTCTCTATTTATAGGTCTTGGATTCTTAAGATGGGGGATGTCATTTCCAGTTCTTTTGTTTACAAGAGAATGTAGACAGGATCTAAATTGATGCGTTTATTGATGGACTTCTGTTCAGACTGCTATTCCTCTAAGAACATCCTTGCGTGTCTTAGCATGTGTGTGCATTGTCCCAATCAAAGTGGTGCCCTTCTTTGCCTGTGTGTATGGAACATAGTGATAATGGGTCATGTCTTTTGGTGGCCAGCTGGTGCTCGTGTATCCTGGTAACATGACAACAGGACCATTTCAATGGCGGAAAATGATTTTATATACATTGTTTAATGAATGTGTGTGTGCAGATATGTAACATTTTTCATATGTGCACAACACATTCTAAATGAAAAACGGAGACACACGAAAAGTGATGCATATGATGTATAAAATTTATAAAACATTATTGGATCCTCATCTAAAGTGATATGTTTCCCCTTCTCTCAACGTTCCCTTCTTTTCGAGAATTCTCCACTCCAATCTCTCCTTCTTATCAGGATGTGTTATAAATTCTTACTTCTGGTGTCCCAAATTATTTCAGTTAATCCCCTTTCTACCAGAATTCAATATATTGGCCTGTTGGGTTCTATTCAAAGCTAGTGTCTGTCATATTATTGGAGATAAAAAGTCTGGCATCAGAGCCAGCATTTGAACACATTACTCTGTTGTCCATGCACTATACAAAGGACCACAGCACACAGGAATTGGCAAAACATTGAGGGATGTACATCTAATTCTTTCAATGATCTAGTTTTCTCATTTTTCACATTTCCTCATCTATGTTGTCGCACTCTTTCTCTCTTTGTATCTAGTTAAGAAATTTACCAATTATTCTTTGCGTCCCTTCTCTCAAAGCTCCTTCTTTCGGTTTATGTCTATTGCTCTCTTCCAGATGTAATGTGGTTATAATTGAGCAATGTAACTGCAAAGACATTCAGGAGGAGCTGGCCAGAGTTAATTGGAAAGGGAGCTGAGCAGGGCAGACCATGGAGCAGCAAAAGCAGGAATTTCTGTGGGTATTTCGGCGGATATCAGAAATTCTCCCAAAGGAGATAAAACATACTTAATGCAGGACAAGGCAGCCATGAGTGATAAGACATCACACCAAAAGAGGAAACATACAATATGGTGAAGATGATTGGGAATCCAGAGAATTCATTGGCTCGGAAACTACATAACGCTGGCATCACTGACACTACAGAGTTCTTAATCATGGTCAGGGAGAGAAACAGAGGAAACACATTCACTTTAAACACAGAAGATGTTATTACTCAAGGAAAAAAATTGAGGTGAATTAAACAATTGAACTAAAATCAGTTACTTGGTTTTGCAGAATGTGTCAGATTGAAAGCCTGATCCGGGGAGAGACCCTCAGGAGAATGCAAGTATGAAAATGGAAGTGTTACCACACCAGAAACCAGAGTAGGTCACTGAGTATATGACTGATGGGTGAATGGGTCTCGATGTGAACTAAGGGACAGACAGCAGAATTGCATTGCAGATATTGCAGCTCAAAACTGCGCATTTATGTAGTGCTGTAGACTACATCAGCATTCAACCACAACCTGTAACTTTTAGCCTCGAATAACTTCCTCAGTCTGCCATTACCATCAATACGATCTATGTTTCAGTAATGACTGTGAGTGAACATGACTGGGTCAGAACCACGTGAACCTAAACCTGATGCTAACCCATTAATGCTACCACATTTGACCAACAGATCTGATCGAAGCTCCACAATCCTGTCACATTCTGTCATAAATGGTGATGGATGATTAAACAAATGACAGAGGAAAGGGCTCCACAAATATCCCCATCCTCAGTGATCGAACAGCTCTGCACATCAGTGTAAAAGACCAGGATGTGGTGTCTGCACCACCCTCAGCCAGAAGTGTGGAGTTGATGATCCACCTCACCCTCGCCATGATAGCCACAGAATCACAGATGCTCGTCTTCAACCAATTCAATTTGCTGTTCGTGACATGAAGAAACAGCTGAACACAGTACGTACAAAAAAGGCAATGGTCCCTGACACGATTCCTGTAATAGGACTGAAGACTTGTGCTGCACAACAAGCCGTGTCCCTGGGGAAGCTCTTTCATTCCAGATCCAACTCTGACATCTCCCTGGTAATGTGGAAAATTACTCAACTATGTCCAGTTCCTAAGAGGATTATAATTACAATCTGGCCAGTTACCTCCCCCTCAGACCCACCTCGACAGTCAAATTGGTGGGAGTTCTTTTTGACAGAGTTATTAAGCAGCACAGGAATAACCTGCTCAGTATGATTTCTGATAGGTCCCCATGTAGATATGGTGCTGCTGTGGAAAGGTCACTGGATTACTAATCCAGACCAGGCTAATGCTCTGGCAGCTGGTGGAAGTTAAACACAATTGACAAAATATTAAGATGCAAAATCTGGTGTCCGTAAATAGTGACCTTCAAGCCAATGTCGATTGTACACACCAATTTGCTTCACAAATGTCCTTTCAGGAAGTGAATCTCCCGTGTTTTCCTGGTCTGGCCTAAACGTGACTGCAGACACAGAGACATGTGATAAACTTTGCAATGGTCTCTGAATCCGCCAAACAAGACATTCTATTGTATCAAACTGTTCCGAGGTCTAAAGGATAAAACCAGACAGGACACCCGGCCCCAGCCTCAGTATCGGAAAAAGGGAATGAGAAACACAGTCATGTTGACCCTGCAGAGACCTCCATCCTAACATCTGAGAGCTTGTGATTAACCTTGGGAAGCTATAAAGTAGGAAGTGCAGTAGTCCATTTGGTCTGTCGAGTTTGCTACCCAATTCAATATAATGATACCTGACCCTTTATTTCCACACCGTTTTCCTCCTCTCCCACCATTCCTTTACTGTCTCTAAATCCTTATTTATATTCAGTGTCTTGGCTTTCAGGTTCGAGTGCATTCCTCAGGTTCACCAGTCACTGAGTGCAGACATTTATTGTCATCTCATTGCAGAATGGTCTGTCTGTACCTAATACTATGGACCCTTGTTTGAGACACCACAGCCAGGGGAATTATCATCCCTGCTTCCAATCCGTCTCACCCTGTCAGAGCTTTATATATCTCATTGAGATCTCCACCCATTTTCCTAAACCCCATGGAATACAGGCTCAGTCGCCCCAAACTCTGCTCCCACAACAAGCCTGTCATCCCAGAGATCAGTCTTGTCATCCTTCACTGCTCTCCCTCAATGTCAGGTTTGTCCTTTATTATGTACTGAGACCAAATCTGCACAGAATACTGCACAGTGTTTGAGATAGGGTCTCACCAAAGCCCTCTACAGCTGCAGTAAGACACGCTTACCCCTGGACTCAAATCCCCCTGAAATGAAGGTCAGTTGATCTTCCTAACTGCATTCTGCTCCTGCAATATTGCTTTCAGTGACTGGTCTACAGGGAGATCCAGATCCTTTGCAATGTTACAGCTCCCCACTTGGTAGGTCTATGTACACTGGGCAGTGTGTGAATGCCATTCCCAGAATTCCCTTGTCGGTTCAGACCTCACTGTGCTGCAGGGACCTCGAAGGGCCGCGCAGAAGGAAAAACAAAAAGGCCCATACGTTGCTTTTCAGATCAACATGTTTCAAAAATCCCTTTTCAAACGAAAAGCTGCCAATCTCTTGTTCCCACCAATGGGCACACTGTCACCTCAACCCACCTTGCTCTCCATCTGCCACGTATTTGCCCATTCACTCCACTTGTCTGAGTCACCTTGAAGCTTTTTTACAACCTCCTCACCCACTCGCAATCCAACATCCTTTAGTTCTCTCAGCAGGTTGGTATATATTGTATTTGATTCCTGCAACTAAATGTTTAATGGGCATTGTGAACAACTGGGACCTGAGCACCGATCTCTGTGATATCCCAGAAACCTTCCTCTGTTATTTTTTTAAAATGATATTTATTTCCTGAATCTGGGTGTGACTGGCTGGGCCGGCATTTATTGCCTGTCCCTGGTTGCCCCTTGAGAAGATGGTGGTGAGCTGCCTTGCTGAACCGCCGCAGTCCACTGTGGATTCAGTGACAGTAACACCATTCAATGCCAAGGTGCAGGTTAGATTGTATTTTAGTGGCGATGTTCACGGTCTGACATTTGTGTGACGTGACTATTACTTGCCACTTGTCAGCCTGGATACTGTCCAGATCTTGTTGTATTTGAACATGGACTGCTTCAGTATCTGAGGAGCCACAAATGTTGCAGAAGATTGTGCAATCATTGGCAAACATCTCCACTTCTGACCTTAAAATGGAGGCAAGGTCATTGATGAAGCAGCCCTGAAGATGTTTGGGCCTAGGCCACTGCCCGAGGGACTCCTACAGACTTGCCCTGGAGCTGAGTTGACTGACCTTTATCAACCATGCCCACCTTCCTCCGTGTCAGGTATGATTCTAACCAGCGGGGAGTTTGCCCCTGATACCCATTGATTCCAGATTTGCTAAGGCCCCTTGATAACATACTTGGGCGAAGGCAGCCTTGATTTAAAGGGCTATCACTTTCACCCCACCTCTGGAATTCAGCTCTTTTGTCCATGTTTGAACCACGGTAATGAGGCCAGGAGCTGAGTGGCCCTGGTGGAGCCCAAACTGGGCGTCATTGACCAGGGTATTGCTGGGCAGGTGCTGCTTGAAAGCACTGAGACCTTCCACCACTTTACTGATGATCGAGAGTAGACTGATGCGGTGGTATTGGCCGGATTGGATTTGGTCTGCTTTTTATGTACAGGAGATACTTGGGGTAATTTTCCACGTAATCGGGGAAATGTTGTTGTAACGGTATTGGAACAGCTTGGTGAGGGCAGTGACAAGGTCTGGAGATCAACGTTTCAGTACTATTGCCAGAATGTTGTCAGGGTATGTACCCTCTGGGGTATCCAGTGTCTCCAACTGAATATGGATATCGCGTGGAGTGAATCAAATTGGCTGATGACTGGTAACTGAATTGTTGAGGACCACTAGAGGAGGCCGAGGTGCATCATCCACTCAGCACTTCTGACTGAAGATTGTTGCGAATGCGTGAATGTTATCTTTTGCACTGAAGTGCTGGGCTATTCCATCATTAAGGATGGGGATACTTATGGAATGTCCTCCTCTGTTGACTTGTTTAATTATCCATAATTATTCTCTACTAGAAGTAGAAGGACTGCAGAGCTGAGATCTGCACCGTTGCTTGTGGGATCACTTAGCTCTGTCTATGACGAACTGCTTATGCTGTTTGGCACACAGGTAGTCCTGGTTGGTGACTTCATCAGGCAGACACCTCATTTTCAGGTATTCCCAGTGCTGCTCCTGCCCTCCTGCACACTCCATTGAATCAAGGTTGATCCTCTGGCTTGATGGTAATTGTTGTGAGGGGGATATGCCAGGCCATGAGGTTGTGCTGGAGTACAATTCTGCTGCTATTGATGACGCACAACATATTATCGAAACCCAGACTTGAGCTGCTAGATCTGTTCAAAGTCTGTCCTATTTAGCATGGTGACAGTGCCACCTAAAATGGTGGAGGTTATTCGCAATACGCAAATGTGACTTTATCTCCACAATGACTATGCGGTGGTCACTCTTACCCGATCCTGTCATGGACAGATACTTCTGCAGCTGGCAGATTAGTAAGGCTGTGGTCAAATATGGCTTTTCCCTCTTGTGGGTTCCTTCACCACCTGCCGCAGACAGAGTCGAGAAGTTATATCCTTTCGGACCCAACCAGCTCAATCAGTAATGCTGCTGCTGAACCACTCTTTTTTTGGACATTGACATCCCTAACCCAGAGTACATTTTGTGCCTTTGCCACCCTTAGCGCTTCCTCCAAGTGTTGGTCAGCTTGGAGGAGTACTGACTCATCAGTTGGAAGAGGCTGGTACATGGTAATCAGCAGGAGGTTGCCTTTCCCATGTGTAAACTAACGCCATGAGAGTTCATGGGATACAGATTCACTGTTGAGGACTCCCAGAACAGTTCCCTTCAAACTGCATCCCACGGTGCCACCACTTCTGCTTTGTCTGTCCTGCTGGTGAGAGAGGAGATATCCGGGGAAGGTGATGGGGTGTCAGGGATATAGTCATACTCACAGAATCAGACCTTAAATACAATGTCAGGCTGTTGCTTCACAAGTCTGTTTATTTCTATTCACTGTCTCCTGCCAGCTGTCCCATTCTAGAAGCATGGCCATATATTCTCCACAATCCACGAAGATTTGAATTTGCAAACTAGGCTTGGAGCTTTACCAAAATCTTTCTGAAAATCCACATGTTTTACATCCATTGCTTCTCTTTCACTTGTCTCCCAGTCTGTTTCTCAAACATAATTCCCATTTCATAAACCTGTGTTAGTGTTGTCTATGACCATTACTTTCAGTCCCAATCATTTCTCCCAAACGATTTACTTACTATGTTCTATGTTCCATGTACTATTTCGTTTTCCACGCCAGACTTGGTTTTCCTGGTATTGTCTGTGTACTGTGAAGACAGAACTGAAGTAGTGGATTCATAGTTTTGCCATTTCCCTGTTTCCCATTCTCCATTCTCTGGTTTCAAACTGGAAAAAAAACTGCACTTCTTTTTCATACTTCTCACATTGACATAATTTGACAAGCTATAACAGTTCACTCATATAACCTTTGTGAACATTATCTTCAGAAACCCATCAATTCTTGTGTAAAGCTGCTCAATCATTGACCTTCCACATCATACACTCACAGGAGCATAGTCTCTGTGCCAACAGAAATACAGCACGATCTATATTAGTCCCACTTTCCGACAAAAGGCTGATAGCCTGGAATGTTATGGCACTTCCAAGTGCTTGTCCAAGTACTTTTAACAGTTGAGAGGTTAACCTTGATAACCCCCCTCTCAGAAAGTACTTTCCAGACCCCAACACCCTCTGGGTGAAGAAAAAGTCATCTTTAAATCCTCTCTGAACCTCAAACCCTTCACTTTAAAAGTGTGCTCCCTTGTTCTTGATCCTCTGTCTAAAAGGAACAGTTGCTGTCTGTCCACTCTGTCGATGCCCCTTGTTAACTTATCCTTCCGAATCACATCCCCCTCAGCCTCTCTGTCAAAAGTAAACAACCCGAGCCTATCCAGCCTCTCTCCATAGCTGATATGGTCCATTCCAGGGAACATCCTGGTGAATCTCCTCTGCAACCCCCTCCAGTACAATCACATCCTTCCTTATAATATGGCTCCCAGAACGACATACAGTACTCCATCATGGACTAAACCAAGCCCTGTATAATACTTATAAACTACTCCCTGATTAATAAACGTTCCACCCAAGGTTAAATTCTTAACTAGTCCATTACCGTGTTCAGTCACATTCAGGGATGTGTGGAGAAACACCCTCTGAGCTCCCTAGTGTGCTGCCAATCATTGTGTACACCCCATGTCAGGTTCCTCCTTCCAAAGTACATCACCTCATATTTATCAGGATCACATTCCATCTGCCATTGATCTGCCCATCTGATCATTCCACTTGTATTTTCCTGTAAAATCAGAACTTCCTCCTCACTGCCAACCACCCGGCCAATCTTTGTCTCAAACACAAACTTGCTTATCACATCTCCCACCCCTCCACCCACTCCCCCTCCAGATTCACATCTATACCATTTATGAATGCTACAAACAATAAGGGACACAGCAGTGATCCCTGTGGTACACCAGGGGACACTGGTCTCCAATCACACAAACAGCCTTCTCCCACCACCCTTTGCCTCCTGACACTAAAACAATTTTTGCTGTAACTTTTCAAGTTATCCTTGATACTCTGAGATTTTACTTTATTTTTTTCAGTTTCCCATGCGGAACTTTGTCAAAGGCATTGCATCAAAACTAAATAAGCGACCTCCTCAAACTAATTGAATCAACTCCATTAGTGTGACTTCACTCTGATAAAGTCATGATGATCATCCCTGATCAAACCTTGCCATTCTGATTGGAGTTCAATTTTCTCCTTCTCTATTTTCTCCAGTAGTTTCCCGAGCAGTGATTTAATACTCGCTCGTCTAGAGTTTCCTGGTCTATCTCTACCACCCTTACTGTGAAGTGCAATCATAACAGCTGTTCTCCAGTCCTCTGGCATCTCCCCTATTGTCAGATTCTAATTAAAATTTCCAGTCAGCGTCTTTCCTCCCTTGACTCCAACATTATCCAGACCTGCAGATTGGTCCAATTTTATACCAGAGAAAGACTCAAACCGCCGCTCGTATTTTACAAAAATCTCTTTCCAAGAGCTTTCTAGTCCATCTTCTCGGATTCTGTACCTGCATCCTCCTTCTCCCAAGTAAAACAGCTGTGATGTTTGCCTGTAACAATCTATCAATGTTCTCCGGGTTGACACACTGATTGCCCCTTTGGTTTCTAATGGACACGAACTGTTGCTGATTATTCTGTTCTACTTGTCCGTGTAAAATATCCTGGGATTCTCCCTCGTCTCTCCTGCTTGCACTTCTCCATGTCCCTCGGTTGTTGTCTCCACTCTATGTTTCTAAGTTTCAGTAAAATCACCTCTCATCTTTTGAAACTCGACATCACAGGCTGAGTTTCCACATCAGACAATCTTGCCATTTTAGGGATTAATCTGGAGAATACCTTTTGCAGTTCGTCTGTAGTATATTCTATCTTAGATTGGGACTCCAAATGGTACACAATACTCTCAGTTTAGAAGATGCGCATGGCATCTTCTATATTTCAATTACATTCACATGAATGTAAACCTAATTTCTCGTTTCCTATTTGCTTGTGTTTAGATTACATTGCATTACAGTGTGAAAACAGGCCCTTCTGCCCAACAAGTCCACACAGACCCGCCGAAGCGCAACCCACCCATACCCCTACATTTACCCCTTACCTAACACTCCGGACAATTTAGCATGGCCAATTCACCTGACCTGCACATCTTTGAACTGTGGGAGGAAAACGGAACACCCAGAGGAAACCCACGCAGACACGGGGAGAATGTGGAAACTGCCTGAGGCGGGAGTTGAACCCGTGTCTCTGGCGGTGTGAGGTAGCAGTGCTAACCACTGTGCCACTCTGCCGTCCAATTCTTCCCAAGTCCTTTCACTTTAACTTTTCTTATGATGTTAGTAGGAGAGTTCTTATAAAAGATTCTCTTGAATATCCAACTATACGTTATCCATTAGCTCCTCATTGCCTACGTCCACAAGAATCATCTCAAACCATTCCAAAAAATGTTTGCCACGTATGGTTTTCGTTTCATCGATGCATTATCATCCGCCCCAGTTTTCCCATTACTTTCTATATATCCAGTAACACGTTCTTTATAATCGAGCCCAACAGACATCCGACCACGGATGACAAGTTACTGATCTGTAGTTCACCACTCTCCATCTTCATCCTTTCTTAAACTGTTGGATAATATTTGTAACCTTTGCCTTATCCAGATTGGCTAAATATCTTTCGGGAATGTATTGGAAAACAACGTGATAATCTGCGATGCAATCAATATGCCTATTGCTGCTTCCTCTGAAATTCTTGTATGAAGTACTTTTGATCTGTCACGTTTATAAATACTCAATCCAGCTTTCTTTTCAAAGATGACATCAACACTGATAAGAATGATCTTAGACTTTACTTACACAAGTCCCATGGTCACTTGGTATTTCTGGGAGAATTTCTGCCTTGAAGATAGACACAAAGAAACTGTTTCTTTTCCCTGCGATTTCTCTGTTGTCTTCAATAAATTATTCTGTCCGCACACTCACTGTTCCATATTTGACCTTGTTTTTATTTTTGTTTCATACACTGATGTACTTTTTTTTAGCAGTATTTATGTTTTTCTTTTGTTTTTATGCTTTTTCGCTTTTTGATTTTCTTTTCTTGGTCATCCGTTGCTGGGTCCTATATTTCTCCGATTCCCCTGGCTTACTACGGTACTTGGCATTTTTCTAAGCTAATTCCTGTGATCTACTAGATAGTGGAAGGTGAGGCTGAAAGGCTGAGGTCGGAGAGGCGGGTGGACCAGATTGATCGGAAGGAAGATGAACACATAGGAACGTTCAAAAGGGGGGAGGATGCTGAGTTGGAAGATTGGACTGGGATAAGGTGGAGTTAGGGTGAATGGGGAAACCGGTGAAACCTACATTAATCCTCTGTGGTTGGAGGGTCCCAAGGTAGAAGAAGAGCCTTTCTTCATCTGTGCTTCGGGTGGTTAGGGTTTGGCGATGGAGGAGGCCCAGGACTCTCACGTCCTTGGCAGAGTGGAAAGGGGAGTTAAAGTGTTCAGCCACAAGGCGGTGGAGTTGGTCAATGTGGCTATCCCAGCTATGTTCTCTGAAATGATCCACCTGCCTTACCAATGTAGAGAAGACCACACTGGCTTTAACGTATGTAGTAGATGAGGCGTTCTGTCTCCCTTCATCACCTATCACTTTCAACCCCACCTTCATCTACCTATCGCATTTCTGGCTACCTCCCTCCTGCCACACCGCCTTCTCATTTATCTCTCAGCCCCCTTCATCCATAAGCCTCATTCCTGATGAAGGGCTTATGCCAAAAACGTCAATTCTCCTGCTACTAGTACGCAGCCTGACTGTGCTTTTCCAGCACCACACTTTTCGACTCTGATCTTCCAGCACCACACTCCTCAACTCTGATCTCCAGCATCTGCAGACCCCAATTTCTCCTCACACCTTCAGGGCTTGGACGATTCATATTTATGACAGTTACTTCAAATAAAACAAAAACTACCGTGTACTCAAACAGCATAAAAGAAAACCAATGTATTGTGGTCACTGTTCCCAAAAGGTCCTTTACAGCAAAGTTTTCAATTAGCTTTTCTGATCATCCAGCATCAATTTCTAAATAACCTGATCTCTCGCTCAGTGCTCGACAAAATGTTAATCCCACCATCTAACACATGCTCATGAGATCCATTTTTTCCCAACATTAGCATTCAGTTGGGTTAACACAGTTTAGATATAATGTAAACAGGACATTATTGCTGCAGTAGCCACAAATGTGTATATTTCATTCCCAGTTTTTAAACATGTCCAGCATTTGTATTGCAGCTTTCACTTTGACATATAACTCCCATCAATGTTTCCTTCTCCTTGCTGTTTTTGCACTCCACCTTACTAGATTCTGGAGAATCTGAGCGATGTGGGATTTGGGGAGATTAATGGTAGAGATCATCTCGCCACATCATTTATGATCTTCTTAAGCATCATTGTGACATTTTCTCCAGATCTCCCGTTATGCTGATGGAGTAGAGAAGGACAATGATCGTTCATAAATGCTCTGTATTTCCCCCAGAGAGCTGAGACTGCTCTAACCTGGGTGGGAACCTTACAGCAGGATGGTAAATCATTGCTGCTGCTGTACAGGGTCTTAGTGAGATCACATCTGGAGTAGTGTGTACAGATTTAGTCTCTTCAATGACGAAAGGATATTGTTATATTGGAAGCAGCTCAGAGATGGATCCCTCAGCTGATTCCTGCAATGAAGGTGCTAGCTTATAACTAAAGGATGATCAGGTTGATCCAATAGCCATTGGAGTTTACAAAAATAAAGGATGATCTTATTTCAACACAGATGACAGGAAGGAGTCAACAACTGAAGAGAATTACACAGATAGTGGGGGAATCCATTCCCTTCACCAGCCTGTTACACAGGAACAACAGGAGGATATTCAGGTCTTCGAGCCTGTTACACCAGAATAGGACGACACTGTCAGCCCCTCGAGCCTGATATATATTCGAGGCCAATCAGCCCCTCGAATCTATAACACTGGATCCAGAGTAGGCCATGTTGCACCAGTATCCTGTTACACAGCAACAGGATCAGTCCATTCAGCCTCCTCAAGTCCGTAACATAGGAACTGGAAGTGGTCACACAGTGACTGGAGATTGTTACACTGGGATAACAGGAGGCCATTCAGACCCACCGAGTCTGTTGCAAGGGAAATGTGTTAGGATAAAAACTATCTGAGACTTTTTTCGTGAGAAAGGAGGAGGTAATTCAGACACGTGTCTGTTGTATGGGAACAAGAGAAGACCAATCGCTCCCTTCGTTCCATCTCTGGGATACACGAGGAGACCGTTCAGTATCTCCACCGATTATGGAGAAATATAAGAAGACATATCAGACCCTCAAAATGTTACACAGTAACGGGAAGATTCCATAATCCCCCACCCCTCTAACGCATCAACAGGAGGCGGTCATTTTGGCCTTGGAGATGACAACACGTGTGGGCGGCACGGTGGCACAGTGGTTAGCACTGCTGCCTCGCAGCGCCGGAGACCCGGGTTCAATTCCCGCCTCAGGCGACTGACTGTGTGGAGTTTGCACGTTCTCCCTGTGTCTGCATGGGTTTACCTCCGGGTGCTCCGGTTTCCTCCCACAGTCCAAAGATGTGCAGGTTAGGTGAATTGGCCATGCTAAGGGGTAGGTAAGGGGCAGATGTAGATGTAGATGTAGGGGTATGGGTGGGTTACGCTTCGGCGGGCCGGTGTGGACTTGTTGGGCCGGAGGGCCTGTTTCCACACTGTAAGTAATCTAATCTAAACATGGAACCCCAGAAAGACTTCATCCCATCGATTTTGTACACCAGCAGGATGATGAGTCCAGTCAGCCACACATACCGCTTATGCAGCAATTGGAGCACATCTCTTAAAACCTTTTGCCCATCAAACAGGAATTCAAAGAAAACGTCAAGGTTTTCAAAAGGGAAGAAATTATAATAACTGAATACATTAGGGAGTAAAATGTAACAATAAAGTATTGTAATTTAAGGCAAATTATTAGAATCCATTGTTGAGGACATTTGCAAACGTAAACCACAATCCATCAGACTCAACATGGTTTTACAAAAGATAAACTATGATTGAAGTGTTTTCTTGAGTTATTTAAAGATGTGAAAAACAAGGTGGATAGTGGGAATCCTGGTGATGGAATATATCTGGTCTTCGTGAAGGCATTAGATATGTCGCTTCTCCAAAGAGTGAGTGGTAAGATCAGACAGCATGAGTTTAGGAGTAATTTATTGTCTTGGATGGAGGATTGGTTAACTAACAAAATGCAGTCAGATGAATTAAATGTATCATATTTCTATTGGAAAATGCAATTTGTTGGGTGCCATAGATTTCAGTTCTCATGCCTCAACCATTTGGGATCGATATTATTACTCGGTTGACGGGATAGAAAATACATTAGCTACATTTTCAGATGACACTAACATTAGTGGGAAATTACTTCGGAATGATGATGCAAGAGATTTAAAAACTATATGTATAGACTGGGTGAATGGGCAAACATTTGGCAATGAAAACTAAAGTGGATAAATATGGGGTTATTCAAGTTGGCCAGCCTAATAAAAAGGCAAATTATTATCGAAATGGAGAGAAACTTCAAAGTGCTTAAGTGCAGAGGGATCTGGGTGTCTGCTTGCATATCACAGAAAACTTGCTTGCGGGTACTTCAAATACTGAGAAATGCAAGCATAACTTCATCGTTTATTTGTAAAAGGATAGAGTAGAAAGGTAGGGAGTGTTGCTGTAGCTATGCAAGGCATTAGTGAGGCTGCAACTGGAGTACAGTTTGGGTGTCCTGCAGAATGAGGTATTTCCATTGGACGCAATTCAGAAGAGCTTCATTAGATTGATTCCATATTTGAAGTGTTTGTCTTATGAAGAGAAATTGAGCAGTTTAGGCCTATAGTCTCGATTTTATAAGAACGATAGGAGAGCTCATTGAGGTCTGTAAGATGCGAAATATAATTGAAAGTGTAGATGTGGAGTGGATTTTTTTTCATGTGGCGCAATCTCCAACAAGAGACTAGAGTTTGACGATCGAGAGATAGCAGGGATGTGGAACAGACGCCGCGATGACATCAGCCATGATTGTATTCCATGGCGGAGCAGATTCGAGGGGTTGGATTCCTGACTGATTCTCTTCGTTCATATTCAGCTTTTCCACTGTGTTACACAGTAATGGGAGAGGACTGTGTATCAAACAGGAAGTAGGCTCTCCGGATAAATCAGTCTTAATCAGTTTGACAGAACGTCACCAGTGGAGTCACACAGTGACCAGTGCTGGGTCCTCCACTATTTACCATCTATATCAATGATCAGGAGGATGGAACAGATATAGAGATATTGAGTTTGGTCATGTTGCTGTGATAAGCAAGAGAATAAATTATCAAGAGAGGTAAAGGCAATGGATAATAATTTGGCAGGTGCAATATAACATGATATAACCTGTCATTTCATTTACAGGAATAATGGAAGGCAGTATGTTACTGAAATGGAGAGGGATTACAGGACTTAATGATACTGTGTACTGGGGGGTTCACTCAGCCCCGTACAGACATGGGAGGTTTTGCTCCATCCCTGATCGTCTGCACCCAGACACTCCAAGTGACCCCATTGCTCTCCGTACACATGGAATGTTTTGAAGTGTTTGGTTGGTGATGGGGATGCTGTTTTTAAACATGTATTAAGGGGACGGCCTTTATCCAAGATACATTCATTCCTTTCTACATGGAGACCCGAAGACGATGGGAATGTTGTCTGCTTGTGAATGAAGGTACTGTGTCTGCTGTCAGGACAGAGGTATTCACCAACATAGTGTACTGTGCATGGACACACGGTAACATTAACAGAGAGAGAGCTCCTTCAGTTCCTCTACCTCTCCCCATTGACATGGGTACTCTGCAGATGCCATGTACACCATCGGGAATCCCATTATACTGGATACACTTGGCAGCTCCCTGCTGTGGGGGAAACTATGTATTTACCTCATCCACCATAGATATCCTCCATCACCGAATGGTTACATTGATGGCAACATACTGGGAGATGATGGCTATGTCACCCAGTCCTGCTTGGAAAGTTCCAGAACATAGAAGCTGAATGAAACTGTGACCCGAACAGCCACTGGCAGCACCGTCCTTTCCCCGGGGGGGAAGCTGCAGGACGCGTTAAAGGAGGTGACACTGCTCTGTGACCAGCTCCTTGTTCAATCAATGTCCCCTCACACTCTGCTCCTGGATTAAGTGTAGCTTGCGAGGCTGTTAATGGAAAACTCGGGTGGGTCCAACAGATCCCTTTCCACACATACACTAACTCTGTGTTTTCAGAGCTTCCCCACTCTGTAACCTTTGCTCCATTTGTTGCTCATGTTACTGACCCAGATGCTGTAACTACAGTCCCCAGGCTCCACCCAAAGATGGGTCAGCAAATCCTCATGTCTCCCTGAATGTCTTAGGCAGCTCACAGCACAAACACCAGCAAACCATACCCAACCCCTCCACTAAATTTTCAATAAGAGTCAGTCAGAAACTCCTCATCTATAAGTGTTGTGGACCAGACCAGATCCCTGCAAAATATTTTAAGAAGGTCGCTTAGACCCAAACCTTTCCTTATTTTAAAAATAGATGTGAAGTTTGCGTTCCAGATATGTTGTGACTGGTCAAACCACTCAACTTTAAGCAAAATATAGTCTATTCAAATGCTTTAGTTAAAATACAATTAAAGAAAAGAACATTTTGAAATAGCTTATATGTTTGAACACTTACACAAACAATAGATACCGTACCTTCTTGGTATACACTGCTTGGCACAAAGATATATTCAAATACAGATCCTTACATGCAGTTTTCCGATCGAAGAGATATCAACATCAACAGAGATCTCAGAGAGAAAAGCAGCTGGGGATCATGTATTGAAACTTCCAACCCTTTCCGGGATCCCCAACAGCTTCTGAATGCTGCAGCTAAAAGCAAACCGAGAAAACCTGGTCTGGGAGAGCTGGCCGCTGCACTTCCATTGTTACCAATGTTTTAATAAAACCTAAAGGCTTTGTCAATTATTTACTTAAACTGTTTTCAGACAGCAGTTCTGCACCTCTGCCTTTATAACCTCTCTTCAAAAAAAATCCCAATAGAAAATAACCTTTTTATAGTGATAGTATACTCACAACTCCACCTTTAATAAAATGATCCATCAATATACAAAAAGGGATTCATTTTAGACCTCCTAACCTTCCTCTATGAGTAGACTGGCGGGAATGGCGGGATTACCTTACACCGAAAGACTGAAGTTACTGGGCTTGTATACCCTTGAGTTTAGAAGACTAAGAGGGGATATGATTGAGACATATAAGATTATGAACGGATTGGACACTCTGGCAGCAGGAAACACGTTTCCGCTGATGGGTGAGTGCCGAATCAGAGGACACAGCTTAAAAATACGGGGTAGACCATTTTGGACAGAGATGAGGAGAAACTTCTTCACCCAGACAGTGGTGGCTGTGTGGAATGCTCTGCCCCAGTGGGCAGTGGAGGCCTAGTCTCTGGATTAATTTAAGAAAGAGTTGGATAGAGCTCTCAAAGATAGTGGAATCAAGGGTTATGTAGATAAGGCAGGAAGAGGATACTGATTAGGAATGATCAGCCATGATCATATTGAATGGTGGTGCAGGCTCAAAGGGCAGAATGGCCTACTCCTGCACCTATTGTCTATTGTCTATTGACTGCCATACACATATGTTACATTGACTCTGAGCATACAAATGTTCACAACGACATTCGATTTCAGTCATTTTACTCCTGCCACAGAATGCCTCTGTTTTTCTTCACTCAAGTTTCCACAACGTGTCAAAACTTAGGTTTTCTAACCCTGTCACATGTATAATTTCATATTTAATGGCGGAAATAATAAGCTCAGTAGACACAGACTGGTATTTTTCTCCCAAAACTTCTCCAAAATCTTTATGGGGTCACGATCAGTGAAAACGATTTGTCTCAGATACGTTATTTGTAATTTAAATGCTGAAATGTTGTGACGCCAACACCAAGCTCAAGGCCACCTTCCCCATTGTGGAATAAATCTGTTGATGTTTCCACTGGACACTCCAACCACACGTTACATAATGGAGCACTTCTCATCTCTCCAATAGTCCTTCTGAATGAAGTAGCTCCTCATGTCTCAGCAGAAAAGAATTACATGCTTCTGTACCTCTTAATGCTCTAACCCCTTTACCTGCTACTCCTGGCCTATGCTAATAAACCTTACTCTCACAGGGATATGTTTTAAGAAGATCTCACACAATCTTCTCAATCTCTCACAGAAACCAAACTTTGCTTTCTGAACTCAATCATCATCATCAGCCATTTTAGCTTCTAACCTTCCCACTGTTACTCTCTGCTCTTCCACATGAGTTCTCATGACTGCAGGAAGTAAATTGTTGAACTTCTCGAAAATAAGAATCTCTCTAAGGGTCATAGGTTTGCTATGTTTTAATACCCTTCCCCACCTTTCAAAATTTGTTTGATCCTTTCAAACACAAAGTGCGTTTAACCAGGCATGCTATTTTAGATTCCTGAAACACTGTCTGTCAGCTTCTGGCACAAGCTCATATGCACTTCAAATGGCTTTATTTTCCTCCTCATACTCAGCAGATACCTCCTCTGATAGGGATGCAAATGCCTATCCGCTTTGTTTGAATCAACTAAATCCACATGTTCTCTGGCAACTGCATTTGTTTAGCCATTTTCTGAAATGATATTAAAAAGGCTCCCTCCATCATTCTCATCAAACTTAGATAATACCTGGATGTATTTAAACAGATCCCCATCAGACCTTTGGCTATATAGGGTTGCTCATCCTCACTATCCTCCTTATCCAGCCGACTGTCTGCCTTCATCTTCACCTTCTATGTCAACTTTCCTCTCCAATTACTAAATTTTGAAGTTGAAACTCTCTGCTTTTCTTCTCTCTTTTTCTCTCTTCCGTCTTCATTTCCTTTTGTTTTATTTCTACTTTTCATCATCATTCAAACTGTTTCAATTCCTTTTCATGTTCAAGGTGCCTCATTTGAAATTGAATTCTCGCCATTTCCAAAGATTCCGATGGCGGTTCCACCAAATGTAATTGCCGAGCTATAGCTGTAATTACCTCTCATTTTCGCACAGACAAACACAACCCCAACTCTATAGGGGTTTACTATAGGCCCCCCAATAGCAGCAGAGATGTGGAGAAACAGATTGGGAAACAGATTTTGGAAAGCTGCAGAAGTCACAGGGACGTAGTCATGGGCGACTTCAACTTCCCAAATATTGATTGGAAGCTCTTTAGATCAAGTAGATTG
This sequence comes from Chiloscyllium punctatum, assembly GCF_047496795.1. Taxonomy (NCBI): domain Eukaryota; kingdom Metazoa; phylum Chordata; class Chondrichthyes; order Orectolobiformes; family Hemiscylliidae; genus Chiloscyllium; species Chiloscyllium punctatum. The sequence continues at coordinate 19,841,951 of NC_092769.1, forward strand.
GATGGGGCGGTGTTTGTGCAGTGTGTCCAGGAAGCTTTTCTAACGCAGTATGTAGATTGTCCAACCAGAGGGGAGGCCATATTGGATTTGGTACTCGGTAATGAACCGGGACAAGTGGTGGGCTTGTTAGTGGGTGAACATTTTGGTGATGGTGACCACAATTCTGTGACTTTCACCTTGGTTATGGAGAGAGATAGGTGCACACAACAAGGTAGATTTTACAATTGGGGGAAGGGAAATTACGATGCTGTAAGACAGGATTTGAGGAGCACACGTTGGGAGCATAGGCTGTCAGGGAAGGATGTGGTGGAAATGTGGAACTTTTTCAAGGAGCAGATACGACGTGTCCTTGATATGTATGTACCTATCAGGCAGGAAAGAAATGGTCGTGTGAGGGAGCCTTGGTTGACGAGGGAGGTTGAATGTCTAGTAAAGAGGAAGAAGGAGGCTTACATAAGGTTGAGGAAACAGGGTTCAGACAGAGCAGTGGAGGGATACAGGATAGCCAGAAGGGACCTGAAGAAAGGGATTAGGAGAGCTAAGAGAAGGCATGAAAAATCCTAGGCGGATAGGTTCAAGGATAACCCCAAGGCATTCTATGCGTATGTGAGAAACCTGAGAATGACGAGAACGAGGGTAGGTCCGATCAAGGACAGTAGTGGGAGACTGTGTATTGAGTCGGAAGAGATAGGAGAGGTCTTGAACAAGTACTTCTCTTCAGTATTTACGAACGAGAGGGACCGTATTGTTGAAGAGGAGAGTGTGAAACGGACTGGTAAGCTAGAAGAGATACTTGTTAGGAAGGAAGATGTGTTGGACATTTTGAACAACTTGAGGATAGACAAGTCCTCCGGGCCTGACGGGATATATCCTAGGATTATGTGGGAAGCAAGAGAGGAAATTGCAGTACCGTTGGCAATGATCTTCTCGTCTTCACTGGCAACGGGGTTGGTACCAGGGGACTGGAGAGTAGCGAATGTTGTGCCCCTGTTCAAAAAAGGGAATAGGGATAACCCCGGGAATTACAGGCCAGTTAGTCTTACTTCTGTGGAAGGCAAAGTAATGGAAAGGGTACTGAGGGATAGGATTTATGAGTATCTGGAAAGACACTGCTTGATTAGGGGCAGCCAGCACGGATTTGTGAAGGGTCGGTCTTGCCTTACAAGTCTTATTGAATTCTTCGAGGAGGTGACCAAGCATGTGGATGAGGGTAGAGCAGTGGATGTAGTGTACATGAATTTTAGTAAGGCATTTGATAAGGTTCCCCATGGTAGGCTTATGAGGAAAGTCAGGAGGCATGGGATAGAGGGAAATTTGGCCAATTGGATAGAAAACTGGCTAACCGGTCGAAGTCAGAGAGTGGTGGTAGATGGTAAATATTCAGCCTGGAGCCCGGTTACAAGTGGAGTTCCGCAGGGATCAGTTCTGGGTCCTCTGCTGTTTGTAATTTTTATTAATGACTTAGATGCGGGAGACGAAGGGTGGGTCAGTAAATTTGCAGATGATACGAAGATAAGTGGAGTTGTGGACAGTGAGGAGGGCATTTGTCGTTTGCAAAGGGACTTAGATATGTTGCAGAGCTGGGCTGAGGAGTGGCAGATGGAGTTCAACCCTGCCAAGTGTGAGGTTGTCCATTTTGGAAGAACAAATAAGAATGCGAAATACAGGGTTAATGGTAGGGTTCTTGGTCAGGTGGAGGAACAGAGGGATCTTGGGGTCTATGTACATAGATCTTTGAAAGTTGCCACTCAGGTGGATAGGGTTTGTAAGAAGGCCTATGGAGTATTATCGTTTATTAGCAGAGGGATTGAATTCAAGAGTCGTGAAGTGATGTTGCAGCTGTACAGGACTTTGGTTAGGCCACAGTTGGAGTACTGTGTGCAGTTCTGGTCGCTTCACTTTAGGAAAGATGTGGAAGATTTGGAGAGGGTGCAGAGGAGATTTACCAGGATGTTGCCTGGAATGGAGAATAGGTCGCATGAGAATAGGTTGAGAGTTCTCGGCCTTTTCTCGTTTGAACGGCGAAGGATGAGGGGTGACTTGATAGAGGTTTATAAGATGATCAGAGGAATAGATATAGACAGTCAGAAACTTTTTCCCCGGGTACAACAGAGTGTTACAAGGGGACATAAATTTAAGGTGAAGGGTGGAAGGTATAGGGGAGATGTCAGGGGTGGGGTCTTTACCCAGAGAGTGGTGGGCGCATGGAATGCGCTGCCCGTGTGAGTGGTAGAGTCAGAATCATTGGCGACCTTTAAGCGGCATTTGTATGGGTACATTGATGGGTGCTTAATCTAGGTTAGAAGTTCGGCACAACATCGTGGGCCGAAGGGCCTGTTCTGTGCTGTATTGTTCTATGTTCTATGTTCTATGTTCTAACTCCAGCTTGTGTGTCAATTCCTACAGCTTCCCTTCATTACCTTTTGTAAAACTTTACTTCTTCCACACCCAGAGACCTCTTAGTGACTGAAATTGTCTTTAAACTCAATACACTGTTTAAACCAACCAAATTCTACATCCAGAACCAAAGACACTAACAAGTACCATACTGGACCTTTGAACCCAATAGCCTCCCAGTGCATACTCTCCAGTGTCTGCATGAGCTTATTCTGGATTCTCTAGTTTCCTCCCACAATTCAAAAGTGTGCATGTCAGGTGAATTGGCCATGCTAAATTGTTTGTAGTTTTCAGGGATGTGTGGGTTAGGTGCCTTAGTCGGGGTAAATGTGTAATAATAGGGTAAAGGAATGGGTCTGGGTAGGTTACTCCTCGGAGGGTCGGTGTGGACTTGTTGGGTCGAATGGCCTGTTTACACACTGTAGGGATTGGAATTCTAAACCCAATTTAGTATTATCGATTTAGAACCAGACAAGAGTCCCCAGTTTGCAATAGACCAACCAGACTGACTCAAACTAGTTTAAGGAGGTAATTTGGATGCGAACCTTTTCTTATTTTAACGGTAGATGTGAAGTGGGTGTTCCAGATGTGATGGTACTCGTCAAACCACTCACCATAAAGCAAAACACAATGTATTTAAACACTCTAATCAAAGTCCATACACTATGAAGAGGAATTTAGACTAAATTAACTATTGGAAACATTAACAGAATAATGGATACAGTACCATCTACAAATGAACTGTTCCAATATACTACAATCACCTAAACACACCCCTTGGCAAAAAGGAACATTCAAACATTCATTCTTGCATACAGTTCTCCAATCCAGGAGGAAAGAGCATCAAGTGAGCTTCCAGAGAGAATAGCAGCTCGGGATAATTTACTAAAACTTACACCCGTTCTGGGACCCCAAGCACCTGGTGATTGTTATTGCTACAATGAAAAGAAACCTAGAAAGCCTAGTCTATGCGAGCTGGCCATTGTTACTACTATTTATTAAAAACCCTAAAATCCCCGTAAGTTATTTACTTGAGCCGTTTTCAGTAGGAAGTTTGGCCTTTAAGACCTCTTACGAAAAATGACGAGAAAATAACCTTTTATTAAAAAAGTGACAGCATTGTCAGGCAATTTAGATGCCTGGTCCTTTACTCAGTGGTCTTCCTCGTGTTACTGATCACAAGGTCACCTGAAAGGGACAGCCACAGGTACACACCAAGGTACAAGGATGTGTCTCATAACTTCTGAAACACACCTGCCCATGAACCATCACATGGGACACACCAGGAAGTGAACAACAGCCTGACACACGCCATTTCATTATTTCTGAGCTACACAATGCCAGCACTCGATACACTAGGGAGACAAAACCCAAGGCCCGGGAAAGATACAGAGGGACAGAGAGATTCACATTAAAGACAGAAACAGGCAGTTAATTAACTGAAAAGATGTTGTGTAAATATGGGGAAAAAGACAGGGCAGTGGGACTAACTGCAGACGTGAGATCTTCGTGCGGAAAATTACAAGAATGAGAACATTAAATACAGGCATTGTCAGATCAGCTGAATGGCTTGTTACATCAAATTCTGAATCTGCTTCACAGAACACCACAAACAAACATAAACTGGGACAAGATGACAGCCCAGCATGGAGAGCTGTGCACACCATGCTAGTGTGTTGCTCAGTGAACTGCACTATCTGGAGAGTATTGAAAACTTTACTAACATATGCTAACTATACTCGCATCAGATTACTGCCTATAATTGGAAGGTTTGCTCTCTCTGTGTGTTCATCAGAGACTGAGAGAGTGTGCGCGATAGGCGTGGTTGAATGCGAAACTCATTGTTTGAGAAGGAACGCACATGGAGAAAACAATTTTAAATAAGAACAGCTGGCAGGCTTTTTGTTTATCAATAGAGAGAACGAGGGAAGTTTCATGGACAGATGAGATAAAGTGTTTGAGAATGTTAAAATAAAGGCATTGCCAGACACAACAGCAATATACATCCGTGTGCACATGAATGACAGATGGATGGGAGTTTGGTGTGAGTTCGAATCAGATTTGCTTCGGCAGGTTTGAAGCCGGGAGCGTCAGCAGCAGATTATTGGCTTCATTAAGCCTGTACTTCATAGCTCAAGGTTCAAACAGCAGATGCAATAAACCAGTTAGATATATTCTGGAGTAGTGAGTATTTCAAGTTAGAAATGTCAGGGAATGGTGTCAAGAATCAGCTCATTGTCAAAGGGATCTCCCACAGTTGTGACTTGTCTGCTTCAACTGCAGATATTGGCCAGGGATGGGATGGAAACAGTGGAAGGAAGTGGAGTTTGTAACCAGAACAGTAGACAGTGACCTCCATGCTCTTAACAGCAAAGGCAATGATACGATGCATTATGATTCTCCCCTGAAACTGAATAGTTCAACATAGAGATCCGTGAGTAACACTGCCAGAGCAGAGAGCGAGACAGGAATTGAACACCTTCATTGATGCAGTTAGCAGTGGTCTGTAGAGTGAATATCTAGATTGAGAGATTGGATTGGATTGGAACAATAATAGTGGCAGGAAGTGTAGACGATATGAAATAACTATAATACAGTCATAACTGGTTTATAAAAAAACAAATCTGGATAGTGACACTCACCAGGAACACCAACGATAGCCAGGAAGGGATAATAAAAGTATTGAATAATGAGAAGAGCGAAATAGATCCGCAATGATAATGACATCCAATCAAATGCAGAAAGATACCAAATATAATCGGATAAGCTCCTGTCTATTATTGGAATATTCCTGACTAATGTTCTCAGATTCTGATCCATTGTTGGAATATTTCAGTCTAATGTCCTTAAATTCTGATCCATTGTTGGAACATTCCAGTCTCATGTTCTCAGATTCTGATTTCCCCTCCCCTCTCTCTGGATCTGCTGATCCCTGTCAGTGCTGTCGTTGATGCTCCGCTCATGTTATGAGATGACACATTGAACGGAGCCCATTTATCATTAAAAGATGGAAACCCTCCACTGGGATAATTACAATCCATGGAGATTGGCATTAATCGCAGTCACTAAACAAATAGACTCAGTTAACCAGTTCAATACATCACTTTGCATATACTGGATGCAATGGATGAGGGTTGCTGAGGGATGGACCATAAATCTTTCAATATTTTATATCTTTTTTTCCTTGTATCTGAGCGTATTAACAGAACACTGTATATTCCATTCTGTTTATGAAAGGAGGCAGTTATAAAATAACATATCGGCTGCATAATAAAGGGGGGGGGGTGTGGTGGGCAAGATTCTAGATACCTGAACACAAAGTATGGTGCTTATTGACCAGTGTGAGGCTACTCCTGGTTTTAATGCCCTGTTTTCAAATCCTTTCATAACCTTGAGATAGAGCATTGGGACTGCTGCTCAGGAACAGGCCGAAGAAATTCTCTTCCAATGGGCCTATTACAGAGGAGAAGAGAAGACCATTCAGCCCATATTAGCCTGTTGCTACTTGAAAAGGTGGAAAGCTGGAATATTGGCACATTTTGTCAACAGAATCATTCAGAACAAAGAGATGTGTTGCTGCAGCTGCATAAAGTGTAACTGAGAGGGCACCTGCAGTACATTGTGTTGTCTGTGTTTCTGTATCTGAGAAAGGATGGACCTCCACCAGATACAGTTTAACGGCTGCTCGTAATCCACGGGTTGTTGTGTCTTGGATCTGTTACACAGGGACAGGAGGAGGCCGTGCAGCCTCTCGAGTGTGTTTAGAAGAACTGGAGGAGTCCATTAAGCCTCTTGAGTCTCTTACAGAGGGACAGGAGGAGCCTGGTCAGACTTTCGAGCCCGTTATAGAGGGGCAGGAAGTGTTGATTTAACTTTCAAGTCTGTTATACATAAATATTAGTTTTAAATTAGTTGTGGAATAGGAAATACCTGATGTCAACATTTAAGTTCAAACTTTGAACAAGGCCAATTTTGAAAGTGTTAGGTGAGCCCTCTGAAAGACTGATTGGGGTACCCTATTCACAGCTAAAGGGGTGGTTGGTAAATGCAAGTCCATCAAAACGTGATTTCAGAGAGTCCAGAGCCAACGTGTTCCTATTAGTGAGAGGGGCAAGGCTGGTGAGTGCAGGGAATGCTGGATGGTTAAATATATTGATGTTATGGTCAAGGTAAGGAAGGAGGCATATGTCAGGTAAACAGAGCTGAGTTTAAGTGAATCCCGAGAGGTGTATAAGGGCAATAAGTGTATAGTCAATGGGGAATTCGGGCCAGAAAAATGTGGACATGAGATAGCTTTAGAAATAGTGTTAAAGAGGCATTGAAGAAATTCTACAAATCCTGTAATGGGAAAAGATTAACTAGGGGGAGAACTGGGCCCCTTAAAGATCAGTAAGACTACCTATGTGTGGAACCACCCGAGATTGGAGGGATATGAAACAAAACCTTCTCCTCGGTATTTAATGAGGAGGAGATTACAAGAGCGAGAGAATGAATAAATATACAGTGAAACATTGAAAGGTGTCTATACTACAAGGAGGTGTTTGACATTTTAAAACACATAAAGGTGAACTAATCCCTGGGACCTGATCATTTGTATCCCAAATGTTTGTGAGAAGCTAGGAAAGAAATTGGTCAGCATTTTGCTGATATATTTGTATCATTGATTTCCACAGGTGAGGTGTCAAAAGACTGGAGGGCAGCTAACATTGTGTCATTATTTTAAAAGTAAGGAAAAAAAACAGGTAACCATAGATCGCTGAGCCTGACGTCAATGGTGACTAAATTGTTGGAGGGGATTTTGTGGGAAAGGATGTAAATGCATTTGGAAAGACAAGGACTGAAGAGGGCTTTGTACATTGGAGATCACGTCTCACTGACTCGGTGTAATCTTTTGAGGAAGTGATGAAGATGATTGATGAAGACAGGCCAGTGGATGTTGTCTTTATGGAACTCAGTAAGATTCCCAAAATGTTCTACATGGTAGACTGGTTAGCAAGGTTAGACTTCCTCGGATCCAGGGAGACCTCGCCATTTAGATCCGAAATTTTCTTGAATATTGGAGACAGGGCGTGACAGTGGATATTTGTTCATTAAACTTGGAGACCTGTGACCAGTGGCTTTCCGCAAAGATCAATAGTGGGTCCACTGCCTTTTGTCACTGATACAAATCATTTACATTTGAGTATATGAAGTATGGTCAGTAAGGTTGTAGATAATTCCAAACTTGGTGGTGTAGTCGACAGTGAAGAATGATCTCTCAGACGATAATGGGACCTTTTTTAGGTGAACCGAGGAGTGGCAGATAGAGTATATTTTAGTTACATATGAGGTGTTGCATTTTGGCAAGACAAATCAAGGTAAGACTTACAGGTAGTGCCCTGTCAAAAGCTGCTAGTGAAGGAGAACTCCATTGAAATGATCGAATCCCTACAGTGAGGAAACAGGCTTTTCGGACCATCGAGACCACACCGAACCTCTAAACAGTATCCCACTGGACAAACACCTGCCCTATCCCTCTGAGCCTGCATTTTCCATGGCTAATCCACCTACCCTACACAACCCTGGGTATGGTGCGCAATTTAGCATGGCCAATCTACACTTACCTGTATATCTTTATACAGTTGGAGTAAAACATAGCACCCGCAGGAAACTCACTCAGACATGGGGAGAATGTACAAACCCCACACAGCGAGTCATTCAATGATGGAATTAAACCCAGGTCACTGCCCTGTGAGGCAGCAACGCTAGCCTCGTGGTGCAGGTTCTCCGTTCCTTGAAAGTGCCGTCACAGGTAGACAGCGCAGTGATGAAGGCATTTGGTGATATTTCCTTTATTGGTGCGTGCTTTGAGTCGAAGCATTTGCATGACATGTTAAATCTGTCCAGGACATTGGTTTGGCCACTTTTGTAATATTGCCTTTAATTCTGTTCTCTCTACTGTCGGAAAGATGTTGTCAAACTTGAAAGGGTGCAGAAGAGATTTAAATGAATGTTGCAGGTGTTGGAGGGTTAGAGTTTCATGGAGAGTTTTAATAGGCTGGGGCTATTTTCAAGTGTTGAGGCTGGGGGTGGGGGTGGGGGATCCTTAACGGGGTTAAAAAATCATGAGGGGCATAGATAAGGTAAACAGTCAATGTCTTCCCAGGATAGACAAGTCCAAACTTAGAAGACAAAAGTTTAAGGTGAGAGGAGAATGATTTAAGCAGGGACATGAGGGACAACATTTTCACACAGAGACCGCTGTGTGTATGGATTGAACAGACAAAAGAGGTGGTGGAGGCAGGTCCAGTTACACCATTTAAAAGGCATTTGGATGGATACATGCATGGGAAGGGTTTAAGAGGGAGATGGGCCAATTGCTGGCAAGGGGGACGAGATTTATTTAGGTTATTTGGCGGTATGGATGTCCAGACCGAACGATCTTTTTCCGTACTGTACATCTCTGAGAGTCTATTGACTCTTCAGTGTATAACACAGGAACAGGAGGAGGTTATTTAGCTTCTGAATTCTCTCAGTCCGCTGGTTTGCTCAATTACAGAGAGTCAAATACAAAAATACATCATTCAGAATTTGATGGTGTTTTACAGAAACAGGAGAAAGGCTTTTAGTCAAGAAAAAGCTGTACAGAATGTGAAGAGGCCATTCAGTCCCTCACCTCCATTCCACAGGAGCAGCAGGTGAGCACAGAGCTATTGGAGCCTGTTACTCAGGAGCAGGAGGAGGACATCTATTTTCACAAACTTGGGATCATGCGTGAATCATTCAATTGCTTGAAACTGGGACACAGGGACAGGAGGCAGTCACTCAACTGTTCGAGACTGGGGCACAGGAACAGGAGCCAGTTATTCAACTGCTCAAAACTGGGGCACAGGGATATCTGCAGGCTAGTGAGGATCCTGTTACGCAGGGACAGGAGGAAGTGACTCACTCCCCACCAGTATGGGACACTGGGAGAGAAGGGGAGTTTGCTTGGAACAAAGAGAAATATATGATAAGTTGCATCAGTGGTCCATTCAATCCTGCCCCACCATTCACTAAGACCACGGCTGATCTGATTGTGATTCCCTCATTCCATTTTACAGAGATGCCCCTCTCTGCAGCCTCTGCTCCATTTGTTGGTCATGTGTCAGACACAGATGCTGCAACAACAGTCACCATGACTCATCCAGAGGGTCCGGTCTAATCGGATGAGTCAGGATTTGAAGGGTCCAATCACAAGAATTAAAACAAAAATAAACGCATAGCCGGGTGTTTAGTTCTCTGACATAACCATTACATGTTCAGGATGGAGCACTGTGTAGATCCGGCTAGTGTACTGCTGAATGCAACCCAGCTCTGTGCAGAGTGAAACTCTGTGCAGCCCACACCAATGCTGGATCTATAATCCTGAGCTTAATGTCGAGCGTGGGGGGCTGTGCAGTCCGCACTGGTTCATTCGTATATAAACTCAGGCTGTTGCATTGTTCGGTAACACTGTGTTAGATCGCAGCTCAGTGTGGGGAAACTGGCAACCAATGTTGGAACTGACAGGATGTGCCGCTCCCATCCATTTACAGCTCCATATCTCCACTGTGCCTTGACAAGGGATGCTGCGAATGTGAAAGTCACTGCGAGGAAGAGATGTGAATGGAAACAATTTAAATACCAATAGTTCTGATTAAGGCGATTATCACTCTAGTATTTAAAGATGAAATAACTGAGATAATACCCAATGCGATTTTGTAAATGATGCAAACAATAAGAGGGGTTGGTGACGTTATAGTGGTTGCACTATAAGCCTTCAAATAATCAATGGGAATTAGAGGAACAAATATGCAGGAAGACTGGCGTGACTTGCAGGAGCAATAGGGTTGTCATAATAGGTGATTTTAATTATCCTAACATAGATGGGGACTTCCAGAGGGTTAAAAACTTAGATGGAACGTAATTTGTTAAGTGTGTTCAGGAAAGCTTCCACAAGCAGCATGTACAGGGTCCACCTCGGGAAGGGACAAACTCGACCTACTGTTGGGAAACAGGGCAGGATAGGTGACGGAGGTAAAGTGGGGGAGCATTTTGGGAAAAGTGACCAGAGATGTATTAATGTTAAAATAGGTATGGTAGGGAAAAAAAATGGCCCACAGATTCAAGTTCTAAATTGGGGCAAGGCGAATTTTGTTGACATTAGACAGGGGATTTCATGGCTTGATTGGAGTAGTGTGTTTCCAGACAAAAGGATCCCGGGAAAGTGGGAGGGCTTCAAAAGTGAGGTAGCTCGAGTTCAAGGTCTGCATGTTCCTGTGAGGGTGAAGGGAAAGTGAGGCTGGAAGAGAGAACCCTGGATAACAAGAGATATTGCGGCTCTGAGCAGAAAGAAAGGAGGCATCGCTCAGGTACAGGCAGCTGGTTCCAAGGGAATCCCTGGAGGTACACAGGGGTTACAGGAGTTTACTGAAGAAGGAAATCAGCAGGGCTAAAATGGGGTATGAGATAGCCTTGGCTGAGCAGATGAAGATGAATCCAGATTCAGTATAGTAAATAAAAAGAACAACTAGAGAGAGATAGGACGCCTTAAAATCCAAAATGGGCATGCATGTGTAAAACCTCAAGAGATGGGTGAGGTCCTCAATTTCCCCTCTGTGGTTATCATGAAGAAAGATATGAAGACCTGTGACCTTTGGGAGGTTAGTTGCGATATCTTGGCACAGTCAATATCACAGTAGAGGTGTTGTTGGAAATATTAGAATGCATAAAGTCAGATAAATCTCTTGGTCCTGACCAGATATATCTAAGAGCACTGCACAAGGCGAGAAAAGGTAGTTCAGGGGCAAGGTCCCGGAAGACTGGGCAGTAGCAAATGTAGTGCCCTTATTCAGAAGGGCTGCAAAGAAAGGCCTGGGAAATATAGACCAGTAAGCTTCACATCTGTATTCGGTAAACCGCTTGAGAAGGTTCGGAGATATAAGATATGGATGCATTTGGGAAGACAGAGTTTGACTTGGAGCAGTCAGCATAGCTTTGTGCGTGGCAGATCATGCCTGACAAAGTTTGATAGAGATTTTTGAGGAAGTGACCTGGAAGGTTGATGAGGAAAGATGGTGGACATCGTCTATATGGATTTCAGTAAGGTCTTTGATAAGGTTCCACATGGTAGGCCGCTCTAGAAGGTTAGATCGCATGGACTCCAATGTAAACTGGCAAATTGGCGACACAATTGGCTTAATGTTCTGAAACAAATGGCTTTGGTGGAGGTATGCTTGTCAGACTGGAGGCCTGTAACTAGTGGAGTGCCTTAGTGGTCGGTCCTGGGCCCATTGCTGTTTGTTATCTATATCAATGATTTGGACCAGAGTGCACAACGCAACGTTAGTAGGTTTGCAGATGACACTAAATTAGGAGACATCACTTACAGTGAGGAACGTTATCAGAAATTGCAGCAGTACCTTGATCAGCTGGGGAAGTGGGCTGAGAAATAGCAAATGGAGTTTAAATTAGATAAGTGTGACGTCTTGCATTTTGGAAAGTCAAATCCAGGTAGGAGTTTAATGACGAATGATAGTGCCTTAAGACGTGTAGTGGAACAAAAGGTCGTTGGAGATCAGGTGCACGGTTGTCTGAAATTTGAGTCACAGATACACAGGACAGTGAAGAAGGCTGTTGGCACATTGGCCTTCATCAACGCATTGAGTATAGAAGTTGGGACGTTATGCTGCAATTGTACCGGATGTTGGTAAGGCTGCAGTTGGAGTATTGTGTTCAGTTTTGTTCATCTTGCTCTAGAATGGATATTATTGAACTAGAAAGTATGCAGAACAAATTTCCAGTGATGTTTCCTGGGCTATAAGCTCTAAGTTATAGGCAGAGGTTGGAGAGGTTATAACTTATTTCTTTACAGCTAAGGAAACTGAGGGGGTTCTTATAGAAGTGTAGCCCTTATAAAATCATGAGAGGCGTGCATGGAGTGAATACTTCAACCTTCTTTCTCAAGTTTGGTGAATCGCTGACTAGAGGACATCCATTAATGTTTGGAAAGGATAAAAAATATAAAAAGGAAACTGAGGGGCAACTTTTTTACATAGAGTGTGGTACACATATGGACTGAGCTGTCAGTGGAAGTGATTGAGGTGGGTACAATAACAACATTGAAAAGGCAATTGGACAAATACACAGATAGGAAAGGATTAGAGGGATACAGAACAAGGGCAGGGAAATGGGGTGAGTCTGGATGTACATTTTGGTTGCCATGGACCAGCTAGGCCAAATGACTAGTCATACTGGCAGTCTCGTGCAATATGACTGTAAATGAGTGTGTTTTGGGGTGGAGATAGGATGCGGGGGGGAGACTGAGATAAAATATCATGGAAGGATATGTTCACAGGTTTCAGGATGAAGACATTTCGATAGTATCATGCAACACGGGTCTGTATTTCGAAGAATTATGAGTGAAAGGGATATTGCTGTGAGTTCAGGCGATGGAGAGTTTTGGATGAGCATTTGTTCTGCAGCTTTGTAACTGGGAGTGAGGACAGCAGAGTCTTCGCCTCACTGGGCTGAACCGAACAAAAAACTGTGGCAGTGACATTTTAATTAAGTGTGACAGAGGGGTTGTCTGCACAAGACCGAGCTAGTTTCCTGGTGCTATCTTACCAAACTCATCTCATTAACTAGCCACCCCACTCCATAGTGTCCCTCTCATACAATGCCAGCCGGATTCTGCCACCCATCATGACTGGAGGTACTCACAATCGCCTGGATGCCCCTGGATATTCTGTGATCACTGACACTGGTGCCATCTTGAAAAGGCCGATGGGCACACGGTTGCGCTTTCTCACTTTGGAGCTGCCCTGCACATTTTCCCCAAACATGGCAGCGAAGGGGAAATTACACCACGGTTTGTCGACAGCAACATGGAGATCCTGGTGGATGGGCAAGTACAAAAGGGGACCATTCTCTTCCCAGAGGGGGCCACACTACCAGACCCACCGAGCATGGTCTGCTCTCTCCACCTACCTCAGTGCAGTATCTACGGTCTGAAGAAATGTCCAGCAATACAGGAAAAGCATCAATAACCTTCCCCACTCTGGAGGGTTAAGGGTCACCGTGTTCTCTCTGCTCCCTCACACTCACTGTATATCTGTTCTAGCACCGACCCCCGAACAAGGCTCATGCTCCACCAATCTCACTACTGCATACAGGACCTTCCCTCTCTTTCTCTCTTGCCTTTCTAATGCCACCCACATAGTTATAGAATAGTCCTGGGAATGCCAATTATGGAATTTTCCAGGTATTGTTCCAACTTATTCCCAGTTTCAGGAAAACGGCTGTGACCCAGTGTGTAACATGTAAGAGGATGGAGTAGAGATGTACGTTTCTCAAATCACACACAATTAAAATCCATCATGAGGCCATTCAGTATTTCAAACATGCTCCAACATTCAATACGTTTGGGGGTGATCTGATGGTTTTCTCAGCTCCATGTTACAGGAACTTTTAGTCATTCAACCCCCAGGTTCCTGTTACTGAGCATTCGATTCTCAGACACTTCATACCCCGGGTTTCTTCTAGCATGTGTTCAGAAGGCATTTCCCATGAGGACGGACTCTGCTTACAATATATTTCATCTGATTTATAAATTCATACAACAGTCAGCATGCTTTCCACAGACCAATCAAAAACATGCACTTATTTTATGCTTATCGATATCCAATCACAATTAGTCATTCTGGTTATTTCACTGGTCTCACCTTATTGTATTCAGCCAAAGACAGCTTCCAAACACTTGCCTCATTTTCAAATATGATCTCTAGCAGAGAACGTTTTTGTCTGAAATACACCTTTTCCCTTGTCATTAAAATTTCTCTTGCCCTTTGTCTGTGACTGATTCTGTGTGTAACAGTTACACAGTCTCCCGCTCAGTTGGCTGGATGGTTGGTTTGTGATGCAGAGGGAGGCCACCAGCGCAGGTTCAATTCCCCACACCGACAGAGGTTACCATGAAGTGGATGCTCTCTCAACCTCACCCCATCACCCGTGTTGGGACCTTCATTGTAAAGCATGAGTGATCTCTCTGAAAAAGAGTTATTTGGAACTCTAATCTATCAATGTTTGCATTTGAATTTTTTAACATTTATTTTATTGAAAAATATATTTTATTATTTATATTAAACCAATAACAAAACAACTCAAATAACTGAACAAAATTACACCCATGTGCATGTATATACAAAATAAGTTAAAGTCTCTAAACGGACAGAAGAAAAACAAAAATAAACAATAAATAATCAATAAATAATATGGCTCAGCATACAAAGTGATAGCTATCGTTCTTCGAGAGCATGAACTGATACACATTCATACATTCACAATTTTTAATATGTGGTTCATTAGACAATATCGTCATGGCTATACAAAAGCCCTGTTTAGATTGTCAGATCAGCCTGTATCGCGGTAATCCAAAAAGGGTTGCCATATCTTATATAAATCTCTGCTTTTCGGTGCACTATATTTGTGAGAATGTCCAAAGGGATATTCCCCATGACGAGCTTATGATGACACAACAGACCCGGAGGTTTTTCAGACATCCAACACAACAGAATATTTTTACTAGCACAGGAAGTATGTGGCAGATACTAAAGGAGTATTGTGCATCAGTATTTACTGTGGAAAAGGATATGGAAGATATAAAATGTAGAGAAATAGATGGTGACACCTTGCAAAATGTCGATATTACAGAGGAGGAAGTGCTGGTTGTCTTGAAACGGGTAAAGGTGGAAAAATCCCCAGGACCTGATCAGGTGTACCCTAGAACTCTGTGGGAAGCTAGAGAACTGATTGCTGGGCCTCTTGCTGAGATATTTATAGTATGGATAGTCACAGGTGTGGTGCTGGAAGACTGGAGGTTGACTAACGTAGTGCCATTGTATGAGAAGGATGTTAAGGACAAGCCAGGGAACTATAGACCAGTGAGCCTGACGTTGGTGGTGGGCAGGTTGTTGGAGGGAATCCTGAGGGACAGGATGTGCATGTATTTGGAAAGGCAAGGACTGATTAAGGATAGTCAACATGGCTTTGTGCGTGAGAAATCATGTCTCATAAACTTGATTGAGTTTTTTAAGCAAGTAACAAAGTGGATTGAAGAGGGTAGAGGGGTAGATGTGATCTATACGGATTTCAGCAAGGGTTTTGATGAGGTTCCCCATGGGAGACTGAATGGCATGGTTAGATCTCATGGAATACAGGGAGAACTAGCCATTTGGATACAGAACTGGCTCAAAGGTAGAAGAAGAGGGTGGTGGGGGAGGGTTGTTTTTCAGACTGGAGGCCTGTGACAAGTGCAGCGCCACAAGGATCCGTGTTGGATTCAGTACTTTTTGTCATTGACATAAATGATTCAGATGCGAGCATAAGAGGTACAATTAGTAAGTTTGCAGATGACTCCAAAATTGGAGGTGTGGTGGAGAGCGAAGAGGGTCACCTCAGATTGACCAAATTGCCAATGGGCTGAGAAGTGGCAGATGGGGTTTAATTCAGATAAATGTGAGGTGCTGCATTTTGGGAAAGAAAATCTTAGCAGGACTTATACACTTAATGGTAAGGTCGCAGGGAGTGTTGCTGAACAAAGAGACCTTGGAGTGCAGGTTCATAGCTCCTTGAAAGTGGAATCACAGGTAGATAGAATAGTGAAGAAGGCGTTTCCTTTATTGGTCAGAGTATTGAGTACAGGAGTTGTAAGATCATGTTGCGGCTGTACAGGACACTGGTTCGGCCAGTGTTGAAATTTTGCGTGCAATTCTGGTCTCCTTCCTATCGGAAATATGTTGTGAAACTTGAAAGGGTTCCGAAAAGATTTCAAGGATGTTTCCAGCTTTGGAGGATTTGAGCTAGAGAGAGAGGCTGAACAGGTTGGGGCTGTTTTCCTTGGAGCGTCGGAGGCTGAGGGGTGACATTATCGAGGTTTACAAAATTATGAGGGGCATGGATAGGGTAAATAGGTAAAGTCTTTTCCCTGGGGTCAGGGAGTCAGAATGAGAGGGTATAAGTTTAGGATGAAAGGGGAAATATATAATAGAGAACTACGGTGCAACTATTTCACACAGAGAGTGGTACGTGTATGGAATGAACTACTAGGTGATGTCAGGGAGGCTGATACAAGTGCAACATTTAAGAGGCATTTGGATGGGGAAATGAATAAGAAGGGTTTGGAGTGTTATGAGCCAGGGATTGGATTGGTTTGGGATATGTGGTCGGCATGGATGGGTTGGACTGAAGGGACTGTTTCCATGCTGTACATCTCCATGACTCGATGATTCTATGACTTATATTATTATCTATTTTTTGGTGCACCATACTGGTGAGAAAGTTCAAAGGGATATTCTCCATGATAAGGTTACAAAGTCTCAACAGACCCGTGGAGTTTTCAGACATACAACACAACATAATATCTTTCCTAGCATACAAAGTAAGGATGTATTTTTTTCCCATGTGCACCTGTGTAAGATACTCTGGGCAGGTCCAGGAAAATACAAACCAGGTCCATCTCCAATTCGGTCCCCATGACCCACTCTACCACACCTAACACAGTTCTCCAATATATACAAAGCCTGCAGCAGGACCTCATGCAATGAGTAAGAGTGCCTGTAGTCATTCTGCATTTAGGACACGCTGAAGATAATCCCACTTTGAATTTTGAGAGAAAATCTGTGGTCAGATAGAACCTATGAAGATTTTTCAACTGCATGGAATGGGTTCTATTACAGATCAAACTCCTTCGAGCATTTTCACAAATATCCTCCCATGTCTCCGAAGAGATCTAAAATCCCAACTCTCTCGCACAGACGTCACAAAGCTGCACAGCATTGTCTGCGGGGACACTCTCCAACAAATGGTAAAGGGTCCTGACAGAGAGTGTATTCTTTACAATAATCCCCTGCTTCTCTGTATCGGATCTCTATGTGGTTTTTAAAATTGTGTTTTTTAATCAAATCTATAAGCTGGAAAAAAAAGTCTCTACTAGGTAGTTCATACTTACGTGTTATTTGATCAAACGGTATCATTGTTTCTCCTTCAAGTAACACGTGGTGGCTCAGTGGTTTGCACTGCTGACTCAGCGCACCAGGGGCACGGGTTTAGTTCCAGCCTTGGGTGACTCGCTATGTGGTGTTAGTATATTCTCAACTGTGTCTGCGTAGGTTTCCTCCCACAGTCACAAACATGTGCAGGTTAGATGACTTGGCCATTGCTCAATCGCTCATAGTGTTCCAGGATCTGTAAGTTGTGGCATTAATCAGGGTAAATATAGGATGGTAGGGGAATGGGTGTGGGTGGGTTACTCTTCAGAGGATCGAAGTGGACTTGCTGGGCCCAAGGACCTGTTCCCATACTGTAGGGATACTAATAATTCTAAATCACCCAAGCAAGGTATCCCCTTCGCTGCCCACAGTTTAAACCTGGAATCCATTATCCCCGGTATACCAATTAAAGAGGTAAGAAACATGGTTTTGGCTGTATTGCTTCGATCTGACGCTTTGTCCTTGAAATTTTAACAGTATTGATAATCATTATTTTATGACAATATTCCAAAATGTTGTCATAACAACAGACTAATAAGGGTTCACTTTGTCTGAGAGGGCTCAATGTCTAGCCATATCGATTCCGAGACCTCAGCGGCCCAGGCACTAACATACGATGAAAAAAAAACTTAATTGATTGTTTTTAATCGGGGAGATCTAACCGACACATCCCGGGTACTGCGGGCAATTCAGCAAGGCCAATCCACTCTCAGCTGCATATCTATGGACGATAGGAGGAAACGAGAACACTGGGAGGAAATCCACACAGGCATGGGGAGAATGTTCAAAATCCACATAGAGGGTTGCTCGAGGTTCGAACTGAACGCAGCTCCTTGGTGACGGGAGGTATCAGTGCTAACCACAGATCCACCATGCGCATCTGTTAGTGCTGTTAGTTACTTGTGGCTAACTAAAGAAACCTTGCCTGACTTGTTCCTGTCACTGAACCTGACTCAGTCTGAGAACTTTATCATCGGCAATATCACCAATCTGGTTACATTTAAAATTTGGTGTCAGCAGTGGAGGAATGGGGCGAGAAAAGGAAACAGTGACACCCTCCAACATCTGTCAGAGCAGGAATTAGGATAAATCATCAAAGTGGGATTTTAGTCAAGTGGGAATTCTCTTTCCCAGAAGTTTGGCGTGGCTGGACCTTTATATTACATCGAAGCTGGCTTTGTCTGATTTTCCATGGACAGGTGAATCAGGGATAATGGTGCATGGAAAGAAACGTGCAGCTGGGATCACAATGTGATGAGCCATGACCTTATTTACTGATGGAGTAGTGTGAAAGGGCCGAATGGCCCACTTGTGTCCCTCAGCCCTATGTTCTGATGTTCCATTCAGCCCTCTAACATGCTAAACAGGGAGAGATCGAGGCCAATCCGATGGTTAGGTGTAGTTTTGGACATGTACTTGGAAAATCCAGGCTGGATCAGGAAGTGACCACCACCCCACCCCCCAGTCCCTGTTTACAGGCTTCCCTTCTCTGTAACTTCTGCTCCAGATGTGGGTCATGTTGCAGACCCAGATACGCTGGGAATACAGCCACATATCCCACCCAGGGTTAAAACAACAAATCCTCTGCTCTCCCTGAATGCAACATTGTACAACACGATTTCCAGCAAAATAATCCGTTACTTTCCAAAAGCATAACATGTGAAATTAATAAATAGGAACAAGAGTCGGTCAATCAGTCCCTCAAGCTAACCCTGTCATTTAATAAGAACATGGCTAATCTACTCCAGGGCTCAACTCCACTCTCTTGCCGACTCCTTGTATCCCTCCACACCTCTCTGAGAAAGGGAATTCCAGACATTCACTACCTTCGGAGAGAAGACATTACTCTGAATCTCAGATTGAAATTGATGTTTCTTATTCAGTATCTATATCATCGAGTTCGACACTTTGCTCAAGAATGGAAAAAACTTCTCAACCTCTACCTTCTCCAACCCCTTCAGTGTCTTGTAGTTTTCAGCAGGATCACTCCTCATTCATTTAAAACCCAATGAATTAACGCCTCACCATCCTAGAGATTCTCAATAACACAACCCTTTCATCCCAGGAAACCACCTAATGTACCAACCGAGTTACTTGCTGCATCATCATGCTGACTTTATGTTTCATACCCAGGAAGACTCCAATGCCTTTCCTGTTCCTTTTCTGGAAGTCCTCTCCATTAAGTAACAGCCTGCCTTTTGATTCTCAGTGTCATTCTCAAACTCGGATGTGTATTGCACTCAGCTCCCTCCTTCAGGCTGTCAGCATAGATTGTAAATAACTGATGCCATCAGACTGATATTTGTGGTACTCCAGCAGATAAACCTTTACCATAAAGATCCATTAATCCTGACTCTCCGATTTCTGTGTTAAACAATCATCATCCCATGTTAATACAGTATCCGACGTCCTGGAGCTCCTGTTTTGTGTAAGAACCTTTATTTTGTAATACCTTGTGGAAAATCTCTGGAAAGCCTGGTGTCCACCAGATCCCCTTTATCAAGTCCGCTTGTTACATTTACAGGCATCTCCAGAAATACTTTGTATGATTTTACAGGCAAAGTATCATTTCCCTTTCACAAAACCACCCTGACTCTGCGTGAAGATTTTCTAAATGCCCATGCTTCCCAGGTTTTCCAAACTATACTAGTCCTATCTGTTTTCATTAGGTCCATGTGCCTCTAAATGTTTCCCATTCATATGTTTGTCCAAATGAGTTTTAAATGTTGTTGATGTCCTTGCATCTCCCACTCTTCCTCTGGAAGCTCATTCCATACCCACACCGCCCTCTGTGTATAAAAGCTGCCCCTTAGTCCCTTTTAAATCTACCCTCTTTCACCTTAAACCTATTCCCTCTATGTTTGGATTCCCCTACCCTTTGGAAAAGACTTTGGCTATTCACCCTATCCATACCTCTCATGATTTTATATGTTTCTATAATGTCACTCCTCAACATCCTACACTCCATCTGATGCTAACTTCAAGAACAAGCGTTTAAAGATAAGCACTGCAAAATTGAAACAATATTAAAAACGACAGGTAACCAACACTCAGCCCAAATGTCATGCTGTGATTTGTTTTTCTCCATGTTACAATACTAAGGCAGCATGAAACGCTTACTAGTTCCAATAAGAAGGCAAGCACCTGAATTCCTTTGTCTAAAGGGGGTGGTGATCACGACAGTGAAAACGGTTCTGTGGCCAGATTTATATAATACGACATGGTCAACATTCTCCCTCCTGGCCTCCGTATGACTTTGTGTTGTTGTGTTTTCTTTATCTGGCATTCAATAGAGAGAACCCCTTTCCTCCATTAACACCTTAAATTCGACCCGTTATACAGAATCTTTCCTTTCACCACTGCTAAAAGCCCGTTTTTCTTTTGCCACACACTCTTTTCCCTGCCACCCATCCTCCACTTCCGGCAAGGGATTAAAAGACCATTTTGCAATTTGAAGAATTGTCACACTGGACTGGAAACGCTAACACTGTTTCTCTTTCTCTACAGATAGTGACAGACCTGCAGAGTTTCTCCAGAAATGAATAGGCGCAGAACAATTTTTCAATTAAATAAATAAATATGGAATACTGGAAATAAAAATAAAAAACCTTTATAGAAGGTTCACTGGACCTGAAAGTTTAACTCTGCAGTCACTCCAGAAAATTCTGCAACATCTTTAGCAATTTCTTCTCCAATTTCTGTTTAAGAACAATTTCCAAAGACATATTGTCAAAGATGCCCAAACATCCTGTCCAACATGGAGTGTTGTACACTGGGAACTGAACAGGAACACATGGTGACAAGTTCCTTAACTCTGAAACTGCATAAGGCTGGCATCACTGACACTGCAGAGTTCTGAATCATGGTCACGGAGAAAAACAGAAGGAAACACATTCACTTCAAATACAGAAGATGGCATTACTGAAAGGAAAAGATTCAGATTTGTACCTTACATGGATATTGTTTATGTAACAAATTGGAGGCGTGACACCAAGGAAAGACTTCCAGCAGAATGAGAAAATGAAAATGGAAGTATTTCCGCATCAGAAACCAGAGTAGGTCACTGAATACAGGGCTGATGGGTGAATGGGTCTCGGTGTGAACTGGGGGCAGTCAGAAGCATTGAATTGTAGATATTGCAGCTAAAACTTGGTTATCATCTGATGCTGTAGATTTCAATGACAATCTGTAACTTTTCCCCCAGGATAGTCCATCCGTCTACCATTACCATCAAGCCGATCCATGGGTCAGTGACGAATGTAGGTGAACATGGTCGGGTCGGAATCACGTGCACTTAATCCTGATGACAATCCATGAAAACTACTGCACTTGACTGGTTACACTACAAACATCAGGACTAACATCTGATACAGAGAGAGAGATGATCCCAAGACCTACAAATCAGATATAAGCTCTGTCGTCCTGTCAAATCCATGCATAAAAGTCGATGGACCATTTAACAACTTACTGGAGGAGAGGACTCCACAAATATCTCCATCCAAAATAATGGAACAGCCCTGTGCATCCATGTAAAAGATGCAGTATCTGCACCATCCTTACCCAGAAGTGTTGAGTCGATTACCCACCTCACCCTCACTATGATGCCCTCAGAATCACTGATGCCCGTCTTAATCAATTCAATTCACTGCACGTGACATGAAGAAACAGCTGGACACTGTAGGTACGACAAAGGCATTTGGCCCTGACACCATTCCTGCAATAGGACTGAGGGCTTTTGCTACACAACCAACCGTGTCCCTGAGGAAGCTGTTTCATTCCAGCTCCAACTCTGACAACTTCCTGGCAATGTGGGTAAATACTCAACTATGTCCCATCCCCTAAGAAGGGAATAATTACAATTAGACCAATTGCCACGTCCTCAGTCCCATCACGATGGCCAAATTGGTTGGGGTTATTTTTGATAGAGCTGTCAAAGAGTACAGAAATAATCGGTTCAGTGTGGTTTCCGATAGACCCCCATGTGGAGATGGTGTTGTTGTGGAATTGTCATTGGATTGCTAATCCAGACCAGGATAATTCTCTGGAAACTGGTGCAAGTTAAAAACAATTAATAAAATATCGTGATCCATTATCTGGTGTCAGTCATATTGATCTTGTGTTCAATGTCGATTATAGATGTCGATCTCCTTCCCCAGTGTACTTTCAGGAAGTGAATCCCCCGTGCTTTCCTGTCTGGCCTAAAAGTGACTCCAGACACACAGACATGTGATACACTCTTCAATGGTCTCTGAAACGGCCAAGCAAGGCACTCAATTGTATCAAACAGCTCCGAGGTCTTAAAGGATAAACCCGGAGAGAACAGCCGGCAACAGCCTCGTTATCAGAAAAGGGAATGGGAAACACAATCCTGTTGACCCTGCAGAGACCTCCTTCCTAACAGCTGAGAGCTTGTGACAACATTTACATAGCTTTCCCACACACTGCACAGAAGCATCGGGAAAGGAATATGTCATACAACTCATTGAGCTTTCCCTATTCTAGTTAATGGCCGAACATCTCCTCAACGCAGTTTTCCCCATTAAATATACATATCTCTTAATATGTTTTAACATTGTGAAACATAAAATGAGAACTGCTGTAATCCATTCAGCCCATCAGTTTTGCGCCTCCATTCTATGTACAGGCAGTTCACCAATAACACGTGTTGATTAAATACATTTCGGCTGCAATGCAATTCATGAACCTTTTTCTATAAAGTGAACTGGCATTCACTGTGACGCGATTCCTTGTCGGGCACCAGCTGACCAGCAAATCCTGCCTCAGAAACCCTCTGTCTACAAAAGGTACAATCGATGTGTTCAGCAAAAACAGGAATACAATTGACTCTGCAGGCCTTGAAACTGAGCCCGAAACTGGGAATTGTAGTCTATGTTTCGAAAGAAATCTATTTCAAACTGTGGGGAGAATGTTGGAGAGAACTGGAATTCCCCATCGGCATCACATGGTCAGTCAGCCCCCGCGCGCTTTCTGGTGAAGATTGTCGTGAAAGATATCGTGCACCAGTGAGTGACTGTCGTGTGAAAGCGTTGCATTTACAGCACTGTTCCATTACAACATGTAATTTAAAGATTTATTTAGACTGTCCTATTGCTTGTTACATCAAATTTAATGTTTGGTTTTTACTGATATTTTTGGGGGTTCGCCAATTACCCTCTTTTTTCCATAGACGCCATTATTAATATTGTACGATTTTGTACACCACAGTGTTGCACAGGAACACAGTTATTGCGTTATTTGAGAACAACCTGGAATGAGAGCTGATTTTCTATCTTCTCACCATACTCCTGCTCTCTCCCAATCCCTTTAGTTTCCACAAATCCTTATTTATATTCAGCCCCTTGACTTCCACAGCCTGATCTGGGAGAGAGTACCCCTGGTTCGCCAGTCTCCGAGTGCAGACATTTATTCTCATCTCAATGCAAAGTGGCCTGTCTGTACCTAATATTGTCGCCCCTTGGTTTAGACGTCCCAGCCACGGGAATTACCATCCCTGTTTCTAATCTGTCTCGCCCTGTCAGAATGTTATATATTTCACTGAGATTTCCATTCATTTTCCTAAACCCCATTGAATACAGGTCCAGTTCCCCCAAACTCTGCTCCCACAACAAGTCTGTCATCCCAGTGATCAGTCTGGTCATCCTTTGCTACTCTCACTCAATGTCAGGTTTGTCATCTGTTAGGAAAAGAGACCAAAACTGCACACAATACTGCACAATGTTCGGGATGGGGTCTCAACAAGGCCCTGAACAGCTGTAGTAAGATACATTTACTCCTGTACTCAAATCCCCCTGAAATGAAGGTGAATACAGCATTTTTCTTCCTTCCTGCTTTCTGCTCCTGCAATATTGCTTTAAGTGATTGGTGTACAGAGAGATCCAGATTCATTTCAAAGTTACAGTTCCCCACGTGCTGGGCCTACATACAATGGTCAGCGTGCCAATGCCATTCCCAGTATTGACTTCTGGCTTCAGAACTCACTGTCACACATGGACTCGGAGGGCTACGCAGAAATAAACAAAAATGCAGCTTAAGTTCATTTATAGTGCAACATTTTTCAACCACTCCTTTTTCAAATGAGAGGCTGCCAGTCCATTGTTCCCATCAATGTACACAACATCTCAATCTCCCCCATTACTCTCCATCTGCCACGTATTTGCCCAGTCACTCCACTTGTCTCAGTCACCTTGGAGCTTTTTTATATCCTCCTCATCCACTCACAGTCTGACATTGTTTAGTGCTGTCAGCAGACTTGGGAATTTTGCATTTGCACCCATCATCCAAAGATATGATGTGTATTGGGAATAGCTGGAGCCCAAGACACGATCCGTACAATATCCTCTAAGCCTTCCATATAAAAATAAAACATGGTTTTATTCCGACTCACTCTTTCCTGCCAGCTCTCCCATTCTAAATCTATGACCATATATAAGGCCGAGTCCCATAGGATTCGAATTTGTGCAATAGGCTTGGGGCTTTATCAAAAATCTTTCTGTTAATCCACTCGTATTGCATTGATACCTTCTACATAAATTTCCAAAAAGCCACTTTCTCAAATATGATTCCCATTTCATAAATCTCTGATGACATTGTCAATGCCCATTAATTTCAGTCCAATGCTTTCTCTAAACTGTTTAGTTGCTATTTACATTCTATTCCCCTTTTCTCGTAAGACTGAAATTCCCTAGTATTGCTCGGAAGTTTTCTTTTTGGTTTTGTTTTCTTCTGTGAAGGCATAATTAAAGTATTTGCTCCATAGTTCTGCTATTTCCCGGTTCTCAATTATCTGGTATCAGACTGTCAGAAATCTGCAACTTTTTTCTCTTAATTTTACCATTGACATATTTCCAGAAAATATTACAAGTTCTCTCTTATCAACTTTGTGAAGATAATCTTCAGAAACCCATCAATTCCTACCTTAAGCTACTCAATGATTGACCTTCCACAGCCATACAATCACCTAAGCACAGACTCTTTACTACCAGAAATACAGCACAGTCTACATTCGGCCCACTTTCCGACACAAGACCTTAGCCGTCAATCTTAAAGCATTTGAAGTGCACAACAGTGTCGTTTCTAATGGCTTGAGGTTAGCATGACAACTGCTCAAGAAGTGCATTCCAGACCCCAACACGCTCTGGTTGAAAAACAATTCTCAAATCTTCACTAAACCGTAAATCCTTCACATTTAAAGTGTGTCATTTTGAGTAACAGCAACGGCAACTGTCTATCCACCCTGTCCATGTACCTCGTAATCCTATCCTTCTGAATCACAGACCTCGCAGCCTTCTGTCCTCCAAACTAAACAACCTGAGGTTTTCCAGCCTCTCTCCATAGCTGATATGCTCCATCCAAGGGAACATCTCTGCACCCCCTCCATGACAATCACATCCTTCCTGTAATGTTGTTCCCAGACCTACAAACAGTATTCCATCTTGCCCTCACCAAAGTTCCGCATAGTTCTTATAATCTAGGCCTCGATGAATAAAGGCTATGTTTACATTCCCCCAGCCTTTCCCAGATTGTGTATTAACCTGTGCAGGCACATTCAGCGATGTCTGGAGAAGCACCCCTGAGCTTTCTAGTGTGCTGCCATTCATTGAGTACTCCCCTGTCCGGGTCTTTCTTCCAAAGTGCATCACCTCATAGTTATCAGGGTTACATTCCATCTGCCATTGATCAACCCATCTGACCATTCCATCAGTATCTACCTGTAACATAAGGCCTTCCTCCTCACTGCCAACCACCCGGCCAATCTTTGTATCAAATCCAAACTTATTTATTACACACCCCACCCCTCGTCCATATTCACAGCTGCATCATTTATGAATACCACAAATAATAAGGTTAAAAATCTCTCAACATCAGTTACATCACGTGGTTGTGCACTTGATGAAGAAGCAGCGTATCGAGATCTCGTGCTGCCAAATAAACCTGTTAGACTATGGCCTTTTGTTATGCTATTTTTACATTTGTCCAACGCAGCCCAACAGTAGCACCTCCGAATCACAAATAATAAGGGACGCAGCACTGATGCCCATTGGTACAACATTGGACACTAGCCTCCAGTCACACAAACAGCCTTCTACCACTCCCCTCATTCTCCTACTACGAAAGTTGATTTAGATGCAACTTGGCAAGTTACTAATGGGTCCCACGTGTTCACTGGTTTTCTGTTCCACTTGACACACTTGTAGATTATCTGGGGATTCACTGTAATCTTGTCCATAAGGCCATAAGACATAGGAGCGGAAGTAAGGCCATTCGGCTCATCGAGTCCACTCCGCCATTCAATCATGGCTGATGGGCATTTCAACTCCACTTACCCGCATTCTCCCCGTAGCCCTTAATTCCTTGTGACATCAAGAATTTATCAATCTCTGCCTTGAAGACATTTAGCGTCCCGGCCTCCACTGCACTCTGTGGCAATGAATTACACTCTCTGGCTGAAGAAATGTCTCCCCATTTCTGTTCTGAATTTACCCCCTCTAATTCTAAGGCTGTGTCCACGGGTCCTCGTCTCCTCGTCTAACAGAAACAATTTCATAGCGTCCACCCTTTCCAATCCTTGTATTATCTAGTAACTTTCTATTAGATCTCCCATTAATCTTATAGACTCCAATGAATACAATCCCAGGATCCTCAGTCCTTCCTCATATGTTAGACCTACCATTCCTGGGATCATCCGTGTGAATGTCCGCTGGACACGCTCTAGTGCCAGTATGTCCTTCCTGAAGTGTGGGGCCCAAAACTGGACACATTACTCCAAATGAGGCCTAACCAGAGCTTTATAAAGTCTCAGTAGTACAACGGTGCTTTTATATTCCAACCCTCTTGAGATAATTGAAAACATTGCATTCGCTTTCTTAATCATGGACTCAAACTGCATGTTTACCTTTGGAGAATCCGCAACTAGCACTCCCAGATCCCTTTGTACTTTGGCTTTATGAATTTTCTCACCGTTTAGAAAGTAGTCCATGCTTGTATTCTTTTTTCTTTATTTCTTTTGTCCTGCCTTGCCCCTGTGTTAGTCAGTCCTCTCCACACGCAGACTTTCCTCCTTATTGCAGTCTTCAATGGTTTGTCCCTTATCCTGTCATTATTTGCCTTGAATGTGGATTAGACAGCCTGATAAATTTTCTGTTAATTTCCAACTTGCTGTATGTTTTGTGAGTTTTCTAAGTTCACAGTGACCCACCGCTGATTCATTGAAACTCTAGAGAACATAGGCCGAGCTTCCTCATCACGCAATCTCGCCATCTGAGTGATTTATTTGAATAATGTCCATTACACTTCCTCTGTGGTCAGTATATTCTTTCTTTGATTTAGTCACCAAAACTGTTCTCAATACTCTAGGTACAATCTCACCAACACTCTGTGAAACTGCTTCAAAGTGTCTTTACATCTATATTCTGACTCCCTTAAAGGAAGGCAAACCAAACTTTAAGTCTCCACTTACATATATTCCTCCAAATACCCTTCACATCATTGTAGTTTCGAACTCACTGTGTGAGTTCTTATAGAAAGCCTTCTGATAACCTAAAATATGCCAATTCTACTGGATCCTCATTATCTATGTTGTAAGAATCAACTTCAAACAATTCCAAAGTTTGTCAAGTATGATTTCCTTTTCAGAAATGCATACTGAGTCTCTCAAAGTTTGCTGTTAATGTCTAAATATCCAATATCACATCCTATATAATATATTCCAACAGTTTCCCAACAAATGTCAAGTTAATTGGTCTGCAGGTCTCCACACTATCTCTTCTTCTCTTTGTAGATTCTTCGATCATTCATCTATAGTGCTTGGATCACGTTTACGAATGTACATTTATCTACATCAGCTTCTGGACTCTGCAGAATGTACAGGAAAATAGAACGCAGTCATCGACAATGCAATCAATACTTCTATTTGTGATTTATGTCTGAAGATTTTGGTATGAAGTACATCTGGTTGTCAAGGTTAGCAATGCTCAATCCGGCTGCATGTTCAATATTGCCTTGTTACTGATATGAATTGACTTTATGCCTTTACTTCCACAAGTCCTATACAATCACTTCGTATTTCTGGGTGATTTAGTGGATCTTACTCCATTAAGACAGATGTAAAATAACTGGTCATTTGTTTTGCCATTTCCCTGTTATTCACCACAAACATGTCTCCCCCGATTGCAAATTTCCACATTTGACTATGTTTTTTTTTTCTTTTGAATTATAGATCATCGATGTTTGCAGTCCTTGTGTTCCTGTTTGTTTGCATGCATGTTCGCTTTTTGATTTCCTGATCAGTTTCATGACCCTCCTTTTCTGGATTGCAATTTTCTGAGAATTCTTTGGATTCCACAATGTCTGGAATTCTTCTGAAGTCGCTTCCTGTGATTAATATACTCTTTAATTTGTTATGTTAATCATCGAGTCACTTACTTTCTCTTTGGTATTTTCACCTGAAATAAGTCGACATATCTTTCAGACTATGCAGTATTTCTATAAATCTCCTGGTCCTGACCAGATATATTCAGGAACACTGCAGGAGGACAGAGAAGTAATAGTGGTGGCCCTGGTCGGTACTTTTGTATCATCAGTAGCCAACGGGTGAGGTCCCGGAGGATTGGAGGGTAGCGAATGCTGTGCCCTTATTCAAGAAGAGCTACAAAGAAAAACCTGGGAATGAGAGACCAGTAAACCTAACATCTCTACTAGGTACGTTTCTTGAGAAGACTCTGAGAGAGACGATATACGTGCATTTGGCAAGGCAGGGTGTGATTATGAGCAGTCAGCACGTCTTTGTGCGTGGGGGAACATGGCTCAAAAATTTGTGAGAGTGCTTTGGTGAAATGACCAGTAACTTTGACAAGGGCCTGGTGGTATACGTAGTGTATATG
Source organism: Chiloscyllium punctatum (assembly GCF_047496795.1). NCBI lineage: Eukaryota > Metazoa > Chordata > Chondrichthyes > Orectolobiformes > Hemiscylliidae > Chiloscyllium > Chiloscyllium punctatum. The sequence goes on from NC_092769.1 coordinate 19,871,295, forward strand.
GATTTCAGTAAGGCCTTCAGTAAGGTTCCACATGGTAGGCTGCTCTGGAAGTTTAGATCATATGGAATTGAGGGGGAGCTGGCAAATCAGATCCACAATTTGCTTGATGGTCGGAAACATACAGTTAAAGTGGAAGGATGCTTGTCGGACTGAATGCCTGTGATGAGTGGAATGCCTCAGGGGTCGGTTCTGGGGCAATTACTGTTAGTTTTATCCATGTATATTGTATGTACATATATATTTTTTCATATTACACACATCTATGATTTAGATCAGAATGTACAGGCATGAATTATAAGTTTCAAGGTGACACAAAAATAGGTGGTATCGTGGACAGTGCGGAAGATTATCAGAAATTTCAGAAATGACAGCAGTGCCTTAATCAAGTGAGGAAGTGGGCCGAGAAATGGCAAATGGAGATTAATACGGATAAGTGTCAGTTCTTGCATTTTAGAAAGTCAAATCAAGGTAGGAGTTTCATGGTGAATGACAGGGTCTTAAGGAGTGTATTGAGACAAAGGGACCTTGGAATTCAGGTTCACGGTTCTCTGAAAGTGGAGTCGCAGGTAGATAGGGCAGTGAAAAAAGGCATTTGGCAAAGTGACCTTCATAAGTCAGAGTAATGAGTATCGAAATTAGGGAGTTATGTTGCAGTTATACAGGATGGTGGTGAGGCAATACTGGTAGTGTTATGTTCAGTGTGTTCACTTTGCTATAGGAAGGATGTTATTAAACTGGAAATAGTGCAGAAGAAAACTACAAGGATGTTGCCCGGACTCTATGGTCTGAGATATAGTGAGAGGTTGGGCAAGCTAGGAGTTTTTACTTTAGAGTGTATGAGACTGGGGGGGATCTGATAGAAGTGTATAAGATCATGGGAAGCATGGATAGAGTGAATGCACTCAGTCTTTTTTTCCACATGATTGAACAACCCACGAACTAGAGGGCATCAATTTAAGATTCGAGGGGAAAGAGTAAAAGGGAACCTGAGGGGCAATTTCTTTGACACACAGGGTAGTCTGCACATGGAATGAGCTGCCAGCAGAAGTGGTTGAGGGCGGTACATTCACAAGATTTAAAATGCATTTGGACAAATACACGGATAGGAAAGAAGAAGAAGGATATGGGGCAAGTGCAGGGAAATGGGGTTAATGTGAATGGACATTTTGTTCGGAATGGACCAGTTTGGGCTGAAGGGCCTTTCTCTGAGCTGTCGGACTCTATGACTCTCACAATCATTGCTTCTCCCATTGAATGTTATATCATACTTCCCCAATTCACTGGAGTGTAATTAACCCTCAAGCCTCCAGGCTTCCATGATGTTTGACCAGAATGATCAAACATTCGATATTGTATTCAGACGCCGTGTAAAAATGCAACATATTGATGTCACTATTCCTACAAAGCTGCTTCAGAGCAAGGTTATTAATTTGTCCTCCTGACAACACAACACCAAATCTGAAATAACCTCCTGTCTAGTTTGGTTCACAACATACTGTTCAACCTACCTAATACAAACTTACGGAAGTTTATCTTCACAGTATTAGTAGTCACTGCAGTTTCGGTACAACTTGAGACCATCCATTATTACTGCAGCACACACGATTATTTGTAACTCATTCACAGGATGAGGGTGTCGCTGGATAACCAGCATTTATTGCCCATGCAAGAGGGCAGATAAGAGTCAGCAGTGTTGCCTTGAGTCTGGAGTCACTTGCAGGCCACACCAGGTAAGGACAGCAGTATCCTTCCCTCAAGGACATCAGTGAACCAGATGAGTTTTTCCAACAATCGACAATGGATTCCTGGTCATCATAAACCCTTGATTCCAGATACATATTGATTAGATTAGATTAGATTACTTACAGTGTGGAAACAGGCCCTTCGGCCCAACAAGTCCACACCGCCCCGCCGAAGCGTAACCCACCCATACCCCTACCCCTACATCTATATCTACCCCTTACCTAACACTACGGGCAATTTAGCATGGCCAATTCACCTGACCTGCACATCTTGGGACTGTGGGAGGAAACCGGAGCACCCGGAGGAAACCCACGCAGACACGGGGAGAACGTGCAAACTCCACACAGTCAGTCGCCTGAGGCGGGAATTGAACCCGGGTCTCTGGCGCTGTGAGCAGTGCTAACCACTGTGCCACCGTGCCGCCCACAAATTGAATTCAAATTCCACCATCTGCCTTGTCAGGATTTGAATTCATGTCCCCAGAATATTACCTGGGTCTCTGGGTTAAGAGCCCAGTGATAATATCACTGTGTCATTGCTCCCCCTTGAATATATTTACATACATAATTTCCAGAGCATATGTTGTAAAGTATTTATGTGACAGATTTGGTTTTGATATATTTTACACTAATGTTTGCTTCCCCTTGCTATTTGTAAGATCCACCCAAACTGATTCTGTGGGAAGCGAGGGAAAGGGTCTGAGGCGTTATTCCTGATAGACTTGGACAAGACGTTCAGGGAGACTCACCTCAACACTGAGATGATCTGAAGAATTGGTCAGCAATACAGGACAGGCATCAATATTCTTTCCCCTCACTTTGCCAGGATAAGTGTCACCATATTCTTCTGCTCCATCACACTCACTGTATATCTTGTTATAACACCTACCCCCGAACAAGGCTCACACTCTATCTCCAAATAAGGCTCAAGCACGACCACACTCACTGTTGAATTCAGCACCTACCTTCCCTCGGGTTTCCGTCACTGACACAATAGCCCCTCACACTAATACCACTGCATTGATACAACACTGTGGTCAGACTCCCTCCGGACATCTCACCCTTCCCCCTTCCCCTATACCAGCATTAACAGCAGGGACACACACTCACACCCTCACACCTTCCCTCCTCTTCTCTCATTCCAGGAGAAACATCCTGGAATAGGACATAAAGGGCCACGCAGGGTGTTAGAGTGCCCGATATCCGTTCCCTCACCCTCTACCTCGACATGTGGGGAGGATCCTGGAAAGAGCCAGAGAGGACCAGGGCACCTTGTGTGGAGATTCTGAAATATAGACATCCCACCCACCACGTAAGCTGCAATGTTCAGTAAAGAGCAATTATCTATTTAAACTCACTGGCAGTTCCAATCACATCTCTCTCACTTTTCAGGCTTAGTTAAAAGATGTCAGATGGAGAAAGAGCCTCTGCAATGGGATACAGACAGAGGAGGGCAGGGCATCTGCAATGGGATACAGACAGAGGAGGGCAGGGCATCTGCAATGGGATATAGACAGGGGGATGGCAGAGCGTCTGCAATGGGATACAGACAGGGGAGGGCAGAGCGTCTGCAATCGGATACAGACAGGGGAGGGCAGAGCGTCTGCAATGGAATACAGACAGGGGAAGGACAGATCAAATGCAATTGGATACAGCCGGGGGGAGGGCAAAGCGTCTGCAATGGTATACTGACAGTGGAGGCAAGACTGTGTGCAGTGGGATACAGACGGGGGAGGGGCAGAGCGTCTGCAATGGGATACAGACAGGGGGAGGGCAGGGCATCTGCAATCGGATACAGACAGGGGAGCCAGAGCGTTTGCCATGGGATACAGACAGGGCAGGGGCAGTGTGTCTGCAATGGAAGACAGACTGGGGGAGGGATGCAGCTCTGCAATGGGATACAGACAGGGGAAGGGCAGAGCGTCTGCAATGTGATATAGACATCTGAAGGCAGTGCGTCTGTAATGGGATACAGACGGGGAGGGCAGAGCGTCTGCAATGGGATACGGACAGGAGGAGGGTAGCGCGTCTGCAATGAGATACAGATAGGAGGAGGGCAGAGCATCTGCAATGTGATACAGACAGGGGGAGGGCAGAGCAAGGGCAGTGCGTCTGCAATGGGATACAGACAGGGGGAGGCAGAGTGTCTGCAATGGGATACAGACAGGGGAGGGTAGAGCGTCTGCAATGTGATACAGACAGGGGAGGGCAGAGCATCTGCAATGGTATACTGATGGGTGAGGGCAGAGGGTCTGCTATTGGATCCAGATGGGGAGGCAGAGCATCAGCAATGGGATACAGACGGAGGAGGGCAGTGCTTCTGCAATGGGATACAGACAGGGGGAGTGCAGAACATCTGCAATGAGACACACACTGGGGGAGGGAATAGCAACAAGCAATGGCATACAGACAGAGGATTGCCGTGAGCAAAGCTTCAACAGAAAAAAAACCAGTACAATATATTTGTGATGGAAATTTTCTGTTTTGTGGAAAAGACGAAAGAGCAGAAATTTATTTAAATGCAAGGAGAATGCAGAACTCAGTGTTACAGAGGGATTTGTGTGTCTTAGTACATGAATCACATCAAATTAACCTGAAGAAGTAGCAAGTGATTTGGAAGGTAAATGTCGTGATCCTGTTTCGTGCAAGGGGTGTTGGGTATGATCGTAGCGATGTTTTCTGCATCAGTACAGGGCATTGATGAGATTACATCTGTTGCATTATGTGTAGTTATAACAGCCTAAACTGAAAAAAAAACAAAATTGCTTTCGAAACGTCTCAAAGATGTTTGTCTTTACGCATTCTTGGAATGAAGGCATTACGTTGTGAAGAATGAACAGTTCGGCCTGAGAATGAGGGATGTTTTATTGGCCATATGAGATCTTGAGAAGAATGTAGTTGGTGAATACCAGATGGATATTTCTCATTGTGTGGGAGAATAAAACTGGGGAAATAATTTAAGAATAACTCAGTTTCAAAGGAAAGGTCATTAGACAGTAAAATTGAACTGTTAATTCTCTTCCTACATGCTGATAGTCAAGCTGAGCTTTTTCAGCAATTACTGTATATGTTTAAGAATATTCATTTTAACACAGATATTGTGAAGACATAAAGCACTTATTTTTACATTATGCAAGCACATATTAACAGATCTTCCAAACAAGTAGAACCATTTATTGTTAATTAATTGATGCTGCAATGATGCACTGACCTGGAGTCGAGAATGTGATGGAGTCATATAGTTCAGACAATGTTCAAGAAGAGCTCACAGAGTCCAGTGTGGGACTGATAACGTTACTGATTTAAATTACAGATGGAAAATGTAGCCAATCTTTGGAGAAGCATTCTGTTGCTCCCTTTCTGTTTCCCAATCGCTCATCACAGCAATGTGTGGGAGTTAAAAAGAGCCCAGTCGTCTTTCCCACTAATGGAGGATTCCTGATGAGGATTCATTGGAATCTCCCCATTACCTGAAGCAAAGCAATTCAGCCAAATTCAACAGTTTCAAGAAGAAATCCCATTGTCAGAAGGCTGTGCAAGCAGAATAACAACAGAAGTAATTATCTGACTCGATAGTGAGGGGAACAGACAGGAGATTCTGTGGCTGCAAATGGGAATCCGGAATGGTGTGTAGCCTCCCACATGCCCAGGGTCCAGGATGTCTCAGAGTGGCTGCAGAACGTTCTCACTGGGGGCTGGGGGGGTGGGGGGGGGGTGCAGTGGGGGAAGCATCCAGAAGTCATTGGGCACTTTGGTACAAAGGACAGAATGACACAGGTAGAAATAGTGATGACATCCTGCAGAGTTATTGTAGAGAGCTAGGGAAGAAGGATAAAAGGCAGGGCTAATATCTAGTTTACTTCCAGTTCTCTGTGCTAGTGAGGGTAAGAATAGGATGATATGGCAGATGAAGGGGTGGCTAAAGAATTGGTGCAGGGGGCAGAGATTTTTGGATTACTGTGAACTTTTGTGGGGCAAGATGACGTGTTCAGGAAGGACGGGTTGTACCTGAGCTGTAAGGGGACCAATATCCTGGCAGGCAGGTTTGCAACTGCTGCAAGGGAGGGTTTCAACTAGATTGGCTGGGGTTGGGGAGTGGTGGGATCCTCAACAGCAGGGAGACAAGTGCGAGGCTGGAAGGAGATACAGTAATCAGAAACAGTAAAATGAAGAGACAGGTCAGGCTAGACAACGACAGGGAGCAAGGAATGCCTGTTGGATTCAATTGCAACTGTTTCAATGCAAGATGGCTGACAGGTAATGCCGATGAACTCAGGGCGTGGATCGGTGCGTGGGACTGGGATATTATAGCCATTACTGAAACATGGATAAGGGAGGGAAAGCACTGGCAGCTTAAAGTACCAGGGTACAGGTGCTTTATCCGGGACAGAGATGGTGAAAAGACGAGACAGGGAGTTTCATTTTTGATTAAGGCGAGTAACACAGCAGTAATCAGAGATAAAATAACTGATGGATCATCCTGTGAGGATTTGTCTGGGGAGCTAATAAATAAGAAGGGAATGGTGATAGGATTTAGATTGTACTATAGGCCCCCAAATAGTAAACGAGGAATTAGGGGAACAAAAATATGTAGACAGACTGGGGAGACTTGCAAGGCCAATAGGATTGCATTAGTAGAAGATTTTAATTTTCCGAACATAGTCTGGGAATGACAGAGAATTAAGGACTGAGATGGGGTGTATCTATTCAGTGGGTTCAGAATAGTATCCTCAAGCAATATGTAGAGGGTGCAAATCGGGAAGGGACAAAACGTGACCTACTCTAAGATCTAGGGCAGGGCAGGTGACTGAGGTGAGAGTGGGGGAGCCCTCTGGGACCCATGACCATAGTTCTATTAATTTTTAAATAGTAATGGAGAAGGACAAAACTGGCCCACATGTTCAAGTTCAAACTTGGGGCAAGGCGAATTTTGATGGAATGAGACAGGAGCTTGTAGGGGTTGGTTGGAGGAGTTCGTTTGCAGGCGAAGGGACCTCCTGCAAGTGGGAGGACTTTAAAAGTGAAATGTCTACAGTTCAAGGTGTATATGTTACTGCGAGGGTAAAAGGCAACGTTGGTAGGAAGAGGGAACCTCGGATGGCAGGAGATAATGAGACTTTGACCAGCAAAAAGGAGGCGTGGCTCAGGTCCAGGCAGCTGGGATCGAGGGAATACCTGGAGATGTACAGGGGATACAGGAGTTTACTGAAGATGGAAATCAGGAGGGCGAAAAGGGGGCACAAGATAGCTTTGGCTGTGAAGATTAGGGTGAATACAAAGAGGTTAATTAAGTATATTAAAGTATAAGGAATAACTAAATGAGAATATGACCACTCAAGATCCAAAGTAGACATGCATGTTTAGAACCATAGGAGATTGCGAGATTCTCAATGAATATTTCTCCTCTGTCTTTACCGTGGAGAAATACATGAAACTTGGGAGGTTAACAAAAGTCGAAGTGTTATCTTGGGGTGAGTCAGCATCACAGGAGAAAAGGTGTTGGATGCATTAGAATGTATGAAGGTGGATAAATCTCTGGGTCTTAAACAGATGCATCCAAGAATACTGCAAGAGGTTACAAAAGGAACTACGGGGACCCTGGTCGATATTTGTGAATCATCGTTAGCGACAGGTTAGGTTCCAGAATATTGGAGATTAGTAAATGTTGTGCCATTATTCAAAAAGGGAAGCAAAGAAAAATCTGGGATCGATAGACCAGGAAGTCTCACATCTGTGGTACGTAGGCTGCTTGAGAAGAGTCTGAGGGATGAGATATGCATGCATTTGGAAAGATAAGGTTTGTTTAGAAAATGTTTTTTTGACAGATTCCCTACAGTTTGGAAACAGGCCATCTGTAACAACAAGACCACAACGACCCTCCAAACAGTAACCCACCCAGTCCCATTCCCTTAACCTATATTACCCCTGACGAATGCACATAACACTATGGGTAACTTAGCATGGCCAATTCACCTGACCTATAGATCTTTGGGTTGTGGAAGGAAAATGGAGCACCCAGAGGAAACATACACAAACACAGTGAGAATGTGCAGTCTCCACACAGAGAGTCACCGGAAGCTGGAACCAAACCCGGATCCATGGCACTATGAGGCAGCAGTACTAGCCACTGAACTACCATGTCACCCTTGCTTTTTTTCAACACAGTTCAATTACACAGGTACAAAATCTATTCTGCCCTTCACCCATGATGCACGTTCCAATATCACATACCATGAATAATTTATTGACCACTGAAAGTGTCATATTATTATTATTTATTAGTTTTATATTATTAATTTTAATAATTATTATTAATAGTTGTTTTTAGACTGGAAAGATTGCATGGCTTTGTGAGTGGGAGATCATGCCTCTCAAATTTGTTTGAGTTCATTGATGAATTGACCAGGGTTGATGAGGGTAGGGCGGTAGACTGTGTGGTTTTCAGGAAAGCCTTTGACAAGTTTGCCATTGATAGGCTGGTCTGGAAGGTTAAAATCACATGGAATCCAGAGGGAGCTGGCAAATTGGACACACAATTGGCTTGATAGGTTAAGACAGGTTAAAAATCACACAACACCAGGTTATAGTCCAACAGGTTTAATTGGAAGCACACTAGATTTAGGAGCAACGCTCCTTCATCAGATTATTGACAATCACCTGATGAAGGAGCGTCGCTCCGAAAGCTGGTGTGCTTCCAATTAAACCTGTTGGACTATAACCCGGTGTTGTGTGATTTTTAACTTTGTACACCCCAGTCCAACACCGGCATCTCCGAATCATGACTAAAATAGGTGGTATCGTGGACAGTGAGAAAGTATATCAGAAATTGCAGCAGGACGTTGATCAAACTGGAGAAGTGGACTGAGAAATATTTTGGCAACGTTAGATCAAGGTAGGAGTTTCATGGTGATTGGTAGGACCTTAAGGAGTGTAGTTGAGCAGAGGGACCATGGAGTTTAGGTCCACTGTTCTCTGAAAGTAGGGTCATAGTTAGACATGGTAGTGAAGAAGGGTTTTGTCACACGAGCAAGCATTGGTCAGGACATGGAGGAGAGCCGTTGGGAAGTTATGTTACAGTTATACAGGATGTTGGTGAGGCTGCACTTGTAGTGTTGTGTTCAGTTTAGTCACTTTGCGACCGGAAGGATGTTTTTAATTTGGAATGTGTGCAGACGGAATTTATAAAAATGTTGCCAGGACCCAACAGTATGAATTATAGGGAGAGGTTGGACAAGCGAGGACTTTTTTCTTTAGAGTACAGGAGAGGGGTCTTATAGAAGTTTACATGGTTAGGGTGAATGGACCCAACCTCTTTTTCCTAGAGTTGGGGAATCAAGGAAGGGAGAGCATCAGTTTAAGGTGAGAGGGGAAAGAATAAAAGGGAAACTAATGGAAACTGTTTTACACAGAGAGTGGCACACAACGAGTTGAATCATTTATATTAACGATATTTAAATGGCATTTGGGCAAGAACATGGACAGGAAAGTTCGAGAATGCTATGGGCCAAGTGCTGGGAAATGAGTTTTGTGTGTTTTGATATTTGGGTCAGCATGGACGAGTGTGGGCCAAAGGGCCTCTCTGCCTCTCTCCATGCTGTAGGACTTGATGACTGTACAAATAGAACAGCATTTGGGTCAAACTCTCATTTTTCCTTTGGTCATAAGTTCGAATCAGATTTGGACAATGTTCTTTCAAGTTAACTTTGCAGATATTTTGCTTTTCAGTTTGTTATCAATAATACGAATGTGTGTGCGCATGCGTGTGTGTGTGTGTGTCTGTCTGTCTGTCTGTCTGTCTGTGCGTGTGTGTGTCTGTGTGTCTGTGTGTGTGCGTGTGTGTGTGTGTGTTTCTCAGTATTTTTCAAAGGGAAATATCACTGTACATATTTGCAATATCCTCTCGTCATTCCTCTTTCCATCATAGTTTGTTTAGGTCATAGACATGTTGTTTTAGTAAATTAAAGAAATCTGCCTGACTTGTTCCTAACACTGACCCTGAAACACTCTGAGAACTATATCATCGGCCATATCACCAACATAGTTATAATTATTTTTTGTGGGCAGTGGAGGAGTGGGGCTAGAAAAGGGAGAAGGGAGCCAAAACAACACAGGGAATTATCGACTCAATCAGCCAACATCAGAGACGATGGAGAGGATTCTGAGGGATAGAATTTGCATTTATTTAGAAAGACAAGGAATGATTAGGGATAGTCAATATGGATTTGTGTGATGGAAATCATGTCTAATTAATGTGATTGAGTATTATGAAGAGGTGACAAAGAAGATTGAAGAATACACTATGGTGTACAATTTTTACACAAACTTCAGCAAGGCATTTAATAAAGTTCCCCATCGTAGACAGATTACTAAAATTAGGTTATATGTAATCTAGGAAAAGCTAACCAATTTGGATACAAAATTGGATTGAAGGTAATGGATTGTTTTCCAAACTGAAGTCCTGTGGCCAGCGGTGTGCTGAAAGAATCAGTGCTGAGCTCACTGCTTTTTATCACGGATATAAACAACTTTGATATCGGAGGCATGGTTAGTAAGATTACAGATAACATCACCAAATTGGTTCAGTGGACAGTGAAGAAGATTATCTCAGAATATAACGGGATCCTTGATCATCAATGAGCCAAGGACTGGCAGATGGATTTTAATTTAGATATTTGTGAGGTTTTACATTTTGGTAAGTTAAAGCGGGGTAGTGCCCTGGGAAATGTTGCTTAACAAAGAGACCTACGGGTCAAGATTCATAGTTCCTTGTAAGTGGAGTTTAGAACGGTACAGTGGTGAGGAATGTGGTTGACATGCTTGCCTTAATTGGTCAGAACATTGAGAATAGGAGTTGGAGTAACGTGTTGCGCTTGCACAGGACGTAGGTGAGGCCACTTTAAGAATACTGCGTACATATCAGTTGACTCTTTTTAAGCTTGAAAGGGTGCAGAAAAGATTTACAAAGATTTTCTGGCACCTGAGGGTTTGAGCTACAGGGAGATGATGAACAGGATGAGGCTTTTTCCCCTGGACTGTCAGAGACTGAATGGTGACATGACAGAGGTTTAATAAAGTCCTGAGGGGGATGGATAGTCTGATTGGACAAGATCTTTTTCCCAGTGTAGGGGCGTCCAGAACTAGACAGCATAGGGTGAAGGTGACAGGGCAAAGAATTAGAAGGGACCTGAGGGGAAACCTTTTCATACAGAGGCTAGTGGGTGTACTGTCAGAGAAAGTAGTGAAAGCGGGTACAATTACACGTTTACAATGTAACTGGATAGGTACATAAATAGGAATGGATCATGTGATGTCGGCCAAATGCTGCCAAGTGGGACGAGATCTGATTAAGATGCCTGATCGGCATGGACAAATTGGACAAAAGGATCTTTTTCCACGCTGTATGATTCTCTTATTCTCACAGCGGGATGAGGAAGAATTCTAAAAGGGCCATTCGAATGGGAATTCTCTTCCCCGGAAGTTTGTGGTGCCTCTCTGATTACAAATATTCACAGCTGAGTTAGTTAAAGATTTGACAGAGAAGTGGATCACAGATAATGGGACACAGACAGGACGATGAGGCTGAGACCACAATCTGATCAGCCACAATCTTAATGTCTGGTGGAGAAGGCTCAAATTCTCTAATGACCCACTCCTGCTCCTCAGTCCCATGTTTGTGTGTTCCATTCAACCCCTCTAACCTGCTAGACAGGAGCAGTTAGAGTCCACTTATTGTTATAGCATGGTGCACAGAAATACAGGAAACAGTTCGGTCCATCGAGACTGTCCCACTCGGTTTGGGAGATTTGGAAAATGTAATTGGAAGACCCAGGCTGGATATGGAAGATGTTGCTCATTTCTCTTTACAAAACCTCCCCTCTCTGTATCTTGTGCTTCATTTGTTGATCATGTTGTAGACCCAGATTCACTGTGAATACAGCCCCCAAATCTCACCCCGTGATGGCTCACAAAATCCACGGGTCTCCCTGATTGCAATATTCCATAAAAGACCTTCCAGGAAAATAACACGTATGAACTTTCCAATAACAGAATGGGAGAGCATCAGAAACAGGGGCAGGTCATTCACATCCCAAGCCTGCCTTGCCCTTCACTAAGATCAAGGCTGACCTGCTCCAATTCTCAAATCTTCTTAATGTCCAAGTCTTCTTGAGCACTTCCATAGAACACAGAACAAAGAACAGTACTGATTTGGAGATGTCGGTGTGCGACTGGGGTGTACAAAGTTAGAAATCACATAGTACCAGGTTATAGTCCAACGGGTTTCATTGGAAGCACACTAGCTTTTGGATGATCGCTCCTTCATCAGGTGATAGTTGAGGGGTCGATCGTAATACAGAATTTATAGCAAACATTTACAGTGTGATGTAACTGAAATTATACATGGAAAAACTGATTGTCTGTTTAGCCTTTCATCTGTTAGAATACCATGATAGTTTCACTTCTTTTATGTGTAAATCACAAAACCTTTATTTTAAAAAAATGTTGCATTCTCAGGTGAGCTGTGAACAATGGTGATAGCAAGGTAAAATGTTGAAGGTGTTGGCCCCCTGTGTTCTCTGATGTTTAGATTGATTCTAAGCTAAAAAGTGAGATAACGGAATTTTACATGAATTCATGCAGATTTTGAGCTCAAGGTTCTACATGAATGCATGCAGTTAGGACCTTCAGTCCTCGACGTTGTGTTGTTTGTCCTACTCTAACCTACATGCTTCCGTTCACTTTGTTCCATGTGCCTGTCCAAGAGTCTCTTAAGTTTCCCTCACGTATTTGACTCTACTACACTGATGGTAGTGCATTCAACACACCCACCACTCTCTGTGTAAAGAATCTACCTCTGATATCTCCCCTAAAACTTCCTCCAATTACCGTAAAAAATGCCACTTAGTGACAGACATTTCTGCCATTGGAAAATGTCTCTGGCTATTCACTCTCTATCTGCCTCTCATCATCTTGTACACCTCTATCAAGTCCCCTCTCATCTATTTTTCCTACAATGAGAAAAACCCTTACTCCCTCGTGATTTTTTCGTAAGACTTCTAGTCCAGACAGCATCCTGGTAAATCTCCTCTTTACACTCTCAAAAGCTTCATTATCCTTCCTATAATGAGGAGACCAGAACTGAACACAATATTCCCTGTGCGGTCTGAGCAGGGCTCTATCGAGCTGCAGCATAACCTCGCGGCTCTTAAACTCAATCCCCCTGCAACTGAAAGCCAACACACCATACGCCTTCTTAACAACCCGATCAACTTGGGTGGCAGCTTTGAGGGATCTGTGGACACGGATGACAGGATCCCTCTGTTTCTCCACACTGCCAAGAATTCTGCCTTTAACCATGTATTCTGCGTTCACATTCCAGCTTGCAAAGTGAATTACTTCAGTTTGAAGTCCATGTGCCACTTCTCAGCCCAGCTCTGCATTCGGTCGATGTCCCATTGCAACCTACAATAACCCTCCACATTCTGTACCACTCCAACCACCTTTGTGTCATCGGCAAACTTACTAGCCAACTCTTCACCACCCATATCCAAGTCATTTTGAAAATAACAGAGAGCAGAGATCACTGAACTGATCCCAGAGGGACACCGCTGGTCCCTTTCAGTGATCTAGCTCCCCTAGATCTCTGTGTAAGTGTGTTCCTGAGATTCACTACCTTCTGTTTGAAGAAAACCTTCTCTGCTTCTGCACCATGACCTATTGATATGAACGAAAGAGGTAACGCAGGGACTCAGGTAAGAGAGACTGACCCTGAATTCAAGGCAGTATTTGACTGAGGATGCCATCAAGGAACCTGAACAAAATCACACTTACTGAGAATTAATTATGACCTCTACACTGCTTGGAGTCATTCACGGCACAAGGGAAGATGATTATCATTGGTGGGAATCAATCATCTTAGCCGTGGGGCACATCTGCAGGAGATCCTCAGCGTAGCTTCCTCAGCTCAGGCATCTCCAGTTTATCATCACATAATCCCTAGAGTGTGGAAGGAGGCTATTCAGACAATTGAGTCCAAACTGAGCAGATTAGATTCCCTACAATGTGGAAACAGGCACTTCGGCCCAACCAGTCCACACTGACCCTCCGAAGAGTAACTCGCCCAAACACATTTCCATCTGACTAATAATCCTAACATGATGGACAATTTTGTATGGCCAATTCACCCTGCGTGCACATCTTCGGACTGTGAGAGGAAACCGGAGCACTCGAAGGAAACTCATGCAGACAAGTGGGGAATGTGCAAACTCCACACAGAGAGTTGACCAAGGATCGAATCAAACCTGGGACCCTGGTGCTGTGAGGCAGCAGTGTAAGCTACTGAGCCACCGTGCCAGCAGAAGAGGGGCATTCACTGAAGTCTACTAAGTTTTCAGGACAGGTTGTCCCTATTCAGCTCTTGAAACAATCTGTGACCATGTATAGCAAGACTCGGATAACATTCAAGACCGTGTTGTTAAAGTCTGGTTGACATTTATGTAACAGCACAGTACATTTCCATAGTAAAAGGCCAATTTCATTCAGCAGCCCAATCTGGTTTCACGAGAATGTGGGGCAGCCATTCATCCCATCAAAACTACTGGGCAAAAGAAGGATAGCCCTTTTCAGTCCCTACTGCCTATTGCACAGGAAGGTGGGAGTCTGCTCTCTCCCACATGTCACGTACATGGGATCAGAAAGAACCATTTCACACCCGGAGTCACTTACAAAGGAACAGGAAGAGGTTATTCAGCTTGTCAAGCCACTAACACAGGAACAGGAAAGTGTCAGAGATGCTCCAACATCACAAACAAATGGAGCAGGGGCTGCACAGACAGACTGCTCCAAATTGATCCAAATGGCTTAATTACTCATGGTTCATATGTGTTACTTTAACATGGGTTTTCTGGCAGTCGGAATGGAGCCAAATTTTTTTAGCCATTCTCCAAGTTATCTTCCATCTCCAAGAAGGCAGACCCATGGTCTCCGTGGAGGTGGGAAACCGGTGGGGAATAACTAACTGTTTCAGAATGATGGCATTTTGGCTGCTGACAGGATTGTGTACAAAGTGACATTCAATGCAGTGTCACACAGTAACTGTGCATTAAAGTGCTCAGAGTTCATTCAGAGCCTGCACCTCTCTGTCAATCGACATGATGGTTCTGCAGAGGCATGTAAACTGTCGTGAATCAAACATCCAATGAAAAGTATGACATTGACACCCCATTCAGCTGTTTGAGTCATAATGAGTTTCTGTCCATACCCATCAAGCTTCAACTTCGTATTCTCTCACAGCGCTACAGATTAAGCACATCGTTACTGCACTCTCTCCTCATTGTAACATCATGCTAGTGTTTAGTCTGGTCAAACTTCTTTGCACTGTCTCGGTGACAAGGAGATCATTGATTATAAAGCAGACCAAATCTTTACACAAAGCACCAAATACTACCTCAACAAAACACGATCACTGGGAAAGATATTCTAACTTTTGTACTTCAATCATTTTGCCTGAAGAGCCACATATCATTTACTTCCTGCCCCTGTATGAATTCTGTCAGTGACTTATGACCAAGGACATTCAGGTCTTTTTCAACAAAAGCACTCGCCAACCTCTGTACCATTTAATAAATATAAATGTACATGATGGTATTTGTTATTCACACCTGAATCATTGTTATACCTTGTGAACAGCTATTGCCCAAACACTGATCCTGCTGCCACCCATCAACCCTTCAGTCCAGAGAAAAACAGTATTCTTCTTGTATCTCCGTTACCGAAATTTTAATCCATGTGGTATATATTCCACCCCTACCTACCCATGGACTCTAACATTCCCCACTCACCTGTATGCAAACATGTCAAGCGTCTTCTAAAAATACAAATACTCCAATGCCATTGCTTCTCAACTTTCGATGTCACAACGGACAATCTCCACAAACAGGTTTATCAAAGATCATTTCCCTTTCCTGAATCTAGGCCGAATGTACCAAATCATATCATTATTCCCCAAGTATCTAGTCGTCATGTTCCTTCTAAAAGGTTCCAATTTTTTTTCTCACAGCTGACATCAAATTATTTTGTTTTCTGTTTTCCCTCTCCATCCTGTTTTAAATATTTAGGTTGACAATAGCTGCTGTCCAGTCTGCAGGATCCTTTCCAGAATCTAACTAGCTTTGAAGAATAATCAGTAATTATTTCACAAGCTTTGTTCTCATCTCAATCACTCTGGGATGGAGCTCATCAGATGCAGCAACTTATGAAACTTCAATTCAATTAGATTTTCAATAACATACACTTCATTAATTCTGATTTCCTGCAGTTTCCAATTTTTACCAGTCCCTCTTTTCCCTAATATTTGTGGAAAGTAGATTCTGTACCTTCCCCTGCGGAGATGGAACCAATGCATTCCTCTCAGCAGGCAGACGGTTTCAGTCAACTCGTGAATACACTGGAGGACTGCACTTCAGAGATGGTGGATATATTACCCACTGCTGCCTGAAAAGATCCAGAATCAATCCAGTTTAATTCATCGTGAGTGTCAGCGCAGTCTTGCTACTGGTGTGAGAACACATTATACTGAAAGAGAGCATACAGCTCAGTGATCACCTCAATTTTGAGACAAGCTGGTTTTACACTTTACACCTGAATGGATGCAGCTTAGACAAATCTTCCTGGAAATCCCAGAGAGGAAAATATAGTGCCTCGCTCCTCCCTGTTTATACAGCTTCCCTTCTTTGTAGTCTCAGCTTCATTTGTTTATCATGGACCCAGACACACTGCAAATGCAGTATCCAGTGTGGGGTTCCCAGACCATCAGGGCTCCCTGAATGAACCCAGTAGCTGCACGGTGGCACAGTGGTTAGCACTGCTGCCTCACAGCGCCTGAGACCCGGGTTCAATTCCCGCCTCAGGCGACTGACTGTGTGGAGTTTGCACGTTCTCCCCGTGTCTGCGTGGGTTTCCTCCGGGTGCTCCGGTTTCCTCCCACAGTCCAAAGATGTGCAGGTCAGGGTGGATTGGCCATGCTAAATTGCCCATAGTGTTAGGTAAGGGGTAAATGTAGATGTAGGGGTATGGGTGGGTTACGCTTCGGCGGGGCGGTGTGGACTTGTTGGCCCGAAGGGCCTGTTTCCACACTGTAAGTAATCTAATCTAATCTAATCTAATCTGACATCACTATTCTGAGAACACCACCCACAGAGACTCCACTGACTTTCCAGATGGCAGCAGCAAGTGAATTCCCCACACCTACAATGCATCCATTCACTACTGAAAATGCCTCGGTCTCCTCAGTTTCTCTAGGAGACAGTGAGGACTGCAGATACTGGAAATCAGAGCTGAAAAATGTGTTGCTGGAAAAGCACAGCAGGTCAGGCAGCATCCAAAGATCTGGAGAATCGACATTTCGGGCATAGGCCCTTCTTCAGGAATGCGGAAAGTGTGCCAAGCAGGCTAAGATAAAAGGTAAGGAGGAGGGACTTGGGGAAGGGGTGTTGGAAATGCGAGAGTTGCAAAGAGGTTAAAGTGAGGGTGATAGGCCGGAGAGGGAGTGGGGGCGGAGACGTCAGGAAGGAAATTGCAGGTCAGGAAGGTGGTGCTGAGTTCAAGGATTGGGATTGAGACAAGGTGGGGGGAGGGGAAATGAGGAAGCTGGAGAAATCTGAATTCATCCCTTGTGGTTGGAGGGTTCCCAGACGGAAGATGAGGCATTCTTCCAGCTGGAGGAAGAACTCCTCATCTTCCACCTACGAACCCTCCAACCACAAGGGATGAATTCAGATGTCTCCAGCTTCCTCATTTCCCCTCCCCCACTTTGTCTCAATGCCAATCCTCGTACTCAGCACCACCTTCCTGACCTGCAATTTTTTTCCTGACCTCTCCGCCCCCACTCCCTCTCCGGCCTATCACCCTCACTTTAACCTCTTTTCACCTATCGCATTTCCAACACCCCTTCCCTAAGTCCCTCCTCCCTACCTTTTATCTTAGCCTGCTTGGCACACTTTCCTCATTCCTGAAGAAGGGCATGCCCGAAACGTCGATTCTCCTGATCTTTGGATGCTGCCTGACCTGCTGTGCTTTTCCAGCAATACATTTTTTAGCTGCTCAGTTTCTCTTCCTGGCTGAGAAAGCTCTTACATCTCCACACAGACGCACAGTAACAGTTCCTGTCTCCAAATAAACAGTTGACAAAGGCACATTACGTTTCTCTATATCTCAGCGACTATAAATATTGCTGATGGAGTTGATCACCACACTCAGAGACAAGAGATAGAAGGAAAATAACTCACGGTAAGCAGGGAGATCCTACAATAAACATGATATTCAGGAATATGTGAAAAGGGGAAATGGTAGAATAACTTCCAATTCTGTTTTCCTTCCAGTCCATCATCAGCAATCCTTTTGCTTGCTTTTCCTTTCTCTCTCTCTCTCTCTCTCTCTCTCTCTCTCTCCATCTCTCTCTCTTTCTCTCTCTCTCTCTCTCTCTTGATGGACATCATCCCCTCAACACAAACCTCCCGCACACCCTTCCTACCATCCCTGATATAATAATATTATTTCTCAGCTGCATTCAGTTTTGATAGGTTCACTGAACTCGAAACATTTTTTTTCCAACAGACTGCCATACCTGCTGAGATTCTCCAACATTCTTTCAGAAGGGGAGAATTTTATTTCAGATCACCAGCATCCACATTTCCTTGATTATTTCACCTTTAATGTTGTTGCTTCGCAGGATGCCAGCATCACTGGCAAGGGCAGTATTTATTGTCCATCCTAGCTGCCCTTGACCACGCGGACATTTGTCAAGGCAATATGGAGGCAACTAAATTGTTGTGGATCTGAGGTGACACTTAGTTCAGACTGGGGAAATATGTTAGGCTTCTTTACCAAAGGTTATCAATAAAAGAAGAAAATAAATCCTGATGGTTTATGCTTGCCATGAGTGAAATTAGGTTTTATTCCAATTTTTGATATTGGAATTTAACTTTAGTCATCGGCTGTGGTAGGATTTCAGACAATGCTTTTTGAGTCATGACTTGCGCCTCTGAATTACACAGTAAGTGACATTATTACTCTGTTTACGAATCTCTGTTGTGAAGTAACTGTAGAGACAAGAACAAGCTTGTGGTCAAACTATTTGTAACTGGAAGAGAGGTCAGAAGAGAACTGGAGCCATAAAATCTGTCATTAACGAAGGGGTAGATGATGGCGAAGTCAGCAACAGAACACAGGCAGAGGTGGAGATTGGGGATATTATGAAGGTGGGTGGCGGCGGGTTTGATCACACAGAGAGAATATGGAGACATAAAACAGTTCACTGTATAAAGGAAACTCAAGGTTCCGTACAGTCTTATTCCTTCTCACATGTTTATGAGTAAGTACTTTGGAAATGCATGAGAAGGACGTGGCGTTTGTGACTCCAAGTTTATGTATTTGTTAAATATAATCAACCAGAATAGCAATAACATTCAGCATTATTTATAGAATCGACAGAGATAGACTTACCAGGAACACCAATAATAGCGAGGATGGGATAGTACCCAGCTTGACTAACCAGCAGTACGGCTCGTATTCGCAACTGTAACCATGCCCAATCCTGAGAAAGCCAGGAAAGACCCAATAATAAACTCCTGTCCATTGTTATAACATTCAAGTCTAATGTTCTCAGATTAGGATCCATTGTTGGAACATTCTAGTCTAAAATTCTCAAATTAAATCAATTGTTGGACCATTTTAATGTTCTCAGAGTCTGATTTCTCTCTCTTCCTCTGTAGCTGCTGATCTCAATCTTGTTGAGGTTGACTCTGCGCCGAATACTATGACATAAAGTTTGAAAGAAGGCTCTAATCATGGAAGAGGGAAAGCTTCCAGTGACCCAGGTCGGTCCAGAAAGACTGATATTAATCACAGTCACTGAACAAACAGATCAAGTTAACCCATTTCACGGCACCTCTGATATATCACAATAATTGGTGTGGGTGGGATTTTGATATCGATGATTATTGGGCTCATGGCACATCTCCAGTTGTAAACATCGAGGTGGGGGAGAGACATAATTCTTTCTCTTCACAAGCTCGATTATTCTGCTGTCTTTTGGCAATATAGGAATTGCTGGGCTCCCGAAGCCGTCTGTGTCTGATCACCAGGCCCGCTGCATCTTTTTGTTTATTTATGTTTAACTTTGACTTTTGTCTGTCCAGCATTTAACGGCTTCGGTGGGTTTAGGCATTTTGGAGAGATGCCTACAGAGCCATAGACGGTGTAGACACAGTCCATTCCTTGTGTTCTTGCAGCCACGGCCTGGTCCTGTGGAGTGATGGTCAAACTCTCACAGAACCAGGACTCTTAATTTTACCTTTCACCAATTATTGCTGGGGTCTCAGCAGGGTTGGAAGGCAGGAAATCTCTCCCCGATTCTACACACTCTGTCTGTGATTTCTCTCGGAACTGTCTTTTGATGTTCTTTTCTCCTGGATTGGAGAACTGCATGTCAGACAATCTGTTTCCTGCATATGTTTTTTGACCTTTGTGTGCTTATTGGATGATACCATATTGGAGCAGTTACTGTATAGTAGTTAAATAAACTATTATTCTGCTAAGTTTTCGAACAGAATTAAGTTATTGCAATTCGTCTTCCTTTTGTTGTCTTTTATCGACAGTTTTCGAATAAATTGTGTTTTGCTTAATGTCGAATATTTTGACCAAGTAAATTCTATCTCAAACACAGCACCTTACATTTACCAGCGGAATGGGCCGAGCTGGAGGAGTGATAATCATGTCAAGAATTATATCGGTTACCCAATCCACCTCTCAGAACCAGCAGGGACACGGATAAGCCCAGCTGAGGTACCTCCTCAACATGAAGCGCTGCGTAGACCAGGCTCGAGTACTGCTCAGCAATCCGTTCAGGATCGAACACTGTTTAGAGCTCACAAGTTCACTACTTATGTGTCTAACAGTGCACTGATCTATAAATTTGGACTAAATGATCTGTTCAACACAGGGCGCTGTGCAGAACACACAAAGGCATTGTTCTATACACACGGACTGGATATCTGTGCAGCATGGGGAGCTGTGCAGTAAATAGCAGTGAATTTATCTTTTAATCTGGAGCAGTTACCTTCCCAGCACACGCAGCTGTGTGCACCAATTGATGCATTGCTGTGTAACACTGTACTAGATCACTGCCCAGCGTGGGGAACCTTGCAGCTCATGGTGGAAGCGACAGGATGTACAGCACCTCTCCATTTACAGCTCCATACGTCCAATGTGGCATGACACAGGAGTGCTATGGGTGTGAAACTCACTGCCAGAGCGGGATGGTGGGGGAATCAGTTTAAATACCAACAAATGGGTGGAACTTTGTTAAAAGCGAGGGGAAGATTGAGAGAGAATTTCAGAGAATGATCTGATGGTAGGTTTTAAAATTGTGAAATGAGAATATTTTGATAGCATCTTGCAATATAAGCCACTGCTTCTAGGAATGATAGGTGAGCAGGATATTTGTGTTAGTTATGATGATTTAGAATTTTGGATAAGCATTTGTCCTGCAGCGTTGTAACTGGGAGTAGGATCAGCAGAGTTTTCGACTCACTGGGCTGAATCGTACAATAATTTGTCTCAGTGCCATTTTCATTGAATGTGACAGAAGGAATATCTACACGAGGCAGACCTAGTTTCCTTGTGTTATCTTATCGAACTCACCTCATTAACTACCCACCCTACCTCATGGTGTCCCTCTCATTCAACGCCAGCACGATTTTCCCACCCATTATGGCTGGAGGTGCTCACCATCGCCCGGATGCCCCTGGATATTCAGTGATCCCTGGTACTGCTGCCATCATGAAAAGTCCAATGGGCACACGGTTGAGTTTTGTCAGTTTGGAGCTGCCCTGCACAGTTTACCCGAGCATGGCAGATAAAGGGAAATTACACCACAGCTTGACGACAGAGGCATGGAGGTCATGGTGAATGGTCTAGTATAGAGGGGGACCATTCTCTTCCCAGACCATGGTCTGAGCACACCACCCAACTCAGTGCAGTGGAAGTTAGGAACAGCAAGGGAACAGTCGCCGCATTTGGGGGTTTTCTATAGACCATCTAAAAGCAGTAGAGAGATTGAAGATCTCATAGGCGGGCATATTACAGAAAAATGCAAAAGTAGTAGGGTTAATGTTATGGGCGATTTCAACTTTTCCAATATCGACTGGAACCTCCTAAGTGCAGATGATGTGGATGAAGCCGTTTTTGTCAGGTGTGTTCAAGATGGTTTCCTTGCTCAGTATGGAGACAGACCAACAAGGGGAGAGGCCATTTTGGATTTGGTGTTCGGCAACGAGCCAGGACAGGTGTTAGAACTAATAGTGAGAGAGCACTTTGTTGAAAGTGATCACAACTGCCTCACGTGTAGCATAGTCTGCGAGAGTGAAAGGAGCAGTTTCTGATGGGAAGATATTTAATTGTGGAAAAGGAAATTATGATGCTATCAGACAGGAGTTGGGAAGTACAGACTGGGAGCAATTGTTCCACAGAAAGGGCACAGTGGGCATGTGCAGACTGTTTAAGGAGCAGTTGTTGCGAGTGATACACAAATTTGTTCCTCTGAGACAGGTAAGAAGGGGTAAGATTAAGGAACCTTGGATGACGAGAACAGAGGAACTTCTCGTCAAAATGAAGCAGGCAGCTTACGGAAGATGGAGGAAGCAAGAATCTAACACAGCTTTAGAGGATTGCAGGCTTACTAGAAAGGAGCTCATAAATGGGCCGAGGCGAGCCATGATGGGGCACGAAAAAGGCTTGGCAAGAAGGATTAGGGAGAATCCAAAAGCATTTTTCTCATACGTGAGGAATTAGAGAATAACCAGGGAGAAGGGAGGGCCAATCAGGGATAGCATAGGGAACTTATGCGTGGAGTCTGAGCAGATAGGGGAAGCCCTAAATGAGTTTTTTGCTTCAATTTTCACCAGTGAAAGGGAACTTGTTGTAAATGAAAACTTAGAGGAGCTGGTCCTGATCAAGATTTATGAAATTGATGTGCTAGAAATTTTGGAAAACATTAAGATAGATACGTCCCCAGGGCCAGATTTATCCTAGAGAGCTCCGGGAAGCGAGAAAGGCGTTAGCTAAGCTGCTGGTGAGGATAATTGCTTCCTCAGTCTTCACAGGAGACATACCGGAGGATTGGAAGGAGGCGAATGCTGTTCCTTACTTCAAGAAGGGTAATAGGGAAATCCCTGGCAATTAGAGACCAGTCAGTCTTACGTCAGCGGTCAGCAAAGTTTGGAAAAAATTCTGAGGGATAGGATGTATGACTATTTGACAAAGAATTGTGTGATTAAAGCAGTCAGCATGGCTTTGTGGGGGGCAGGTCATTCCTCACAAATCTGATTGATTTCTTTGAGGAGGTGTCAAGACAGGTCGACGACAGTCGAGCAGTGGACGTGGTGCATGTGAACTTCAGCAAGGTATTTGATAGGGTTCCCCATGGAAGGCTCATTCATAAAGTCAGGAAGTATGGGATACAGGGAGATTTGGTTATCTGGATTCAGAATTGTCTGGCTAGCAGAAGGCAGACAGTGGTTGTAGATGGATAATATTCTGCTTGGAGGAGTATTGAGAGGGATCCCACAGCGCTATGTCCTTGGGCCTCTGCTCTTTGTAGTTTTTATAAATGACTTGGATAAGGAGGTTATGGGGTGGGTTAGTAAATTTGCTTATGACACAAAGATTGGAGGCGTCGTCGAAAGTATAGAGGGCTACTGTAGGCTGCAGCGTGACATAGATAGGATGCAGAGCTGGGCTGAGAAATGGCAGATGGAGTTCAACCTGGGTAAATGCGAAGTGATTCATTTTGTATGGTCAAATTCGAATCCTGAATATAGCATTAAATACAGGATTCTTGGCAGTGTGGAAGAACAGAGGGATCTGGGTGCGCAAGTGCATAGATCCCTCAAAGTTGCCACGCAAGTGGATAGGGTATCAAGAAAGCATATGATGTTTTGGTTTTCATTAACAGGGGGATTGAGCTTAAGAGCCGCAAAGTTATTCTGCAGCTCCACAAGTCCCTGGTGAGACCACACTTGGAATATTGTGTCCAGTTGTGGACCCACTATTATAGGAACGATACAGGGGCTATAGAGAGGGTGCAAAGAAAGTTTACCAGGATGCTGCCTGGCCTGGAGGGCTTGCTTTATGAAGAAAGGTTGAACAAGTTTGGACCTTTCTCTCTGGAGACAAGGAGGAGAGAGGAGATCTGGTCGAGGTGTACAAAATAATGAGAGGAATAGATAGAGTCAATACCCAGAGACTTTTCCCCAGGGTAGGATTGACTAGTATGATAAGTCATAGTCTGAAGACATTAAGAGGAAGGTAAAAGGGAGACGTCAGAGGTAGGTTCTTTATGCAGAGAGTTATGATTGTATGGAATGCATTGCCAGCTCTTTTGGTGGAAGCGGAGTCATTGGGAACATTTAAGCGACTGCTGAACATGCACGTGGATAGCAGTGAGTTGAGGGGTGCGTAGGTAAAATTACTACATTTTACATTAGGATTAAATCTCAGGACAACATCGTGGTCCAACTGGCCCGTTCTGTGCTGTACTGTTCTATGTTCTATGTTCTATTTAGTATATTTAAAACAGACACAGATAAGTTCTTGATTGACAAGGGGATCCAAGATAACTGACAGGAAGCAGGGAAATGGGGTTGAAAATCTATCATTCGTGATCAAATGGCGGAGCAGACTTGATGGTCCGAATGGCTTCATTTCTGCTCGTATAGAGTTGTGGCCTTATAATATTTCGGTCCTGGATGGCACGGTGTCTCAGTGGTTTGCACTGGTGCCTCACAACATCAGGTAACTGGGTTCGATTTCCTCTGGGTGTTCTAGTTTCCTGCCACACTTCAAAGTTGTGCAGGTTAGGTGAACTGGTCATGCTGCATTGCCGATTGTATTCAGGGATGTTGATGTAAGGTGCAATAATCAAGGGTCTACGTATAGTATTAGGGTAGAGAATGGGATATTTTTTGCATACTCTTTGGAGGGTCAGTATAAACCTGTTGGGCTGAAGGGCCTGTTTTCACACAGTAGGGATTCTAAGAAAATGCAGACTGCTGCAATGATCCAATGAAGCACAACCCAAGCTCGAGTAACAGCTCACTTTACACTTTGATGCGTTACAGTCTGTAGGAGTTAATATTCAATTCCATAAATTCAAAGCCTGAACCCATTGTGCTTGTTCTCCACTTTCTGTACACTCTCCCTCCTGGGGTCCCTAAGCTCGTGTCTTGTTTATGTTCCATTCTACAGAGAAAATCAATTTCTAATATTTACACATTAATTTACACCCATTATATACCTGTGTCTCTTTCACCACAATTTCAAGCCCATTTGTCTTTCACACTGGGCCTCCAAACACTCTTTCCCACCTCTGCCAAGATACTAAAGCGCTCACTTTCCAATCCTTTACACGTTTGAAGAAGATTTAAACTGGACTTGAAACATTAACATTGTTTCTCTGTCTCTGCAGATGTTGCCAGACCCCTAAGTTCCTTCAAAAATGAAAAGTTACAAAACACATTTTCAACAGAGCAAAGATCATTGGATACAGGAAATCTGAAACAAAAACAAAAATTGTTGGACTTACTGGGTGCTTTGAGGAACAGTCATAGAACGCGAAATATTAACTCTGCTTTCACTCCACAGATGCTGTCAGACTGGTCAGTATCTTCAGAAATTTCTGTTTTTGAACAAGTTTCAAGCATGTGTGTCAAAGCTGCTCACACGCCCTGTCCAACATGGAGAGCCATACACCGGGAAGTGAATTCACTTGCTCTGAAACTACATAAGGCTGTCATCACCGACACTACAGAGCTCTTAATCATGGTCATGGAGAGAAACGGCGGGAAACACATTCGCTTTAAACAGAAGATGGCAATACTGGAGCGGAAAATATTCAGGTGAAAACGTTAAATGCTTTTGAGGATTGCGACAACTGGAGGCATGGCATCATGAAGATACCCAAACAGGATGAGAATTTTTAAAAAAGGAAGTGTTCCCACATGAGAAACTGGGATAGGGCACTGTGTACAGGGGAGGAGGACGACCGTGTCCCCGTGCGAATGAGGACAGGCAGCAGAATTGTATTGCAGATATTGCATCTCAAACTGGGCATTCATGTGATGCTGTAAATCATAGCAGCCGTTGTAGCACCAGCAGAATCATATTCAACCACAATATAATCTCTCAGTCTACCATTACCATGAAGCTGATCTCCGCTTCAGTGATGAGTGTGGGTGAACATGCTACGGTCAGAACCGTGTGTACCTGAACCTGATGATAACCCAATCAAGCTACTGCACTTACTGCTTACATTAACAAACAGCAGAGGTAACATCTGATAGAGAGGGCGCCATGATCCCAAGACTGTGACCAGTTCTTTTAAAACCAGCTATGAATTACTGCTGGCCTGTCTACTCTTCCTCTTTTCTGTTAGAAAAATCCTTGATCCTCTTGTTAGAGACAGTTCAAGAACTTCCCTCCTATTACCATTTTGTTTACGTCTTTAAAATACTTACTGTGCCTTCCCCTGTGAGGAAAATGTAAAACATGGGTGTAAATTATCTGTCTGCCCTGCAGCCAATTCTTCAGTCACACCCTCCAATTATCCTCAGTATACTTTCCTAATTAATTTCACCTAAGATCGCACACTCATCTTGAACTTTTTTTATATGCTCGGAAAAGATCGTGCTACTTGTTTTTGTATTTCTTGCCAATTTACTACATCATGTGTTTTGTCCCCTTTTCCTCGCTTTCTTGATTGATACAGCCATATAGTGCACAAACAGACCCTTTGGTCCAACTTGTCCATGCTGACAGGGTTTTCCAATCTAAACTAGTCCCATCTGATTGCATTTTGTCCATATGCCTCTAAACCTTTCCCATTCATATGTTTGTCCTAATGAGTTTTCAATGTTGTAGCTGTACTTGCACCTCCCACTCTTTCTCTGCCAGCTCATTCCATATACACACATCACCCTCTGTGTGAAAACATTGACCCTTCGTCCATTTCAAATCTCCCCTTTTTTACCTTAAACCTCTGCCTTCTATGGTTGAACTCCCCCATCCCCGGGAAAAGACCTTAGCTGGTCACTCTATTCATACCTCTCATGATTTTATAAACTTCTACCATGTCACCCCTCAACCTCCGACACGCTGTCTGACACTAACTTTACGAACAAACATTTACAGATAAAGCACTGCAAATTTGAAACAGTATTCAAATGACAGTTAAACAACCTTCAGCCCAAGCTTCATACTGTGATTTATTTTTCTCCATGTTATAATACTAAGGCAGCAGGAAACTGTGACGAGTACCAGTAAGAGGTCAAACACCTGAATTGCTTTGTCCAAATGGGGTGATGATCTCTACAGTGAAAGCACATCACTGGCATGAACCATATAAGAAGGGCAATTTTTGTACCACACTGTCAGCGTGCAGTTGCCTTTAGCAGAGTGAGATGAAGGCTGAGTATACTTTTGAAATTTGGATCACAGTGTGAATTCAGTGCAAAGGGGGAGAGGTCTTTTCAATAAGGTTTACTCAAAGATGGAAACTTTCCTGAGTGAGATGTGAGTGGGAGGGTGTAAAGCAGCATGAATGGAGAGGTCGAGCCACACTGAGACTAGAGGCAAAGTGGCAGCACAAAACGCAGCTTGATGCCACTGCAGAGTAGGTAGACTTGAACAAAGAGTTTCAGGTGAAGTGGGGAGGGACCATAAGGTAAGATACTGTACTCTGTAATTTGAGAGGGAGAACCTGGAATCAGGAAGGGGACACGAGCAGGGAAGAGGATGGAGCAGCAAAGGCAGCAGTTTCTGGGGGGAATTCAGGAAGCACAGCTGAAATTCAGACCCAGCATCTGCTTCCGGTCCCTGAAATAAACATCCTAAATCTGACCCTCCACTCATGCTCATCCATAGTATCCTTGAGAGCCTTTGTCAACCATGGGTGCTTCATCTTCTTATTGAGTTCTTCTTTTGAACAGAAACAATAATTTCTGGGCTGTTTGGGATATCTACTTGAATGTCTGCTCACGTATACTCACTGACCTTCCTCTGGGTCTATTTTCACATTCCGCTTCAGACCAGATGTGAGGCAGAAATCCTCAATTTAGATGTCTGGTTATTTACAATCATTCAGGAGGCACTTCTGCCTGTGGCTGAACACATGATCAGCGGAGGCTGACTCAATTCTCCAAGTTTCTGCATCTCTGTTGTTTCTGTTTAACGACGCCATATTCCTGTGAGCTGGGTCTAACGTGACCTCCTTTTCCATCAAACCAGAAATCCCCGAACTCTGGTGGACAGGGCCTTCAGCTATGACTGTCCCATCTTCCACGGTGTTGCCCTCAATCCGTCCCCTCCCTCCCAGAACAATGATAGATTCCTCCTTGTCCACAGTTCCTCCTGCGCGAGAATCCACATTCACATATTCATCTTACGCCATTTCCACCATCTCCAACAGGACAGCACCATCAAACACAACTCCCCCTCCCGCCCACTTTCAGTATTTCACAGCGACCGTTCCCTCTGTGTGACCGTCCATCACCCCGAACGTTTCCCCACTCCCCCATCGCACCATCCCATGCAATTGGAGAAGCTGCAACACTTGTCCATTCATCTCTTCCCTCCTCACTATCCAAGGCCCCAAACATAGCTTCCAGGTGAAGCAGCATTTCACTTGTAACCTTTCAATCTGATCTCCCGTCATTGCTGCTCATAATGCAGTCCTTTTTATTGGCGAGACCAAATAGAGATTGCTTTGAGGAACACACCCACTCTGTCTGTAGAAATAACTCTGACCTTCTCATTGCTTCCCATTTCAATAACTTACATTGCTCTCATGATAACATTTCGGCCCTGGGTTGCTGCAATGTCCCAAGACAGCACAACCCAAGCTCGAGTAACAACGCACTTTAAAGTTGCGTACGTTACAGCCTGTAGGAGTTAATGTACAATTTCATAACTTCACAGTCTGACCCCATTATAACTGTTCTCTAGTTTCCGTACAATCTCCCTCCTGGCCTCCCTATGACCTTGTGTGGTTGTATCTTCTTTATCTTTCACTCAATAGAGAGAACCCCTTTTCCCCATTCACATCTTAATTTAAAGCTATTTCACATGATCTACTCATTCACCACTACTAAAAGCAAGTTTATCTTTTGCCACACCCTCTTTTACCCGTCAAACCACTCCCCACATCTATCAAGGGATTATAAAGCTTATTTTCCAATCCTTTTTCAGTTCTGAAGAAGTGTCATACTGGACTTGAAACGCTAACTCTATTTCCCTGTCTCTGCAGATTATACCAGACCTGTTGAGTTTCTCTAGAAATGAATAGGCTCAGAACAAATTTTCAATTAAACAAATAACTATGGAGACTGGAAATGAAAATGCAAAAATTGCTGGAGAAAATGGGAGCTTTGTAGAAGGTTCACTGGTCCTGAAAGATTAACTCTGCTTTCACTCCACAAGATGCTGCCAGACCTGCTGAATTTCATCAGCAATTTCTTTTTTTGAACAAGTTCCATAGACGTGTGTTAAAGCTGCTCAAACGCTCTGTCTCACACGGAATCCACTGGGATGTTACCGATAATGCAAGGTGCACAGATTACTTGATCTGAAACTGCATAAGGCTGGCATCACTGACACTGCAGAGCTCTTAATCATGCTCAGCTAGAAAAACAGAGAGGAACACATTCACATCAAACAAAGAAGATAGCATTGGGGGAATGGAAAAGATTCAGATGCATAGGTTAAGGGTTTGAGTAAAGTAACAAATTGGAGGCGTAACACCAGGGAGAGACCTTCAGCAGAATGAGAATAGGAAAATGGAAGTGTTACCACATCAGAAACCAGGTTAAGACATTGAGTACAGAGCTGATGGGTGAATGGGTCTTGGTGTGAACTGAGGGATAGTTAGTAGAATTGAATTGAACATATTGGAGCTCAAAGTGGGCATTCATGTTGTGTGGTAGAATCAAAGCAGCAGCAGAATTGTATTCAACTACAATCCGTTTCTTTCAAGTCCTGCCTGGAGATACCTTCAGGTATTATCGATGTAAAGGAGGTGACCCCTCCAGTCAGACATTGTATTTTAGGCATGCGGTCTTGTTTGAAGTCTGCATATGTCTTCACCTGGAATCAGACTAGGTTTATTTACAAAGTAGGAGTTAAGAAAATATCATTTTGACTGACTGTCTATAAATCATACTTTTTTTGAGAAAATATAATGCATCTGGAAATACGAACCGGCAAATGAAAATTCATCTTACAGATTAGATGTGTGTGTGTG
Organism: Chiloscyllium punctatum; assembly: GCF_047496795.1. Classification (NCBI taxonomy): domain Eukaryota; kingdom Metazoa; phylum Chordata; class Chondrichthyes; order Orectolobiformes; family Hemiscylliidae; genus Chiloscyllium; species Chiloscyllium punctatum. The sequence continues at coordinate 19,901,385 of NC_092769.1, forward strand.
TGTGTGTGTGTGTGTGTGTGTGTGTGTGTGTGTTTTCACGCACGTGCGAGTGTGTGATTGAAAACAAGGTGGAGTGTCTGTGGGAGGGAGAGAGAGAGTGTGTGTTTGTCAGAGAGTGAGGGGGAGTGTGTGTGTCTTTGGGAGGGAGAGAGAGTGTATGCGTGCGTGTGAGAGAGGGGAGAGTGTGTTTGTGTGCGGGAAGTAGAGGGTGAATTTGCATGGGTGTATTTAAAGGGGAGAGGGAAAGGATGTGTGTCTCCTCGTTAAAACACAGGCAGGTTTGGCAGATCTCTTTCCACACAAAAACACTGTGGTTCCAGTTCTCCCCCTCTCTGCAGCCTCTGCTCCATTTGTTGTTTCTGTTGCAGACCCAGATGTTGTAACTACAGTCCCCATTCTCCATCCAGAGTTGGGTCACCAAATCCTCAGGTCTCCCTGAATGTCTAAGGCAGCTCTCAGCACAACCTCCAGTAAACCATCTCCATCACCTCCACTAACCTTTCCATGACAGGAGGCAGTCAGATACTCCTCAGCTCCTGTTCCTTGACAATAATACTCGAGGGGTTTCCTCATGGTATGGACTGCACAATCAACTTAGAGGGACAAACACAGGCCATCAGAGGTCAGGCACAGGCCAAGTTTCAAAGACGTGTCTCAAAGCTGCTGGAACCCCCTTTCCAACTTGGAGCAACAGCCCGCCACATACCATTGCATGATACACTCGGGAGTGAAAAAAACAACACCAGGGAAAGGTACAGAAAAACAAACAATTAATTAACTGATAACATGTTGTGAAAATATGGAAAAGGAGACAGGGGAGTTGGAGTAACTGGAGAAGTGAGACAACGGTTGGTCCAATCACAAGAATAGGAGCATTCAAAAAAATTATTGCCAGCTCAGTTGAAATGGTTAGTTACATCAAATTGTGAATCTGCCTCACAGAACCATCCAAGACACCATAAACTGGGACAAGGTACCAGCCAGAATGGAGAGCTGTGCAGACCATGCTACTGGACTGCTCTATAAACTGGACTACCTGCCCAGCATGGGGAACAGTGCAAACCTTTGCCAGTATATGGCTACTATACTTGGACTACAGAAATGTCTTGTACGGGAAGATGCGTAACCCATGCAGTAAGTGACAGTAAATGGACTCCCACAAATGTATGGCTCAGTATCTCCACTGCCGAAGAAAAAGATAAGAGATTGTGTCTGTGTGTGTGTATGTGTGTGTGTCTGTGTGTGTTGGTGGTAGTAGATATGAAAAGTATTATTTGAGAGAGAATAGACATAGAGGAAATCAGTTCAAATGAGAACAACTGACAGGGCTTTGTGTCATTAACAGATGGAGACTGAGGACCGTGTTATAGACAGAGGTGACGATGTGCTTGTGAATATTAAAGTAAAGGCTTTCCCAGACCCAACAACAATATAAAGCAATCCGTACAGGAATGATGGGATTTTGGTCTGCGTTTAGATACAAGCCATGGAATACCGACTCAGATTTAGTTAAGCAACAGCAGATTATTGGCTTTAATAAGATTGTGTTTCATAGCTGAAGGTTCAAACAGCAGATGGGATGAACCAGTGAAGTATATCGTGCAGATGACAATAGTTAAAATTAGGAATGGTCAGGATATGGTAATCAGCTTGTGGCCAAAGGGATCACCGTAGTTGTGACTCGTCTGTTTCAGCCTCAGTTATTGGCCAGGGATGAGATGTAGTCAGAGGAAGGAAATGGAGTTTGCATCCAGAACAGAAGACAGTGACCTCCAGGCTCTCAATATTTAAATAGCAAGGGCAGTGATTCAATGCATCCTGGTTCATACCTGAAAGTGAGTAGGTCAACCAACAAGGCCCAGTACCAGAACTAAAGGAGATAAAGAATGAACAATATTGCTTTGTTGTGGTTTGGAGCGTGAATACTTACAGAGTAGAGTAAATGAAAAGAACAGTAATACAGTCGCACATGGTTAATGCAAATAATATATCAACAGTGAAACTTACCAGGGACACCAACAATAGCCAGGATAGGATAATAAAAACTTTGAATAAGGTAAAGTACAAATCTGATCCGCGATGATAACGGCCACCAATAATATGTAGAAAAAAACCAAACATAATAGGATAAACCCTTGTCCATTGTTGTAACTTTCCAGTCTATTGTTCTCAGATTCTCATCCATTGTTGTAACATTCCAGTATAACATTCTCAGATTCTGATCCACTGTGAGAACTGTCCAGTCTAATGTTCTCAGTTTCTGATCTCTCCCTGTCTCTGGAGCAACCGATCCCTGTTAGTGCTATCGGTGGTGGTCCCGCCCATACTATGGGATAACATATTGAATCGAGCCCTTTTATCATTAAAAGATGGAAACTGTCCACTGGGATAATTAGAATCCATGGAGATTAACATTATTCACAGTTAGCAAACAAACACGTTCAGTTAACCAGTTCCTTACATCATTTTACATAACACAATGAAAGGGAACATTTACTCGGTTTGGATTGAATGGATGAGAGTTGCTGAGGGATTGATCATAAATCTTGCAATCTTTTTAATCTGTCTCTCCTATATATGGGAGTATTGTCAGAACACTGCACTGTTGTATATGATTCACCCTGTTTATAAAAGGAGACAGGAATAAAATAACAGACGAGCTGCATAAAATGTTTGGTGGAGACGTTTCGAGATACCTTTGCGTAATGCTGCTCCAAGTTTGAAATTCCCTGTTCTCAAGTCCTTTCTTATCCTTGTGACATCATTCAGAGCATTCAAACTGCTGCTCAGGAACAGGGAGAAACAGGAGGTAGTCACTCAACTGCTCGATTCTGGGCAGAGGAACAGGAGGCAGTCTTTCAACTGTTCCAGACTGGAACACAGGCACAGGAGGAGTCACTCAACTGCTCGGGACTGGGACACAGGAACAGGAGGTAGTCATTCAACTGCTCGAGACTGGGATACAGGAACAGGAGGCAGTCACTCAACTGCTCGTGACTGGGACACAGGAACAGGAAGCAGTCACTCAACTGCTCGAGACTGCGATACAGGGAAATCTGGAAGCTAGTGAGGCCCAGATTTCTGTTCCCCAGGAACAGGAGGAGGTGACTCACTGTCCACCACTGTGAGACACTGAAAGAGAAGAGGAATTGGCTTGGTACTAACAGAAATATCTGAATAATTTGCATGAACGAGCCATTCAATCCTGCTCCAACATTCTTCAAAACCATGGCTGATCTGATTGTAATTCACCCATTCTAGTTTACAGAGATTTCCCTCTCTGCAGTCTCTGATCCATTTGTTGGTCATGTTGCAGATCCAGATACTGTAACTACAGTCACCATGCTTCATCCAGAGTTGGGTCACCAAAGCCACTGGTCTTCCTGAATTTCCACAGCAGCTTAAAACACAGCCTCCAGAAAACAATCCCCGAACGTACAAAAACTAGAGTTAAGTTAAATGTCAGTCAAAGGCAAATGAGAAGCCTGGTCTGAATCACTAACAGTTGTGAGGAATCCTCATGTTACTGAGCACATGATCAGCCGATAGTGATCAACACAGGCGTTCAACGAATAGGAACAGAGCAAGTTACAAAGGTGTGCCTCGAAGCTGTTAAAACCCCAATATCCAACATGGAGTACAGGGCAGGACACTGGGAAGTCAACGAAAACGCAAGCAATGCTTTTTTGAACACTGTTTCACAGCTTCTTAGTGTTGGAAGCTGATGCTCTTGAGTGAGCAACATTCAAGGGCAGGAAAAGATATAGGACAGTTATTCACATTGAAACTGGACAGTTAAAACTAGATGGTGGGGAAGCAGTTTCAACACCAACAAATGGGAGGGATTTGGGCAATAGACAGAGGGAGAGAGACTCTGAGTCAGTGTTATGGAAGGATGTGTTTGCAGGTTTCAGAATGCTGAAATGAAGACATTTCGTTCATATCTAGCAACATAGGTTAGCATGTCCGGGAATGATGAATTAAAACGATATTGGTGCAAGGTCAGATAGAGTCAGAGTCTCGGAGATGTACAGCACAGAATAAAATGCTTCAGTCTAACTCGTCCATGCTGATGGGATATCCTAAATTAAACTAATCGCATTTGGCAAATATTGATGTAAACCCTTCCTCTTCATGTACCCATCCAGATATCATTTACATGTTATAATTGTAAAAATCCTCCACCATCTCCTCTGGCAGCTCATTCCACGCATGCACCACCCTCTGTGGGAAAAAGTTGCTCCTTAGGTCTTTTTTAAAATCTTTTCCCTCTCATCGGAAATCCATGCCCTCTAGTTTTGGGGAAAAAGACCTTAGCTATGCACACTATAAATGCTCCTCACGCTACAGGAATAAAATAACCCAATCATCAAAGTTTGTGAGAACCCAATCTACTCGAACTCTCCCTATAGATCCAATCCTGGCAACATCCTTGTAAATCTTTACTGACTCCCTTCAACTTTCACAATATATTTCCAAAAGGAAGGAGACCAGAATTGAATGCAGTACACCAAAAGTGGCCAAAGTAATGTGCTGTACAGCAACAACATGACCACCCAATTCATATAGTCAAAGCACTGGCCAATAAAGGCAAGCATACCAAATGCCTTCTTCACAATCCTACCTAACTGCGACTCTACTTTCAAGAAATTATGAACCTGCATTCTAAGGTCGCTTTGTTCAGCAACACTCCCCAGGACGTTAGCATGAAGTGTACATGCCCTGCCCTGATTTGCATTTCCAACATGCAGCACCTCCCATTTGTCTAGATTAAAAACCACCTGCCAATTGTCAGCCCATCTGCCCTTCTGATCAAGATTCCATTGTACTCTGAGGTAAACCTTCTTTGCTGTCCACTGCACCATCATTTTTGGTTTCATCTGCAAACTTAGCAACTATTGCTGCAATGATCACATTCAAATGATTTATGTGAATAGTGAAAAGCAGTGGAGCCAGCACTAACCCTTGTGGTACACCAACGGTAACAACCCTCCTTTTCGAAAAACAATCCTTTACCACCACCCTCTGTCTCCTGCCTTCGGGCTAATTCTGTATACATATGGCTAGTTCTCCCTGTATTCCATATGAACTAAACTTGTTAACCAATCTACCATGCAGGAAGTTGGCAAATACCTTACTGAAGTCCATACCAACAATATACACCTCTGCCTCTTAGTCACTTCTTCAAACATACTCAGTCAATTTAGTGCTTCGATCCATGTGGCCTATCACTTATGAGTCCTTGCTTTTCAAAATCCAGGCAAACCGTGTGCCTCATAATCCTCACCAACAACTTGCCCTCCACTGAATCTGGCTCACTAGCTTTTCCTTACCATCCTTCTTAAACATTGTCAATAATCGCATCAAGTTCACAAGCCTCCTATCTTCTGGTACCTCATCTGTGACAATTGACGGTACAAATATCTCAGCAAGGGGCCCAGCATTCACTTCACTCGCTTCCCACAGAGTTCTCGGGTCCATCTGATCAGGTGCTGAAGATTTTCCCAACTTAACGGGTTTACGAACTCCAGCATCTCCTTCTCTGTAATACAGGCACTTTTCAACATGTCAAGATTTATTTCCAAAGTTCTTTAGCTTGCATATCTTTCTGCCCAGCCAATACTGACGCACGATGCTTGTTTAGTATCGCCTCCATATCCTGCAGTTTTGCACATCGGCAACCTTGCTGATCTTTAAGTGGCCCAAAACTCTCCTGAGTTATTCTTTTGTCCTTAATGTATGTGTAGAGTCCCTTTGGATTCTCCGTAACCCTATTTGCCAGAACTATCTCATGTCCCTTTTATGTCCTCCGGATTTCCCTCTAATGTATATTCCTACTGGGTTTAGACCTTTATCGACAGTCACTTTAAATTTGGAATTAAGTGCCAAATGACGATGATGAATCCTTCTACATCCTAGACAGGAAGTGTGGACTTCTCTGAATGTTCCTGTCACTGCTCTAATACAGAAACGTTGGACCTTCCGTACAACATATGCTTCAGTAATTAATTTATATAAAAATTGACAAACATCTTAATGCAGGTTTATTTGCTGTAAAGCAGTAGTTTTTATGCTGGGAGATCGGGCGGAATGGGACAGCGGCTGTGGAGACTGCATGGGCAGTACAATGATATTCCCCAGTCATCATCACTCTTAACGTCAGATCGAATTAAATATAATTCATAACAAGGAACGAGCCAACGTTTGGAAGATGCAATGCTGAATGACAATGTGAACTTAACAGAATAATTTTAAATGTGATAAAGTGAACTATATTTAGTATACACACAATTTAATCATTGGGAGTAGGGTCACCACACCTGAAGGATTAAATTTGATTTCTCTTCACAGATACAGCCAGACTTGCTGAGCTTTCCTTCCAACGTCTGTTTTTGTGTGAGATTGATCATATTGTTCATATCTGGCAGGATGCTTACAATTAAAAGCTCATACTAATAACAAAATGCGCAGGGCTACGGGGACAATACAGGAGAATAATAGTAGAGATATCGCTCATTCCAAACTGGAAGAGACAATGGGCTGAGGTTTCACCACCTTTGCTGTAATAATTCTATGTTATGCATTGAAAGCTTTTGGAGATTGGGGAGACAAGCTAGTTCAATGAAGGACACGGAGTGTTCCATCATCAAAAACCTATCCCTATTATTTCATGAAGTTCAACTGCATCTAAAATGTATTTTCAAACAAAATATATCTCCTGAGATTTACAAGATGTTCAGATTTTCTTTTTACTTTCTATCTTAAAGAAGAAACAGATTTCGGCTGTAATTCAGGTGTCACAGACACACCAACTGTAATAGAAACATGAAAGGACCACATTGTCCAAATATTACCAAGGTCAACATGTAGACCTGTCAAGAAACATGAAATATAGAGATAATGGAAACATGAAAAATAAAGAGAAAATGCTGGAGAAATGAAAAATATGAGGAAGTATCTGCAGAGAGCAACAGAATTAACATATGTAATATGATGTGACACTGTTCTGAAAAGTCCTATTAGAATCAAAGGGATTTTTTTTTGCATCTCTGCTCAGATGTTGCCAGATCGACTGAGTTTCGCACCAGCTCTTTTGATTTCTTTCTTCTTTCTGAACTGTGGCAAAGTGTCTGATCTGAATGACAACAGCAAAGTTGTTATCTCAGATGAATCTCGAATAATTTGTTATGGACATTAAATGAGAAATTACAAAGTTCCTATGTTTGACAGGGCTCTAAATATCGGTGACGTATTGCATTGTGAGAACTTGCGATGAAAATGTTGAAACAAAACAGAAGTTGCTGCAAATGCTCAGCAGGTCTGGCATCATCTGTGCAAAGAAATCAGAGTTAACGTTTCAGGTCCAGTGCCCCTTCCTCAGAACTGATGTTAACACGGAAAATGTTGGTTTATATGCAGAAGAGACTGGATAGCTCTTAATGGAGACTGTTTGTAGCTAACAATAGGGTGTGAGTAATAGAAGGCGATGTGAGAACTAAGCCTGGTGTATGGATAGGGGGCTAGGACATTGGGGAGTTCAGGCCCGAAAATTATTGAACTTGATTTTGAATCTAAAGGGCTGCAGGGTCCGCACATGGAAAATGAGGTGTTGTTCTTCCAGCTTGCGCTGAACTTGCCTGGAACACTGCAGCAAGCCTGACACAGAGAAATTGGTCAGGGAACAGGACGGACTGTTAAACTGGCAGGCAACTGAAAGCTCAGGGTGTTTTGCAGCGGTCCAACTTGGATGTTCTGTGAAGAGGTCACCCAGTCTACCCTTCATTTCTCCAATGTAGACGAGACCAGATTGTGAGCAGCGCATGCAGTTGACTGGATTGTGGGAAACGTTGGTAAGGGGCTGCTTCACATGGAATTTATGGCTGGGCCCTTTGATACTGATGAGGAGGGAGGTAAATGGGAAAGTGTGACACCTCCAGCAGGGGAAAGTGAAGTGGACCTGTGGTGGGAGTGAATAAAGAGTAGACCAGTGTATCCTGGAGGGAATGATTCCTCCAGAGGGTGGACAATGGAGGAGAGGTGAATATGTGCAGGTGGGGGCATCTCGCTAGAGGTGGGGGAAATGCAGGCTGATGATCCTCTGCAAGTGAATGCGGCTGAGATAGTAGGGAAACTCTGTTGCGAGAGAGAAGGGGAGGGGCAGGCTAGAAGTGCAGGAGATGGGTCAGACTCGGTTGAGGACCCTGTTGACAACAATGATGGGGAATCCTTTGATTGAGGAACAAGGTGGACATTTCAAAGGCTACCTTGTTGAATTTAGTATCATCAGAAGCAATGCGGTGGAGATTGAGGAACTGGGGGAATGGAATTGAGTCTACAACAGGAAACCAGATGTGAGGACATATTCTCCAGGAAGCTGTGGGAGTTGGTGTGTTAATACTGGATATCAGTGGCTTGTCTATCCACAGAAATGGAAGCAGAGATGTTGAGGAAAGGAAGGGAGTAGTCAAAGAGAGACCAGGTGAAAGTGATGGAGGGCTTCAAATTCCAAGCGAAATCAATGAACCTTTCCAATTCCAGACAAGAGATAAAAGTCGCAGCGATGATATCATCTGTGTATCGGAGAAAGAGTTGTGGGTGGGTGCTAGAATAGAACAGGAACAGTGAATAGTCGATGTACTCCAAGAAAAGAACAGACATAACTGGGGCCCACGTGTGTATCCATGCAGTTCCTCTGTGCGGCAAGTGCAGGCTGAAGCAATGGGTATGTCCTGGTAGCTCTGTTTGTGAATTTTTGTAAGGAGATACAAGCGAGATCTGCTATCAGAGGACCATCAGCTCGGGGGCAGTTAGGGGGAAGGGGGCGAATGGGGCAGGAATCTCCAGATGAAAGGTGGTCAAGTTATCATAGTTGATATAATGGTAAGATGTGCCATGGTAGGGTCATGGTCCAGGGGAGATTAGAGGAGGTATCTGAGAGTGGGCGTTCAAACTCTGCAATGTCGAGGTCAGTCCACCAGGCTACAGCAGCATCACCCTTATCGGCACAGGTTGAATAACACAGTTATGGTTGGATCTAAGCACATGGAGTGTCGGCTGTTCGGGCAGTGATAGGTTGGATTTGGTGAGGGGAGTGCAGAATAATTAAGACAACCAATGTCATGTTGAGATTTCTCAATGAACCGATTTAGTTCAGGTAAAGACTAGAAGGAGGGGTGATTCCAGGAGGAGGGAGAGTGTTGCAACTGGGTAACGGGGTCTATGGGGCAGGGAGAGGAATCTTGCTGAAAGAAATGTGCATTGAGGCGAAGACAGCGGAAGAGCTCAACTAAATGTCATGCCTAAAATTCATTAAAGTGGGGGCAGAGAGGTAAATTTCAGACATTTGATTAGAACAGAACATTCAGCATCAGAGAGTGAAAGTTCAGTAGGGATGGTGAATAAACGACAGGAGGTGGAATTGGAGGAGGGGATGGAGTCAGAGGCAGGGTATGTGATGTCAGGAAGGTTCCAGAGGGTCAAGGGCATCTCCACGTTGTTGCAAATTGTGTGCCCGGTACATCTGGTCAGTACGGCGAATGAGCCGATGAATAAATTAGAATTGTGGAGTGGCGCAGCCTTGAGTTAATGTGATGCGATACTGCTGGACAGAGAAACTGTTGAACTCAGTAGCACTGAAATCGTTCGATCAGTCCTCAGAAATTAACTGATTGAAAATAATTGGGAAGGTAATCTTACTGTAACTTCCTGATTTCACTGAAGTGACACTCAAGCAGCAAGATCTTACTTTTCGGAGACTTTCGATCAACCTGTGAAAATATAATATGTCTTGATGTTTTTATCAAGACAAATTTATCCATGGTTTTGGAAGGCACTAGCAAGGGCAGAGTTTATTTGTCATTCCCAATAACTCTGGGGAAAGTGTCATTCTTCAGTGAGGAAATTACCAGCGCTGAATTTCCTGCGATTCCCAGTGACCACAGTTTCCTCAGGATCCCTGATGTCACAAGAGTCAAATACTAATTTAATGCAACGCAAGTTACTCTGACCTCACCTCAACTGACATTGGAAAATTAGTTAAATGAATAAAGAACAAAAGGACAGTACACGGCCTGATTGAGCAATGTGCGCACTCTACTCACAATGTTTAAGGGAAAACTGATGCATTGACTTCTGATTCTGAGGAGAGGTTTATCCTATTTGTGATGAGGCCATTTGGCTAAGTGCTGTTAAGAGATAACAAGACACTCCACTCTGTACCATGGGGAACAAAACTAGCCTGTGCACGGTGCATCAGACAATGACAGAAATGCACTATTGTCTGTTCCTATTGGTCATTGATCATCTCAATCTCATCATTGACTGATGACAAATAGCAGCATAGAAGCCAGTGGCTCCCATCATCCCAGTTGGAAAGCAAAAAGGGGAAGGGATGGCCAGAAAAAGTGGGAGTAACTGGGGAATTTGTGTAACTTACAGTGGGAGTGGCAGAAGAAGAGTGTGAAGGGAGATTATCAGTGGAAGAGTATGTAGCAGCAGAAGGGGCAGTGCAAACGAAATAGGAGTGTAAGAAAAGAGTAGGACCGCGGAGGACGAATGGTAGATGAAATTTTAGTGACAGTGAAAAGCTTGTTTTCGAGGAAGTGAGATTGGATGAGAAAAAAAATCACTGTTCAAGAAAATCGGGATCTGGATTCCATTCAAATTAAGTAAGGATTTCTTGTACTTTTCCTTCTATAACTTGATTCTTGTACACGTTGTACATGTACTGTATATTTCGATATCTTCATCAACAGCAGACAACATGTTTTTTTCTCCCCTACTGTGGTGTTTCAACATTTTTGATTTTTTTTCACAGTATGTATTTGCTTCCAATTCAAGGTAGACATGAGAATATGATTTGATCTTCTGCAGTTTGCCCCAACATAGAACTTAATTGAACATTTATCCCCATCACACTCGCTGACTTAAACAAACAATGAATGAGTCCATGTCCATCCTGCAGATGAAACATTTCTTCAGCTCTGGGTATTGTAGGGAATGTTAGAAAGAACAGTGCCACGCAAAATACTAATGTTCCAGCGCAAGGTGCCAAAACGCACTTTTTTCCGAAATTATTTAGAAGGTTTAGAAATAAAATATGCAGAGGGACAGAGTGTAAAAGGTGAATTCAACTCTGTGTCGAAACTACTATTTATCGAAACTCCCTCATAAAATATGTTACCTACATCACTCATAAATTCACCAAAATAGGAAAGGCAAGAGACTGGAATTGTCAAATCATCCTCTGAATAACATTTGGAGAACAGGAAGGAAATCATGATTTGTTTGCGATATTCAGAAATGACGATTGTGAGAATGTGGAAGGTGGGGAGCAGTGGAATTATGATCAATGTTGTGGATGACACAAAAATAAGCTGGGTGGATCACAGCCAGGAGTAAAATGTAAGGCTACAAGAGGATATAAACAGATTATTCAGATAGCTAGATCAACGGTCAATGAAAGTTAACACCGATAAATTGGGAAGATGAAAGTCAGAAGTAACAAGACAAGTGAGTATGAAAGAGGAGGGCTAAATTTGCTCGTTTCTTTCTTTGCAGCAGGGAAGGTTGAGGAGGGAACCTAGTTCAGATGTACAAGAACATATGGGGTATGGAGAGGATGAACAGACAGCAGTTGTGTTCCTCAGTCAAATGATCAAAAACAAAGGGACATACTTTTAAAGTGAAAGGCAGGGGATTGAGAGAGAATTTGTGGAATGTGTTTCGAACTGAGAGGGTGGTATGAATCTGGAATGCATTATCTAGTAGAGTGGTTGAGGCAGGTAACCTCACAAACGTTGAAAAAGCCTTTGGATATGCACTTGCTGGCACAGGCGTGATAGGCCTGGTTTTCATTGCATGATTGTGTGCAGTGGCAGCCATGGACACTCTGATATATTCTGAAGCAATAAACAATGATAGTTGCTGCTTTGTTCCTTTGACTGAACTCAGTAAGTGGCTACATCACAACAAGCATCATCTCATGGAGCTTCAGCACTTACTCAGCCAAAGGCAGCCCAGCCATCTCAGGGAACATTCAGGGTAATTCATATGCTCAGTGCAAGCATTGTCCCATAATAGCACCAATATTATTCTAGCTGTTTGCCACCATTATTATAGCGACAGCCATGACATGAACACAGCTTTCCCTTCATTATAATACAGACCTCTAGCAATAAGATTGCTATTTCTCTGAAGCATAATAAATTCTTTCCCAGGTATTCACTTTGACAAACAAGTTTTCCTGAGTTTTGCTGCCAGTTGTTTATCACAGAATTCCTCAACTCACTCCACCTCAACCTCTTTCCCCTTGAATATTTTCTTGTTCACTGTCTCCATTATCCCATACTCCTCACTCTCTCACATCCCCCACACTCTCTATCCTTATTTGTTAATTCCTGAAAAACCTGTGCTTCATCACGATCATTTATTCCAACTCCCAACTCACATTTTGGACTGATTTGATTCCTTCTCTCGGCATGGTCATTAGACTGGCCATGCCTGATGTCTATTCACCTCGACCTTCTGCTCAGTTCCTGATTTGCTGTTTGGTTCTCACCCTCCTGGTTTATTCAAATCCATCTAACTTGCACTCGCAAACCTCCCCACAAGGATGTTGGTGCTTGTCCAGTTAAGATGCAACCTGTCTTTTTTATACAGGTCTCACCTGTCCTGGAAGAGATCTCCATGATCCAAAAATCTGAAACCATTAACCCTGAACGAGGTTTTTAACAACATGTTAAGCTATACTGTGTTCCTCATCCTTCCCTCTTTTCCACATGGCTCGGAAAGTAATCCAGAGATTACAGATGACTGTTTTCTCTCTCTGTCTCTCTCTCTCTCTCTCGCTGTCTCTCTCACGCACACACACATTCTCTCACACACACAGAGACAGACACCACATTACTTTGCAGAAGAATATAAATAACTGGAACGATAACTGGAATGAAGGATTTAGTTAAAGGGAGAATGAGAGAAATTGCGCTTCTTCTGGATGTCAGTTTGCTCGCTGAGCTGGAGAGTTCATTTTCAGATGGTTCCTCACTGTACTAGGGAACATTATCAGTGAGCCTCTGGTGAAGTGCTGGTATTATGTCCCACTTGCTATTTACGTGTTTAGGTTTCCTTGAGTCAGTGATGTAATTTCCAGTATTGGTGATTTTATGTCCGGTTCTTTTTCTCAGAGAGTGTTAGGTGGAATCAAAATCTATTTGTTTGTTGATTGATTTCCGTTTGGAATGCTATGCTTCTAGCAATTCTGGATAAGTGGTACTGGAAGAGCACAGCAGTTCAGGCAGCATCCGAGGAGCAGTAAAATAGACATTTCGGGCAAAAGCCCTTCATCAGGAATTTTTTCTCGGAATTCTCGTGCATGTCTATGTTTGGCTTGTCCTAGATTGAAGTTCAGACCCAGTCGAAATGGTGTACTTCCTCATCTGTATGTAACGATGCTGGTAATAGTGGGTCATGTCATTTTTCTGGCTAGTTGTTGCTCATGTATCCAGATGGCTAGTTTTCTGCCTGTTTTTCCGATGTAGTGCCTGTTACAGTGCTTGCAAGGCTTATTCTTCCTGGGGGAAAACAGATAAATGTGTGAACATATTGCGGTGCTCAAAAGTATGAAAAAATGTTGAAGAGTAAAACAGGAATACTCTGTTTCCGTAAGTTTGCATTACAGCATCAAGCAGTTCTAATTTTTTAACTTGTCAGCAAAAGAGCCAGGAGTGAGAAAAGGAAAAACTTCTTTATTGAGAGGCTTGTTAGGATTTGGAATGGAACTGCCTGGGAGAGTTGTGGATGAAGATTAAAAAGAGAACTGGTAATGCATTTGAAATTATCAATTCAACAGGCTGCAGCGATAGAGTTGGCAAATGGCGGGGGGGGGGGGGTGGGCTTGGGAGACGTTCCTGGAGCTGATGTACACACAGTGGCCAATGGCCTCCTCCTGTACTTTAAAGTTTTGCACTCTATCATGTGTCTGATTAGAATAAAAGTCAGTATCAGATTATTTCCCATTTAAAATGGTCACAAATATCTGATTATTTTAGTGCAGCATAAGCATTTAAAATGCAAGTATTACAAGACCAGCCTCATTTTGTAGTCTAATTATTGCTCAGAACACGAATATATTAATTGTTGTATTCCTATTGCTAAAACAAATCTGTCATCGCTTTGGCACAAACCTCTTTGAAAAGGTCTGACTTTTCTCTCACACGATAATATGTTCATCGTTTTTTGTTTACTGTCTACATTTCATATTAAATAACATTCTTTCTAAAAACTAAAAGTTTTCAAATTATTGTTCACTAAAATTTGATAGCACAAATCATTTATTTAGGTTAATATTCACAGTCCATTTTTGATTATGGCCATTTTTAATTCGCTGGCAAATGGCTGAAGCTTGTACATTTCAGTGAGAAATTAAACAAATTGATTATATATAAATGTATAAGAACGCAAATTCTATTTGATTGTTCAACCATTTGCTCACCCTAAACATGTAATCATTCAGAATCCAACCACTTTCAAAATGTTGGAGTGACAATGCATTATTTTGAATCCTGACATTGTGTATGTAATTCTGATCGCCAAAAGAGTTACATCCATGTTGTTTGTTCGATACAAAATAAAATGCACATTCTTTATTTCTGTGTTAGAAAATCATGACAGGAGGCTATATTTTTGTTCCATAAATAAAGAATCAACCTAATGCTTTTCAGAGATTATAGTACAGTTGAAAAATCATAGTTGACATCTTACTTTTGCCCAATTCACGAAACATAGTAAACATCTGATGAATACATGGGTCACCCAACAAATTGTACCTGAATAAAACAGCAGTAAATGACAAGTCAAGAATCACGTTAATAACTGAAGTTGGCGGAGCCTGCCTGGTGTAGGACACCACACAGACTGGCATTCAGGTGAATGGAACAATGGACAACATCACTGGAAGTTTTGGGCTAATGCCCCTCCCCAGGTTCCTAATCTCATACCCACCACTCTCTCACACATTTAGCAATTGATAAGAATCCACAGACTGGGTGAACATAAAACACAGAGCAGTACAGGACAGTGGAGACCCTTCGACCCTTGACGTCCTGCTGAACTTTTATCCTACTCGAAGATCAGAATAACTGACATACCCTTCATGTGCCTATCCAATACTCACTTAAATATCCCCTAATGCAGGCGACTCTACTAACGCTGCTGGCAGTGCATTCCAAGAACACACCACTCTCTGTGTAAAGAACCTACCTCTGACATCTCCTCAAACCTTCTTCCGATCACCTTAAAATTATGCTCACTCGAGATAGCCATTTCCACCCTGCGAGAAAGTCTCTGGCAACCCATTCTACCAATGCCTCTCATCATTTTATACACCTCTATCATGTCACCTCTCATTCTTTATTGCTCCAAGGAGAAAGCCCTAGCTCCCTCATCTTTTCTTTGTAAGACATGCCCTCCAGTCCAGGCAGCATCCTGGTAAATCTCCCCGGCATCCTCTCCAACGCATCAATGTCTTTCCAGTCATGCGACAACTAGAACTGAACACAATATACGAGGTGCAGTCTCACCAGACCTTTTTGGCGTTGCAGCATAAACTTGCGGCTCTTAAACCCAATCCCTGGCTCATGAAAACACCATCCATCTTAATAACCTTATCAGCTTGGGTGACAACATTGAGCGTCCTATGATATGGAACACACCATCCCTATGGTCCTCCACACAGCCAATAATCCTGCCTTTAACCCTGTATTGTGCATTCAATTTCAACCTTCCAAAATGAGTCACTTCACACTTATCCAGGTTGAACTCCATCTGTCATTTACCAGCCCAGTTCTGCATCCTGTCAATGTCCAATTACAACCTACAACAGCCCTCCACACTCTCCATAACTCCAACATTTTTGTTACATCGTAAAACTTACTAACGCACCCTTTCACTTTATCATCCAAGTCATTTGTAAAAATCACAAAGAACAACAGTCCCAGAACTGATTCCTGAAGAACGCCACTGGTCACCAAGCTCCAGGCTGAAAACTTTCCATGTTCTACCACCATCAGTCTTCTACAGGCCAGACAATTTTGTATCCACACAGACAGATTTCCCTATTTCCCTGTATCCCATGCCTCCTTATTTTCTGAATGAGCCGATTTTATGGTAACCTTGCTGAAATCCATGTACATCACATCCACTGCTCTACTTTCATCAATGTGTTTGATCCCATCCTGAAAGAATTCAATAAGTTGTGTGAGGCATTACGTGCCCGTCAAAAAGCCATGCTGACGACCTCTAATCAAACTATGATTTTCCAAGTAATCATAAATTCTGTCTCTCAGAATCCTTTCCAATAATTTGCCCAAAACAGAAGTAAGATTGACTGGCCTGTATTTCGCAGGATTATCCCTATTGCCTTTCCTGAGCAAGGGAATAACTTTTGCCACCATCCGATCATCATGCAGTACTTCATTGGACACTGGGGACACAAAGATCATCGCCAAAGGTGCAGCAATCTCTTCCCTCAGTTCCTCTGGTAACCTCGAATGCTTCCTGTATGGTCCAGGGGACTTATCTATCCTTCTGTTTGGACTTCACTCATTCTGTACTTCACCTCACTTTATCTACTCCCTGTCCAACCACTGATTGACTGCTTTCCATTTCAGGGCTATATACAGTGCTGCCCTCCTGAGCAAGTACAATTCCAAATATTCCACGAATCATGGAATGGAAAAAAAAATTGAACACACCAATGCCATCCTGATGAAGGGCTTATGCCCAAAGCTTTCACTCTCCTGCTCCTCGGATGCTGCTTGACTCGTTGTGCTTTACCAGCACCACACTTTTCGACCCTGATCTCCAGCATTTGCAGTCCTCACTTTCTCCATTACTGAGGGCTGATCCCGCTGCACACTGAGCAGGGAAATAATCAGCAGGAATTCATTCTATTTGAAGCTGACTGTTCAGTTCTGGAACGTTGTATTTGATTAAGACGTTCATTAACAATAAATTGCAAATCAACGATTATTCATTCAGTCCCAGAGTTACATTTTTAGTTCATGGAAAGGCAACTTGATAACAAAAAGTAAATGGCTGAAGAACTCCGAGGTACGAAATATTCCAGGTGCTATATTCCAGGCTGGATGTCCTTTACCATGATGCTGGTAATATTATCAGATCTTCAGATTTGATAAGAGAACAAGGTGACATGGGGAAGTGGATATTTTTGCCATCACGTAGATGCGTTTGAGAGAGGTCAGAGCTGACAACTCGATATTCTGTGGTACAAGAACTATAGGCAGCAGAGGAGAAGGGTAAAAGACAAGGTGGTGTTGCCTTATTAATTATGGAGTCAAAGACTGCAGTAAGGACGGATGATATCTTGGAAGGGCATTCAAATGACGGTTTGTGGGTTGGAATTAGGTTCACATCAATGACAGACACACTACTGGGGATATATTATAGACCCCCAGATAAAAGAAAATACAGGGGCAGGTTCATAACCAATTCACTGAGGTGTGTCAATGCAATAATAGGATCATTATATTCAGGCATTTCAATTACAAACATTGATTAGGGCAGCGATAATTATTTTTAAGAGGGCAAAAATGTCTTGACATTTATTCCAGAGAGCTCCTCATATAAACATGTAGCAGATACAACAATGGGTGGGGCTATGCCGAGCCTCACTGTGGAATGAAGCCAGTCAGGTGTTGCAGGCAGGATTGGCTGAGCATTTCAGGATCAGTGACCATGACTGAAGCATTTTTAGCTTATTAAGGAAAAGACCAAAAGAAAAAAGGCTTGAAAAATAAAAATAATTTGGATGATAGAGGCAGGTCTTATCAAAAGAAAGACAGGATCTGGCCACTGTATAATTACTTCTGGGTGAAACTTTAGCAGAACAGCGTGGGCGTGGTGGGGATCACATGTTCAAAATGGAATTGATGAAGGTGTCACCACAACATGTTACAATAAAGATAAAAATGAGGAAAACAAGCCCAGAGAGTATGGAATGTCTACAAATATTCAGAACAGAATTAAAAATGAAAGAGAAGCTTAAAGCACGCATAAAGTGAGCAGGTCAATGGAGGTCCCAGAAGAGTAGAGAACGTGTTGGGCTAAATTCAAGAAAGTAAGTAGAAGAGCAAAAAGCGGGGTGATAAAAACATTAATGGGCAATATTGTCAAGAATTCAGACATTTTATCGGTTTATTAAGGGTAAGAGGGTAACAAGAGAAAGAATAGGGAGTATTAGGGACCGAGGAGGCAAACTGTGCAGAGAACCTGTGAATGTCAAACACGTACTGCATATTGGTCTTCACTTTGGAGAAGCAGTTCCTGGACAGAAGCTGAGGAATAATTGAAAGTTGATGCAGGATAAAAAGTGGGCAAATCTCTAGATCTGGATGAACTGTGTCTTAGACTGATGTGAAAGATGAGGGAGGAGATTACAGGCTCTTACATTTTTTGCTTTATTTTGTTTTGCCTTTGGCCAGCGAGGTGGTGTGATCAAACAGATCAACATCTAATGTAGGTTCAACTTCCATACAGAGTGCTAGAAAAAAAAGCCATGGGATGAAAGACCACTAAGTCTCACATCAGTGGGAGGGAAACAATTGCAGAAAATTGTGAAGGCCGTTAAGAAATGATCACTAAATATCTTCAAGGCTGAGATCCACAGATTTTTAAAAAAGTGTTCCAGGGGACACGCAGGAAAATGGAATGGAATGTTATCAGAATAAATGTACCCTAATTGAAAGTGAACGCAGAGTTAGAGAGCGTATGGACATACTGTCGCTCGTATGTCCATTGGCAAACCTGTTTTAATAGGCTGTACTTACTGGAATATCAACATCTCTCATTCCGGAGTGAGACACAGTTTCGAATACAATCAGTAGTTACAAGGAATTCATAAATGCAGTACTAGGAGACCGAAAAAAACAGAGGTCTGCGCCAACGCGGATGGGCTGTCAGGGTGAATATTTGCATCAGCGCAGTCACCACTACAAGGAGGAAGACCTCAGCAAGACAACCCCACCCCCACCCCCCATGTCCAAGCATGGGCCTGGTGTTTAGGAGTGCTTAAGGCCCAAACAATACATCACTGTAGTGTCTCCATCCTACCCTAACCAAACCTAAATGTGGAGTGGTCTATTAACGTACTGTGAGTGGCAGAATAGGTAGTAATGCTTTGGTTCCAGAGAAATCGGTGAGCAGCAGTTCAGCAAAAGGTAAAGGTAAGCTCAGATAAACTCTTTTTTAACGCTAGTCTGACAGCAGTGGAGATGGCAGTTAGGACAGTTGTATGTTCCTCCTGCGGTTTGTGGGAGCTCAGGGAGATTTCCATTATCCCCAATGACTACACGTGTGGGCAGTGCACCCTGCTGCAGCTCCTGGGAGACCGTGTTCAGGAGCATTATGGATCATCCGAGATATGGAACACTTCATAGATAAAAGCTTTAGTGAGGTGATCACACCCAAGTCCCTCCCTTAGCCATGTTTCTGTAAGGACTATAATATTCCAGTCTCATGTAAAGATCCACGCCCTGAGTTCATCTGCGTTACCTGTCAGCCCAGTTCCATTTAATTAAAAGCAATTTAATCCAACAGGCTTTCCTTGCTTCCTGTCGTGTTCCAAGCAGAGAGTATCTGGGCGACCACCAGGAATGGCGAAGGGAGTAGGCAGAAAGTGCAGGAATCCCCTGTGGCTATTCCTCTCGAAACCAAGTATACCATTCTGGATACTGGTTTTGTGTATGTTGGGAGATGGGCGATAGGTGTCAGGGAATGACTGTTCAGGGGAAAGCAGCAGTAGCCAAGATGGATGCGCTGGATCTGGGGGGCAGCAGGAAAGGATAAAGGTAAACAGGGTCTTAGAGATAGGAGATTTGATTGTTAGGGGGCACAGATCGGAGATTCTGTGGCCTCAAAATGGAAACTAGGATCTTGTGTTGGCTCTCAGATTTCAGGATCCAGGATGTTTCTGAGTGGCTGCTGAATGTTCTCAAGAGGGCGGGTGAGCAGCCAGAAGTCATTGTGCACGATGGTACAAATGACACGGTTAGATATAGGAATGTGTTTCTATAGAATGATTAACTGAGAACTAGGAGAAAAGTTAAAAACCAGGACCTCGGTAGTGATAATTTCCAGATTACTTCCAGCGTCATGAGCGAGTGAAGGTAAGAATAGGAGGATATCAAGATAAATATATGACTAAAGAATTGGTGGGAGGGAATCATATTTTTAGACCATTAGGAGCTTTTCTGTGACAGAGTTGACCTGTTCAGGAGGGACTGGTGACAGATCCACTTGAGGGGGAATCAATATCTTCGCAGTCAGTTTTGCTAGTACAACAGGGGAGTGTTTAAACGAGATTGGCAGGAGGTGGAATCCTCAGCAGCAGGGAGGCAAGTGAGAGGCTGGATGGAGATACAGTAATCAAACATAGTACGTTGAGGAGCCATATCAGGCTGGACCACGATAGGGAACAAGAAATGCCGATGGATTAAATTGTGTTTATTTCAGAGCAAAACAGCTGACAGTTAAGGCCGATGAATTCAGCGTGTGGATAGGTTATCGGCGCTCGATAGTTTAGCTATTACAGAAACATGGCTGAGGGATGGATAGGACTGACAGCTTAATGTACCAGGGTTAAATGCATTCGAAGGAACAGAGATTGTGGAACGGGAGGAGGTGAGTTGCATTTCTGAATAAAGGGTGTATCGCAGAAGTGATCAAAGATAAAATAACTGATGGATCATCCAATGAGGCTTTGTGGGTGGAACTAAGAAATAAGAAGGGGATGGTGACATTATTGGGGTTGTACGGTAGGCCCCCAAATTGTAAACAGAAATTGCAGGAACAAAAATATGTAGAGAGATTGCGGAGACTTTCAGGAACCTTTTGGTTGTCATAATGGGGGCTTTAATATTTTTTATAACACAGACTTGCACTGCCAGAGCATTAAGGGATTTGATGGGATGGAATCAATTAAGTGCGTCAGGAAAATTTCCCCAAGCAGAATGTCGAGGGTCCTAATCGGGAAGGAGCAATATTTGTCCTACTCTTAAGAAATAGGTCCGGACAGGTGAGTGAGGTGACAGTAGATGTGCACTTTGGGACCAGTGACCATAGATCTATTAATTTTAAAATAGTTATGGAGAGGGAAGAAATTGGTCCACAGATTCTAGTTCGAAATCGGGGCAAGGTTAATTTTGATGGACTCAGGCAGGAGTTTGCAGGGGTTGATTGGAGTAGTATGTTTGCAAGCAAAGGGACCTCCAGCAAGTGGGAGCTTACTAGACCCAGTTTAGATCATGCAGCAACAATGTCAACCTATTCAGCTACTTGAAGTACCACAGGATATGGAAGAGGCAATAAAGTGACTGGGCTATAGGGTTTATTGTAATAATACCAGGCTATATAGCCCGTCAAGCCTGTCCTTCCTTCAGTAAGGTCAGGGCTGATCTCTCTTGGCCGCAATTTCTCTTTCATGCCCAATTCTTTGTAGCCTTAACTCCCTGATGTGTCAACATTCATTAACACCACCCTGCTCCCTCAAACATTCAGAGCTGTAGTTGTCTGGGATAGAGAGGTCCCAACAGTCACTACCCTCTGAGAGAAGGAAACAGTCCCCACACATTTACCTTGGCCGTTGACATGAACAAAAGCTATGAAGTTAAAAATCTCACAACACCAGGTTATAGTCCAACAGGGTTAATTGGAAGCACACTAGCTTTCAGAGCATCGCTCCTTCATTAGTTGATGGTGGAGGGCTCAATCGTAACACACAGAATTTAGAGCAAAACTTTAGTGTGATGTAAATGAAATTATAACATTGAAAAATTGATAGTCTGTTGAGTCTTTCATCTGTTTGAATACCATGATATTTAATTTTGTACACCCCAGTCCAACACCCATCTCCAAATCAAAAGATATGAACACAGCGTCAGAATGACTGGCCCTGAAAGGACATGACTGAACAAGATGTCAAGGAGGCTGAATAAAATTGCACCTAATTGGAATCAGTTGTAAATATCCCAAGCTGTTGGGCCATTTGGAGCACCATGTGGCTGATGGAGATCAATCCTCTCAGTCCCTGGATATCTCTGTTGGCGGTCCTCAGGGTAGCTTCCTCGGCACAAACATCTTCAGCCGCTTCAGCAACGTCTTACCCTCCGTCATTCGATCAGAAGTGAGGATGCTCAGAAAAGATCGCATAAAACAGCAAAACCTGGACAACATTCAAGCTCATGCTGTTACTGTGTAGGCAACATTCATGGTACAGCACTGCTGGACCCTGGACATTTCCACAGGACTAAAAATGAGGAGCTCATTCAGCATCTCAAGCTGGTTTCACAGAAATATGAGAATGCCATTCAGCCCATAGAAACTATTGGATAAGTAGAGGCACAGCGCATTCACTCTCTCTTACCTATTAGACAAGAAGAGATTTTTTTAAAAAAACTACAAATGTTGGAATTCAGGAAACTGGAAGACCACAACAAGCCAGGCAGCATCAGGAGAAAAAGTCCACATCTTGGGTATAACCTTCCTTCATGTCTGGGGGTGGGGGCAAGGGTGTGTACTGATAATGAGGCGAGGTGGGGAAATAGGAGGAGACGGCGTGTTGTGGTGGCGAACACAGGTAAAGGGTACCACCGGGTTGGCCAATGGGAAGAATGAATCCAGTTGACAGTTGGAAGATGGGTTGATCAGAGGAATGGAAAGGGGAGGGGCTAAGCAGGAGATCTGGGGATTGGAAGGGAGGTTACTAGAAATTGGAGAACTCAGTGTTGAGACCCCTGGCTGTAGGCTACACAGGTGGAATATGAAGCGTTGTTCCTCCAATTTGTGCTTTGGTTCTTTGTGGCAATGGATGAGGTCAATGATGTCATGTCGGAATGGGATTGGTAGGTGTAATTGAAATAGGCAGTGACTGGGAGGTCAGGTCAGCCCTTACAGGCCCAGCTGAGATGCTCAGCAAACCATTCCCCTTAGTTTGCATTTGGTCTCCCCGATATAGAGAAGACCACATCAGGAATGGCAGACACAGTAAACTAGGTTGGATCCCATTACCTGGCACATCTTCCACAAGGACTGATCCCTTCACAAATTTTGTTTCGTGCCATACTCCCCACCAAACCTGTCAATCCCCATGGGCAACTGACACTTGCAGATGAAAAATAAAATACATCACCTGCTGGCAC
Source organism: Chiloscyllium punctatum (assembly GCF_047496795.1). NCBI lineage: Eukaryota > Metazoa > Chordata > Chondrichthyes > Orectolobiformes > Hemiscylliidae > Chiloscyllium > Chiloscyllium punctatum. The sequence goes on from NC_092769.1 coordinate 19,924,598, forward strand.
ACACCTCCCTCACCTCTATCCAGCACCCCAAACAGTCCTTCCAGGGGAAACAGAGGTTCACCTGCCTCTCCTTCAACCTAGTTTACTGCAGTAGGTTCTCCTGATGTGGTCTTGTCTACATCGGGGAGAGCAACGTAAACTAAGTGCACATTTCACCGAGCATCACAGCCCGGTCCAAAGGGGCTGGCCTGAGCTCCCAGTCACCACCCATTTCAATTCCCCTTCCCAATTCCTTTCCAACATGACCTCCTTGGCTTCCTCTGTTGCCACAGTGAGTCAGACCACAAATTAGACGAACAACATCTTACCTTCTGCATGGTTAGCCTACAGCCTGGAGGACTCAACATTGAGTTCTCCAATTTTAAATAACCATTCCAGCCCCGCCTCCTCCCTTCCATTCCACCAAATGACCCCACCTTCTAGTTCCCAACTATATTCATCCCTCCCATCGACCAACCACGTTGCACCCACCACTTGTGTCCACCTATCCCCTACCTCACCATCCTTCTGCTCTCCACACGCCAACCACTCCTTTCCCTCTTTATCTGCAGTTCCCCCTACCCCCACCTGCAATCCTGAAGAATGGGTATACTTGAACTGTTGACTTCTTCACCTCCTGATGCTACCTGACTTGCTGTTTCTTCCAAACTACTGTTTGTCTAATGTTACACAGGAATATAAGGAATCTAGTCAGCACAGCACGCAGGTAAGCAGCTACCACGGGTCACCCAATAATAAGCCTCTTCCCTGGAACGAGGAAGAGGACATTCAGCCACCCGAGACACTGACACACGAACAGAAGAGGCCATTCAGCCCCTCCAAACTGTTACACGGAAATAGGAGGATGTCATCGATGCTGTAACCTTACAAACCAATGAAGCAGAGAATGCACAAACAGACTGTTCCATGCTGTGCCTTCTGGCTCCATTGCTTATGTTTCATGCATTAACGTGGTTTGCTGATGGTAAGGAGGCACAGCGGATGATTTGTGCCATGTCTCAAGGAGGCATCTTCCATCTCTAAGAAGACAGTCTAGTCTTCTGCATGGAGGTCAGAAGCTTTTGAGATAGGGGATTAAAAAGAGAGGAGAAGGTTCTCAGCTGAGCAAAGGGAAAGTGAATTTGAACTTGATAAGTTGTGATTTAGTATGCAAAGTCAAGTGAACAGGCTGGAGAGTAAAAGGGACATTAGTGATGTATACAGCAATGTCAAAATTCTGCCACATTTTGATAAGAAAGATGTTGAAGCCTTCTTTATTTCTTTTTTAAAAAGGGCTAGGCAGGTAGAGTGGTGAAAAGATGTATGGGTAATGGTAGTTCAGGCTAAGCTGGTCGGCACAGTTAGTGAGGTATTTGCTGCCCTGCCAGTTGAGGGGTCAAGAGATTATGAAGACGTGAAACAAGGTATTTTATGTGCTTACGAATTGGTACTGGAAGCATATAGATAGCAATTCAGAAACATAAAGAAGGAACAAGATCAGCCTTATGTTGAGTTCGATGGAATTAAACTTAGGCATTTTGATAGATGGGTGCAGGCTTTAAAGGCGGCACGGTGGCACAGTGGTTAGCACTGTTGCCTCACAGCGCCAGAGATCCGGGTTCAATTCCCGCCTCAGGCGACTAACTGTGTGGAGTTTGCACGTTCTCCCCGTGTCTGCGTGGGTTTTCTCCGGGTGCTCCGGTTTCCTCCCACAGTCCAAAAATTTGCAGGTCAGGTGAATTGGCCATGCTAAATTGCCCGTAGTGTTAGATAAGGGGTAAATGTAGGGGTATGGGTGGGTTGCGCTTCGGCGGGGCGGTGTGGACTTGTTGGGCCGAAGGGCCTGTTTCCACACTGTAAGTAATCTAATCTAATCTAAAAATAAGACCTATGAAGCTCTAAGGGAGATTATTCTGCTGGAGGAGTTTAAAACCTCACTTCCAGAGATGATAATAATTCACGTGGAGGAAAAGAAAGTTCAGAAATTGAGAAGGGCAGGAGAATTAATAGATGAATACATGCTGCTGCATAAGACAAGCTTCCAGCCAGAATTTTGTCCTGTGAGGGATAGAGTTTGGGAGAAGGGGAGATGCAACACTATAAAAGAAAGAGTAGAACATATGAGTTTACCACAGGTTAAAGAAGCTGCCCAAGAGAGTGAAAAGGAGGTGAAAGGCCTCAGGTGTTTTCACTGTAATGGAGTGGGACACAGAAAATTACAGTGCCGGTGGTTTCCGAAGGGCATTGGGAAAAGGTGTTTTCACCAACATAAGGAGGTTAATGTATGGTCAGAGTGCTGATTGTTAAGAAAAGGACTGTGGGAAAAGATGTGGTAAAAGAAGCTAAGCCAGTGGCATTAGTGAAAGATTTAAAGGAAACCCCAACAAGACCGAAGAGCTGCAGGAAAGTGCACAGCCAAGGCAGGGGCTGGGTATGGAGTTGGTACCTGATCTCTATAAAGAATTTGCGCCTGTGAGTAAAGTTTACTCAGAACTAACGGGGGTAGAAGAGCAAGAAGTTACCATTTTGAGAGATACATGATCTAACCAGACGATAATAGGAAGAGATGAATGAATTTGCAGTCTTTCTGATCTGTTACCCGGGAATGCATTAATTTATGGGAAGGATGGACAGAAATTTAGCATTTCCCAATGTAAGATCAGGTTGGAGTGCCTAATCAAGACTGGGGAAGTTATAGCGGGAAAGTTTGACAGACTGTCACATCCAGGAATGCAGTTTGTTCTTGGGAACGGTTTAGCAGGGTCCAAGTTGGGAGTGACATCGCTTGTTGTGGAGAAGCCCAAGGAAGACAAAGAAACGGAAGTGTTAAATCGGAAATATCCTGGCATTTTCCCAGGCTGTGCAGTAACCATATTCCAGTATTATAAGTCACAGAACGAAGGACAAACTATAGACAAAGATGAAGGAGTTGAGATTCAGTTAATGGACACCCTGTTTGCCGTAATGGTGCAGGTAAAACCTGAACAGGCAGTGGGTCAGACAGAGGTGTTTTGTCCTGAAAGGCTAAAGGACTTGAAACAGACAGACAAGACGATAAAAGATATATATGTGGATGTGTACTCTGAAAAGGAGGCAGAGGATATTCATGAGGGTTATTATCTGAAAGATAGACCTTAAGACAGAAATAGAGACCACATCAGGTTAGTGCAGAGGAGAAATGTGCTGAGGTGCACCAGATTGTGTTGCTGGTAGCATAGAGACAGGAAGTTTTACAGGTAGGATATGAAGTACCTGAAGGAGGTCATCGAGGGGTACGAAAGACTCGGGCTAAGGGACAAAAATATTTTTATTGACCTGGAATGCACAAAGATGTGGTTAACGTTTGGCATACATGTCATTCATGCCAGATGGTAGGTAGGACACGGACAGTAATGAAACTAGCACCTCTGTTGCCAATTCACACATTTGAAGACCACTTCATGTGACTTATAAATGAGTGTGCAGGTCCCCTCCTGAAAAGTAGAGGAGAGAAAGAATTGGAGAAACAGGTGTTATTTACTCCCCCACAGAGTGAAGAATCAATTCCAAATGTCGTGGATTTTGATGTGCCTCAAAATATATCAAAAACGTAGAAGTCCTTGAGCAGTGGGGTAGATTAGTAAACTATCTGTCTCAGGAGCATAGAACACAGTTGAAAGGTTTGTTATTGCAATATGAGGACATATGTTAGAATCATATGGTGGGGACTATTGTATATGAAGTTGTTGTAGAGAGAACTGTTCCGATAAAACAATCCATATCGGCTTTATCCCTCAAAGCCAGACAGGTCCAGAAGGAGGTGGAGGTTATGCTCAATGAGGATATCATCGAACCAAGCCCGAGCGAGTGGAGCTCGCCGATCATCTTAGTTCCCAAACCGGATGGGACTCAATGATTTTGCTTGGATTATTGGAAGATCGAGACTGTTACAAAATCAGACTTACATCCAATACCGACATTGGAGGACTGTATCGAGAAAGTTGGACCAGTCAGTTAGATCACCAAGTTGGAGTTAATGCGTGGTTTCTGGCAGGTACCTTTATCAGAGACAGTGAAATAAATTTCTGAATTGTAACAGCAAATGGTCTGTATCAATTCAAAGTGATGCCCTTTGGAATGACAAACACACCCAACACATTCCAAAGACTCATGAACAGAGTTGTAGCCTGATTAATAAACTGTGCAGTCCGTTTAGGCGATGTCGTGATCTTCACTAAGTCCTGGAAAGATCACTTAGTACAGTTGGCAGAGCTTTTTGAACGAATACGAGAAACAAAACTGCTGATAAAATTAAACAAAACACAATTTGTGAAAGCAGACATGATGTTCAAGGGACAAAATATCTGTCATGGAAGGTTGATACCATGGAACGCAAAGACAAAAGCAACCGAGGAATTTCCACGGCCAACTTCGAAGAAAAAAGGTGCTTCGCTCCTTCGGAGTCAGCGGATTCTATCGGAAGTTTGTTCCAAATGTCAGCAGTGTAGTAGCACCGTTTACCGACATGCTGAAGAAAAACACAAAGTATTGGATGACAGAACAATGTCAGGAGACATTCGACCATTAAAAAGAAATATTGAGCACCAAATCAGTTTCAGCTACACCAAATGCTTGAAAACATTTCAACATTGCCGTCAATGTGAGTGACATAGGAATTGGAGCTGCACTGTGATGAGATGGGATCGTCCTTTTCAAAGAAGCTCAACATTCACCAGAGAAAATATTCCACGATTGAGAAAGGACTGTTGAGTTTGGTATTACAGTTATAACATTTTAATGTGTACTCACAAACAGAGTGTTGGAGATGATTGTGTACACGGACCCCAATCTGCTGACATTTTTGAACGCTTTAAAGGCTATTTCATTGGAGTCTTATGTTACAGACTTTTAATTTAAAAATTGTACACGTAGCGTGTCGTAAGTATGTAATCTCAGATGCGTTCTCACAGATTTAACTGATAAAGATTAGACGAGATTTGAAATTATCCAATGTTACATATAGGATAAGGGGAAGAAGTTAAGGTGAACTTAGATTTAGGTTATCGGTGTGTTATGGTAATGTGTTGAAAGAATAGAAAAACAAATGAGACCGTGTTTTCATTATGATTGTTCTTTTTTGAGAGAGAAGGGGTTATGAATGTGTAAAGGGTATTGTACCTTTAAGAGAGTTGAAGGATTTCCAAGCACAGTGAGTTCTGGAAAATTTACAATGTAACATGTGGTCCAGCAGCTTGCAGTACCTGGGTTACTATGAGACAAAAAATAAAATCAAATTTGATCAATTCATTTAAATTATGTCCCAAGAAGCTAAACTACAATCGAGTTTACATTTGGCATTTGGCAATATTATAAAAAAATGGAAATTACCCGATGATTTGGGATAGAAAGCTGAAAAGGAATTTGACCAGTTCGGGGAGAACTGCCACGGCACCAACATCGGCAGACTGACCGGAGAATAGGTCACCAAAATGTACCTTTATTTATCAATGACCTGTGAAACAGAAGCTCTAAGGAGAAGAAGCGAAGACAGAGGACGATACAAAGAGAAGATTCGACAGCTGGCTGGTTCTGAAATTTGAATGTTTTGGTATATCTTAATTGGGGGAGGGGTGGGGTGGGGGGATTATCGGACCAGTATTATAGAAGAGTAAGTAAAAGATTGGTCAGAGAAAGGAGTTGCAAAAAGTTGTTAGGTAATTATTCCCTGTTAGACATTTTTTTAAAAAATGTTAATTCTTGCTTTAAATAGTGACCTTTAGGATGGTTATTGGCCTTCTGAATTTTTACAAATTACAGCATGGGTTAAATCTTTTCTGTGTTGCAAGTTTAAATTAGCGTGGGGTGGTGGAGATGGTGGGAGGGGGGGAAGGTTTCCGCCGTGTTGTAACATATTAAATCGGATTTCTCTGCACAGATGCTGCCAGACCTGCAGAGCTTTTCCAACACATTTCTGTCTTAGTTTCTGGTTTCCGAAATCTGAAGTTCTCTTGACTTTCTTATGTGTATCATTGACAGCCACGGTTGAGGTCCTGGAGGACAGGAAGACAGCTAATGTTGTTACATTATTTGTAATTTGGCTGCAAAGAAAACCCAGGGAACTACAGACCAGTGAGTTTGATGTCAAGGGTGAATAAGTGTTTGTAGGAGATTCTGGGAGGCAGGATTTACATGCATTTGGAAAGGCAAGGACTGATTAGGGATATTCAGCACGTCTTTTTGTCTGGGAATCCATGTCTCACAAACTAGATTGGAGTTTTTGAAGAAGTGATCAGGAAGATAGATGAAGGTAAAGCAACATACGTTGTCTATGTGGACCTTATTAAGGCCCAACAAGGTTCCACATGGTAGTTTGTTTAATAAGGTTAGATTGCAGGAGATCAGGGAGAGCGATCCACTTAGATACAAACAGACTTGACTGTAGTAGACAGAGGGTGCTGGGAGAGATCTGCTGTTCCAATTGGAGGCCTGTGTCCAGCGTTGTGCCACAAGGACCAGGCTGCTGTTGTTCATGGTTTTTGTAAATGGTTTGGATGAGCATATTGGAACCGTGGATAGGAATTTGGAGGTGAAACCCCCAAAATTGGAGTTATGGTGGACAGTGAAGAAAGCTGTCTTAGAGAACAAAGATATCTTGATCTACTTGACAAGTGGGCTGAGGATTGGCTGATGGATCTTCATGCAGATAAATGCGAGATTTTGCATTTTGTTAGACAAATGTGTGTAGGATTTATTCAGAAAATGGTAGCGCGCTGGGGGGAGTGTTGCCAAACAGGGAAACCTAGGGTCCAGGTACATAGTTCCGTGAAAGTGGAGTCGCAGATTGACAGGACAGTGAATAAGGCGTAAGGCAAGCTGACTTCCAATGGTCAGAGGATTGATTATAGGAATTGGCACATCATGTTGTGGCTCTACAAGAGAATGGTAAGGCCACATTTGAAGCAATTCTTGTTGTCCTGCTATTGGAAGAATGTTATAAACTGAGAAGGGGACAAAAGTATTTAAAATTATGTGACAGAGACGGGAAGTTTTAAGATATAAGGATAGGCTGGGATTTTGTTCCTTTTGCGTTGGAGGCTTAGAGGTGACCTTTATTACATCATGAGATGCATGGATAGGATAAATAGACAAGATCATTTCCTCCAGGTGGGTGTGTCCAGAACCAGACAGGATAGGTTTAAGGTGAGAGTGAAGACATTTAAAAGAGATCTAAGGGACAGTTGTTTCTCACAGAGGGTGGCGTGTATATGTAGCGAGCTTTCAGAGGAAGTAGCATTGGGGAGTACAGTTACAACATTTGAAAGACAATTGGATGTGTACATGAATACCAAAGGTTTGGAGGGGTGTGCGTCTAAAGAAGAAAAATAGTAATCATTCAGTTTAGGAAACCAGGTGAGTATGGACGAGTTGAGCCAAAATGTCTGTTTGAATATTGTATTATTCTAAGAGTCTATGACTTTCTCACTCCTCCTTCATCACTAGTCTTTAATTGCATTCAATTCATTTCCAGGTCAAAGCTCATCTGTAGATATTTTAAATGATCTAACTCTCCAAACCTTCTGAAATAGAGAATTCCTGATATTGATGTGGTTCTGCAGACCACAGCAGCAGCAGAAACAGAATTAAATTCTGTTTAAATTAACGTTTTTCCTGGGATAATCCCTCAGTCTACCATGCCAACCAAGTTGATCTATGGTTCAGTGATGTATAGGTGAACGTGCCAGTGTCCCAATCGTGTGTACCTAAACCTGATGACTACCCGTTAAAGCTACCATAACTAACTGTCTACATTCCAAACTGCAGCAATAACATGTGATAGAGAGGGTGTAATGATCACAACACCGACAAACCAACAGTACTGTCACATCCAGCCATAAATGGTGATGGACGGTTAAACAATTTCATGGAGGAGTGGGCTCACTATTATTCCCATCCTAAATAATGGAACAGTCCTGTACATCAGTGTAAAAGATAATGATGTATTTTTGGCAAGATACTCCGCCAGACGTGTTGAGTGGATGATCCACCTCACCCTCGCCATGATGCCCACAGAATCACAGATGCCAGTCTTCAATCAATTCGATTTGCTTCAAGTGAAATGAAGAAACAGCTGAACAGAGTAGATACGACAAGGGCAAAGGGCCCTGACACGATTCCTGCAACAGGACTGAAGTCTTGTGCTGCACAACAACCGTGTCCCTGGGAGAAGCTGTTTCATTCCAGCTCCAACTCTGACATCTTCTTGGCAATGTGGAAAATTACTCAACTATGTCCAGTCCTCGAAGAGGAGAATAATTACAATCTGACCATTTGCCACCCCCTCAGTCCCATCACGATAGTTAAACTGGTAGAAATTCTTTTGGACAGATCTGTCAATCCGCACAGAAATAACCAGCTCAGTGTGGTTTCCAATAGGTCCCTACGTGGAGATGGTTCTGTTGTGGAAATATCACTGGGTTACTAATCCGGTCCAGGCTAATGCCCTGGATAGCTGATGGAATTGAAAAGCAATTAACAACATATCGAGATCTAAAATCTGGTATCAGTAATGATGATGCTGAAATCAATGCCGATTGTAAACTCCAATTTGCTTCATCAATGTACATTCAGGAAGTGAATTCTGGCCTGGTGAATTCCATGCATTTCTGGTCTGGCCTAAACGATACTCTATACACACATGCATGTGATAAACTTTTCAATGGTCTCGAAAACGGCAAAGTAGGAAACAAAATTGTATCAAACTGCTCTGAAGTTTGTAAGGATAAAACTGACAGAATTCCCGGCACAAGCCTCAGTATCGGAAAAGGGAATGGGAAACACATTTCTGTTGACCCTGCAGAGGCCTCCTTCCTAACGTCTGAGAGCTTGTGACCGCCATACTCCAGATGCCTCCCGCTCCCTTTCGTGTCGAGAAATCCTTACTCATATTCAGTGCCTTGTGTTCCACTGCTTATGTGGCAGAGAAATTCCCAGAGTCACCAGTCACTGAGTGCAGACATTTATTCTCATCTCAATGCAGAGTGGCCTGTCTGTACCTAATACGGTGGCCTCTTGTTCTAGACGTCCCAGGCCGGGGAATTATCATCTTCCAATATGTCTCACACTGTTATAGTTTTATATGTTTCACTGAGATCTCCACTCATTTTCCTGAAGCCCATTGAACACAGGCCTAAACGCCCCAAACTCTGCTCTCACAACAAGCCTGTCATTCCAGAGATCAGTCTGGTCATCCTTCACTGCACTCCCTCAATGTCAGGTTTGTCACTTATTAGGTAAGGAGACCAGTACTGCACACCATACTGCACAATGTTCGAGATGGGCTCTCACCGAGGCCCTGTACAGCTGCAGTAAGACACCCTTACTTCTGTCAGTCAATCCCCTAGAAATTAAGGTCAACACACCATTTATCTTCCTGCCTGCTTTCTGCTCTTGCAATATTGCTTTCAGTGACTGGTATACAAGGAAATACAGATCCTTTAAAATGTTACAGCTCCCCACTTGGTGGGTTTATGTACACTGGTCAGCGTGTCAATGCCATTCCCAGTATTGACTTCTGGGTTCAGAACTCACTGCCCTGCACTGACTTCGGAGGGCTGCGCAACAGGAAAAAGAAAGAAAGAACATAAATCCCTTCAAAGACCAACATGTTTCATACAATCCCTTTTGAAATGATAGTTTGCTGTTCTATTGTACCTATCAAAGTACACACCATCACATCCACCCCCATTGATCTTCATCTGCCACATATTTGCCCATTCACTCCACTTGTCTCAATCACCTTGGAGCTTTTTTTTTAAAATCCTCCTCACCCACTAACAATCCGACATCATTTCGTGCTGTCAGCAGACTGAGAAATATTGCATTTGATTTCCTCAACTAAATGATGGTAAGCATTGAGAATAGCTGTGTCACAATCACTAATCCCTACGACAGGCCATGATCCTTCAACTTCAAAACAGATTGTTTTATTCCTGTTCACTGTTTCGTGTCAGTTCTCCAATTCTAAAATCATGTTCATATTTTAGTCCCAATGCCGTAACATTTGAGTTTGCACACTCGGCCATAGTCTTTATCAATATCTTTCTGAAAATGTAAATGCATTGCATCCATTTCTTTTCTGTATGCATCTACCAGTCAGTTTGTCAAATATAATTCCCATTTCATGTTGACCCATTACATAAGAACGTACAAACTAGGAGCAGGAGTAGGCCATCGGGCCCTTCAAGCCTGCGCCACCATTCAATAAGATAATGGCTGATCATTTCATAGCCTCAGCTCCACTTACCCGCCCACTCACCATAATCCATCATTCCTTCAATCTTCAAACAATTATCTATAAGAGTTCAAACACATTCAATGACAAATCCTCAAGAATTCTACAGGTTCACAAGCTTCTTGGTCAAGACGTTCCTTCTCAATTCAGTCCTAAATCTGCTCCATATAGTTTTGAGGCTTTGCCCTGTTATCTAATTTCACATGCTTCTGGAATCATCCTTTATATTTCTATCGTACCTACTCCCTTCACAATTATAAATGTTTCTATTCCTTCCTCCCTCATTCTTTCAAATTCCAATCAATGTATAATTCCAATGTATTCAGTCTCTCCTCATAACCAAACCCCTCACCTCTGAAACCAACCTAACGAGCCTCCTCTGCATACATTGTAGTGCTAGTATTTCCTTTCTCAGACGGGGAGACCAAAACTGCACATACTACAGGTGTGGTCTCCTCAGCACCCTTTAAATCTGCAACATAACTCCCTACTTTTACACTCAATCCCTTTCGCAAAATTCAATTTGCCTTGTTAATTACCTGTTGTCCCTACAGACCAGCTTCTGTGATTCATGCACAAGGACACCCAGGTCCCTTTGCACAAGAGCATGCTGCATTTTTTAAACAATTCAAATAAGAGTCCTCTTTAGTATTTGTCCTACCAAAATGGATGATTTTACATTTATTATAATTGCACTCCATCTGCCAGACCTTGACCCACTCACTTCAACTCTTTATGTCCCTTTGTAAAGTTTAACCATCCTCTCCACATTTTACTCTGCCAGTCATGTTAGTATCATCTGCAACCTTTGAGACACTGCACGTGCTCCCCTACTCCAAATTATCTATGTAAGCTGTGAATAATTGCAGTCCCAGCACCGATCCCTGAGGCACTCCACTCGTCACTGATCAGCAACCAGAAAAACAATCATGCATTCCCACTCGTTGCTTCATGTTAGTTCACCAAGCCTCTCTCCATGCTAATACATTGCCCGTAATGCCACACCTTACGCAGCAGCCTTTTTGGCGTCACTATATTGAATGTCTTTTGGAAATCTCAGTACACCACACCTACTGGGCTCCTGTAGTTGTAATGTCTTCATAGAATTCCAGTAGGTTAGTTACACGTGGCCTGCCTTTCATTAACCAACACTGTGTCTCCCCAACGGGACAATTTCTATCAAGATGCATTGCCATTTCTTCCTTGATTACATATTGAAATATTTTCTCCTACAGATGTTCGGCTAACCAGTCTATAATTCCCCTCATATTGTCTATCTCCCTTTTTAAACAGTGGTGTCTGTACTCCTGTTTTCCAATTTGCTGGAATTGTATCAGAGTCCAGTGAAATCAGAAAAATTTCCAAAAGTGCATTTGTTATTTCTCTCATCACCTCTGTTAGTACCTTGGGATACATTCCATCAGGGCCAGGAGACTTATCTACCTTTGGCTCCATGAGCTTGCCCAACACTATCTCTCTCTTGGGAATGGTTGTTTCCAGGTACTCACTTACCTTCCTGCCTTTGACAATTACTGACATGTTATTAGTGTTCTTCATTGTGTAGACCAACTAAATAACTCTTCAATTCCTTGTCCATTTCCTCATATCTCATTACTGGATCCCACTTCTCACAATCTAAAGGACAATTGCTTACCTTAGCCATTCATTTCGTTTTGTATATTTATAGAATATTTTGCTATCTGTCTTTATATTCTGAGGTAGTTTACTCTTGTAACCTATCGGATGTGTCTTGATAAATGTCAAAATAAAGCAACAAAAAAGTTAACGGTTTTGACATTATTTTGACATTTAAAGTTTTCCCAATCTTCTACTTTCCCACTGGTCGTTGCCATTATTTATGCCATTTATTTTAATTTGATAGCCTCCCTTATTACCTGGGACGTTCATGGTAGATTACCCTTTTGCGACAGTCCTTCCATTTCACCATTATATGCTGTTGCTGGGAACGTTGAAAAATTGTTTTGAAAGCCTTCCACTGTTCTTTATCAACGGTTCCACCGTAAAGTCTTCACTTCCAGCCACCTTTAGCCAAGATCAAAGGGTTGTACAAGTCATGCACATGAATTGTACACACCTAAGATGGCTCTTAAGTACTTAATCAGTCAGAATGGAGAGGCGGGTTTGATTGATTAAAATGCAAATCACAGAATTTATTTCAAGTCACTGCCTGGAGACACCTTCAGGTACTATCGATGTAAATGAAGTAACAGTTGCGGTCAGATAATGTATTCTCAGCTTGAGGCCTTGTTTGGACTCTGTCTGTGTCTTGCCCTGGAGTCAGACTGGTTTTATTTACAAAGTAGGAGTAGCGCGCGTGTGTATGTGTGGGAGAGAGGGCGTGTCTGCGTGAAGGGGAGTGAGAGACACCCATTCTGTATGTGAGAGAGAGTGAGGTGGATTGTGCGTGTGTGTGCGGGAGGGAGAGAGAGAGCCGGTCTGTGTTCATCCGTGTGTGTTGACAGAGTGGAGTGCATGTGTGGATCGTGAGAGAGGGGCAGTGTGAATGTGTGTGAGGGCAGATAGGGAGAGTGTGCATCAGTGTATGTAACGGGGAGAGTGAGAATGTGTACTCGTCCAGACTAAGGCACAGGCAAATACGGCATGTCCCTTTCCCCACACACACTCACTCTGTGGTTTCAGAGCTTCCCCTCTCTGTAGCCTCTGCTCCATTTGTTGTTCATGTTGCAGACCCAGATGCTGTAACTACAGTCCCCATGTTCCATTCAGAGTTGCGTCACCAAATCATCAGGTTTTCCGGAATATCTGAGGCAGCTCACAGCACAACCTTCTGCAAACCATCCCCAGCAGCTCCACTAAGTGGAGGTGAGAGAGAGGGGCGAGAGAGAAAGGAAGAGGCATGGGAGAGAGAGAGAGAGGGGATGGGCAAGAGAGAGAGAGGTGGGTGGTTGAGAGAGAGAGAGGGAGCAGCGAGAGCGAGAGGGAGGGCGGGCGACAGAGAGGGGGGAGCAAGAGAGCGAAGGAGGAGGTAAGAGAGAGGGAGGGGAGCGAGGTAGAGAGGGACGTGCGAGAGAGAAAGGGAGAAGGGTGAGAGAGAGAGGCGGCGGGCAAGAGAGACAGGTGGGTGGGTGAGAGAGAGAGGGAGAGGTGAGAGAGGGGGGGTGCGGGACGAGAGAGGGTGGGGTGATACAGAGAGAGGCAGGGGGCGAGAGAGAGAGGTGGGCGGGAGAGAGAGGGGGGTAGAGGGGGGTGAGAGAGAGGGAGAGGGTGTGAGAGAGAGGGATGGGGTGAGAGAGAGAGGGAGGGGGCGAGAGAGAGAGGGGGCGAGAAAGAGGGAGGGGAGCGAGAGAGGGAGGGAGGGGGCGAGTGAGAGAGGGGGGCGAGAGAGAGAGGGAAGGGGGCGAGAGAGAGAGAGGAAGGGGGTGTGAGAGGGGCGGCGGGCGAGAGAGAGAGGGCGCGGGCGAAAGAGGGGGGGCGAGAGAAAGAGAGGGCGGCGAGTTAGAAAGGTGGTCGAGAGAGAGTTGGAGGGTGGCAAGAGAGAGAGAGGGACGAGACAGAGAGGGGGCTAGAGAGAGAGAGAGGGAGGGGGTGAGAGAGAGAGAGGGTGGGGGTGAGAGAAAGAGTGAGGGGAAAGAGAGAGAGAGGAAGGGGAAAGAGAGATAGGGAGGGGGAGAGAGGGAGGGTGCGAGAGAGAGTGTGAGAGGGCGAGAGAGAGTGGGAGGTGGCGAGAGAGAGAGGGAGGGGGCGGAAGAGAGAGAGGAAGGTGACGAGAGAGAGAGGGAGGGGGACGAGTGAGTGAAGGGGGCGAGAGAGAGAGTAGGTGAGAGAGAGAGGGAGGGGGTGAAAGAGAGGGATAGGGAGGCGAGAGAGAGAGAGAGGGAAGGGGGCGAGAGAGAGAGAGGAAGGGGGTGTGAGAGGGGCGGCGGGCGAGAGAGAGAGGGCGCGGGTGAAAGAGGGGGGGCGAGAGAAAGAGAGGGCGGCGAGTTAGAAAGGTGGTCGAGAGAGAGTTGGAGGGTGGCAAGAGAGAGAGAGGGACGAGAGAGAGGGGGCAAGAGAGAGAGAGGGAGGGGGTGAGAGAGAGAGAGGGTGGGGGTGAGAGAAAGAGTGAGGGGAAAGAGAGAGAGAGGAAGGGGAAAGAGAGATAGGGAGAGGGAGAGAGGGAGGGTGCAAGAGAGAGTGTGAGAGGGCGAGAGAGAGTGGGAGGTGGCGAGATAGAGAGGGAGGGGGCGGAAGAGAGAGAGGGAGGTGACGAGAGAGAGAGGGAGGGGGACGAGTGAGAGAGGGAGGGGGACGAGAGAGTGAGGGAGGGGGACGAGAGAGTGAAGGGGGCGAGAGAGAGAGTAGGTGAGAGAGAGAGGGAGGGGGTGAAAGAGAGGGATAGGGAGGCGAGAGAGAGAGAGAGAGGGCGGCTTACAGATGCTGTAACTAAGTAGAGTGCCCGACATCCGTTCCCTCACTGTCTACCTCGACATTTGGGGAGGATCCTTCAAAAAGCCAGAGACGACCAGGACACCTTGTGTGGAGATTCTGAAACATCGACGTCCCACCAACCAAGTAAGTATCAATGTTCAGTAAAGACCAATTCTCAATTGAAACTCGCTGGCAGTTCCAATCTAATCTCTCTCACTTTTCAGGCTTAGTTAACAGCATTAATGAAAGACTAAAAATAAAAATAATGTTTCTTCTCTTCAGTAAAAATGTTAAAAAGAAAAAAAGTAAACGATATAAGTTCATTACGAAAAATTTAAAACATTACATTCATTCAAAATTATGGGCAATCCTCGTAAATACTCGACATCATTTCTCTCACTAAATCTTCTTACGAGTGTTTGTATTCTAGCATCTGCTTCTTTAATTTCAACGGACTATCGTGCCCTGCTATGAAATGCTCATAGTAAAGGTCCCTTCCTCTCTGAACCTTTGGTAAACTGTCAATATATTTCCAAATAACTGGATGTTCCACATCAAGTTTGCATTGTCATCTCCTGTGGGCAGCTTTTGCATTATTGTCTGTTTTGTTCTCATTGTTTAGAGTTCTTTCATATAAATTCCACATTCCAACTGGAAAAAGCGGTGAACGCCGACCATTTCCACTGCGTAATCTTCTACCTCCATAGTTATCCTCGAACCAGTCCAGCAGCGGTTGCAGTTCATCTGGAAGCGCATCAGTCAAATGTTCAATAGCTTCATGAATGTTTTCAATCGGAATAAATGCAAGACCGATTATCATTTTAGCTCAGAAATAAAACTATGAGTCAATGTTATACTTACTCAGGTGTCTTTTTAACATTTTTACTAAAGGCAATAAACATTATTTTTATTTTTATTGTTTTGATTAATGCTTTTATCTAAGCCTGAAAAGGAATACATATGAGCCGCGCTGAAATAATTCTGCGCCTAAATGCGTCTGCGGCAAGATGGGCTGCAACAAATATGCTGCACCGAACAGAATGAAGTATTCAGTAAATAACCGCACAGGGGGACGCCCTATAACCATCCCAGGCTGTTATGCAGAAGAGGGTGAGCCCTAGGTAGCTGTCAGGAAATGCAGAGTATAGATCATTACTCATTTTGTGTTTGGAAAGCTGTAACGAGTGGAATTCTTCAGGGATCTGTATGAGATCATCAACAAATTACAATCTATTCTAATGAACCGGATGAAGGAGATGGAGCTCAATTTGCTCATGCACCAGGCTAGTCATTCAATAAGATGTCAAATGGAGACAGAGAGTCTGCAATGGGATACAGACAGGGGGAGGGTAGAGCGTCTGCAAGGGAATGCAGACAGTGGAAGGACAGATCACCTGCAATTGGAGACAGACGGGGAGAGGGCAGAGCGTCTGCAATGGGATACAGACAGTGGAGGGCCGAGTGAGGGCAGTGCGTCTACAATGGGATACAGACAAGGAAGGGCAGTGTGTCTGCAATGGGAGACGGACTGGGGGAGGGATGCACCTCTGCAATGGGATAGAGACAGGGGAGGGAAGAGCGTGTGCGATGGGAGACAGACAGGGGAAGGGTAGAGCGTCTGCAATGGGATACAGACAGGGGAAGGGAGAGCGTCTGCAATGGGATACAGACAGGGGAGGTCGGACCGTCTGCAATGGGATACAGACAGGGGAAGGGCAGAGTGTCTGCGATGGGAGACAGACAGGGGAAGGGAGAGCGTCTGCAATGGGATACAGACAGGGGAAGGGCAGAGTGTCTGCGATGGGAGACAGACAGGGGAAGGGAGAGCGTCTGCAATGGGATACAGACAGGGGAGGTCGGACCGTCTGCAATGGGATACAGACAGGGGAAGGGAAGAGCGTCTGCAATGGGATACAGACAGGGGGAGGGGAGAGCGTCTGCAATGGGATACAGACAGGGGAAGGGTAGAGTGTCTGCAATGGGATACAGACAGGGGGTGGGGAGAGCGTCTGCAATGGGATACAGACAGGGGGAGGGGAGAGCGTCTGCAATGGGATACAGACAGGGGGAGGGGAGAGCGTCTGCAATGGGATACAGACAGGGGAAGGGTAGAGTGTCTGCAATGGGATACAGACAGGGGGAGGGGAGAGCGTCTGCAATGGGATACAGACAGGGGGAGAGGAGAGCGTCTGCAATGGGATATAGACAGGGGAGGTCGGACCGTCTGCAATGGGATAGAGACAGGGCAGGGGCAGAGCGTCTGAAATGGGATACAGTCGGGGGAGGGAAGAGTGCCTGTAATGGGATACTGATGGGTGAGGTCAGAGCTTCTGCAGTGGGATATAGGCAGGGGTGGCATAACGTCTACAGTGGGATACAGATGGGGTGGGCAGAGCACCTGCATTGGGATCCAGATAGGGGAAGAGCAGAGTGTCTACAATGGGATACAGACAGGGGAGGGGAGAGCATCTACAATGCGATACAGACAGCTGAAGGCAGTGCGTCTGTAATGGGATACAGACGGGGAAGGTTAGAGCGTCTGCAATGGGATACAGACAGGGGAGGGCAGAGCATCTGCAATTTGATACTGACAGGGGGAGGGCCGAGCGTCTGCAATGGGATACAGACAGGGGAGGGCAGAGCATCAGCAATGGGATACAGACGGGGGGAGGCAGAGCATCAGCAATGGGACACAGACAGGGGAGGGTAGAGCATCAGCAATGGGATACATTCGGGGGGAGGCAGAGCATCAGCAATGGGATACAGACAGGGGAGGGCAGAGCATCAGCAATGGGATACAGAGGGGGGGAGGCAGAGCATCTGCAATGGGATACAGACAGGGGGAGGGCCGAGCATCTGCAATGGGATACGGACAGGGGAAGGCAGAACAAGCAATGGCATAAAGACAGAGGATGGCTGTGAGCAAAGCTTCAGCAGAAAACAAAAACAGTACAATATATATGTGATGGAAATTTTCTGTTTTGTGGAAAAGACGAAACAGCAGAAATTTATTTAACTGCAAGGAGAATGCAGAACTCAGTGTTACAGAGAGATTTGTGGGTCGTAGTACATGAATCATATCAAATTAACCTGAAGATGTAGCAAGTGATTTGGAAGGTAAATGTCATGATCCTGTTTCGTGCAAGGGGTGTTGGGTATGATCTTAGTGATGTTTTTTGCATCAGTACAGGGCATTGCTGAGATTACATCTGTTGTATAATGTGTAGTTATAACTGCCTAAACTGAAATAAAAATTGCTTTCGAAATGTCTCAAAGATGTTTCTCTTTATGCATTCTTGGGATGAAGACATTACGTTATGAAGAATTAACAGTTAGGCCTGAGAATGAGGGATGGTTTATTGACCATATAAGATCTGGAGAAGAGTGTAGTTGGTGAATACTGGATGGATATTTCTTATAGTGTGGGAGAATAAAACTGGGGAAATAATTTAAGAATAAGTCAGTTTCAAAGGAAAGGTCATTGGACAGTAAAATTGAACTGTGAATTCTCTTCCCACATATTCTGACAGACAAGCTGAGCTTTTCCAGCAATTACTGTACATGTTTAAGAATATTCATTTTAACACAGACTTTGTGAAGACATGAAACGCTTATTTTTACATTATACAAGCACATAGTAATACATCTTCAAAACAAGTAGGACCATTTATTGTGAATGAATTGATTCTGCAATAACACACTGACCTGGAGTCGAGAATGTTATGGAGTCATATAGTTCGGACAATGTTCAAGAAGAGCTCACAGAGTCCAGTGTGGGACTGGAAACGTTACTGATTTAACTTACAGATGGAAAATATAGCCTATCTGTGGAGAAACATTCTATTGCTCACTTTCTGCTTCCCAATCGCTCATCACAGCAATGTGTGGGAGTGAAAAAAAGCCCAGTCGTCTTTCCCACTAATGGAGGAAACCTGATGAGGATTCATTGGAATCTCCCCATTACCTGAAGCAAAACAATTCAGCCAAATTCAACTGTTTCATGAAGAAATACCATTGTCAGAAGGCTGTGCAAGTAGAATAACAACAGAAGTAATTATTCGACTCGATAGTGAACAGACAGGAGATTCTGTGGCAGCAAATGGGAATCCGGAATGGTGTGTAGCCTCCCACATGCCCAGGGTCCAGGATGTCTCAGAGTGGCTGCAGAACGTTCTCACCGGGAGTAGGGGGAGGGTGGTGGGAGCGGGAAGCAGCCAGAAGTCATTGTGCACATTGGTACAAAGGACAGAATGACACAGGTAGAAATAGTGATGACATCCTACAGAGTGATTGTGGAGAGCTACGGAAAAGGATAAAATGCACGGTAATATCCAGTTTACTTCCAGTTCTCCGTGCTAGTGAGGGTAAGAATAGGAGGATATGGTAGATGAAGGGGTGGCTAAAGAATTGGTGCAGGGGGCAAAGATTTTTGGATTACTGGGATCTTTTGTGGGGCAAGGTGGCGTGTTCAGGAAGGACAAGTTGTACCTGAGCTGGAAGGGGACCAGTATCCAAGCAGGCAGGTTTGCAACTGCTGCAAGGGAGGGTTTCAACTAGATTGGCTGGGGTTGGGGAGTGGTGGGATCCTCAACAGCAGGGAGACAAGTGCGAGGCTGGAAGAAGATTCAGTAATCAGAAACAGTAAAATGAAGAGACAGGTCAGGCTAGACAACGACAGGGAGCAAGGAATGCCTGTTGGATTAAATCGCAACTGTTTCAATGCAAGATGGCTGACAGGTAAGGCTGATGAACTGTGGACATGGATCGCTGCGTGGGACTGGGATATTATAGCCATTACTGATACATGGCTAAGGGAGGGACAGCACAGGCAGCTTAAAGTACCAGGGGACAGGTGCTTTATACGGGACAGAGATGGTGGAAAGAGGGGACAGAGAGTTTCATTTTTGATTAAGGCGAGTAACACAGCAGTAATCAGAGATAAAATAACTGATGGATCATCCTGTGAGGATTTGTCTGGGGAGCTAATAAATAAGAAGGGAATGGTGATAGGATTTAGATTGTACTATAGGCCCCCAAATAATAAACGAGGAATTAGTGGAACAAAAATATGTAGACAGACTGGGGAGACGCACAGGGCCAATAGGATTGCATTAGTAGGCGATTTTAATTTTCCGAACATAGACTGGGAATGACATAGAATTAAGGACTGAGATGGGGTGAATTTATTAAGTGTGTTCAGAATAGTTTCCTCAAGCAGTAAGTAGAGAGTGCAAATCGGGAAGGGACGAAGCGTGACCTACTCTAAGATCTAGGGCAGGACAGGTGTCTGAGGTGACAATGGGGGAGCCCTCTGGGACCCGCGAAAATAGTTCTATTAATTTTTCAATAGTTATGCAGAAGGATAAAATTGGTCCACATGTTCAAAGTTCAAACTTGGGGCAAGGCGAATTTTGATGGAATGAGACAGGAGGTTGTAGGGGTTGGTTGGAGGAGTTTGTTTGCAGGTGAAGGGACCTCCTGCAAGTGGGAGGACTTTAAAAGTGAAATGTCGACAGTTCAAGGTCTATATGTTACTGTGAGGGTAAAAGGCAAGGTTGGTAGGAAGAGGGAACCTCGGATGTCAGGAGATATTGAGGCTTTGACCAGCAAAAAGGAGGCGTGGCTCAGGTCCAGGCAGCTGGGATCGAGGGAATACCTGGAGGTATACAGGGGATACAGGAGTTTACTGAAGAAGGAAATCAGGAGGGTGAAAAGGGGGCACAAGATAGCTTTGGCTGAGAAGATTAGGGTGAATCCAAATAGGTTCATTAAGTATATTAAAGTCAAAAGAATAGCTAAATGAGAATATGACCCCTCAAAGTCCAAAATGGACGTGCATGTCCTGAAGATTTGCGAGATTCTCAATGAATATTTCTCCTCTGTCTTTACCGTGGAGTAATACATGAACCTTGGGAGGCTGACAAAAGTCGTAGTGTTATCTTGGGGTGAGTCAATATCACAGGAGAAGGTGTGTTGGATGCATTAGACTGTATGAAGGTGGATTAATCTCCTGGTTGTAAACAGATGCATCCAAGAACACTGCAAGAGGCTACAGAAGAAACTACGGGAACCCTGGTTGATATTTTTGCATCATCGTTAGCAACAGGTTAGGTTCCAGAATATTGGAGATTAGCAAATGTTGTGCCATTATTCAAAAAGAGAAGCAAAGAAAAATCTGGGATCGATAGACCAGGAAGTCTAATATCTGTGGTACGTAGGTTGTTTGAGAAGACTCTGAGGGGTGCGCTATGCATGCATTTGGAAATATAAGGTTTGTTTAGAAATAATTTTTTTGACAGATTCCCTACAGTATGGAAACAGGCCGTCTGGCACAACAAGACCACACTGACCCTCCAAACAGTCACCCACCCGGTTCCATTCCTCTACCCTATATTTACCCCTGACGAATGCACATAACACTATAGGTAAATTAGCATGGCCAATTCACCTGACCTATAGATCTTTGGATTGTGGATGGAAAATGGAGCACCCAGAGGAAACGCACACAAACACAGTGAGAATGTGCAAACTCCATACAGAGCGTCACCCGAGCTGGAACCAAACCCGGATCCATGACATTATGAGGCAGCAGTACTAGCCACTGAACTACGATGTCACCCTTGCTTTTTTTCAACACAGTTCAATGACACAGGTACAAAATCTATTCTGCCCTTCACCCATGATGCACTTTCGAATATCACATACCATGGTTAATTTATTCTCCACTGAAAGTGTCATCTTATTATTAGTTTGATATTAATTTTATATCTTATTAGTTTGATATTATTAATTTTAATAATTATTATTAATAGTTGTTTTTATACTGGAAAGATCACATGGCTTTGTGAGTGGGAGATCATGCCTCTCAAATTTGTTTGAGTTCATTGATGAAGTGACCAGGAATGTTGATGAGGGTAGGGCGGTAGAGTGTGTGGTTTTCAGTAAGGCCTTTGACAAGGTTGCCATTGATAGGCTGGTCTGGAAGGTTAGAATCGCATGGAATCCAGAGGGACCTGGCAAATTAGATATACAATTGGCTTCATGGTCGTAAGCAGAGTGTAATAGTGGACTGGAGGCCTGTGACACATGAAGTGCCTCAGGGGTCGCTGCTGGGCCCGTTGCTATTTGTTATCTGTATCAATGATATTCTTGTGAATGTACAAGGCATGGCTAGGAAACTTGAAGATGACACTAAGATAGGTGGTATCGTGGACAGTGAGAAAGTATATCAGAAATTGCAGCAGGACCTTGATCAAACTGGAGAAGTGGGCCGAGGAATATTTTGGCAACGTTAGATCAAGGTAGGAGTTTCATGTTGATTGGTAGGACCTTAAGGAGTGTAGTTGAGCAGAGGGACCATGGAGTTTAGGTCCACCGTTCTCTGAAAGTGGGGTCATAGTTAGATATGGTAGTGAAGTAGGCTTTTGCCACACTAGCAAGAATCGGTCAGGACATGGAGGAGAGCCGTTGGGAAGTTATGTTATAGTCATACAGGATGTTGGTGAGGCTGCACTTGTAGTGTTGTATTCAGTTTTAGTCACATTGCGATCGGAAGGATGTTTTTAATTTGGAATGTGTGCAGACGGAATTTATAAAAATGTTGCCAGGACTCAACAGTATGAATTAATGGGAGAGGTTGGACAAGCGAGGACTTTTTTTCTTTAGAGCACAGGAGAGGGGCCTATAGAAGTTTACATGGATAGGGTGAATGGACCCAACCTTTTTTTCCTAGAGTTGGGGAATCAAGGAGGGGAGAGCATCAGTTTAAGGTCAGAGGGGAAAGAATAAAAGGGAAACTGATGGAAACTGTTTTACACAGAGAGTGGCACACAAAGGGAATGAGCTGTCAACAAAAGTGGTTGATGCATTTATATTAAGGATACATAAATGGCATTTGGGCAAGTACATGGACAGGAAAGGACGAGAATGCTATTGGCCAAGTGCTGGGAAATGAGGTTAGTGTGGTTGGATATTTGTGTCAGCATGGACGAGTTTGAGCCAAAGGGCCTCTCTGCCTCTCTCCATGCTGTAGGACTTGATGACTCTACACATAGAACAGTATTTGGGTCAAACTCTCATTTTACCTTAGGTCATAAGTTCGAATCATATTTGGACAATGTTCTTTCAAGTTAACTTTGCAGATATTTTGCTTTTCAGTTTGTTATCGACAATACGTGTGTGTGTATGTGTGTGTGTGTGTCTGTCTGTCTGTCTGTCTGTGTGTGCGTGTGTGTCTGTGTGTGTGTCTTTGTGTGTGTGTGTGTGTGTGTGTTTCTCAGTATTTTTCAAAGGGAAATATCACTGTACATATTTGCAATATCCTCTCGTCATTCCACTTTCCATCATAGTTTGTTTTGGTCATAGACATGTTGTTTTAGTAGATTAAAGAAATCTGCCTGACTTGTTCCGAACACTGACCCTGACACACTCTGAGGACTATATCATTGGCCATATCACCAACATAGTTATAATTATTTTTTGTGGGCAGTGGAGGAGTGGGGCCAGAAAAGGGAGAAGTGAGCCAAAACAACGCAGGGAGTTATCGACTCAATCAGCCAAGGTCAGAGACGAGGAGTTCCTTGGAGGGGATTCTGAGGGATGGAATTTGCATTTATTTAGAAAGACAAGGAATGATTAGGGATAGTCAATACGGATTTGTGAAATCATGTCTAATTAATGTGATTGAGTATTATGAAGAGATGACAAAGAAGTTTGAAGAATACACTGTGGTGTACAATTTTTACACAAATTTCAGCAAGGCATATAATAAGGTTCCCCATCGTAGACAGATTACTAAAATTAGATTATATGTAATCTAGGAAAAGCTAACAAATTGGATACAAAATTGGATTGAAGGTAATGGATTGTTTTCCAAACTGAAGTCCTGTGGCCAGCGGTGTTCTGAAAGAAACAGTGCTGAGCTCACTGCTTTTTATCACGGATATAAACAACTTTGATGTGATTATCGGAGGCATGGTTAGTAAGTTTACAGATAACATCACCAAATTGGTTCAGTGGACAGTGAAGAAGATTATCTCAGAATATAACGGGATCCTTGACCAACAATGAGCCAAGGACTGGCAGATGGAGTTTAATTTAGATATTGGTGAGGTTTGACATTTCGGTAAGTTAAAGCGGGGTAGTGCCCTGGGAAATGTTGCTTAACAAAGAGAACTATGGGTGAAGATTCATAGTTCCTTGAAAGTGGAGTTTAGGTCGGTAGAGTATTGAGGAACGTGGTTGACATGCTTGTCTTAATCGGTCAGAACATTGAGAATTGGAGTAGGGGTAGCGTGAGGGGCTTGGACAGGACGGAGGTGAGGCCACTTTAATAAAACTGCGTACATATCAGTTGACTCTTTTAAAGGATGGATGTTGTTAAGCTTGAAAGGGTGCAGAAAAGATTTACAAAGATTATCTGGAACCTGAGGGTTTGAGCTACAGGGAGATGATGAACAAGATGAGGCTTTTCCCCCGGACTGTCAGAGACTGAATGGTGACATGACAGACGTTTAATAAAGTCCTGAGGCGCATGGATAGTCTGATTGGACAAGATCTTTTTCCCAGTGTAGGGGCGTCCAGAACTAGACGGCATAGGGTGAAGGTGACAGGGCAAAGACTTAGAAGGGACCTGAGGGGAAACCTTTTCATACAGAGGCTGGTGGGTGTACTGCCAGAGAAAGTAGTGAAAGCGTGTACACTTACACGTTTAAAATGTAACTGGATAGGTACATAAATAGGAATGGATCATGTGATGTGGGCCAAATGCTGCCAAGTGGGACGAGATCTGATTAAGATGCCTGATCGGCATGGACAAATTTAACAAAAGGATCTTTTTCCACGCTGTATGATTCTCTTATTCTCACAGCGGGATGAGGAAGAATTCTAAAAGGGCCATTCGAATGGGAATTCTCTTCCCCGGAAGTTTGTGGTGCCTCTCTGATTATAAGTATTTACAGCTGAGTTAGCTAAAGATTTGACAGAGAACTAAGTCACGGATAATGGGACATAGACAGGACGATGAGGCTAAGACCCCAATCTGATCAGCCACAATCTTAATGTTTGGTGGAGAAGGCTCAAATTCTCTAATGACCCACTCCTGCTCCTCACTCCCATGTTTCTGTGTTCCATTCAACCCCTCTAACCTGCTAGACAGGAGCAGTTAGAGTCCACTTATTGTTATAGCATGGTGCACAGAAATACAGGAAACAGTTCGGTTGCTCGAGACTGTCCCACTCGGTTTGGGAGATTTGGAAAATGTAATTGGAAGACCCAGGCTGGATATGGAAGAGGTTGCTCACTTCTCTTTACAAAACCTCCCCTCTCTGTATCTTGTGCTTCATTTGTTGATCATGTTGTAGACCCAGATTCACTGTGAATACAGCCCCCAAATCTCACCCAGTGATGGCTCACAAAATCCACGGGTCTCCCTGATTGCAACATTCCATAAAAGACCTTCCAGGAAAATAACACATATGAACTTTCCAATAACAGAATGGGAGAGCATCAGAAACAGGTGCAGGTCATTCACATCCCAAGCCTGCCTTACCCTTCACTAAGATCAAGGCAGACCTGCTCCAATTCTCAAATCTTCTTAATGTCCAAGTCTTCTTGAGCACTTCCATAGAACACAGAACAAAGAACAGTACTGATTTAGAGATGTTGGTGTTCGACTGGGGTGTACAATGTTAGAAATCACAGAGCACCAGGTTATATTCCAACAGGTTTAATTGGAAGCACACTAGCTTTTGGAGCATCGTTCGTTCATCAGGTGATAGTGGAGGGCTCGACCGTAACACAGAATTTAGAGCAAAAATTTACAGTGTGATGTAACTGAAATTATACATGGAAAAATTGATTGTCTGTTAAGCCTTTCATCGGTTCGAATACCATGATAGTTTCACTTCTTTCATGTTTAAATCCCAAAATCTATTTTTTAAAAAAAGTTGCATTCTCAGGTGAGCTGTGAACAATGGTGATAGCAAGACAAAATGTTGAAGCTGCTGGCCCCCTGTGTTCTCTGACGATGCCATGATGTTTAAATTGATTCTAAGCTAAAAAGTGAGATTACAGAGCTTTACATGAATTCATGCAGATTTTGAGCTCAAGGTTCTACATGAATGCATGCAGATTGGACCTTCAGCCCCCTACATTGTGTTGTTTGTCCTACTCTAACCTCCATGCTTCCATTCACTTTGTTCCATGTGCCTATCCAAGAGTCTCTTAAGTTTCCCTCACGTATTTGACTCTACTACCACTGATTGTAGTGCATTCAACACACCCACCACACTCTGTGTAAATAATCTACCTCTGATATCTCCCTTAAAACTTCCTCCAATTACCTTAAAATTATGCCACCTAGTGATAGACATTTCTGCCATGGGAAAATGTCGCTGGCTATTCACTCTCTATCTGCCTCTCATCATCTTGTACACCCCTATCAAGTCACCTCTCATTTATTTTTCCTCCAATGAGAAAAGCCCTCGCTCCCTCGCGGTTTCTTCGTAAGACTTCTAGTCCAGGTAGCATCCTGGTAAATCTCCTCTTTACACTCTCAAAAGCTTCATTATCCTTCCTATAATGAGGAGACCAGAACTGAACACAATATTCCCTGTGCGGTCTGAGCAGGGCTCTATCGAGCTGCAGCATAACCTCGCGGCTCTTAAACTCAATCCCCCTGCAACTGAAAGCCAACATACCATACGCCTTCTTAACAACCTGATTAACTTGGGTGGCAGCTTTGAGGGATCTGTGGACACAGACGCCAGGATCCCTCTGTTTCTCCACGCTGCCAAGAATCCTGCCTTTAACCATGTATTCTGCGTTCACATTCCAGCTTGCAAAGTGAATTACTTCAGTTTGAACTCCATGTGCCACTTCTCAGCCCAGCTCTGCATCCTGACGATGTCCCATTGCAACCTACAATAACCCTCCACATTCTGTACCACTCCAACCACCTTTGTGTCATCAGCAAAGTTACTAGCCAACTCTTCAACACCCACATCCAAGTCATTTTGAAAATAACAGAGAGCAGAGGTCACTGAACTGATCCCAGCTGGGCACCACTGGTCCCTTTCAGTGATCTAGCTCCCCTAGATCTCTGTGCAAGACGGTTCCTGACATTCACTACCCTCTGTTTGAAGAAAACCTTCTCTGCTTCTGCACCATGACCTATTGATATGAACAAAAGAGGTAACGCAGGGGCTCAGGTAAGAGAGACTGACCCTGATCTCAAGGCAGTATTTGACTGAGGATGACATCAAGGAACCTGAACAAAATCACACTTACTGAGAATTAATTATGACCTCTACACTGCTTGGAGTCATTCACGGCAGAAGGGAAGATGATTATCATTGGTGGGCATCAATCATCTCAGCCGTGGGACACATCTGCAGGAGATCCTCAGCGTAGCTTCCTCAGCTCAGGCATCTCCAGTTTGGCATCACATAATCCCTACAGTGTGGAAGGAGGCTATTCAGCCCATTGAGTCCAAACTGAGCAGATTAGATTCCCTACAATGTTTAAACAGGCACGTCGGCCCAACCAGTCCACACCAACCCTCCGAAGAGTAACCCACCCAAACACATTTCCTTCTGACTAATGCACCTAACAAGATGGACAATTTAGTATGGCCAATTCACCCTGCGTGCACATCTTCGGACTGTGAGAGGAAACCGGAGCACCCAAAGGAAACTCATGCAGACAAGTGGGGAATGTGCAAACCCCACACAGACAGTTGCCCAAGGCTCGAATCAAACCTGGGACCCTGATGCTATGAGGCAGCAGTGTTAGCTACTGAGCCACCGTGCCAGCAGAAGAGGGGGCATTCACTGAAGTCTACAAAGTTTTCAGGACAGATTGTCCCTCTTCAGCTCTTGAAACAATCTGTGACCATGTATAGCAAGACTCGGATAACATTCAAGACCGTGTTGTTAAAGTCTGGTTGACATTTATGTAACAGCACAGTACATTTCCACAGTAAAAGGACAAGTTCATTCAGCAGCCCAATCTGGTTTCACGAGAATGTGGGGCAGCCATTCATCCCATCAAAACTACTGGGCAAAAGAAGGATAGCCCTTTCAGTCCCTCCTGCCTGTTGCACAGGAAGGTGGGAGTCTGCTCTCTCCCACATGTCACGTACATGGGATCAGAAAGAACCATTTCACACCCGGAGTCATTTACAAAGGATCAGGAAGAGGTTATTCAGCTTGTCAAGCCACTAACACAGGAACAGGAAAGTGTCAGAGATGCTCCAACATCACAAACAAATGGAGCAGGGGCTGCACAGACAGACTGCTCCAAATTGATCCACATGGCTTAATTACTCATGGTATATATGTGTTACTTTAATATGGTTTTCTGGCAGTTGGAATGAAGCCAACATTTTTTAGCCATTCTCCAAGTTATCTTCCATCTCCAAGAAGGCAGACCCATGGTCTCCATGGAGGTCGGAAACCGGTGGGGAATAACTAACTGTTTCAGAATGAAGGTGTTTTGGCTGCTGACAGGACTGTGTACAAAGCGACACACAATGAAGTGTCACACATTAACTGTGCATTAAAGTGTTCAGGGTTCATTCAGAGCCTGCACCTCGCTATCAATCGACATGAGGGTTCTGCAGATGCATGTAAACTGTCGTGAATCAAACATCCAATGAAAAGTATGACATTGACACCCCATTTAGCTGTTTGGGTCATAATGGGTTTCTGTCCATACCTATCAAGCTTCAACTTATTATTCTCTCACAGCGCTAAAGATTAAGCACATCGTTACTGCACTCTCTCCTCATGGTAACAACACGCCAGTGTTTAGTCTGGTCAAACTCCTTTGCACTGTCTCGGTGACAAAGATATCATTGATTATAAAGCAGACCAAACCTTTACACAAAGCACCAAATACTATCTCAACAAAACACGATCAGTGGGAAAGACTTTCTAACTTTTGTACTTCAATCATTTTGCCTGAAGAGCCACGTATCATTTACTTCCTTCCCCTGTATGAATTCTGTCAGTGACTTGTGACCAAGGACATCCAGGACTTTTTCAACAAAAGCACTCGCCAATCTCTCTACCATTTAATAAATATAAATGTACATGATGATATTTGTTGTTCACATCTGAATCATTTTTATACCTTGTGAACAGCTATTGCCCAAACACTGATCCTGCTGCCACCCATCAATCCTTCAGTCCAGAGAATAACAGTATTCTTCTCGTATCTCCGTTACTCAATGTTTAATCCATGTGGTATATATTCCACCCCTAACTACCCATGGACTCTAACATTCCCCACTCACCTGTATTCAGACATGTCAAGCGTCTACTAAAAATACAAATACACCAATCCCATTGGTTCTCAACTTTCGATGTCACAACTGACAATCTCCACAAACAGGTTTATCAAAGATCATTTCCCTTTCCTGAATCTAGGCCCAATGTACCAAATTGTATCATTATTCTCCAAGTGTCTCATCGTCACGTTCCTTATAAAAGGTTCCAATATTTTTTTCTCTCAAAGCTGACATCAAATTATTTAGTTTTCTGTTTTCCCTCTCCATCCTGTTTTAAATACTTAGGTTGACAATAGCTGCTGTCCAGTCTGCAGGATCCTTTCCAGAATCTAACTAGCTTTGAAGAATAATCAGTAATTATTTCACAAGCTTTTGTTCTCATCTCAATCACTCTGGGATGGAGCTCATCAGATGCAGCAACTTATGAAACTTCAATTCAATTAGATTTTCAATAACATACACTTCATTAATTCTGATTTCCTGCAGTTTCCAATTTTTACCAGTCCCTCTGTTCCCTAATATTTGTGGAAAGTAGTTTCTGTACCTTCCCCTGCGGAGATTGAACCAAAGCATTCCTCTCAGCAGGCAGACGGTTTCAGTCAACTCGTGAATACACTGGAGGACTGCACTTCAGAGATGGTGGATATATTACCCACTGCTGCATCAAAAGTTCCAGAATCAATCCAGTTTAATTCATCGTGAGTGTCAGCGCAGTCCTGCTACTGGTGTGAGAACACAGGTTATACTGAAAGAGAGAATACAGCTCAGTGACCACATTAGTTTTGAGACAAACTAGTTTTACACTTTACACCTGAATGGGTGCAGCTTAGACAAATGTTCCTGGAAATCCCTGAGAGGAAAACATAGTGCCTCACTCCTCCCTGTTGGTACAGCTTCGCTTATTTGTAGTCTCTGCCTCAATTGTTTATCATGGACCCAGACACACTGTAAATGCAGTATTCAGAGTGGGGTCCCCAGACCACCGGGGCTCCCTGAATGAACCCAGTAGCTGACATCACTATCCTGAGAACACCATCCCCAGAGACTCCACTGACTTTCCAGATGGCAGCAGCAAGTGAATTCCCCACACCTACAATGCATCCATTCAGTATTGAAAATGCCTCGGTCTCCTCAGTTTCTCTAGGAGACAGTGGGGACTGCAGATACTGGAGATCAGAGCTGAGAAATGTATTGCTGGAAAAGCACAGCAGGTCAGGTAGCATCCAAACATCAGGAGAATCGACGTTTCGGGCATGAGCAAAAGAGTTCCTCCTCTTCTGCCTGGGAACCCTCCAACCACAAGGGATGAATTCAGATTTCTCCAGCTTCCTCATTTCCCCTCCCCCCCCCCACCTTGTCTCAATCCCATCCCTCGAAATCAGCACCGCCTTCCTAACCTGCAATCTTCTTCCTGACCTCTCCGCCCCCACCACCTCTCCGGCCTGTCAGCCTCACTTTAACCTCTTTCCACCTATTGCATTTCCAACGCAGCTCCCCAAAGTCCCTCCTCCCTACCTTGTATCTTAGCCTGCTTGGCACACTTTCCTCATTCCAGAAGAAGGGCACATGCCCGAAACGTCGATTCTCCTGATCTCTGGATGCTGCCTGACCTGCTGTGCTTTTCCAGCAATACGTTTTTCAGCTCCTCAGTTTCTCTTCCTGGCTGAGAAAGCTCTTACATCTCTACACAGTCGCACAGTAATAGTTCCTCTCTCCAAAGAAACAGTTGACCATTGAACATTACGTTTCTCTACAACTCAGCGACTATAAGAGAGATAGAGGGAACATAACTCACGGTAAGCAAGGACATCCCATAATAAATATGATACTCAGGAATATGTGAAAAGGTGAAATGGTAGAATAACTTCCCATTCTGTTTTCCTTCCAGTCCATCATCAGCAATCCTTTTGCTTGCTTTTACTTTCTCTCTCTCTCTCTCCATCTGTCTCTCATTCACTCTCACTTTCTCTCTCTTGCTGGACATCATCCACTCAACTCAAACATCCCGCTCACCCTACCATCCATCCCTGATATAATAATATTATTTCTCAGTTGTATTCAGTTTTGATAGGTTCACTGAACTTGAAACGTTATTTGCTTTTTTTCCTACCGACTGCCATACCTGCTGAGATTTTCCAACATTCTTTCAAACGGTGGAGAATTTTATTTCAGACCGCCAGCATCCGCATTTCCTTGGTTATTTCACCTTTAAAGTTGTTGTTTCGCGGGATGCCAGCATCACTGGCAAGGGCAGCATTTTTGTCCATCCTAACTGTCCTTGACGGGGCCATTTGTCAAGGCAATATGGAGGCAACCATATTGTTGTGGATCTGAGGTGACACTTAGTTCAGACAGTAGTTTATGCTTGCCATGAGTGAAAATAGACTTCATTCAAATTTTTGATATTGGAATTTAAATTTAGTCATCGGCTTTGATAGAATTTCAGACAATGATTTTCGAGTCATAACCCGTGCCTCTGAATTGCACAGTCAGTGACATTATTACTCGGTTTAAGAGTCCCTGTTGTGAAGTAACTGTAGAGACAAGAACATGTTTGTGGTCAAACTATTTGTAACTGGAAGAGAGGTCAGAAGAGAACTGGAGCCATAAAATCTGTCGTTAACAAAGGGGTAGGTGATGGAAAAGTCAGCAACAGAACTCAGGCAGGGCTGGAGATTGGGGATATTATATAGGTGGGTGTCGGCAGGTTTGATGACAGAGAGAATATGGAGATACAAAACAGTTCACGGTAAATGGAGACTCAAGGTTCTGAACAGTCTTTTACCTTCTCAGATGTTTATGAGTAAGTATTTTGGAAATGCATGAGAAGGAAGTGGCGTTTGTGACTGAACGTTTATGTTTTTGTTGAATATAATCAACCAGAATAGCAATAGCATTCAGCATCATACATAGAATTGATAGAGATAGACTTACCAGGCACACCAGTAATAGCGAGGATGGGATAGTACCCAACTTGAATAATTATCAGTACGGCTGGTATCGGCAACTCTAACCGCGGCCAATCCTGAGAAACCCAGTGAAGACCCCAGGATAAACTCCTGTCCATTGTTGTAACATTCCAGTCTAATGTTCTCAGATTCTGATTCATTGTTGGAACATTCCAGTCTAATGTTCTCAAATTAAAATCCATTTTTGGACCATTCTAATGTTCTCAGGTTCTGATCTCTCGCTCTTTCTCTGTAGCTGCTGATCCCAATCTTGTTGAGTTTGACTCTGCCCCGAATACTATGGCAAAACAAGTTGAAAGAAGTCCCGAATTATGGAAGAGGGAAATCCTTCAGTGACCCAGTTAGGTCCGGGAAGACTGATATTAATCACAGTCACTGAACAAACAGCTCCACTCAACCCCATTTCACGGCAACTTTGATATATCACAATAATACTTGGGGTGGCTGGGATTTTGATATCGCAGATTATTGGGCTCATGGCACATCTCCAGTTGTAAACATCGAGGTGGGGGAGAGACATAATTCTTTCTCTTCACAAGCTCGATGAGTCTGCTGTGTTTTGGCAATATAGGAATTGCTGGGCTCCCGAGGCCATCTGTGTCTGATCACCAGGCCCGCTGCATCTTTTTGTTTCATTCCTTTAAGTTTAACTTTGACTTCTGTCTGTCCAGCATTAAACGGCTTAGGTGGGTTTCAGCATAGAGAGCCAACATACAGAGAGAGCATACACCTACAGAGCCATAGACGATGTAGGTACAGTCCGTTTCATGTGTTCTTACAGCCGCGACCTTGTCTTGTGGAGTGATGGTCAAACTCTTACAGAACCAGGATTCTTAGTTTTACCTTTCACCAGTTATTGATGGGGTCTCAGCAGAGTTGAAAGGCAGTAAATCTCTCCCGGGTGCTACACACACTCTCTGAGATTTCTCTCAGAACTGCCTTTTGATGTTCTTTCCTCCTGGAGTGGAGAACTACACGTCAGACAATCTGTTTCTTGCATTTGTTTTTTGACATTGTTGTGTTTATCGGTTGATACCATATTGGAGCCATTACTGTCTAGTAGTTCAATAAACTATTATTCTTCTAAATTTTCGAACAGAATTAAGTTATTGCAAGTTCGTCTTCATTTTGTTGTCTTTTATCGATAGTCTTCGAATAAATAGTGTTTTGCTTAATGTCAAATATTTTGAACAAGTAAATTCTATCTCAAACATAACACCTCACATTTACCAGCGGAATGGGCTGAGCCGGAGAAGTGATAATCATGTCAGGAATTATATCAGATACTCAATCCACCTCTCAGATCCATCCCAGACACGCATAAGCCCAGATGAGGTCACTGCTCAGCATGAAGCACTGCGGAGACCAGGCTAGTGCACTGCTCAGCAATCCGTCCAGGATCGAACACTGTTTAGAGCTCACAGGTTCACTACTTATGTGTCCAACAGTGTACTGATCTATAAATTTGGACAAAATGATCTGTTCAACACAGGGCTCTGTGCAGAACACAGAAAGGCATTGTTCTATACACACGGACTGGATATCTGTGCAGCATGGGGAGCTGTACAGTAAATAGCAGTGAATTTATCTTTTAATCTGGAGAAGGTACCTTCCCAGCATACGCAGCTGTGTGCACCAATCGCTGCATTGCTGTGTAACACTGTGTTAGATCACTGCCCAGCGTGGGGAACCTTGCAGCTCATGGTGGAAGTGACAGATGTGCAGCACCTCTCCATTTACAACTCCATATCTCCAGTGTGGCATGACACAGGAGTGCTATGGGTGTGAAACCCACTGCCAGAGAGAGATGGCGGGAGAATCAGTTTAAATACCAACAACTCGGAGGTACTTGGTTAAAAGACAGGGGGAGATTGAGAGAGTATTTCAGAGAATATTTCGACAGCGTCTTGCAATATAGAATTTTCGATAAGCATTTGTCCTGCAGCGTTGTAACTGGGAGTAGGATCAGCAGAGTTTTCGACTCACTGGGCTGAATCGTACAATAATTTGTCTCAGTGCCATTTTCATTGAATGTGACAGAAGGAATATCTGCACGATGCAGAGCTAGTTTCCTGATGTTATCTTATCGAACTCACCTCATTAACTACCCACCCTACCCCATGGTGTCCCTCTCATTCAACGCCAGCACGATTTTCCCACCCATTATGGCTGGAGGTGCACACCATCGCTCGGATGCCCCTGTATATTCAGTGATCCCTGGTACTGCTGCCATCATAAAAGGGCCAATGGGCACACGGTTGAGTTTTCTCAGTTTGGAGCTGCCCTGCACAGTTTATCCGAGCATGGCAGATAAAGGGAAATTACACCACAGCTTGACGACAGAGGCACGGAGGTCATGGTGAATGGTCTAGTACAGAGGGGGTTCATTCTCTTCCCAGACCATGGTCTGAGCACACCACCCAGCTCAGTGCAGTATCTGCGTCCGAAGAAAAGTCCAGCAATACAGGAAAAGCATCAATAACCTTCCCCGTTCTGTCAGGATAAGTGTCAACGTATTCTCTCTACTCTCTCACACACATTGTATATCTGTTAGTGCCTTCCCCAGAATAAGGCTCCATCACTCTTACTACTGCAATAAAGCACCTTCTCTCTCTCTCTCCCTCTCTCTCTCTCTCTCTCTCTCTCTCTCTCTCACCTACGCAATACCCCCACATGGTTATAAAATGTTCTTATGAGTGCAGTTTCTAGAATTCTCTGGTTGATGTCGTTCGTACAATGTTCCAAATAATTCTCAAAATAATTCAATTTCAGCAAAATGTTCATCCCCCAATATGCAACGCATCAGAGGAAGGAGCAGAGTTTTACTTTTTTTTAAATCACTCAGGATGAAAGTGCATCATGAGGCCATTAATCCTCTCAAATATGCTCCACTAATCAAACAAAGGGAGCACCTAAACACTTGAAGACTCACTCTCTTCTTGAAGACAGACGCCACTTTCGAGTTTCGCCAGTTTCACTGGAACACTCCTGTAATCCTAGGAGTTATGGAATATTTCACACAGTGCCACCAGTCACTCTGTAACCATTTCTATTAAAACAAGCTATGAATTGCTGATGAGCTGTTTACCTTTGGTCTTTTCTGTTTGAGAAAAGCATTGTTCATTTTGTGAGAGACACTGCAAAACTTTCATCTGACTACAATTTTGTTTATAATATTGAAACTCTTCGTGCCTTCCCCTGCGAGGAACAATGTAAAATAATGTTTTAACTTCTCTGCATGTTCCCTGAAATCAGTTCCCCAGTCACATCTTACAGGTGTCCCACATATTCTTTCCTGCCTTCCTTCCAAGGGTCACACACACATCATGAAAGTTTTTTATTCGATATGGGAAAACTCTTGCGGTTAGTTTCTTTTAATATTCTTGCCAGTTTTGAAATGTTTTTTCTTTGTATTTTGTTTTATACAATCTGCTTCTTGTTCCAAAAGTTAACTACCCAAATGTGGCCAACGATTAACAATCTGAATTCTTTAGTTTGTGATTGATTAGCATACTTCACAGCATTTGTTCATCATAGATGGTTCATCTTCACATCTTCATATCATCTTCTTTTTCACCAGAGCCAAACATTACTGAGAGTTATTAATCAGTACCTGCTTAAATGTTCCCACATCCCTCCCCCCAACACCCCACCCCCGCCACACACATATCTGCTGACCTTCATCTGTGTCTATTTTCACACTCCGTATTTGACCAGATTTATGACATTTTTCTGCATTTGAAATGCCTGGCTCTTTTCAATCATTCATGGGGAACCTACGTATGTGGCTGAACACATGATCAGCTAAAGGTGACTCCATTCTCCCAGTTTCCCTGGCTCTGTCATTTCTGTTCGATGATGCCACATTCCAGTGGGAAGATTCCTACATGTCATTCTTTTCTCTCAAACGAGAAATCCCCTAAATCTGATGGACTGAGTTTTCAGCTGTGTCTGGCCCATCTCCCTCACTTCTACCCTCACTCCGTCCTTCCTCCCCAGAACAATGATAGATCTCCCCTTGTCCACACTTCCTTCTGCACTAGAATCTGCATTCACAGAATCATCTTCCGCCACTTCTACCACCTCCAGCAGGACAGCACCAGTAAACACATCTTCCCCTCCAGTCCACCGTCAGAAATTCAGAGGGACCAGTCCTTCTGTGGCAAGCTCCATTACCTCGAACAGTTCCCCACACCCCCATGGAACCTTCCCACGTAAAGCTGCAACTTTTGCCCATTCATCTCTTCCCTCTTCACTGTCCAAGGCTCTAAACACAATCCAGGTGAAGCAGCATTTCACTTATACGCTTTCAATCCAATCTCCTGTCGTTGCTGCTGACAATGCAGTCTCCTTTACATTACTGAGCTAAACAGAAACTGATTTGATGAACATCTCCACTCTGTCTGTCGGAATGACATTGTCATTCTGATTGCTCCCCATTTCAAGAACCTACATTGCTCTCAAGATAATGAGAATTCTTTGAGGAGGTAACAACGGTTTGGACAATAGAGAGTTACCTATCTGAACTTCCAGAAGGCCTCTGACATGGTACCCCACAGGAGGCTGCAGAGTAAGATAAGGACCCATGGTTCTCAGAGGATAGGTACTAGCATGGGTAAAAGATTGCCTCTCTTACAGGATGCAGATTGAGGATAAAATTGTCCCTCTCAGGATGGCAGCCGGTGACTTGCAGTGTTCCACAAGAGTCACAACATTTCACTTTATAGGTTAATGATCTGAGTGGCGGGACAGAAGACATTCTGGCTACGTTTGCAGATGAAGCCAAGATAGGTGGAGATGCATGTAATATTGAGGAGGCAGGGAGCCTGCAGAATGATTTCGACAGTTTCGGAGAGTGGGAAAAGGAGTAGCAGATGGAATGCAATTTGGGGCAGTGTGAGGTCATGCACTTTGGTATGAAGAATACAAGCATGGACCATTTACCAAATGGGAAGAAAAATCAGAAATCTGAGGAACAAAGGGACTTGGGATTCCAAGAGCAGGATTTGCCTTAGATAAACCTGCAGGTTCAGTCAGTAGTTAAGAAGGCATATACGATGTTGTCATTCATCTCGAGAGGAGTAGGATATAATGGTAGGGATTCTGAGGCTTTCTAAGGCTCTGGTCAGACCACATTTCCAGTATTTTGTGCCTCATACCTCAGGAAGGATGTATTAGCCTTGGTGTGTGTCAAGAGAAGGTTCACCAGAAATGAAAAACTTAACACATTAGGAACATTGGAGAACTCTGGGTTTATACTCGATGGAGATTAGAAGGATGGGTGGGGGGGAGGGGGGCGGTGAAAATCATATTGAAATTTACAGAATACTGAATGACCTGGATACAGACAAAATTGGGAGGACGTTGGCACTGGCAGGAGGACACCGGCGTAGAGAAAAGGGAAAACCCATTAGAACGGGGATAAGGTGAAACGTCTTTATCCAGAGAGTAGTGACATTGTGGAATTCCTTACCACAGAAGGCTGTGGAAACCAGATCATTTGGCACCAGCGATATAGCCAGGAAAGGGACTGAGGATCTGAAAAGTGACTCCAGAGAGTTAGTTTGGAAGCTGAAGAGCAGGACGAGTAGAGTAGTGATCTCAGGTTTGCTACCGGTGCCACGAGCTAGTGAGATGAGGAACAGTCAGCGACTGCAGATTTACAATTGGCTGTGGGGCTGGTGCAGGAGGGAGGGCTTCAGATACCTAGACCATCGGGATACCTTCTGGGTAAGGTGGGACCTGTACATGAAGGACGCATTGCATCTAAACTGGAGGGGCACAAGTGGCCTGTTTGGGAGATTTGCTCGTATGATTCTGGCGTGTTTAAAACGCGTTTGGGAGGGGGTTAGGAACAAGACCACATGTCTGAGAGGGGTTTAGTTGCAGACGGGACAGTGAGAGGATATATTGAATCTATCAGGAAGGTTTCTCACGCCATGAAACAAAGGGATCAGTTAAAGTGCATCTGCTTTAATGCAAGGAATGTCTGAACTAAGAGTGACAAACTTAGATTATGGATCAGTACTTGAGGCTACAATATCGTGGCCATGCGGAGACGTAGGTTTCACAGGGGCAGGGATGGTTGCTTGATGTTCCAGGGTTTAAAACGTTTAAATATGTTTCAGAGCAGCACAGAGTCTCAATGATTAGTACTGCTGCCTCACAGCGCCAGAGACCCGGGTTCAATTCCCAACTCAGGGAACTGTCTGTGTGGAGTTTGCACATTTTCCCCGTGGGTGTGCTCCGGTTTCCCTCCATAATCCAAAAATGTGCAGATTAGGTGAACTGGCACATGCTTAATTGCCCGTAATGTTAAATGAAGGGGTAAATGTAGGGGAATGGTTCTGGGTGGGTTGTTCTGTGGAGGGTTCTGTGGACTTGTTGGGCCGAAGGGCCTGGTTCCACTCTGTAAGTAATCTTATCTTATCTAAAAACGAACGGGGTGGGTGGAAAATGAGGAGAGGATGTCACATTGCTAATCAGAGAGGGCGTCACAGCTACAGAAATGAAGGTTGTTGAGGAAGGTTTGTCTACTGAGTCAGTATGAGTTGAAGTTAGGAACAGCAAGGGAACAGTCACCGGATTTGGGAGTTTTCTCCAGGCCATCTAATAGCAGTAGAGAGATTGAAGATCTCATAGGCGGGCAGACTCCAGAAAAGTGCAAACGTAGCAGGGTTAATGTTATGAGTGATTTCAACTTTTCCAATATCGACTGGAACCTCCAAAGTGCAGATGGTGTGGATGAAGCCGTTTTTGTCAGGTGTGTTCAAGATAGTTTCCTTGCTCAGTATGGAGACAGACCAACAAGGGGAGAGGCTATTTTGGATTTGGTGTTCGGCAACGAGCCAGAACAGGTGTCAGAACTCACGGTGGGAGAGCACTTTGGTGAAAGTGATCACAACTGGCTCACATGTAGCATAGTCTGGGAGAGTGAAAGGAGCAGTTTCCAAAGGAAGATATTTAATAAGGGAAAAGGAAATTATGATGCTAGCAGACAGGAGTTGGGAAGTACAGACTGGGAGCAATTGTTCCAAAGAAAGGGCACAGCAGTCATGTGGAGACTGCTTAAGGAGCAGTTGTTGCGAGTGATACACAAATTTGTTCCTCTGAGACAGGTAAGAAGGGGTAAGATTAAGGAACCTTGGATGACGAGAACAGAGGAACGTCTCGTCAAAATGAAGCAGGCAGCTTACGGAAGATGGAGGAAGCAAGAATCTAACACAGCTTTAGAGGATTACAGGCTTGTTAGAAAGGAGCTCATAAATGGGCCGAGGCGAGCCATGATGGGGCATGAAAAAGGCTTGGCCAGAAGGATTAGGGAGAATCCCAAAGCATTTTTCTCATACCTGAGGAATAAGGGAATAATTAGGGAGAAGGTGGGGCCAATCAGGGATAGCGTAGGGAACTTATGCGTGGAGTCTGAGCAGATAGGGGAAGTCCTAAATGAGTTTTTTGCTTCGATTTTCACCAGGGAAAGGGAACTTGCTGCAAATGAAAACTTAGAGGAGCTGGTCCAGATCAAGATTGATGAAATTGATGTAGTAGAAATTTTGGAAAACATTAAGATAGATACGTCCCCAGGGCCAGATTTATCCTAGACAGCTCCGGCAAGCGAGAAAGGCGTTTGCTAAGCTGCTGGTGAGGATATTTGCTTCCTCAGTCTCCACAGGAGTCGTACCGGAGTATTGGAAGGAGGCGAATTTTGTTCCTTATTTCAAGAAGGGTAATAGGGAAATCCCTGACAAGTCAATCTTATGTTTGCGGTCAGCAAAGTTTGGAAAAAATTCTGAGGGATAGGATTTATGACTATTTGGCAAAGCATTGTGTGATTAAAGCATGGCCTTGTGAGGGGCAGGTAATGCCTCACAAATCTGATTGATTTCTTTGAGGAGGTGTCAAGACAGGTCGACGACAGTCGAGCAGTGGACGTGGTGCATGTGAACTTCAGCAAGGTATTTGATAGGGTTCCCCATGGAAGGCTCATTCATAAAGTCAGGAAGTATGGGATACAGGGAGATTTGGTTATCTGGATTCAGAATTGGCTGGCTATCAGAAGGCAGACAGTGGTTGTAGATGGAAAATATTCTGCTTGGAGGAGTATTGAGAGGGATCCCACAGGGCTATGTCCTTTGGCCTCTGCTCTTTTTAATTTTTATAAATGACTTGGATGAGGAGGTTATGGGGTGGGTTAGTAAATTTGCTTATGACACAAAGATTGGAGGCGTCATCGATAGTATAGAGGGCTA
This sequence comes from Chiloscyllium punctatum, assembly GCF_047496795.1. Lineage (NCBI taxonomy): Eukaryota > Metazoa > Chordata > Chondrichthyes > Orectolobiformes > Hemiscylliidae > Chiloscyllium > Chiloscyllium punctatum. Next base: position 19,964,744 of record NC_092769.1, read on the forward strand.
CTGTAGGCTGCAGCGTGACATAGACAGGATGCAGAGCTGGGCTGAGAAATGGCAGAGGAGTTCAACCTGGGTAAATGCGAAGTGATTCATTTTGGAAGGTCAAATTCGAATCCTGAATATAGCATTAAGTACAGGATTCTTGGCAGTGTGGAGGAACAGAGGGATCTGCGTGCGCAAGTGCATAGATCCCTCAAAGATGCCACGCAAGTGGATAGGGTATCAAGAAAGCATATGCTGTTTTGGCTTTCATTAACAGGGGGATTGAGCTTAAGAGCCACAAAGTTTTTTTTTCTGCAGCTCTACAAGTCCTTGGTGAGACCACACTCGGAATATTGTGTCCAGTTGTGGACCCCCTACTATAGGAAAGATACAGGGGCTTTAGAGAGGGTGCAAAGAAAGTTTACCAGGATGCTGCCTGGACTGAAGGGCTTGCTTCATGAAGAAAGGTTGAACAAGCTTGGACCTTTCTGGAGACAAAGAGGAGAGAGGAGATCTGATCGATGTGTACAAAATAATGAGAGGAATAGAGAGAGTCAATACCCAGAGACTTTTCCCCAGGGTAGGATTGACTAGTACGATAATTCATATTTTGAAGATTTAGGAGGAAGGTAAAAGGGAGACGTCAGAGGTATATTCTTTATGCAGAGAGTTGTGAAAGCATGGAATGCATTACCAACTCTGTTGGTGGAAGTAAATTCATTGGGGACATTTAAGCGACTGATGAACCTGCACGTGAATAGCAGTGAGTTGAGGGGTGCATAGGTTAAATTACTATATTTTATATTAAGATTAAATCTCAGGACAACATCGTGGCCCAAAGGGCCTGTTCTGTGCTGTCCTGTTCTACGTTCTATTTAGTATAATTAAAACAGACTCAGATAAGTTCTTGATTGACAAGGAGATCAAAGATAACTGACAGGAAGCAGGAAAATGGGGTTGAAAATCTATCATTCGTGATCGAATGCCGGAGCAGACTTGATTGTCCGAATGGCTTCATTTCTGCTCGTATAGAGTTGTGGTCTTATAATATTTCGGTCCTGGATGGCACGGTGTCTCAGTGGTTTGCACTGGTGCCTCACAGCATCAGGGAACTGGGTTTGAATTCCTCTGGGTGTTCTAGTTTCCTGCCACAGTTCAAAGTTGTGCAGGTTAGGTGAACTGAATTGCCGATTGTGTTCAGGGATGTTGATGTTAGGTGCAATAGTCAATGGTCTCCTTATAGTATTAGGGTAGAGAATGGGATTGGTTCGCATACTCTTTGGAGGGTCAGAATAGATCTGTTGTGCAGAAGGGCCTGTTTTCACACTGTCGGGATTCTAAGAAAATGCAGACTGCTGCAATGTTCCAATGAAGCACAACCCACGCTCGAGTAACACCTCACTTTACACTTTGGTACGTTACAGTCTGTAATATTGAATTCCATAAATTCACAGCCTGAACCCACTATGGCTGTTCTCCATTTTCCGTACACTCTCCCTCCTGGGCTCCCTAAATTCGTGTCGTGTTTATGTTCCATTCAACAGAGAAAATCAATTTCTAATATTTACACATTTATTTACACCCATTATATACCTGTGTCTCTTTCACCCTAATTTAAAGCCCATTTGTCTTTCACACTGGGCCTCCAAACACTCGTTCCCACCTCTGCCAAGATACTAAAGCGCTCACTTTCCAATCCTTTACACGTCTGAAGAAGATTTACACTGGACTTGAAACATTAACATTGTTTCTATGTCTCTGAGATGTTGCCAGACCCCTAAGTTCCTTCAAAAATGAAAAGTTACAGAATACATTTTCAATATAGCAAAGATCATTGGATATAGGAAATCTGAAACAAAAACGAAAATTGTTGGACTTACTGGGTGCTTTGAGGAACAGTCACAGAACCCGAAAGATTAACTCTGCTTTCACTTCACAGATGCTGTCAGACTGGTTAGTGTCTTCAGCACTTTCTGTTTTTGAATAAGTTTCAAACATGTGTGTCAAAGCTGCTCACACGCCCTGGCCAACATGGAGAGCCATACACCGGGAAGTGAATGATAATGCAACGTGTACAAATTCATTTGTTCTGAAACTACATAAAACTGTCGTCACTGACACGACAGAGCTCTTAATCATGGTCATGGAGAGAAACAGCGGGAAACACATTTGCTTTAAACAGAAGATGGCATTACTGGAGGGGAAAATATTCAGGTGAAAACGTTAAATGCTTTTGAGGAATGCGACAATTGGAGGCATGGCATCATGAAGATACCCAAACAGGATGAGAATTTTTAAAAAAGGAAGTGTTCCCACATGAGAAACTGGGATAGGGCACTGTGTACAGGGGAGGAGGACGACCGTGTCCCCGTGCGAATGAGGACAGGCAGCAGAATTGTATTGCAGATATTGCATCTCAAACTGGGCATTCATGTGATGCTGTAAATCATAGCAGCTGTTGTAGCAGCAGCAGCAGCAGAATTATATTCAACCACAATATAATCTCTCAGTCTACCATTACCATGAAGCTGATCTCCGCTTCAGTGATGATGTGTGGTTGAACATGCCACGGTCAGAACCATGTGTACGTAAACCTGATGACAACCCATTCAAGCTACTGCACTTACTGCTTACATTAACAAACAGCAGAACTAACATCTGATAGAGAGGGCGCCATGATCACAAGACTGTGACCAGTTCTTTTAAAACCAGCTATGAATTACTGCTGGCCTGTCTACTCTTTCTCTTATCTGTTAGAAAATCCTTGTTCCTTTGGTTAGAGATGGTTCAAGAACTTCCCTCCTGTTACCATTTTGTTTACATCATTGAAATACTTACTGTGCCTTCCCCTGTGAGGAAAGATATAAAACATGGGTGTAAATTATCTGTCTGCTCCCTGTAGCCAATTCTTCAGTCACACCCTCCAATTATCCTCAGTATACTTTCCTAATTAATTTCACCTAAGATCACACACTCATCTTGAACTTTTTTTATATGCTCGGAAAATATCGTGCTGCTTTTTTTTGTATTTCTTGCCAATTGACTATATCTTGTCTTTTCTCCCCTTTTCCTCGCTTTCTAGATTGATACAGTCATATAGCGCACAAACAGACCCTTTGGTCCAACTTGTCCATGCTGACCAGGTTTTCCAAACTAAACTAGTCCCATCTGATTGCATTTTGTCCATATGCCTCTAAACTTTTCCCATTCCTATGTTTGTCCTAATGAGTTTTAAATGTTGTAGCTGTACTTGCATCTCCCACTCTTCCTCTAACAGCTCATTCCACAGACACACGTCACCCTCTGTGTGAAAACATTGATCCTTCATCCATTTCAAATCTCCCCTCTTTCACCTTAAACCTATGCCTTCTATGGTTGAACTCCCCCATCCCGTGGGAAAGACCTTGGCTGGTCACTCTATTCATACCTCTCATGATTTTATAAACTTCTACCATGTCACCCCTCAACCTCCTACATTCTATCTGACAATAACTTTACGAACAAGCATTTCAAGATAAAGCACTGCAAATTTGAAACAGTATTCAAATGACAGGTAAATAACATTCAGCCCAAGCTTCATACTGTGATTTATTTTTCTCCATGTTATAATACTAAGGCAGCAGGAAACTGTGACGAGTACCAATAAGAGGTGAAACATCTGAATTGCTTTGTCCAAATGGGGTGATGATCTCTGCAGTGAAAGCACATCACTGGCCTGTACCATATAAGAAGGGGAATTCTTGTATCACACGGTCAGCGTGCAGTTGCCTTTAGCAGAGTGAGATGAAGGCTGAGTATAACTTTTGAAATTTGGATCACAGTGTAAATTCAGTGTAAAAGGGGAGAGGTCTTTTCAATAAGGTTTACTCAAAGAAGGAAACTTTCCGGAGTGAGATGTGAGTCGGAGGGTGTAAAACAGCATGAATGGAGAGGTCGAGCCACACTGGGACCAGAGGCAAAGTGGCAGCACAAAACGCAGCTTGATGCTACTGCAGAGTAGGTAGACTTGATCAAAGAGTTTCAGGTGAAGTGGGGGGGGGACCATAAGGTAAGATAATGTACTCTGTAATTTGAGAGGGAGAACCTGGAATCAGGAAGGGGACACGAGCAGGGAAGACGATGGAGCAGCAATGGCAGCAGTTTCTGTGGGGAATTCAGGAAGCACAGCTGAAATTCATGCCAAGCATCTGCTTCTGTTCCCTGAAATAAACATCCTACATCTGGCCCTCCACTAATGCTTATCAATAGTATCCTTGAGAGCCTTTGTCAACCATGGGTGCTTCGCTGCTTATCGAGTTCATCTTTTTCAACAGAAACAATAATTACTGATCGGTTTGGGATATCTGCTTGAAAGTCTGCTCACGTATACTCACTGACCTTCCTCTGGGTCTATTTTCACATTATGCTTCAGACCAGATGTGAGGCAGAAATCCTCAAATTAGATGCCTGGTTCTTTTCAATCATTCAGAAGGAACTTCTGCCTGTGGCTGAGCACAAGATCAGTGGAGGCTGACTCCATTCTCCAAGCTTCTCCATCTCTGTTGTTTCTGTTTGACAATGCCACATTCCTGTGAACTGTGTCTAACGTGACCTCCTTTTCCATCAAACCAGAAATCCCCGAATTCTGGTGGACAGGGCCTTCAGCTATGACTGTCCCATCTTCCACGGTGTTGCCCTCAATCCGTCCCCTCCACCCCAGAACAATGATAGTTCCTCCTTGTCCACACTTCCTCCTGCACAAGAATCCACATTCACATATTCATCCTACGCCATTTCCACCAACTCCAGCAGGACAGCATCATCAAACACATCTTCCCCTCCCGTCCTCGGTCAGTATTTCACAGCGACCGTTCCCTCTGTGTCACTGTCCATCAACCCGAACGTTTCCCCACTCCCCCATGACACCATCCCATGCAATTACAGAAGCTGCAACACTTGTCCATTCATCTCTTCCCTCCTCACTATCCAAGGCCCCAAACATAGCTTCCAGGTGAAGCAGCATTTCACTTGTAACCTTTCAATCTGATCTCCCGTCATTGCTGCTCATAATGCAGTCTCTTTATATTGGCGAGACCAAACAGAGACTGCTTTGAGGAACACACTCACTCTGTCTGTAGAAATAACCCTGGCCTTCTCATTGCTTCCCATTTCAGTAACTTACCTTGCTCTCATGCTAACATTTCAGCCCTGGGCTGCTGCAATGTTCCAAGGCAGCACATCCCAAGGTCGAGTAACAACGCACTTTACACTTTCGTACGTTACAGCCTTTAGAAGTTAATGTACAATTTCATAATTTCACAGTCTGACCCCATTATAACTGTTCTCCAATTTCCGTACAATCTCCCTCCTGGCCTCTCTATGACCTTCTGTGGTTGCATCTTCTTTATCTTTCACTCAATAGAGAGAAACCCTTTTCCCTATTCTCATCTTAATTTAAAGCTATTTCACATGGTCTTCTCGTTCACCACTACTAAAAGCATGTTTATCTTTTGCCACACCCTCTTTTACCTGTCAACCCACTCCCCACATCTGTCAAGGTATTATAAAGCTCATTTTCCAATACTTTTTCATTTCTGAAGAAGTGTCATACTGGACTTGAAACAGTAACTCTGTTTCTCTGTCTCTGTAGATGATGCCAGACCTGTTGAGTTTCTCTAGATATGAATAGGCTCAGAACAAGTTTTCAATTAAACAAATAACTATGGATACTGGAAATGAAAATGCATAAATTGCTGGAGAAAATGGGAGCTTTGTAGAATGGTCACTGGTCCTGAAAGATTAACTCTGCTTTCATTCCACGAGATGCTGCCAGACCTGCTGAGTTTCATCAGCAATTTCTGTTTTTGAACAAGTTCCATAGACGTGTGTTAAAGCTGCTCAAACGCTCTGTCTCACACAGAATACACTTGGATGTAACCGATAATGCAAGGTGCACAAATTCCTTGATCTGAAACTACATAAAGCTGGCATCACTGACACTGCAGAGCTCTTAATCTTGGTCAGGGAGAGAAACAGAGGGGAACACATTCACATCAAACACAGAAGATGGCATTGGGGGGAATGGAAAAGATTCAGATGCATATGTTAAGGGGTTTGAGTAAAGTAACAAATTGGAGGTGTGACACCAGAAAGAGACCCTCAGCACAATGAGAATAGGAAAATTGAAGTGTTACCACATCAGACACCAGGTTAAGACACTGAGTACAGGGCTGATGGGTGAATGGGTCTTGGTATAAACAGGGGGATAGTCAGTAGAATTAAATTGAACATATTGGAGCTCAAAGTGGGCATTCATGTGATGTGGTAGAATCACAGCTGCAGCAGAATTGTATTCAACTACAATCTGGAACATTTTCCCCAGGATAATCCCTCAGTTTACCATTACCATCAAGCTGATCTATGGTTCAGCGATGAGTGCGGGTGAACATGATAGGGTCGGAACCATGTGTACCTAAACCTGATGACAATCCATTAAAGCTACCGCACTTGACTGGTTACATTCGAAACAGCAGGACTAACATCTGATACAGAGGGCGAAATTATCCCAACACTAACAGATCAGATCGAAGTTCTGCAGTGCTGCCACATCCAGACATAAATGTCGATGGACTATTAAACAACTCACTGGGGGAGAGGACTCCATAAATATCACCAACCTAAATAACGGGACAGCCCTGTCCATCAGTGTAAAAGTCATGGTTGTATTATCTGCACCACCCTCAGCCAGAAGTGTTGAGTTGATGATCCACCTCACCCTCGCCATGCTGCCCGTAGAATCACCCGATGCCAGTCTATAATCGATCTGACTCACTGCATGCGACATGAAGAAACAGCTGAATGCAGTAAATACGACAAAGGCAATGGGTCCTGACCCCATTCCTGCAATAGGACTGAAGACTTATGCTGCACAACAAGCCGTGTCCCTGGGGAAGCTGTTTCATTCCAGATCCAACTCTGACATCTCCCTAGCAATGTGGAAATTTACTCAGCTATGTCCAGTCCCATAACAAGGGAATAACTACTGTCTGACCATTTACCAAGCCCTGAATCCCATTGCAATAGCCACATTGGTGGGAGTTCTTTTTGACAGATCTGTAAAGTAGCACAGAAATAACCTGCTCAGTGTGGTTTCAGATAGCTCCCCATGTGGAGATGGTGCTGTTGTAGAAATATCACTGGATTACTAATCGAGACCACGCTAATGTTCTGGAAGCTGGTGGACATTATAAATAATAAAATATCGAGATGTAAAACCTTGAGTCATTAACAGTGACCTTGAAGCCAATGTCGATTGTAAATGCCAATTTCCTTCCCCAATGTACTTTCAGGAATTGAATCTCGGGTGCTTTCCTGGTCTGGCCTAAAAGTGACTCCAGACACACAGATATATGAAAAACTCTTCAATGGTCTCGGAAACGGCCAAGCAACAAACTCTACTGTATCAACTGCTCTGAGGTCTTAAAGAATAAAACAACACCCAGCACCAGCCTCAGTATTGGAACGGGAAACACTATCTTATTGACCCTGCAGAGACCTCCTTCCTAACATCTAGGAGTTGGTGACAGCATTTACAGAGCTTTCCCACAGATTGCACAGAAACATCGGGAATGGAGTAGGTCATTCAACACACTGAGCACCCTCCATTCTAGTTCATGGTGAAAATCTCCTCAATTCAGTTTTCCCCACACAGTGTTCATATCCTTTAGTATGTTTAAACATCAGAACATATAAAATAGGAACTACTGTATTCCCTTTGGTGCATAAATTTTGATCCTCCATTCAATATACAGGCAGCTATCCAATAAGGTGTGCTTATTAAACGCAATTTCGCTGCAACACAATTAGTGAATTGTGCCCCTTTCTTTATAAAGCGAGCTCCTGTTCACTGTTATGGGAGACCATCTCTGGCACCAGCTGAACAGCAAATCCCAGCCTCAGGATCCCTCTGTCTGCCAAATGCACCCTCAGTGTGTTCAGATAAAGCAGGAATGTAATCCGCTCTGCAAGCCTTGAAATTCAGCCTGAATGTGGGATTTGTAGTCTACATTTAGAAGGAATTTTATTTCAAACCGGGAGGGGAATACCTAGGAGAGAACTGGAATGCTGTTTCGGCATCACGTGGTCAGTCAGCTCGCGCGCTTTCTGGTGAAGATCTTGGTGAAACGTACAGTGCTGTAGTCAGTGTCTGTAGTGTTCAAGGGTGACATTTACTGCACTAATTCCTCACAATACACAGTTTAAATATTTATGCAGCCTGTGCTATTGTTTGTGTTAGGCTGACTATTATTTTTGTTTTGATTTTTACTGGTAATTTTGGGGGTCCGCACCGAAGTCTCTTTTTCCCATTGGCCCCATTATTGATATTGCACCGTTTTCTATAACACGGTGTTCCACGGGAATACAGTTGCCATATTATTGGATAACTGCCTGTAATTATTGCTGATTCTATACCTCCACAACCAAACTCCTGCACTGTCCTCATCCCTTCTGTGTCTTGAAATCTTTATTTATATTCAGTACCTTAGCTTTCATAACCTGATCAGGAAAATAATTCCCCAGGTTCACTAGTCTCTGAGTGCAGGCATTTAGTCTCATCTCAACGCACTTTGGCCTGGCTGTACCCAACACTGTGAGCCCGTGTTTTGGATATCCCACCCAGGGGAATTATCATCCCTGCTTCCAATCTGTCTCGCCATGTCAGAGTTTTATATAGTTCACCCATTTTCCTAAACCTCATGGAATACAGGCACAGTCGCCTCAAACCCTCTTCCCACAACAAGCCTGTCATCCCAGAGATCTGTCTGGTCATCCTTCGCTGCTCTCCCTCAATGTCAGGTTTGTCCTTTATTAGGTAAGGAGACCAAAATTGCACGCAATACTGCACAATGTTCAAGATGGGGTCTCACCAAGGCCCTGTATAGCTGCAGTAAGACACCCTTATTCCTGTACTCAAAACATCCTGAAATGAAGGTCAGCACACCATTCATTTTCAACAAAATGGTGTATTCCCATGACAGCTGAGCCTGCTCTAACCTGAGTAGGAATCTTACAGCAGGCTGGTCAAGTGTGGCTGCTGCTGTACATGGTCTTAGTGAGATCACTTCTGGAGTAATGTGCACAGATTTAATCTCCTCACTAAGAAAGGGTAGTGGTATTAATTCAGATATTATTCCCTCAACTGAATTCTGCAATGAAGATGTTAATCATCGAATCCCTATAGCGTGGAAGCAGACCATTTGACCCATCGACTAAACGCTGATCCTCTGAAGGCCATACCATACAAACCCCACTCCCCAACCCATTTCCCAACCCAATCTCTGCAACCTAACATTTTCCATGCCTAATGCACCTAACTGGCACATCTTGGGACTTTGGGAGGAAACTGCAGTACCCGACAGGCACCCCTTGCAGGCACAGGGAGAATGTGCATAATCCACACAAACAATGACCCGAGACTGAAACTGAACCAGATCTCTGGTGCTGGGAGGCAACAGTGCTAACCACTGAGCTACATACTGTGGACCACGCAACCTGCCTGCTCAATTCAACATTCGAAATGTGGCATAACAGCAGGGAGATTCCATAAGTCTCCAAACTTGTCATTGTGCAACAGGATGAGGACAATGATATCTTAAGCAGCTTGGTCAGGAACAGGCGCAGGACATGTAAGACATCGAAGCTATAGTGTAGGAACACCAGGAGGACATTCAGCCCATCTTGTGTGTAAAGCAGGAACAGAATGAATCCAATCAGCCACCCATGCCCCTTACACAGCAATTGGAGCCGATCTTTCTCAGCCTCGTACCTATTTCACAGGAATTGAAACGGACTGTCGAGGTTATGGAAAGGGAAGAACTTAGAATAACCAACTTCAATCGGGAATGGAAAGGTATGAGCAAACGAGTGAAGACAAATTGTTCGAATCTGTTATTAAGGAATTAACAACAGGAGACTTTGAAAGTCAAACCACAACCCATCAAAGTCGACATGATTGTATTCAGGATAAATCATGCTTGAATGATTTTCCTAACTTTTTTAAATTAAAAAGTGTGACAAACAAGTTGAATAACGGGGATCTGAAAGATGTATTATATCTGGACTTCAAGAAGGCAATGCTTGTCGAAAGATTAATATGCAAGAGAAGAGCACATGAGTTAGAACAATTTATTTGCTTGGAGAGAAAATTGGCTAAACAATCAAAAAACCATGATATGGAGGTGCTAGCTTTGGACTGGGTTGAGTAAGGTCAATAATCATATGGCACCAGGTTATAGTCTGACGGGTTAATTTGAAAACACAAGATTTCATTGTCCTGCTCCTTCGTCAGGTGTTAGAGAGAAAAGATCTTAGGCACAAAATTTAGAAGGAAAAGATGAAGGGACTGCACAACATATGCACATGAATTGATCACATCGAAGAGGCTGCTAAATCTTTCATGGGTTAGAATGGAGAAGCAGGTTTTGATTGATGAATATGCAAATCCAGAGTTCTTTCAAGTCCTGACTGGAGATACCTTCAGGTATTATCGATGTAAAGGAGGTGACCCCTCCAGTAAGACAACGTATTTTAGGCATTTGGTCTTGTTTGGAGTCTGTATGTGTCTTCACCTGGAATCAGACTAGGTTTACTTCCAAAGTAGTAGTCAATAAAATATCGTATTGACTGACTGTCTCCAAATTGTATTTTTTTTTGAAAAAAAATAATGCATCTGGAAATACAAACCGGCAAAAGAAAATTCATCTGACAGATTAGATGTGTTTGTGTGTGTGTCTTTGCGCGCATGTGCGTGTGTGTGATTGAAAACAAGGTGGAGTGTCTGTGGGAGGGAGAGACAGTGTGTGTGTTTGTGAAACAGTGAGGGGGAGTATGTGTGTCTTTGGGAGGGTGAGAGAGGGTATGCATGTGTGTGAGAGGGGGAGAGTGTGTGTGCATGTGAGAGAGGGGGCATGTGTTTGTGTGCGGGGAGTAGAGGATGAATTTGCATGGGTGTATTTAAAGGGGAGAGGGAAAGGATGTGTGTCTCCTCGTTAAAACACAGGCAGGTTTGGCAGATCCCTTTCCCCACATACACTCACTCTGTGGTTTCAGAGCTCCCCGTCTCTGCAGCCTCTGCTCCAATTGTAGTTCATGTTGCAGACCCAGATTCTGTAACTACAGTCCCCATGCTCCATCCAGAGTTGGTTCACCAAATCCTCAGGTCTCCCTGAATGTCTAAGGCAGCTCTCAGCACAACCTCCAGTAAACCATCTCCATCACCTCCACTAACCTTTCCATGACAGGAGGCAGTCAGATACTCCTCAGCTCCTGTTCCTTGACAATAATACTCGAGGGGTTTCCTCATGGTATGGACTGCACAATCAACTTAGAGGGACAAACACAGGCCATCAGAGGTCAGGCACAGGCCAAGTTTCAAGGACGTGTCTCAAAGCTGCTGGAACCCCCTTTCCAACTTGGAGCAACAGCCCGCCACATACCATTACATTTTTTCTGAGCTTCACAATGCCAGCACTCGATACACTCGGGAGTGAAAAAAACAACACCAGGGAAAGGTACTGAAAAACAAACAATTAATTAACTGATAACATGTTGTGAAAATATGGATACGGAGACAGGGGAGTGGGAGTAACTGGAGAAGTGAGACAATGGTGGGTCCAATCACAAGAATGAGAGCGTTCAATAAAATTATTGCCAGATCAGTTGAAATGGTTAGTTACGTCAAATTGTGAATCTGCCTCACAGTTCCATCCAAGACACCATAAACTGGGGCAAGGGACTAGCCAGAATGGGGAGCTATGCACACCATGCTCGTCGACTACTCTATAAACTGGACTACCTGGACATGGGGACCATTGCAAACCTTTGCCAGTATATTGCTACTATACTTGGACTACAGAAATGTCTTGCACGGGAAGATGTGTAACCCATGCAGTAAGTGACTGTAAATAGACTCCCACAAATGTATGGCTCAGTATCTCCACTGCTGAAATATGAAATAAGGGAGTGTGTGTGTGTGTGTGTGTGTGTGTGTGTGTGTGTGTCTGTGTGTGTTGGTGGCAGTAGATATGAAAATTATTATTTGAGAGAGAATAGACATAGAGGAAATCAGTTTAAATGTGAATACCTGACAGGGTTTTGTGTCATTAACCGAAGGAGACTGAGGACCGTGTCATAGACAGAGGTGACGACGTGCTTGAGAATATTAAAGTAAAGGCATTGCCAGACCCAACAACAATATAAAGCAATCCGTACAGGAATGATGGGATTTTGGTTGCATTTAGATACAAGCCATGGAATACCGACTCAGATTTGGTTAAGCAACAGCAGATTATTGGCTTTATTAAGACTGTGTTTCATAGCTGAAGGTTCAAACAGCAGATGGGATGAACCAGTGAAGTATATTCTGCAGTTCTCAATAGTTAAAATTAGGAATGGTCAGGATATGGTGTCAGTAATCAGCTTGTGGCCAAGGGGATCACCGTAGTTGTGACTCGTCTGTTTCAGCCTCAGTTATTGGCCAGGGATGAGATGGAGTCAGTGGAAGGAAATGGAGTTTGCATCCAGAACAGAAGACAGTGACCTCCAAGCTTTCAATATTTAAATGGCAAGGCCAATGATGCAATGAATCCTAGTTCATACCAGAAAGTGCATAGGTCAACCAACAAGGCCCAGTACCAGAACTAAAGAAGGAGAGAAAGAATGCACAAGTTCACTGTTGTTTGATGTGGTTTGGAGCGTGAATACTTACAGAGTAAATGAAAAGAACATTAATACAGTCGCGCATGGTTAATGCAAATGATAAATCGACAGTGAAACTTACCAGGGACACCAACAATAGCCAGGATAGGATAATAAAAACATTGAATAATGTGAAGTACATATTTGATCCGGAATGATAACGGCCACCAAGAGTATGTAGAAAACATCCAAACATAATAGGATAAACCCCTGTCCATTGTTGGAATTTTCCAATCTTTTGTTCTCAGATTCTGATCCATTGTTGGAATTTTCCAATCTATTGTTCTCAGATTCTGATCCATTGTTGTAACATTCCAGTATAACATTCTCAGATTCTGATCCACTGTTGGAACTGTCCAGTCTAATGTTCTCAGTTTCTGATCTCTCCCTCTCTCTCTGGAGCAGCCGATCCCTGTTAGTGCTATCGGTGATGCTCCCGCCCATACTATGGGATAACATATTGAATCGAAACCCTTTTATCATTAAACGATGGAAACTCTCCACTGGGATAATTAGAATCCATGGAGACTGACATTAGTCACAGTCACCAAACAAATAGGTTCAGTTAACCAGTTCCTTACATCATTTTACATAACACAATAAAAGGGAACATTTACTAGGTTTGGATGGAATGAATGAGAGTTGCTGAGGTATAGATCATAAATCTTTCAATTTTTTAAATCTGTCTTCCCTATATGAGGGAGTATTGTCAGAAAACTGCACTGTTGTATCTGTTTCACCCTGTTTATAAAAGGAGACAGGAATAAAATAACAGACTAGCTGCACAAAATGTTTGGTGGAGACGTTTCTAGATACCTTTGTGTAATGCTGCTCCAAGATTGAAATTCCCTGTTATCAAGTCCTTTCTTAACCTTGTGACATCATTCAGAGCATTCAAACTGCTGCTCAGGAACAGGGAGAAACAGGAGGCAGTCACTCAACTGCTCGATTCTGGGATACAGGGAAATCTGGAGGCTAGTGAGGCCCAGATTTATGTTCCCCATAAACAGGAGGAGGTGACTCACTACCCACCAGTCTGGGACACTGGGAGAGAAGAGGAATTGAACTAAAAGAAACATCTGAATAAGTTGCATGAGCGAGTCATTCAATCCTGCTCCAACATTCTTCAAAACCATGGCTGATCTGATTGTAATTCCCTCATTACATTTTACAGAGATTCCCCTGTCTGCAGCCTCTGCTCAATTTGTTGGTCATGTTGCAGATCCACATGCTGTAACTACAGTCACCATGTTTCATCCAGTTTTGGATCACCACAGCCTCTGGTCTTCCTGAATTTCCACAGCAGCTTAAAACACAGCCTCCAGGAAACCATCCCCAGCATTTCCACGAACGTACAAAAACTAGAGTTATGTCAAATGTTAGTCAAAGGCAAATGAGAAGCCTGGTCTGAATCACTAACAGTTGTGAGGATTCCTCATGTTACTGAGCACATGAGCAGCAGAGAGTGATTAACACAGGCATTCAATGAATAGGAACAGAGCAAGTTACAAAGTTGGACCTCGAAACTGTTAAAACCCCGTTATCCAACATGGAGCACAGGGCAGGACACTGGGAAGTCAAAGAAAACGCAAGCAATGCTTTTTTGAACACTTTCTAAGCTTCTTAGTGTTGGAAGCTGATGCTCTTGAGTGAGCAACATTCAAGGACAAGAAAAGATATAGGACAGTTATTTACATTGAAACTGGACAATTAAAACTAGATGGTGGGGAAGCAGTTTAAACACCAACAAATAGGAGGGATTTGGGAAATAGACAGAGGGAGAGAGACTCTGAGTCAGTGTTATGGAAGGATGTGTTTGCAGGTTTCAGAATGCTGAAATGAAGACATTTCGATCATATCTCGCAACATAGGTTAGCATGTCCGGGAATGATGAATTAATACAATATTGGTGCAAGGTCAGATAGAGTCAGAGTCTCGGAGATGTACAGCACAGAATAAGAAGCTTCAGTCTAACTCGCCCATGCTGATGGGATATCCCAAATTAAACTAATTGCATTTGGCCAATGTTGATGTAAGCCCTTCCTCTTAATGTACCCATCCCAATATCATTTAGACGTTATAATTGCAAAAGCCTCCACCACCTCCTCTGGCAGCTCATTCCACACATGCAACATCCTCTGTGGGAAAAAGTTGATCCTTAAGTCATTTTTAAATCTTTTCCCTCTCATCGGAAATCCATGGCCTCTAGTTTTGGGGAAAAAAGCCCTTGGCTATGCACACTATATATGCCCCTCACGCTACAAGAATAAAATAACCCAATCATCAAAGTTTGTGAGAACGCAATCTACTCGCACTCTCCCTATCGCTCCAATCCTGGCAAAATCCTTGTAAATCTTTACTGACTCCCTTCATGTTTCACAATATATTTCCAAAAGGAAGGAGACGAGAATTGAATGCAGTACACCAAAAATAGCCAAAGTAATGTGCTGTACAGCAGCAACATGACCACCCAATTCATATATTCAAAGCACTGGCCAATAAAGGCAAGCAACCAAATGCCTTCTTCACTATACTACCCAACTGTGACTCTACTTTCAAGAAACTATGAACCTGCATTCCAAGGTCTCTTTGTTCAGCAACACTCCCCAGGACGTTAGCATGAAGTGTACATGCCCTGCCCTGATTTGCATTTCCAAACTGCAGCACCTCCCATTTATCTAGATTAAAAACCACCTGCCAATTATCAGCCCATCTGCCCGTCTGATCAAGATTCCATTGTACTCTGAGGTAAACCTTCTTTGCTGTCCACTCCACCATCATTTTGGGTTCCATCTATAAACGTAGCAACTATTGTTGCAATGATCACATCCGAATGATTTCTGTGAATAGTAAAAACCAGTGGAGCCAGCACCAACCGTTGCAGCACACCAATGGTCACAACCCTCCTTTTCGAAAAACAATCCTTCACCACCACCCTCTGTCTCCTGCCTTCGGGCTAATTCTGTATACATATGGCTAGTTCTCCCTGTATTCCATATGAACTAAACTTGTCAACCAATCTACCATGCAGGAAGTTGGAAACTGCCTTACTGAAGTCCATACCAACAATATACACATCTGCCTCAATGAATCCTCTTAGTCACTTCTTCAAATATACTCAGTTAATTTAGTGAGACACGACTTTCCATGCTTCGATCCATGTGGCCTATCACTTATCAGTCCTTGCTTTTCAAAATTCATGCAAACCTTGTGCCTCATAATCCTTATCAACAGCTTGCCCTCCACTGAAGTCTGGCTCACTAGATTTTCCTTACCATCCTTCTTAAGTGTTGTCAATAATCGCACCAAGTTCGCAAGCCTCCGATCTTCTGGTACCTCATCTGTGACAATTGACGATACAAATAACCTTCTACAGCCACTTATGTTCTCCAATAGTTTCTCTAATGCTTACCTTCCCCTGTTTGCATATGTTCCTCCCAATGCACTTTGCTTTTAATGTTTTCTGATAACTTACTGTGTGTGCTGATTAAACCACCTCCTGAATATCTGACTGTACCACATTCACTGATTCACTACTCTTTACATCTACAAGAGATATCTTCTAGAGAAAAATTGCAAATTATAACTTCCCTTTCATAAATGCAGAACAACTCTCTTGACATTTGCTATTACTTGTCCAATAAGTGTCCAATAAGATCTTCCTTACAATAGGTTGCAACAGATTACCTACTGTGCATGACAACCAACTGGCCTGTAGTCCTCTACTCTCCCACTTCTTCCCTTCGTAAATCATTAGAATGCATTTAGAACCTTCCGAAGTGAATACAGAGAAATACAGTGGCCCCCTTTGGAATCAACATGTGTATTGGTGTTTTCTCTGAAATTTCAGTTTGAATTATATCCGGTCTGTCAGACTGATCAATCCTCATCCCAGTTCTGTTTCCAAATACTACCTCATAACTGTATATGATGATTTTACTCTTTAGTTACAAAGGTCCCATGGCGACTTGGTATTTCTCGGAGATTTTCTGGATCTTCCTCTTTGAAGACAGACGCAATGTCACTGTTTTGTCTCCTTGTCATTTTTATGTTCTCTACAATAAATTCTCATATCCACACATTCGCTGTGCCACATTTGATCTTGGTTTCATTTTCCTTTCAAGGATGAACAGACGCTTTTCGCTAGTATTTAGAAATAACAAAGAAAATCACAGCACAGGAACAGGCCCGTCAGACCGCTAAGACTGTCAATCTAGAGCCTCTATCTTTATCTGTTGCCTATTTTCTAAGGTTCTGTATCTCTCTGCTCCCTGCCCATTCATGTATTTGTCTTGATACGTATTAAATGACGCTTTCGTCCCCGCCTCTACCACCTCCGCTGGCAACGCATCCCAGCACCAATAACCCTCTGTGCAAAGAACTTTTGCAGCATATCCCCAGTAAGCTGTTCCCCTTTCATCGTGAATTCTTGACCCCTAGTAACTGACTCCCCCACTCTCGGAATAAGCTTCTTGCTACCCACCCTGTTTACATCTCTCCTGATTTTGTAAGCCTCAATCAAGTCCTCGCTCAACCTCCGTCTTTCGAATGAAAATAATCCTAATCTATCAAATCTCTCTTTATAGATTGTTCTCTCCATCCTTGGTAACATTCTGGTGAAAATCCTCTTCCCTCTTTCCAAAGCATCCAGATCCTTTCAGTAATGTGGCAACCAGAACTGTCTGCAGTATTCTGAATGTGGCCGAACCAAAGACCTATACAACTGTAATATGGCCTGCCTACTCTTGTACGCAATGGATTCCAACCGATTCCCTCCTGTGGGTGACGAGTTAACTGGTCTGTGGTTCTCCACTTCATAAATTGTTGGAATGCAGGAAGGAAAGTATGCTGTATGCCTTCTTGATCATTCTATCGACATGTCACTTTCAGCAAACAATGAACCTGAACACCCAGATCTCTCTGTATATCAATTTTCCTTAGGGCTTTTTCCAGTTACTGTATAATTCCCTCTCGAATTGGATCTTCCAAATTCCATCACCTCACATCTGCCCTTTCTCCACCCAACTCTCCAATCTATCTACATTCAGCTGTGTTCTCTGACAGTCCCCTCAACTTTCTGCTACTCTACCAATCTTTGTGTCATCTGCAAACTTGCTAATCAGACCACCTATACCTTCCTTCAGATCATGTAAGTACATCACAACAAACATTGGTCCCAGCACGGATCCCTGTGAAACACCACAAAGAACAGTTGTCCATTTTGAGAAACTCCCTTCCATTACTACTCTCTGTCTTCTGTTGCCCAGCCAGTTCTCTAATCGACCTAGTTAGTACACCATGGAACCCTGCGACGTCGTTTTCTCCATCAGTCTATGTCATTAAACGCCTTACTGAAGTCCATGTATATGACATCTACAGCCCTTTCTCCACTATCAACTTTGTCATTCCTCAAATAATTCTATGATGTTTGCTAAGATGTGACCTTCCATGCACAAATCATGGAAGGTCTTGTGTAGAGTCGACGTGTTTTACCCTGAGTCATAACGGTTTTATTTCCAAAGCAGGAAATTATACTTCAGGGTCCTCCTCGTGTTTCTGACCACGCGATCAGCTGAGAGGGACAAACACAAGTGTTCAGTGGACAGGCACAGACCAAGTTTTAAAGGTATAAGTCAAAGATGCTGAAACTCCCTGTCCAACGTGGAGCATCACTTGGGGCACACCGGGAGGGGAACAACAACCCGAAACACAACCCCCTGTCCATGGAGCACCACATGGGATGCACCAGCAACAGTCCAATACACACACCGCTGTCCAACATGGAGCACGACGTGGGACACACTGGGAAGGGAACAACTGCCCTGCACCCACAAACACACACCGCTTCATGAAGCACGTCAAGGGATACAATAAAATGCCACAATGATTGACTGCGTACAAATTGAATGTTGTTTTGAACAAAATAAAATCTATCCACAAATATAAATCTGCAACTGCAAATTAGCCTCCCAGATTGATAGGTCTGTCTGTGCGAGAGATGGGGAGTGTGTGTGTGTGTGTGTGTGTGTGTGTGTGTGTGTATGTGTGTGTGTGTGTGTGTATGTGTGTGTGTGTGTGTGTGAGAGTGTGCACGTGCGAGAGTGTATGTTTAAGGATGAGAGTGAGAGCCTGTGCTCACATTAAGACACAGACAGATTTGGCATATCCCTTTCCCCACACACACCCAGTCCGTGGATTCAGAGCGTCCACGCTCTGCAGCCTCTGCTCCATTTGTTGTTCATGTTACAGACACTGATGCTGTGACTGCAGTCCCCATCTCCATCCAGAGTTGGGTCACCAAATCTTCTGGGCTCCCTGAATGGATGAGGTTGCTCACAGCACAACCTCCAGCAAACCATCCCCAGCCGCTCCACTCCACTAACTTTTCAATAACAGGGGACAATCAGACTTCACTCCACTAAAAGTGAGATATCTACTCCTTTATAATTATACTGCAGGGCCCTCCTCGTGTTTCTGACCAAGCGATCAGCTGTGAGGGACAAACACAGGTGTTCGGTGGACAGGCACAGACCAAGTTTAAAAGGCATGAGTCAAAGATGCTGAAACTCCCTGTCCAACATGGAGCACCACTTGGGACACACCGGGAAGTGAATAGCAACCCGAAACACAACCCCCTGTCCATGGACCAGCACATGGGATGCACCAGCAACAGTCCAATACACATACCGCTCTCCAACATGGAGGACGACGTGGGACACACTGGGAAGTGAACAACTGCCCTGCACAAACACACGCACACCTCTTCATGAAGCACCTCAAGGGGCACACCAAGAAGTGAACAACAGCCCATCACACACTCCCCTGTCCATGGAGTAACACATGGGACACAGCGGGAAGTGAACAATCGCCTGACACACACCATCACATTATTTCTGAACATGATAATTCCAGTATTTGATACACAACCAAAACCCAAGGCCAGAGATAGATAGAAATGGACAGAGATATTCACATTAAAGTTAGAAATGGGCAATTTATACAGAAACAGAGTATGTTGCTGAAATATGAGAAAAAAGAAACAAGGGAGTGGGTCTATCTGGAGCAGTGAGACCTTGGCAGCTCAAGTCACAAGAATGAGAACATTGAATAATGGCATTGCCAGATCAGCTGAAAAGATTTGTTCCACTAAATTCTGAATTTGCCTCACAGAACAAACGCAGAAACTATACACTGCGACAAGTAGACTACCCAGCATGGAGAGCAGCGCAGCTTATGCTAGTATATTGCTCAGTATTTAGGGCTATCTGCCCAGCATGGAGAGCTGTGAAGACTATCCCAGTGTTTTGCTCAGTTCACTGGACCATCTGGCCAGCATGGAGAGCTGTGCAGACTATGCCAGTGTATTACTCAGTAAACTGGACTCTCTGCCCAGCATGGGGATCTGAGCAGACTATCCCAGTGTTTTGCAATTACTGGGAATTGTTGTCATTTGTCTATTTCAGCTTCAGATATATGCCGGGGACGAGATGGAGTCAGAGGAAGGAAATGCAGTTTGTAACCGGAACAGAAGATAGTGACCTCAATGCTTTCAATATTTAGATAGCAAGTGCAGTGATACAAGGAATCATGGTTCACAGCTGTAACTGAGCAAGTCAACATAGCAACCCATGAGTAACACTGCCAGAAGCAAGGAGGGAGAGAGTGATTTAACAATTTAGTAGTGGTTTGTCAAGTGAATATCTGGATTCAGAGTCTTAGCAGAAACAATAACAGTGGCAAGGACGGTAGAATGAATGAAAGAACAGTATTACTGTCAAACATGATTTATAAAATTATTGACTGAACAGTGAGACTTAACAGGTACGCTAACAAAAGCCAGGATTGGTTAATAAAAATATTGAATAATGTAAAGTGCTTATTTGATCCGCCACGATAATGACCTTCGATCATAATATGTAGAAAGAAACCAAACATCACTGTTTAAACTCCTGTCCGTTCTTATAACATTCCAGTCTAATGTTCACAGATTGTGATCCATTGCTGTAACATTCCAGTCTAATGTTCTCAGATTCTGATTCATTGTTGCCGACTGATGTAACGGGTCCACAACGGATGCCAAATACCTGCCCTGCCTTCATCCATGGAACATCTGGACAACAAGGATGCCTAAACCAGACTCCTGGTCATTGACTACAGCTCTACCTTCAACATCATTATCCCCTCCAGGCTGATCTTAAAACTCCGTGACCTTGATCACGGCTCCACCCTCTGTAACAAGATCCCCGGTTTCTGACACACAGGTGACAATCTGTGAAGCTAGGTATCTGCACATTCTCCACAATAAAACACAACACTGGAACTTCTGGAGGATGTGTTCTCTACCCCCTATTGTACTCCCCGTGCACCCACAGCAGTGTCCTCAGCCCCCTACTGCACTCCATGTACACCCACGGCTGGGTCCTCAGCCCCCACTCTACTCCCTGCATACCACAGCTTTGCCTTCATCCCCAAATGTACGCCCTGTACACCCACATCTGTGCAGTCAGCTCCCTACTATACTCCTTCTACACCCACGGCTGTGCCCTCAATCCCCTACTGTACTCCCTGTACACCCACGTCTGTGTCCTCAGCCCCCTACTGTACTCCCTCTAATCCCACGGCTGTGCCCTCAGCCCTCTACTGTACTCCCTGTACTCCCATGGCTACGTCCTCAGCCCCCAACTGTGTTCCCTGTATACCCACGACTGTGCCCTCAGCCCCATACTGTACTCCCTGTAATCCCGTGGCTATGTCCTCAGCCCCTACTGTACTCCCTGTACTCCCATGGCTGCGTCCTCAGCCCCCAACTGTACTCCCTGTACATGCACACTGTGCCCTCAGCCCCGTACTGTAGTCCCTGTACACCCACGGCTGTGCCCTCATCCCTCTACTGTACTCCCTATACACCCACGGCTGTGTCCCTCAGCCCTCATTCTACTCCCTGTATACCACAGCCTTGCCTTCAGCATCAACTGTATGCCCTGTGCACCCATGTCTATGCACTCAGCCCGCTACTGTACTCCTTGTACTCCCACAGCTGTGTCCTCAAATCCCTACTGTACCCCCTGTACACATGCGGCTGTGCCCTCAGCCCCCTACTGTACTCCCTGTAATCCCATGGCTGTGACTTCAGCCCCCTACTGTACTCCCTATACACCCACGGCTGTGCCTTCAGCCCCCTACTGTACTCCCTGTACTCTCATGGCTGTGCCCTCAACCCCCTACTGTACTCCCTGTACACCCACGTCTGTGTCCTCAGCCCCCTATTGTACACCCTGTGCATCCATGGCTGTGTCTTCAGTCCCCTACTGTACTCCCTGCGCATCCACAGCTGTGCCCTCAATCCTCTACTGTACTCCCTATACACCCACGGCTGTGTCCTCAGACCCCTACTGTACTCCCTGTACACCCACGGTTGTGACCTCAGCCCCCTACTGTACTCCCTATACACCCACGGCTGTGTCCTCAGACCCCTACTGTACTCCCTGTACACCCACGGTTGTGTCCTCAGCCCCCTACTGTACTCCCTATACACCCACGGCTGTGTCCCTCAGACCCCTACTGTACTCCCTATACACTCACGGCTGTGTCCTCAGCCCCCTACTGTACTCCCTATACACCCACGGCTGGGTCCTCAGTCCCCTACTGTACTCCCTGTGCATCCACGGCTGTGCCCTCATCCCTCTACTGTACTCCCTATACACCAACGGCTGTGTCCTCAGTCCCCTACGGTACTCCCTGTGCATCCACGGCTGTGCCCTCAGCCCTCTACTGTACTCCCTGTACACCTACGGCTGTGCCTTCAGTCCCCTATGTACTCCCTGTACACCCACGGCTGTGCCCTCAGCCCCCAACTGTACTCCCTGTACACACACGGCTGTGTCCTCAGCCCCCTACTGTACTCCCTGTACACCCACCGCTGTGCCCTCAGCCCTCTACAGTACTCCCATGGCTGTGTCCTCAGCCTCATACTATACTCCCTGTACACTCACGGCTGCGTCCTAAGCCCCCAACTGTACTCCCTGTATTCCCACGGCTGTGAGCTCAGTCCCGCTACTGTACTCCCTGTGCATCCACGGCTGTGCCCACAGATCTCTACTGTACTCTCGGTACACCCATGGCTGTGCCCTCAGCCCCCTACTGTACTTCCTGTACACCCACGGCTGTGCCCTCAGCCCCCTACTGTACTCCCTGTCTCCCACGCCTGTGCCCTCATCCCCTACTGTACTCCCTGTACTCCCATGGCTGCGTCCTCAGCCCCCAACTGTACTCCCTGTATTCCCATGGCTGTGCCCTCAGCATCATACTATACTCCCTGTACACCCACGGCTGTGCCCTCAGCCCCCTACTGTACTCCCTGTACACATGCAGCTGTGTTGCCAAATTCTAAACAACGCCAGCTACAAGTTCGCCAATGACATCACCAAATCAGGAGGGATATCAAACAACGATGAGTCCGAATACGGAAAGGAGATCGAGGACTTGGTGGCATGGTGGAATGATAATAACTCTCAAATTCGGCAATAGGAAGGAACTGATCATTGACTTCAGAAAGAATGGAGAGGAACACGCCATCATCTACAACAATGGTTGAGGAAGCGCAGAGCATCAGGTTCCTCGGAGTGATGATAACTGACAACGTACCCTGGATTTCTCACATAGGTGTGACAGTCAAGAAGGCTCAACAACGTCTCTCCTTCCTCACTTGGCTCAGGATGTTTAGCATGTACTACTTCTACAGATGCACTATTGTGAACGTACTGTCCGGGTGCGTAGTGGCCTGGTACTGCAACACTCTGCCCAGGACCATAGGAAACTACAGAAGATTGTGTTCACAGCCCAGACTATGACGGGCTCCAATCTCCCAACCATTGACTCTATTTACAAGGCTCGTTGCCATAGAAAGGCTGCTAACATCTATCCAAGATTACTGAGGAAAGGGAGAGAGGAAATAGCTGGGGCATTAACAGATATCTTTGTAGCATCCTTGAACACAACTGAGGTCCTGTAGCTTAAAAATGCTTTGCTGGAAAAGTGTAGCAGGTAAGGCAGCATCAAATGAGATGGAGAATCGATGTTTCGGACATAAGCCCTTCTTCAGGACTGGAAAGTTTTTAATCCCCTTGTTTTAAAAGGGTGGCATGAATAATCCAGTTAATTATAGACCAGTGAGCTTG
The DNA here is from genome assembly GCF_047496795.1 of Chiloscyllium punctatum. Classification (NCBI taxonomy): domain Eukaryota; kingdom Metazoa; phylum Chordata; class Chondrichthyes; order Orectolobiformes; family Hemiscylliidae; genus Chiloscyllium; species Chiloscyllium punctatum. Next base: position 19,988,635 of record NC_092769.1, read on the forward strand.
TCATCAGAGATAGGGAAGTTGCTAGACAAGATACTGAGGAATAGGATTTATTCTCATTTGAATGAAAATGGTCTTATTAATGAGAGGCAACATGGTTAATGCTGGGAAGGTCATGTCTTACCAACTTAATCGAACTCTTTGAGGAAGTGACTAAGTTGATTGATGAGGGAGGGGCAGTAGATGTCATGGACATGGAATTCAGGAAGGCGTTTGATAAGTTTTCCCATGGTCGTGTTATGGAGAAAGTGAAGTCACATGGTGTCCAGGGTGTGCTGGCTACAAGGATAAAGAACTGGCTGGGCAATAGGGGACAGAGCATAGAAGGGGAAGGGAGTTTCTGAAAATGGAGAACTGTGACCAGTGGTGCTCCATTTAAGCTGTTTCTTGAAAGATACAAGAATGGGCAGGAGCAAAGGGACACAGACCCTTAGAAAATAGGCGACGGAATTAGATAGAGGATCTGGATCAGCGCAGGCTTGGACCGCCGAATAGCCTTTTCCTGTACTCGAATTTTCTTAGATCTAACATTACCAAAGACCCATCACATGCCTGTGAAGATCTCCCACAACCTCTTCCATCAGGCGAAAAGGTACATAAGCTTGAAAACTCAGATCAGCAGGTTCAGTAACAGCTTCTTCCCGGCTGTTATTAGACTGATGAATGGATTCTTTAATCTCAGATAATGCTGATCTTGTACATGTTGATCTCGCCTAGCGAACACCCTGTGCAGCGTAACCTGTATGCCTCCCAGACATGTTTTACAGCCATTGTTCTGTACATCATTGCTTACTATGATCTGTTTGGACATCTTGGTACAGGTCAAAATAAACCCTCACCTCCCTCTTCCCAGCTCCCACCAGTGTTCACTCCCAGATCTCTCTGGTCCTCACCCCCAGCACCTCCAATTCCCCACCCCCAGCTCCCTATGTGCTTTGTATCTCACTTCCCTGCTCCCTGCCCATGTGACTGCTTATTTCCTTGTTTTGTTTCCATTCTCTCTTTCACTGACTGTCCATCTATATCCCTCGCTGCGTTCTCTCTCTCTCTCCTTCCCTTTGTTTCTGCCTCTTTCTCCTTCGTTGTGACAGTGATGGCTTCTCTATTCGTTTGAAGCAGGTGATGGCTCATTGGTTCGGTGTTGGCGAGACAATTAACTCAACTAGGATTTGGTATCGTGGACAGAATTTAAATTTATTGGTTAAATTTAAATTGTTGTCAAAACAGCAACCAGAATGTGGGTATCCATTTAACAGCCAATTGTTACATCTAACTATTTTGGAACAGCCCGTCTCCCAGTGCTCTCGATACTGGCAACTCAAAGCATTATATTCGGGTGCATAATGGACTTACATGGTAACTACTCTGCCCAGGACCATACGAAACTACAGACGGTTGTGTGAACAGCCATGACCATCACAGAAGATAGCCTTCCATCCATTTATACTTGTCATTGTCGCAGAAAGGCTGGCAACATCAAAGATCTCTTCCAAAACAGTAATGATCTCCTACAACCTCTTACAACAGGGAGGAGACACAGAGGCTTGAAAACATGGACCAATATGCTCAGGAACACTTCCTTCCCTCCCAGTATTAGACTGACGAATTAACATCTCTAACTTTTCATATAATATTAATCTTGCTAAGATCGATCTTGCTTTGCCCACTTCCTGTGAAGCTGTAACCTTGTATGCCTCACTCTAAGTACCCTATGATCTCTGCTTTCTTATTTACTATCATCTGCCTGCACTCTTTGCAAAAGAACCTTTCCATTGTACATTTGATTAAATTAAATCAAATCAAATCAGATCAAACACGTGGACTGCAGTGGCTCACGGTCTTCTCAAGAGCAACTGGGAAAGTGGACTAATGTTGGCAGTCAGAGATACCCATATCCCATTAATGAATATAAGAAGATGACCACACTCAGGGAAGACAGGGGTGCCAAATCGCTTTAAACATGATCTTAGATTAATACAGGTTTCCCTCGCTATCTGTAAGTAAAGTGTTCCTACGATATGGTGTAAAGAGCAGTCGCACTAATTTGTATGGGAAAAAATTTGCCTTTCTTCGTAAAAGTGAAAATCCTCTTCGGATTTCTTTTGGTTAGCAAAACAAGGGTCTGATGGAGGTCATTCGGAAAGGGAAGTGGCGAAAAGCGAACTTTTGAAAAGCGGGGGGTATACCTGTATTTACAAGGGTATGATATTCAGGAAGATGGGATAAGCGAGAAATAAATGAGGTGAATCTCACATTTTATTTCCAGCCCAGCTGATCATCATTCTCTTTGTTTGCTCTTTTTTCTTCTATATCTCTTTCTCTATTGATTCCTTCGCCCCTTCAAAGCAGACTTCCCTGTCAATGGTATCAATCACCTTCTTTTCCAGCTGCTTTCTGTTCAGGAAAGTTTCCCATCACTTTCTGTTCATTTCTTTGCATTTCTTTCTATAATTTTAGATTTTCAGTATCATCCTTTATTTGGTTTCACCTTCATTTTTGTTATTTCGTGGGATGTTGGCATCTCTGCCAAGGGCAGCATTTGGTGACCATCATAATTGCCCTGATTGTGAGGCCATTCCACAAGCCAATATAAAGTCAAGCACATTGTCACAGGGCCGAAGTCTCACTTAACCCACACCGGGTAATAACATTAGATTTTTTTTATCGAAGGTGATCAGTAAAACAGGAAGGTTTTCAGACAAAGTGTTGGTTTTGTGGTTGTTTTCGTGAAAATCACTTTTATTCCAATTCTTATCATTTTGTATTGAAGTTCTGTCATCAGCTGTGGTCGGACGTGAAACAAATCACTTGAAACAATATCTTTCGTTTAATAGGCTTTGCTTCTGAAATGCATCCAGCGACATTCCTACATTCATACAATGTCCTAATCATGAAGTAATGTCCGAGACAAGAACAATTCTGTGACTGAAATATTTGTAATTGGAAAAGTGGTCAGCAGAGAGCTTGAAACATTAAGTCTAAATTTTACCAACGTGCAGCCAATGGTTTGTTCAGCAACAGCACTGACACAGAGATGAAGATGGGGGACATTAGGAGCTGGTAGTGGACAGGCTTGGTAACAGAGATAACACGATACATAAATCAGTTCAGTGCAAAAAGGGATCTCGAGGTTGTAAAGAGTCTTGTTCGCAGATGTTTGTGAGGGAGTGGTCTGCAATTCATGGGTAATGAAAGGAGAATGCAATTGAACTGAAGACAATAGTTTCTCTCACTGACAAATACAGATAACAGAATTTGTGACGAGAATAGATGGGTGACTCTAGGCAGGGAATGCAGGAATCCCCTGTGGCTATTCTTCTCGAAAACAAGTAGACCATTTCGGATTGTTGGGGGCGATGACCGCTCAGGGGAAAGCAGCAGTAGCCAGGTTGGTGGTACTACCACTGGCTATGGGGCACAGCGGGAAAGGGTAAAGGTAAACAGGAGGTTCGAGATAGGAGGGTCGATTGTTAAAGAGGGACAGATCGGAGGTTATGTGGCCACAAACGGGAATCCAGGATGGTGGGTTACCTCCCAGGTGCTAGGGTCCAGGATGTCTCCAAGTGGCTGCAGAACATTCTCAAGGGGGAGGTTGATCAGCCAGAAATCATTATGCACGTTGGCACAAATGATACCCGTAGAAATAGGGACGAGGCCCGGCAGCGTGATTGCAGAGCGCTACGAGAAACATTTTTTTAAAAACAACCTTGACAGTGGTAACCTCCTGACAGGGAGATTACCGTCTGAGACTTGCACTGAAGGGGGCACCAATATGTTGGCGGCCAGTTTTGCTGTTGTTACAAGGGATTGTTTAAAATAGATTGGCAGGAGGTGGTATGCTCAGGAGCAGGGAAGCAAGTGCGAGGCTGAAAGGAGATACAGTCATCCGAAATCAGTGAGATTAAACTGGAAAACGACAAAGAGAAAGTACAGCCTTTTGGATTAAATTGCATCTATTTCAATGCAAAAAGGCTCCAGGTAAGGCCAATGAACTCAGGGCATGGATAAATAGGTGGGACTGGTATATTATAGCTATTACACAAACATGGCTAAGTGATGGATAGGACTGACAGCTTAATGTGCCAGGTTACATGTGCTTTAAACAAGACAGAGATGGTGGAAGGAGGGGAGGGGAGTTGCACTTCTGATTAAGGGGAGTACAACAGCAGTAATCAGAGATGAAATAACTGATGGATCACCGAGTGAGGCTTTGTGGGTGGAGGTAAGAAATAGGAAGGGGATAGTGACGTCATTGGGGTTGTACTATCTGCCCCCAAATAGTCAACAGGAATGAGAGTAACAAATATGCAGGGAGAGAAGGGAGACCTGCAGCAGCAATAGGGTTATCCTAATTGGTGATTTCTTTTTCTAACATGGACTGGAACTGCCTGAGCGTTAAGGGATTTGATGAGATAAAATCTGTAAATGCGTCAGGAAAGTTTCCTCAAGCAGTATATAGAGTGTCCTACTCGGGAAGGGGCAAAATTCAAAATTTTCTTAGGAAATAGGGCAGGGCAGGTGACTGAGTTAATACTGGGGGAGCACTTTGGGACAGTAACCACAGTTATATTAATCTTCAAAGAGTTATGGAGAGGGACAAAACCAGTCCACAGGTTCAGGTACAAGCGGCTTGGATCAAAGGAACCCCTGGATGTATATAAGAGATACAGGAATCTATGAAAGAAGGATATCAGTCGGGTGAAAAGGGGGCAATAAGGAGGCTTGGCCGAGAAGATTAGGATGAATCCAAAAACGTACTTTAAATAAATTAAAAGAAAAAGCAATAGCTCCAGAGAAAATAAAACCCCTCAAAGATCAAAGTGGACAAGTCCGTGTGAAACGATAAGAGATGGGTGAAGTCCTCAATGAATATTTCTACTCTACGGTTACCGTGGAGAAATGCATGAATACTGGGAACTTGAGGAAGTTAGCCGTGATATCTTAGGGACAATCAATATCAAAGTAGACAAGATTTTGGACGCAATTTCTCTTTAATGCCCAATTCTTTGCAGCCCTCGACTCTCAGATGTGTCAAAATCCATTGACACCCACTCGCACCCCCCAAACATTTCAGTGATGTAGCCTCCCCTAACTGTCTGGTCCCAACCCTCACTACCATCTGAGAGAAGGAAACGCTCCCCACACATATATCTTGGCCAATTGATATGAACAAAAGATATGAACACACCATCAGTGTGATTGGCCCTGATATCATCGCAGTAATTGACTGAGCAAAGTGTCAAGGAGACTGAATAAAATTGAACTTGATGGGAATCAGTTGTAAACTCCCCACTGGTTGGATCATTCAGAACACAATGGGGCTGGTGGACATCAATCCTCTCAGTCCCTGGATATCTCTGTGGGCAATCGCAGGATAGCTTCTTCGGCACAAACATCGTCAGATGCTTGATCAATGTCTTTCCCTCTGTCATACGATCAGAGGTGGGGATGTTCTGTGAAGATTATATAATGTTCAGAACAATGAGTAACCTCCTAAGGTACTAAAGTATCAAATCTGGACAACATTTAAGCTTGTGCTGTTAATGTATAGGTAACATTAATCAAAAGTACTGCTGGGCACTAAACATCTCCACGGTTAAAAAGAAGGAACCCTTACTGCAACTCTAGCTGGTTTCACAGTAATATAAGAAAGCCATTCAGCCCTTCAAAACTATTGGATAAAAACATGTGGACCACATTTCCTCTCTCCTGCCTATTCCACAAGAAGACAATTAAAAAAATACAGCAGCTTTGAATCCAAAATAGACACGCAGGAGACTGGAAGAACAGAATAATCAAGGCAGCGTCAAGAAGTTGAGAAGTCAACGCCTAGGATATAACTCTTCATCAGGACTGGGGTTAGGAGTAAAGGGATCTATAGATAAAGGGGCGGGTGAAGGAGGAGGAGGCAGAGTGGCGAGATGGGCATAGGTGAACACAGATAAAGGGTATCAGCCGGTTGGTGATGGGGGGACTGAATCCAGTTGGTAGCTGGATCAAGTGTTGATCAGAGGAAGGCAAGGAGGGGAAGGCCTGGGGAGGTGATCATAGGATTAGAAGGAAGGTTATTTGAAATTGGAGAATTCAATGTTGAGTCCCCGGGGTGTAGGTTGCACAAGTGACATATGAGGTCTTGTTCCTCCAGTTTTTGGTTTGGTTCGTTGTGGCAATGGAGGAGGCCAAGGATGGCCATGTCAGAAAGGGATTGGCGGGGGTTGGGGGGGGGTGGGGGAGAGAGAATTGAAATACGAAGTGATTGGGAGGTCAGGTCAGCCCTTAAAGCCTGACTGCAACACTCTCAAATCATTCACTTCATTTACATTTGGTCTTCCTGATGCAGTGAGACCACATCGGGTGCATCAGATGCAGTAAACTGGGTTTGGATCCCATCACCTGGCACATCTCCCACAAGACTGTCCCCTTCGTTATCGTGCTACACTCCACACCAATCTCCCCCATAACCTCCAGGTACCTTCTCCTGCAACCGCAAAAGATGCATCACCTGCTGGCACACCATCTCCTCCACCTCCTTATAGGGCTTCAATCAGTACTTGCTGGTTACACAGAGGTTCACCTGCCTCTTTTCCAACCGAGTTTACTGCATCAGATGCTCCCAATGTGGTCTTTTCTACATTGGGGAGACCGAACATAAACTAAGTGCACATTTCACCGAGCATCACAGCCGGGCCTGCAGGGGCCAACCTGACCTCCCAGTCACCGCCCGTTTGAATTCCCCTTCCCACTCCCTTTCCGACATAATCACCCCTGGCCTCCTCTGTTGCCTTGGTGAGGCAGACCGCAAATTGGAGGAACAACTGCTCATCTGCCTGGCAAGCCTACCACCTGGAAGATGTAACATTGAGTTCTCTAGTTTGAAGTAACCTTACTACCCATCTCCTTACTCCATTTTCTTCCCATAATCCTCCCTTCCATTCCACCTAACGACTCCGCCATCCAGCTCCCAACTGGATTCTTCCCTCCCATCGCCCAACCAGGTTGCATCCATCACCTGTGTCCACGTAGCCGTACCTCACCATCCCGCTGCTCTCCCGATCCCAACCACTCCCTTTCCTCTTCATCTGCAGCTCCCACTACCTCCCACTCCCAGTCCTGAAGAACTGTTTTACCTTAAATTTTTACTTTCATACCTCATGATGCTGCCTGGCTTGCTGTGTTCTTCCCTCCCCCTGTTTGTCTCCTATAATGTAGGAAGATAGAGTCGAGTCAGCACAACATGCTGGTAGGCAGGAACCATGGGTTAAAACAAGGTAAAAACAATGACTGCATGTGAGAGACAAAGCTCACACACTTCAATAATTTCAGTCCGAGACAAGATCTGAATCAATAGTGTCATTTATTTTACACTTGCAAGTGGGTGTGATGTCCAGTGTCTAAAAAGGCAGAGGACATACACACCAGGTTCAATTCATACACAATATTTATATGATTTAATGTCCATTGTTTTACACTGCTCCCTCCCCTGCTTACATCATCCACTTCCCTAAAACCGGCCCCCATTACCCCTGTTTGCCTCTTGCCTTATCCGGCCTTGTCTGTGATAAAATGCTTATTTCTGGTCTCACAAGGCTGTTTGACCTTACCCTGCTATAGGTCATTGTTAGGCATATCCTTTCTTCATCATTATCTACCCCCTTCATCTGTGTCTTTCCCGGGGCCGTTCTGATCCCTATGACCCTTTTAATTGGGGTTTGTTCCTGTGTTTTCGTAAAAGTGGGAAGCAGATGTTTATACCTACTGTTTGTACAGGCGTATCTAGCTTAACTTCATCCTCTCACAACATCTTATCTATTTGCCCACCGTGCCTACTATTGTTCATTGGCACATTTCATTCTGACATACAATTTTAGCTAATACAAAAACAATTCTACATTTCCTCTACATCGTTTCCATTCTTGTTGACTCAGCTCTTGCTAAAACAATTACCCACTGGTGTGAGTTCACCTCCTTTGTAAAATGGAATTGCAGAAGTAACACTAATCCACCTAGATCCCACAATTCCCCCTCTTTCTTTTAGTTACCATTTGTTATCTTCTGCAAATATTTTATTTTTAAGCATCGCTCCCGAAATCCGCAAGCATCATTCCGGAGATTTCATCCATCTTGGTCTCACTCATCCCCTCATTATTTAGTCGATAAAGTCCTTCAGCCTGATTCCCTTTTAGGGGCATCTGTTTCATTAAGGCTGTTTCAATCAACCTTTGGGTGAGTCCTCGTATACAGGGTATGATACAGCAGCCAATGGCTACTAATACCCCGACTACTACTATCAGGGAAGTAAGGATAGAAACCACCACCCCCTTCCATTTCCCAAACCATGATTCCAGCCATCCTGTGAGAGATGTATCTACTCCTGAATTCTCAGCCAGTTCCTCTGCTAAGGTAGTCAATCCCCTTAAGGCCCGAGTAATTGAACCAGCAGGCGCAGTGTTATTAGGAATAAAGGTACAACAGCTTCCTCCTAACATCACACACACACCCCCTTTTTCTGCTAAAATCATATCAAGGGCTATTCTATTTTCTCATGCCATCCTACTTGTCGCATCAAGCTGTTCTGATATTCCTTTAACCGCATCTCTTGTATAATTTATAAATCGCTGTTGATTATAGAAAATGCAATTTATCCAATCTACATTTTTATTAATTGTTACCCACCAAAAGAGAGCTGACTCAAAGCCTGCTGCAATCTGGTGACGAGCCTTAAATTCATATGATACTCCCCTAGGGACTCCTACCGAATCAAGATAAATCCTGTCATCGAAAGAAGTGTCTAACAGTAATCTCTTACCCCTTCCCTTTTTCCCTCCTTTGTTTTCCTTCTCAAATGCCAGGGTAAATGGAATTGCCAATTGTACAATTGCACATATCCCTATCCAATCCGGAGGTAGGGTGGGTCTCAATATTTTGCCTCCACAATACCACCACAGATCCGCTCGGGGAACCTTTAATGCTGAGTAGTTCCCTCCCTTCTCCGTTTCGGTGACATTCTTAATCTCTGTACATAGTTTCAGCTCCCGCAAATCTTTCGACTGACTTGTACCTCGTCTACACACACGAGGTGTGATTTCCAACTGCGGCAGAAAACAGGGGGGGAACTTTTACATCTTTCTTCTCCAAGGGAGGGAACATCAGAGATAGGGAGGTACAATTCCTATCATTCCATGCAGTCTCATCCTGATACAGGGCTATCATACATTTCATGCCCTTCCTGTCTCCCTTCCACCCGAGCGGAAAGGGAACCACCTGGGCCACTGGCCGACCGGAGGCACATGCATAGCAATTGCTTTTGTTCAGACTTTTGACAGTATACTTTACCCATTCAACCCAGGCATTTGCATCCCCGTACCCAGTTTCTATTTCAATGGTCTGTTTCAAGTCCTTTACCTCTATAAATTTTACTACTTTAGGATCATCGGGAGGGGTGAAAGATTGTATCTTATGACCCAGTAGTTCTACCCGTTTTCCCTGTCCTACACTAATTCGGAAACAACAGCCCAAGAAATCCTTCCCATTTGCTTTCATTTCTATCCCTAACATTTCATTTCATTGTATCTCATAGGTGCCCCCCCCCCCCACCCCCCCAACCAGGATTGTTTCGTGCCATGTGGTTTTCCTTATCGTTAGGTATATTGGGTTACACTTTTTATCAGGGCTATCACGAGCTAGTCATACTGTGTACTGTGTACTGTGACGAGACCATTATACTAAATACCATCCCCAAGGCCATCCCCATAGGACTTAAGATGTATCTCAGAGCTGCGGTACTGTCTCTGATTATCTACATCCCCACAATTTACTAAGCTGCATACATCAGCGTCTATTACTTGTGGGTTATCAGACTTAGGGACCGTTAATAATACATATGAAAATGATATTTGATGAAATGCCAATACTAAGAGAGCTAGCATCATAACTCTAAGCATTCCCAGTATTCTAAACATCATGCTGAAGCATAAAAAGACTTAGTATATAATCTTACAGAAATAATCCCACGCTCGCGTCGCCACTGTATGATTAGTTACTCAAAGTCTCTTTAGTCTGAGTTTCAGCGGATCTTGCGTTGATTGGGCTGTCCAGACTTCTTTCTCCACGGGAGGGTCCACTGGCCCTTTGATCCGAGTGTCGTGAGTCCAGCCTTTCTCCGCTGTCCTTATCGCTGTTTCAGTAGTCAAAAGAGCCTGGTACGGCCCTTCCCAGTCCGGCTGTAATTTAGTCTCTGTCCATGATTTTACTAAGATTCAATCTCCGGGCCGGTTGGAATGAACGGTGAATTCAAGGGGTGGAGTCTGTGCCAATAAACCCTGTTTCCTTAGGAAAGACAAAGAGGAGGACAAACCCAGTATATACTTCTTTAAAAACAAATCTTTAGTTTCGGGAATTGGCAATTCTCCATTCGTTCCCAAGTAAGGTAATCCAAATAAGATTTCATAGGGGGATAGTCCCAAATCTTTCCTTGGGGCTGTTCGTACTCGCAAGAGAGCTTTAGGTAAACATTTGGTCCAAGGGAGTCTAGTTTCTATTATCAATTTAGAGAGCTGTCGTTTGAGTGTTTGGTTCATTCTCTCAACCTTTCCTGATGATGGCAGGTGCCACGGAGTATGGAACTCCCAGGAAATTCCCAACCCTTTCATTACCCCCGTAACACTTTAGAAGTAAAGTGAGTTCGTTGATCGGAATCAATATGGTTCACGAGCCCATATCGGGGAATTATGTGCTCCAATATTGTTTTAGACACCCCACTCGCAGTGGCGGTAGCTAGGGGGTATGCCTCAACCCAACCAGATAAATGATCTACTATAACCAACATATATTTTAGTCTGCCTACCCTGGGGAGTTCAGTATAATCTACTTGCATACTCTGGAAAGGTCTCAATCCTGGGTCTCTTCCTCCCGGGGTCTGTTTTCTCAAGACGTTCTTATTTACCTTTCTGCATATGATACATCCCTCACATATTTGTTTAGCAATTGTATATATTCCTTTACATCCATATTCCCTAAGAACCAAATCACACATTGCTTGTACTCCCCAATGGCTGCCTTGGTGTCGGACAGCCATAATGTCTCGCATCATCATTTTGTTCAACATTTCCCTTCCATCAGGTAACCTCCAATGCCCGTCTGCTGTTTTTACAGCCCCTAAATCTCTCAATTCTTTTTCTCCGCTTTCAGTAAATATAGGAGCTTCCCGAGGACCTGGGACAGTAGGTATTAGGGAATGAATCACTACTTCTTGTGGGTTCAGGGCTGCTTCCTTAGCCACCTCATCGGCTAATCTATTTCCCCTAACCTCTGGTTCATTTCCTTTCTGATGACCATTTACATGCACTACTGCTATTTCTTGGGGAAGTAATAGGGACTCCAAGACTCGTTTAATCAATTCTTCATGTACTAATTCCTTCCCCCACCTCTGGGTTAATACTCCCACAACCGCTCCCTTATCTACGGTAGCAAAGAGATGGAAAGGTTTATCTAGGGAAGGTAGGGCTAGCACAGGGGCATGGATCAGATCTCTTTTGCCTCATCATCCCAACTTAGACATTTTGGTTCCCCCTCTAATAGTTTGAGATATAATTTCTTAGTCTTCAGTGCATAGGAATCAATCCACAATCTGCAATAACCCGTGAGACCCAAACATTTGTGTAACTCCCGTTTACTGCTGGGCAGCGGCATTCCCACTATTCCCTCTATCCGTTCCGGGCTTATCTTTCGCTTTCCCTCACTAACGAAATGTCCCAAGTATTTCACTTCTTGCTCCACATATTGTGGTTTGTTTTTAGATACTTGCAGTCCCTGCTGACCCAGGAAATTCAATAATTTGTTAGTGGCTTCTACTACTCTTTCTCTTCTTTTTCCTGTTACTAAGAGGTCGTCTACATACTGCAACAGGGTAGTCCCCTTGGGGCTGCTAACTTTCTCCAATATTTGTTCTAACATCTGCCCAAATAAATCCGGGGATCCCATAAACCCCTGGGGAAGCACAGTACACCGGTATTGCTGTTGCTGTCCTGTCTTAGGGTCTTCCCACTCAAAGGCAAACAAATTCCTACCATCCTCTGCCAAGGGACAAGCCCAAAAGGCATCCTTTAAATCTATCACACTAAACCATTTGTGGTCATGAGGGATCTTACTGAATAAGGTATAGGGGTTTGGCACCACTGGGTGCCTGATCTGTACTATTCGATTTAATGTTCTCAAATCCTGCACAATCGATAAGTTCCATCGGATTTCCACACTGGTAGTATTGGGGTATTATAAGGAGACATACATGGCTCCAACAGTCCATCTCTAATCAATCCTTCAATTACTGGCTGCAGTCCTCGTTTACCTTCGATGGAAATGGGATATTGTCACTCACAGAAAATATCCCCTTTCCTTATTAAATTTATTTCAAGGGGGGGGGGGATCTGTAGTTTTCCACAATTCCCTTCCCTAGCCCATACAATAGGGTCTATCTCTCTCTCCACATCCTCTGCCAACATTGCCTTTTGTACAACTAATTCTTTTTCCTGAATTCCAATCCCCAGTCCTAAGAGGATAATTAAATCTCTCCCTAATAAGTTACTTCCTATATCAGGGATACACAGCAGTTCCCCTGTGACCCTATCCTTCAGACCTTCTATCATCATAGGTTCAAATACTGGAACAGTAAATCCTTCCCCTTTTTACCCCCGAAACAGTAATTGACCGTGTTGACATTCCTACTTTCTTTGGTTTAAAATTCAGCGATGACCGTGCTGCCCCCGTATCTACTAGGAAGACTACCTCTTCCCCACAGGGTCCCACCTTCAGGTTTATCAAGGGTTTCTGGTGGGTCCCCGGGGGCAGGAACCCCTGACACCCCTATACTTCATCAAAATTCATAAGCGGAATTGCCCTCTCTTCCCTTTGTACATCAGGACACTCCCGCTTAAAATGCCCTATCTTTCCGCAATAATAGCATCCTGCCTGTGGAGTCTTCCAGCTCTGCCCCTGTCGCTCGAACCCTCTATCAAATACTCCCCCTTGTCCTCTCCCTCTCTCTCTCCCTTTCCCCCTTCCTCTCTGTCCTAAATGCTGCCAACCGCCCCTCCAGTTGCTCAATATTGGTTCCACTCTTTTCTTTAACTACCTCATCAACCGCAGCTACCATCATTTTCACCTTCTGTTTCTGTCTCTCATCCTCTCTCTTTACAAACACTTTCTGTGCCTCTCTTAACAATTCATCTAATGGCTTTTCACTCCACCCTTCTATTTGCTGTATCTTTCTCTGTATGTCTGGCCATTCCTTTGTCACAAAAATGTACTTTCAAAAGACCCTGTGCCACTGGGTTCTCAGGGTTCATTCCAGAATATTTCCACATTGAGTCTCTTAATGTCTGCAAAAAATGCTGAAGGAGTCTGATCTTTCTCCTGTCTAACTTCAAAGACTTGAGTCAAATTCTGTGACTTCGGAACTGCCTCTCTTATTCCTTTTACAATCAGGTCTTTCAATTCCCTCATTTCTTCTCTATGCTCCGGATTTTGATTTTCCCACTGGGGGTCTCTGAGGGGAAACTTCACCTCTCCCTGTCCAGCATCCCCATCTCCAATCGGATGTTCCCTGTCCCATATTTTAATGGCTGCTCCCCATATAAGTCCCCTTTCTTCCCCAGTAAATAGTATATTCAAAATAGACATTAACTCAGCCCAGGTATACAGACTGGGCCCCAAAAATTGATCAGTTTGTTCAGACAACCCTACCAGATCCTCAACCAGGACCTTCATTTCTTTTTTTTTAAATGTCCTGACCTCCCCACTGCTGAGGGGGGCACTTACAAACCCAATCTTTGTCCCCTATTGGTACCTCCCGAAGGGGATAATTCATTACGTTCTTCCCCTTTTTCTTTTTTTTTTAAAGAAATATTGCAATATTTCTAGCTCCCCATAACTTCAAACACCAATTCATCAATTCATGCTTGACTAACTTTAAAGCCTGTTCCAAACTTGTAAATATATTTATATATTTACATTCATTTATTCAGTATTTAATATTCAAAATGTAAAATGCATACAGTTCTCAATTTTGAAATCCACTGTAATCACCCAGTTTTAGTCCCTTAATTTAAATCCAAAATTAGTTTTCTTAAGTAGTCCTGACCAATCATTGCTCAATTACAATACTATAGGTCTTGAAATAATCAGAGCTGCCTTAAAATTATTTGTCTATTCAAGTTTAAAGAAAAAATCTTCTAATGCATGAACAATGGCCGAATCCAAGGTCACAGATATTAACCATAGGATCTTGTTTTTACTACAATCTAATGTTGAACTGAAACTTCAACTGTCCTCCATAAATCGCTTTCATGTCAAGATAGAAGAGATTAGTTAGAAACTGATAGTAAGGCAGTCATGACCTGTAAGAAGAACAGGAGGTATCATTCTTTTTTTTTTCATAATCTCTATAGAATCCTTAACCTTAAAAGAAATCATGTTAAGTTTCCATAATAAAAATCAGATTCAAAACTGTCCCAGAACTCAAGCTCCAGGGAATAAAACGCAAACATTCAATCACCAACAAACAAATGTGCATTCAAACCAAATCACAAAGGGTTAAACTTTCTACCAGCTGTACAGCTCTCTTCATTCTCTCTCTCTCTCTCTCTCTCTCTCTCTCTCTCTCTCTCTCTCTCTCTCACTCATTGACAAATAAATTCAGATATTTACAAACCCAGTCTTTGTCCGACCTGAATTTTGGCCAAAAGAGGCGGGACGAAGAATGGATTCCTTAGTCCATATGAAGCAACAATATTTAATCATCTTTTTCCCCTGTACAAGTATTATTTTGCCAATTCCACAACATCCTCCCCAAAGAACTTTCTGGAGGTATGTTGTAAGGGACCCCGCCTCCAATTCCATTGCTTTTTCCTTCTTTTGTTTTCCCAGAGGCTTTTTCCTTACCTACGACACAACCCATATTGAGTTCCTTCGTTAGTCCCTTATTAACTACTAAAACTCAATCCCGGCCACCAAGGCAATACTTAAAAGTCAGGTTTCTTACCTTGGTCTGTGCACAGAGTTGCCTGGCCCCTTTGTGCCGTATTGTCTATCGAGCTCCTATCACTGTCTGATTCAGATGTCTCTCTTGTGGGATTCGTACCAGTCACCCAAGGGAGCAGACCAAACCAGGACACGAGACCGCTCCTCAATGGGGAACGGGACGCGTCTTCCCAGTGTCCAAGGCCAGCCACTCCCCCCGGTGATGGAAGAAAATCCCGGACAGCCCCCAATTGTGAGAAACAAAGCCCACTCACTTCAATAATTTCAGTCCGAGACAAGATCTGAATCAATAGTGTCATTTATTTTACACTTGCAAGTGGGTGTGTTGTCCCGTGTCTAAGAGGCAAAAGACATACACACACTAAATTCAATTCATACATAACATTTATATGATTTGATGTCTATTGTTTTACACTGCTCCCTCCCCTGCTTACATCGTCCACTTCCCTAAGACCGGCCCCCATTACCCCTGTTTGCCTCTTGCCTTATCCGGCCTTGTCTGTGATAAAATGCTTATTTCTGGTCTCACAAGGCTGTTTGACCTTACCCTGTTATAGGTCATTGTTAGGCATATCCCTTCTTCATCATTATCTACCCCCTTCATCTGTGCCTTTCCCGAGGCCGTTCTGATCCCTATGACCCTTTTAATTGGGGTTTGTTCCTGTGTTTTTGTAAAAGTGGGAAGCACATGTTTATACCTACTGTTTGTACAGGCGTATCTAGCTTAACTTCATCCCCTCACAACATCTTATCTACTTGCCCATAATGTCTACCTTCTGACATAGAGTTTTAGCTAATACAAAAACAATTATATATTTCCTCCACATTGTTTCCATTCTTGTTGACTCAGCACTTCGCTAAAACAATTACCCACTGGTGTGAGTTCACCTCCTTTGTAAAATGGAATTGCAGAAGTAACACTAATCCTACTGATATCCCACACTCAGTACCTCAGAAAGCATCTCCTCAGTATGTTTATCCCCAAAGAACCTCGACAAGACATTCATGTCCTCAACACCTCAGAAAGCAAACCTGTTGCCCCCTTGGACCGTGTTCGTCCCCAAACCTGTTCTCCCTGTGATGACCCACAGCCACCCCCAAGATTGGAGGCCAGGGCCCAGAACATTATTTGAGTCTCTGGATTGATCATAGAATCTCTAAGATGTGGAAGCAGGCCATTCGGCCTATCAGGTTCACATTGACCCTCAGAAGAGCAGCCCAACCCGCCACTCTATCCCTGGATCCCTTCATTTCCTCTGGCTAATCTACCGAGCCTGCACATCCTTGGACAGTGGGAGGGAACTGGAGCACCCTGAGGCTAACACGGGGAGAATGTGCTAACTCCACACAGACAGTCGCCCGAGGCTGGAATCGAACCCGGGTGGGGTGAGGCAACACTGAACCCCCGTGACAATCCCACCATCTCCTCCCCGTTGATGACCGTTTGATGTCTATACCTGGGGAGTATCTAACTTGTTTAGCGATTATTTAAGAAAGATTAGGGAAAAGGGCAATGCCTCCACAAGCTCAAGATGCTTGATCCCCCTCGAAAAAATATTTATATCTATTTCAAAAAGACACTTTATTCACAAAAAAACTTTACGTACAAACATAGTCACTAAAGTTCGGTTCTGTACAGTCTTTACAACAAGTCTTTGTCATGACATATATACTCCCCTTGACTGATTAACTGAAATGTTAGGTCTGAGCTGTTCCTTCTGAATTAACATCACAAAGTTAAATTGAGAAGGATCTTTGTGAAGTGCCTGTGTTCGGTATCTGTTCTCCGATGTAGCCCGCCCTCCGAATACAATACCTTACACAGCCTTCAACCTGTTTGTCAACTTTCAGCAGAAGCAGCCTCAGGGCATTGAACACAGACTGACTTAGGTAAAACCAATAACTGCAGATGCTGGAAACCAAATACTGGATTAGTGGTGCTGGAAGAGCACAGCAGTTCAGGCAGCATCCAACAAGCAGCGAAATCGACGTTTCGGGCAAAAGCCCTTCATCAGGAATAAAGGCAGTGAGCCTGAAGCGTGGAGAGAATTACTCAGTGGATGCTTGGATCAGGTCAGATCAAATTCTCGAGCAAACAGATGGCTGGGGAAATTCAGTAGCAATGGTGAAGAGAGAGACGAACAATTCACACTTCAAGTGACCATTCCTCAAAACGGAATGTTCTGAAGGAACTTTCCCGCAGAAATCACTGGATTGAAAGGTGAACTTGATGCTGCCAGACATGCTTAGCTTCTTCAGCAATCTCTGTATTGATGTTTCAGGTCTCTAGCGCGTCCGTACAGATTGATTTTAGTGTTGAATTCTCAAGTTTGCTCTGTTCAAGGGATTGAATCCCTCTGCTACAAAGGAGGGTCAGTTCCCACAGCTAACAGGTTCATGATGGTTGGTTCAATCATTGTTGGTTCGATCTCTATCATGTCTGAAATGATCATGAAGGCCCCAGCTTCTTAACCTCGCCCCTCACCTGAGGTGTGTGACCTACCAGGCCTCTCTCTCTGACAAGACCGCAACTCTCGGGTCCTCCTGGTCTATATTAACTTCCCAACTTTAATAAGGGCACTCCAGTAAGAGAGCTCTTTACATGGTTCAGGTCAAACTCCTGGAGCTCCCTCCCTAACATCACTGTGGGACACCCAAGGACTGCAGCAGGAGAGTACAGCTCACCCCTATCTTCCAGACAACTATTAGAGGGGGTGGGAATTACATACAAGCCACATTTGAAAATAAGTTTTATAACAGGGTCACGGTGGATGGTCACTAACACTGTTACTTTACCTCTGTTGAAATCAGCGTAATGAAGAAGCTAAGGGTCGGTTGAAAATGACAATGATAAACCTTCGTAGGCTGGTGTTTATTCGAGTTTGTATCGACAGTATGAATGTTTGAGCACTTATTCAAGGCCATGCAGATAGCTGGCAGAGGAAGTGATGGGGCCTGGTATAATTGCGACATTTAAAAGGCATCAGGATGAGTATGTGAATAGGAAGGGTTTAGAGGGATATCAGCCAAGTGCTAGCAAATGGTATGAAATGAGATGAGAATATCTGGTTGGCATGGACGAGTTGGACAGGAGGGTCCATTTCCAAGCTGTGCATCTCAGTGACTCTGTGCCTCTAAATAGTCTATTGCAGAGAGTTTCAGACAGGGTTTGGTTTGTGTGTCTCTCTCATGCTTCCTCAGAATCTGCAAACCCTATGTCTCCAAATTTCCACAAGACTCTATGAAATAGAAAAAAAGAGGGTCAGTGCTGAGGGAGTGCTGCACTGTCAGAGGGTCAGTACTGAGGGAGTGCTGCACTGTCAGAGGGTCAGTACTGAGGGAGTGCTGCACTGTGAGAGGGTCAGTACTGTGGGAGTGTTGTTCTGTAAGATGGTCAGTACTGAGGGAGTGCTGCACTGTCTGAGGGTCAGTACTGAGGGGGGGGTGCAATGCCAGAGGGTCAGCACTGAGGAAGTGCTGCATTGTCAGAGGATCAGTACTGAGGGAGTGCTGCACTGTCAGATGGTCAGTACTGAGGAAGTGCTGCACTATGAGAGGGTCAGTATTGAGGGAGTGCTGCACTCTCAGAGTGTCAGTATTGAGGGAGCAGTGCATTCTCAGAGGGTCAGTACTGAGGGAGCGCTACACTGTAAGACTGTCAGAACTAAAGGAGTGCTGCACTGTCAAAGAGCTGCACTGTCAGAGGGTCAGTACTGAGGGTGTACCGCACTGTCACACGGTCGGTATGGGGCCAGTGCCACACTGTCAGATGGTCAGTACTGAGGAAGGTCTGCACTGTGTGAGCGTCAGTACTGAGGGAGTGCCACACTGTCAGAGAGTCAGTACTGAGGGATCACTGCACTGTCAGAGGGTCAGTACTGAGGGAGTGCTACACTGTCAGACGGTCAGTACTGAGGGAGTGCCGCACTGCCAGAGGGTCAGTACTGAGTGGCTGCTGCATTACCAGAGGGTCAGTACTGAGGGATCACTGCGCTGTCAAAGGGTCAGTACTGAGGGAGCACCACACTGTCAGAGGTTCAGTTCCAGAGGGAATGCCGCACTGTCTGAGGCTCTGTACTCTGAGACCACTGCACCATCAGAGCGTCAGTACTGAATGAGCACTACACTGTCAGAGGGTCAGAACTGAAGGAGCATGCACTATCAAAAGGTCAGTACTGAGGGTTCGCTACACAGTGAGAGTGTCAGTTCTGAGTGAGTGCTATTTCAGAGGGTCAGTACAGAGAGAGTGCTGCACTGTCAGATGGTCAGTACTGAGGGAGTGTCGCACTGTCAGAGAGTCAGTACTGAGGGAGTGCTGCACTGTCAGAGGGTCAATACTGAGGGAGTGGTGCACTGTCAGATGGTCAGTATAGAGAGAGTGCTGCACTGTCAGAAGGTCAATATTGAGGGAGTGCTGCACTGTCAGAGAGTCAGTACTGAGAGAGTGCTGCACTGTCAGAGAGTCAGCACTGTCAGAGGGTTAGTACTGTGGGAGTGTTGCACTGTAAGATGGTCAGTACTGAGGGAGTGCTGCACTGTCGGAGGATCAGTACTGAGGTAGTACTGCAATGTCAGAGGGTCAGTACTGTGGGAGTGTTGTACTGTAAGATGGTCAGTACTGAGGGAGTGCTCCACTGTCAGAGGATCAGTACTGAGGGAGTGCTGCACTGTCAGAGGGTCAGTACTGAGGAAGTGCTGCACTATGAGAGGGTCAGTACTGAGGGAGCGCTGCAGTGCCAGAGGGTCAGTACTGAGGAAGTGCTGCATTGTCAGAGGATCAGTACTGAGGGAGTGCTGCACTGTCAGATGGTCAGTACTGAGGAAGTGCTGCACTATGAGAGGGTCAGTACTGAGGGAGTGCTGCACTCTCAGAGTGTCAGTATTGAGGGAGCAGTGCATTCTCAGAGGGTCAGTACTGAGGGAGCGCTACACTGTAAGACTGTCAGAACTAAAGGAGTGCTGCACTGTCAAAGAGCTGCACTGTCAGAGGGTCAGTACTGAGGGTGTACCGCACTGTCACACGGTCGGTATGGGGCCAGTGCCACACTGTCAGATGGTCAGTACTGAGGAAGGTCTGCACTGTGTGAGCGTCAGTACTGAGGGAGTGCCACACTGTCAGAGAGTCAGTACTGAGGGATCACTGCACTGTCAGAGGGTCAGTACTGAGGGAGTGCTACACTGTCAGACGGTCAGTACTGAGGGAGTGCCGCACTGCCAGAGGGTCAATACTGAGGGGCTGCTGCATTACCAGAGGGTCAGTACTGAGGGATCACTGCGCTGTCAAAGGGTCAGTACTGAGGGAGCACCACACTGTCAGAGGTTCAGTTCCAGAGGGAATGCCGCACTGTCTGAGGCTCTGTACTCTGAGACCACTGCACCATCAGAGCGTCAGTACTGAATGAGCACTACACTGTCTGAGGGTCAGAACTGAAGGAGCATGCACTATCAAAAGGTCAGTACTGAGGGTTCGCTACACAGTGAGAGTGTCAGTTCTGAGTGAGTGCTATTTCAGAGGGTCAGTACAGAGAAAGTGCTGCACTGTCAGATGGTCAGTACTGAGGGAGTGCTGCACTGTCAGAGGGTCAATACTGAGGGAGTGCTGCACTGTCAGAGAGTCAGTACCGAGCAGGTGCTACATTGTCAGAGGGTCAGTAATTAGGGAGTATTGCACTGTCAGATGGTCAGTACTGTGGGAGCACTGCACTGTCAGAGGATCAGTACTGAGGGCGCGCAGCACAGTCAGATGGTCAGTACCGAGAGAGTGCTGCACTGTCAGAGTGTCAGTACTAAGTGAGCACCACACTGTCAGAGTTTCAGTCTAGAGGGCAAGCCTCACTATCAGAGGATCTGCACTGAGAGAGCACTGCACCATCAGAGGGTCAGTACTGAGGGAGTGCCTCATTACCAGAGGGTCA
Source organism: Chiloscyllium punctatum (assembly GCF_047496795.1). Lineage (NCBI taxonomy): Eukaryota > Metazoa > Chordata > Chondrichthyes > Orectolobiformes > Hemiscylliidae > Chiloscyllium > Chiloscyllium punctatum. The sequence continues at coordinate 20,009,580 of NC_092769.1, forward strand.
GTCCTGAGGGAGTGCTGCACTGTCAGAGGGTCAGTACTGAGGGAGTGCTGCACTGTCAGAGGGTTAGTGCAGAGAGAGTGCTACACTGTCAGATAGACAGTACTGAGGCACTGCTGGACTGTCAAAGGTGCAGGACCAAGACAGATGGTCAGTAGTGAGGGAGTGCTACACTGTCAATGAGTCAGTATTGAGGCAGTGCTGTACTTTCAGAGTGTCAGTTATGATGGAGTGCTGTAGTGTCAGAGGGTTTGACCTGAGATTGGGCCACACTGTCGAAGGGTCAGTATAGGGCCACTTCCACACTGTCAGAGAGTCAGTACTGAGGGAGTGCATCACTATCAGAGAATCAGTGTGGAGGGAGTGCTGTATTGACAGAGGGTCAGTATGGAGGGAGTGCAGCATTGTCAGAGGGTCAGTACGGAGGGAGTGCAGCATTGTCAGAGGATCAGCATGGAGGGAGTGCAGCATTGTCAGAGGGTCAGTGTGGAGGGAGTGCAGCATTGTCAGAGAGTGAGGACGGAGGGATTCCTGTGCAGTGAGAGAGTCAGTAATGATGAAATGCGCACTCTCTGAGGTTCAGTACTAATGGATGGCCATGCTGTCAGAGTGCCGCACTGTGAGAGGGTGACTACTGATGGAGTGCTGCACTGTGAAAGGGTTAGAACTGAGGGAGCACTGCACTCTGAGGGGATTAGTACTGAGGGAGCACCACACTATGTGTTGGACAGTCAGTACTGAGTGATTGCTGCATTGCCAGAGGGTCAGTACTGAGGGAATGCCACACTGTATGAGTATCAGTACTGAGGGAATGCCACACTGCAGAAGTTTCAGTACAAAGAGAGTGCTGCAGAGTCAGAGTGTCAGTACTGAGGGAATGCTGTTGTGTCAGAGCGTCATTTCTGAGGGTTTGCTGCAGTGTCAAAGGAGCAGTGCTGAGGGAGAGCTGCACTGTCAGAGGGTCAGTGCTGAGGGAGTGCTGCACTGTAAGAGAGTCAGTACTGAGGGATTGCAGCACCGTCAGGGGCGCAGGGCCAAGGGGCTGTTGCAGTGACAGAGGGTCAGTTCTAAGGGAGTACTGAATGATCAGAGAATGCGCCGCATTGTCTGAAAGTCAGTATGAAGGTGCACCACACTGTGGGAGGGTCAGTATACGTGCAATGCCTCACGTCAGAGGGTCAGTACTGAGTGAGTGCTGCAGTGTCATAGGAACAGTACTGACGGACTGCTGCACTGTCAGAGGGTCAGTACTGAGTGAGTGCTGCACTGTCAGAGCGTCAGTACTGAGGGACTGCTGCACTGTCAGAGGGTCAGTACTGAGGGACTGCTGCACTGTCAGAGGGTCAGAACTGAGGGAGTGCTGCACTGTCAGAGGGCCTGTACTGTTGAGAGCTGCATTGTCGGAGGGTTAGTACTGAGGGAGCGCTGCACTATCAGAAGGTCTGTACTGTGGGAGAGTTGCATTGTTGGAGGGTCAGTACTGAGGGAGAGCTGCATTGTCAGAGGGTCAGTACTCAGGGATTGCTACACTGTGAGAGGGTCAGTACTGTTGAGAGCTGCATTGTCGGAGGGACTGTACTGTGGGAGAGATGGACTGTCGGAGGGTCAGTGCTGAGGGAGTGCTGCACTGTTGGAGGGTCAGTGCTGAGGGAGTGCTGCCCTATCAGAGGGTCTGTACTGTGGGAGAGCTGCATTATTGGAGGTTCAGTACTGAGGGAGCACCGCGCTGTCAGAGGGTCTGTACTGAGGGAGAGCTGCTCTGTCAGAGGGTCAGTCCTGAGGGACCGCCACACTGTGAGAGGGTCAGTACTCAGGGATTTCTACATTGTGAGAGGGTCATTACTGAGGGAGTGCTGCACTGTCAGAGAGTCAGTACTGAGGGAGTGCCGCAGTGTCAGAGGGTCAGTTCTGAGGGAGTGCTGGACTGTCAGAGGGTCCGTTTGAGGGAGTGCTGCACTGTCAGAGAGTCAGCACTGCGGGTGTGCCATACTGTCGAAGGGTCAGTACTGTGGAAATGCTGCGCTATCAGGTGGTCATTACTGAGGGAGTGCTGCACTGTCCAAGGATACTACTGAGGGAGTGCTGCACTGTCAGGGGGTCAGTAATGGGGGATTGCCACAATGTCAGAGGGTCAATCTGGGGGTAGTGCTGCACTGTGAGAAGGTCAGTACTGAGGGAGCGTCGCACTGTCAGAGGGTCAGTTCTGAGGGAGTGCTGCACTGTCAGAGAGTCAATACTGAGGTAGTGCCACACTGTCAGAGGATCATGACTAAGGGAGTGCTGCACTGTCAGCGCATCAGTCTGGGGGATACCTGCATTGTAAGAGAGTCAGTACTGAGTGAATGCCACACTATCAGATGGGCTGAATGGCCTAATTTCTGCTCCCATGTCTTGTGGCCTAAGAGGAATATCTGAAATTGTTCAGTACATTTCTGCCTCTGCTTCCTACATACCCTGCTCAGCAATGATTCCCACGTCCAGATTCCAGAGACTGTGTTCAAACAGACCGTCTTCATTTGGTTACCACCCTTTTTTCCCAGGGATCAAGTTTTCGTTTCGTGTGACTGACCTGCCAGCTGAAAGGGATATTTTCATGCTGCAGGGCTGAGGTTTATTCATCAGCTTCCGTGTGCTCATCCCAAATGAATCCCACTGCCCCACACTCAGCACAGTCGTGTGTTCCTTATTTCTGAGCTTCCAAATGCTATTCCACATCCAGAATGACATCCCACACTCCTCCAAATGGTATCGCAGGCTAATTGCCTGGGAGAGAGGAATGCTAAGAGGGGAAATAAAAATCTGAAAGTACCTTACCTAAGGGTGAGTTGATAATGAGGGAAAGAGTAAGTTGTGGAACACAGTGAGAATTTGTGCATGGACCCAGAGGCTACAGTGAATTGATGCATTTTGTCAATGCTCATTGGGACAGGGTTGATATGAAATCGTGAAGATGGTCTGTGATACAATTAAATGAATGAGCATATATATAGAGAGAGATGGATCTGAGTGGTCTGGCCTTCTTACAACCCAATAAATCTCCAAAGACGGTGGAAATGTATCTCAGTTTACCGAATGAGGTGATGGAGTAAGTAGCAGGTACACTTGCAAACATTTTCAAATGCCCTCTGGCTACAGGAGAGGTGTCGTCGGACTGACCATGTGGTACTGTTATTCAAGAAGGAGCATGGGATATACCAGGCAGCTACAGGCCAGTCAGGCGAATATCGTGGGTGGGGCGTCTGTTGGAAGCAATTTTGGGCGATAGAATTAATAAGCATTTAGAGAGACTGGAGTTAATGAAGAACACTCAGAATGGTTGTGTTAAGGGGAGGTCAGGTCTGACCAATGGGATTGCACTTTTTAAGGAGGTGACCAGGTGTGTAAATAAGGGCAATACTTTCCTGTCGCCTAATTGGAGGTCAGTAAGGCTTTTATCAGGATCCATATTGGAAACTGATAGTGAACATAAAAACTCAAGATCCAAGGAATTTGGCGCAGAATGCTGAGTGGCAGGAAGCAGACAGTGATGGCCCAGTTAGAAATCTCTGTTCATGTCTCACTGTTGGGGTCTTGCTGATGTGGTTGATAGAAAAGATTTAGATTTGAATGGTGGAGGGTTAATCATTGGGTTCATGAATGATATGAAGATTGGTTGGGTGATAAATACTGAGGAGGATAGCCTTAAATTACAGAAGGATGGAGATGGCCTTCTCAGATGGACCGATCAGTGGCAACGGGTGAGGTGCCTGAAGACTGGAGGGTGATTAATGATGGGCCATTATTGAAGTAAGGCTACAAGGAACAGCCATTGAACTATGGAGCTGTGAGCCTGATGGCAGTGGTGGGTAAGCTGTTAGAGGGCATTCTGAGAGACAATTTACATGCATTTGGATCAGCAAGAATTGATTAGGGATAGTCAGCTTGGCTTTGTTTGGAAATGATGTGTCCAACTTGATAGAGCTTTTGAAGGGATGACCAAGGAGACAGATGAGAAGGTTTCACATGGGAGATTGCTTCGTAAAAGGTTAGATGAGATGGCATCCAAGGAGAGAAGACAGCACGGTGCCTCAGTGGTTTGATTCTAACTCCCGGTGACTGTCTGTGTGGAGTTTACACATTCTCTCTGTATCTGTGCGGGTTCCCTCCAGGTGATCCAGTTTCCTCCCACAGTCCAAAGATGCCATGGGAAATGCAGCATTACAGGGATAGAGTAGAGGATGTGAGTCTGGGTGGGATGCTGTTCAGACAGTCAGTGTGGAGCCAATGGACGGAATGGCTTGCTTCTACACTGTCGGAATTCTAAAATTAATCCAGAGAGACAAGTAATGTTCTGGGGACGTGGGCTCCAGTCTTGGACAGGGGTGGATGTGGGTCCTTACAGTCTGAAGGGGTTTGAACACAATCTGAGGGGGGAGCTGGGCTGAGATCTGAAGTGTTGAGGATGTGAATGTTTTGTGGAGCTACTGTCTAAGGGGTTTTGGGGGTTAAACACAACAAAGTGATGCTTTCTTCGGTATTGAGGGAGAACTTTCTGAAGTATTGAGGAATCACTTTCTGAGGTACTGAGGGAGAAGTATCTGAGGTACTGAGGGAGCACTTTCTTAGATATTGAGGGAGCACTATCTGAGGAATTGAGGGAGCATTATCTGAGGTACTGAGGGAGAACTATCGGAGGTATTGAGGGAGCACTATCTGAGGTACTGAGGGAGAACTATCTGAGGTACTGAGAGAGCACAATCTGAAGTATTGAGGGAACACTATCTGAGATATTGAGGGAAAACTATCTGAGATATTGAGGGAGTACTTTCTGAGGGATTGAGGGAGAATTATCTGAGGTATTGTGGAAGCACTTTCTGAGGTACTGGGGGAGCACTATCTGAGGTATTGAGGGAGCACTATCGGAGGTATTAAGGGAGCACTGTGTGAGGTACTGAGAGAGCACTATCTGAGGTTCTGAGGGAGAACTATCTGAGGTACTGCGGGAGCACTTTCTGAGGTACTGAGAGAACTATCTGAGGTAGTGAGGGAGCAATATCTGGTGGTACAGAGTGCAGTGGATAGAAAGCAACAGTTGCAATTCCCTGATCATTTCCTCAGGGTCCCTGAGTCACTCTGGTGTTGTAATTTGAAATGGAAGCCACTCCCCATTTCAGAAGATTCAGATCATTTTAAACAATCAGTGAAAAATAACAGTAGCATGTGTCTGAAACATGGTTTGGGGGAAAACTTTCATCTATCTATTTTCACTTGTTGCTTGGAGATGTTTTAGAAAAGCAGGCACCCAAACAGACTAACGCTATCGATGCAAGAGGTGGTGCACAGGAAGATCCAACAAGTCATCTGTCGCTGCTGTCTGTCCCCGTGGAGCAGTCATCATGCGAGATCAGGGTTCAGTCCTTGGAGAAATCATTTTTCCAGCAATACCTCAACCATGTCTTTACAGCTGTGTGTGTGTGTGTGTGTGAGAGAGAGAGAGAGAGAAAGAGAGAGAGAGAGACAGAGAGAGAGGCTGCCCGTGTTTGTGTGTGTGAAAGAGTGGATGCATGTGTATTTCTGTGTGTATGTATATGTGTGCATGAGAGAGAAAGTGCATGTTCATGTGAGAGTATGTGGCTGTGTGTGTGTTTGAGGGTGTCTGTGTCTCTGTGTGCATGTGTGTGAGTGAGGGTGTGTGTGAGAGAGTGTGTATGTGTGAGAGAGAGTGTGTCTGTGTGTATGTGTGTGTGAGAGTGTGTCTGCGTGTATGAGAGAATGTGTTTGTGTGTCTATGTGTGTGTGTTTGTGTGTCAATGTGTGTTTGTGTCTGTGTGTCTGTGTGTGTGTATGGCAGTCTGTTTTATGTGAGAAATAGTGTGTATGTGTGTGTGAATGAGTGTGTGGGTGTCCGTGTGTGTGTGAGAGAGTGTGTCTATGCATATTTGAGGGAGCGTGTTTCTGCGTGTGTATGTGTGTGCGAGAGAGAGTGTAACTGTGTGTTTATGTGTGTGAGAGAGAGCGTCTGTGTGTGTGTGAGAGAGTGTGTCAGTGTGTGAGAGAGAGTGTGTATACATGTGTGTGTGTGAGAGAGAGTGTGTCTATGTGTGTTTGAGGGAGCGTGTGTCTGTGTGTGTATGTGTGTGTGAGAGAGAGTAACTGTGCGTTTATGTGTGTGTGTGAGAGAGTGTGTCTGTGTGTGTTTGAGGGAGCGTGTGTATGTGTGTGAGAGAGAGAGTAACTGTGTTTATGTGTGTGTGTGAGAGAGTGTGTCTGTGTGTGTTTGAGGGATCGTGTCTGTGTGTATGTGTGTGAGGGAGAATGTCTGTGTGTGTGAGAGACAGAGATGTGTGTGTGTGAGAGAGAAAGTGTCTGTGCGTAAGAGTGAGTGGGTGTGTGAGAGAATAAGAGTGTGTGTGTGAGAGAGAGTGCGTCTGTGTGTGTTTGAGGGATTGTGTGTCTCTGTGTCTGTGTTTATGTGTGTGAGAGAATGTCTGTGTGTGTGAGAGACAGAGTGTGTGTGTGAGAGTGTGTGAGAGACAGAGTGTGTATGTGTGTGAGAGAGAATGTCTGTGTGTGTGAGAGACAGTGTGTGTGTGAGAGAGAGAGTGTCTGTGTGCATGAGAGTGAGTGGGTGTGTGAGAAAATGAGAGTGTGTGTGAGAGAGAGTGTGTGTAAATGAGAGAGAGTGTGTGTATGTGTGTGTGAGAGAGAGTGTCTGTGTGTGTGTGAGAGTGTGTCTTTGTGAGAGAGAGTGTGTCTGCGTGTATGTGTGAGAGAGTGTGTCCCTGTGTGTATTTGAGGGAGCGTATGTCTGTGCATGTATGTGTGTAAGCGATACAGTGTGTGCTTGTGTGTGAGAGCGTTGTGCCTCTGTGTATGTGTGTGTGAGAGTGTGTCTGTGTGTGTTTGAGGGAGTGTGTGTGTGTGTGTGTGTGTGTGTGTGTGTGTGTGTGTGTAAACTAGCCAATCTTATCAGGTGCCCATGAATATAAAATCCAGCTGCTGTTTCAGGTGAAATTGACCTTGTGTCTCCAAAGACACAAAAGGTTCAAGAGTGACTTAACTGGGGGAAAGAGAGTGCTGTTCATTCCAGTGGGGATTCATCCAGGAAACCTCCCCACACACTAACATCCCTCTGGCAATGCAGTGACTAATCCTGCTCACAGTGCTCCAGGTACAAACCAATGTAATGTCACCGTAGTCTTACCAGAGCATGGGACAGCTCCTCATTAGAGAGAGGGATCTGGTGGTGTATTAATCAGAGGGTCACTATGCTCCAGCTGAGGGGAGAGGTTAGGAAGGAGAGTCCTTCAGGGTAACCCCATCTGGTGTGGGAATTGAACACACGCTATTGGTTTTACTCTGCATTATAAACTAACTGTCCAGCCAACTGAGCTAACTGACTTTACTCCAGGGGCATGCCCTGTATAACGCAATCATAGCCAGGCTGCACCTCAATAAGTGCCAGGAGCAAGGCCATTCGGCCCCCACCCTAACCCAGAAGGGAGAGCACGGGAAGCTGATGAAGGAACCAAGCCCCTCCCATGTGGCCTTCTGAAATGGAGCTGGAGGACAGGGCAGACCTGGCCTGCTGTTTGCTTCCCCGAGTCTGGCCTGCTCCACCTTACAGTGAGAGACTGAGGGGAATCTCGAGGAGATTTCACTTCTCACTGAGAGGCTGCAGCTCCAATCCAAATCAGGCTGGTTCCCTCCGAGACTCACGGAAGAGTGCAGCACTCTGCAGATCAGGGCCTTGTGGAGTCATAACCTCCAGTGAGGGGGCCAAGAGCTGGGAGATAGTGTTAAGAACATAAGACCATCCGAAATAGGAACAGGAGGAGACCATTCAGCCCATCGAGCCTGCTCTATTATTCAATCGGATCATGAATGATTGAGCATTTGATTTGGGAGCTGAAACCCAGACAGTACAGATTTAAGAATCAAATTATTCTGCTATAAGGAATCATCAGACAGGAGCTGGAAGCAGAGAGAGTGAACACACACACACACACACACACACACACACATTGTGGGATTCAGGCTGGCTGTGGGAATTTTACCACAAGTTGCGAGCTCTACACTGAGGAGAGACAAAGGCGCAAAATGCTAGAGAGGGCAGCTGCACAGTCTGCTCCCACCGATCTCACTGCTTCCCACTCCCATGAGAGCTCTTATGTATATTTCTGTGTTCCCAGCTGTCTCTCCCACATTTTTCCTTCAATCCCTATCTCACAACATCCTTCCTATCTCTGCCCTGTTGCCATTTCCCTGCAGATTCCCTCCCTCCAACACTCTGCCCCTTTCATACCCCATCATGTTTTTCAGGAATGTTTCATCATTCAATCTTCCCCCAAAACCAACACCTTGCTCATCTCTTTCTGCATCTTTCTCTCAGCTCTGGGGGATCTTGCCTTTCTTGTCTGTATATCATTCTCGTTGCATCACAGCCGCCCGCCCCCCCCGCCCAAACTCTCTCAGCTCTATGCTGCTGCTGCAACTCCTCTCTCTCTCTCTCTGTCCTATATCTCTCCCTGGGATTTCTCTCTTGCTGTCTATCTGACCTTCTCTCCCTGTCTTTGCCTCCCCTTTGTATCTGTCTGACGTTGTATTTCCCTTCCTGGGGTTTTACTCCCTCTCTCTCCCTTTCTCTCTCTGCCTCTCTCCTGCTCTTTTTCAGTTCTTCTCACTTTCTCTCCCACCCTCTGCCTGCCCATCTTTCTCTTATTCTCTCCCTCCCTCTCACTGTCTGTCTACCCATCTCTCTTTCTCTCTTGTAGTTTCTGTCCCACTGTCTCCCTAGACCCCTGTCCCAGTGACTGGGGAAGGGACATTGGGAAGAGTTTGTCTCTGTGTCGCTGGATGCTGTACAGTTAATGCGGGGGATCAAGCTTTTTCTGGTCTCTCCCGAATGTTACCCCGACTGTGGGGAGGGGGTTAGTGTAAGGGACATAAAAGTACTTTTCTCATTGAGTCTGAAATCAAGCAAAAGAGCAGTGGAGAGTGAGAAAAAGAGAAAGAGAGATGTGGACAGAGTGGGGATGGAGAAAGTGGGGAAAGAGAGAGAGATGGGCAGTGAGAAACAGGGAGAGGAAGAAGGACACATATGGAGGGAGAAGGACAGTGTGTGTGGCTGGGGAAAGGTTGCAGAGTGGGATCTTTCTGTGCCTGACAGCAGTCAGTCAAAAGGTGTGTTAGTCTCTGCACCATGTCCTCCAGCCCAGGAGCTGTGGGTCTACATGGGAAGGGGGAGATTGGGAGACAAGGGGGGAGTGGGACAGCCCAGAGACGGAGGACTGTTTGATGGTGTTTTGGGGTTGGTGGAGAAAGGAGGGGCTGCTGTGAGAGACAGAGAGATTGAGGGAGGGACAGCATGAGACGCAAAGTCTGAGACAGGATGGAGAAGAGGTGTTCAAAGTTTGTGAGAAGATTTGTAGCTCGGGTGCTCGTTGTTGTGGTTCTGTTCGCAGAGCTGGTAATTTGTGTTGCAGACATTTCGTCCCCTGTCACATCGACCTGGACCCAATATACCGGCCACTGCAGCGGACAGCTGGAACTGACAACTGGAAGCGGCAGAGACAAACCACTATAAATGTCGGAGGGACCAACACAAAAGGGCTTCACATGAGGCTCCCACGCACTGAGGATGTCACCACGACAGGGGACGAAACATCTGTAACACAAATTCCCAGCTCGGCGAACAGAACCATAACATGGAGAAGAGGTCTCCACAGAAAGGATAGTCAGTGAGGCCATTCAGCGGACAATCCTGAGGATCCTGAACAGGACCAAGATCATTTAATGGGGGAGGGGTGTAATGGGCAGGAAGGACTCCATCTGTTATACAAGCCTTCTATAATTCTGGGACTGGGATCTTGCTGTGCATTAAAACAGCCACAGGCCAGTCAGTCAACCCAGACTCATTTACCTGCATGAGAAAGTGAGGACTGCAGATGTTGGAGAGTCAGAGTTACAAAGTGTGGAGCTGGGGAAGCACAGCAGGTCAGCCAGAAGAGTCGATGGTTCAGGCCTGAGCTGCTGTACTTTTCCAGCACCACACTTTTCCACTCATTTCCCTCTGCCCCAGGGAGTGGGGCTGACAGCAATGTTGGGGGCAGCAAAATATTTGATGGGGGCTAATTTGGTGAGGCAATTATTTGTGAGGGAAGATATTTGGGAAAGGGGATAAATTTGGGAGGACAGTGAAAATGAAGGGCATCGTATTTTTGAGGGGGTACAAAATTGGGTGAGATCTTTCAGGTCTGAAATAGCGAAAAACAGAAAGGGAGGGTGAGAAAAAGAGACAGAGATGGAGAGAGTGGGGATGGGGAAGGGGGATGGGAGAAAGATGGGCAGAGGGAGATAGGGAGAGGGAGAGAGTGAGAGAAAGAGTGTGTGTGTGAGAGAGAGACAGACAGACAGAAGGACAGAGAGAGAGGACAGAGAGAGGGAGAGAAGGGGAAGTCAGACTAAGACTGAGGAGTTAAAACATGGACAGACTGAAGGGGTGACACTCGTTATTCCAGTTGGTTCCAACTCTCTCTCTCAATGGATTTTCACATTCCCTCTCTCCCATGCCCCTGGGTATTGCTTCAGCCTGTCTCTCTCTCTCTCTGGTTCTGCCTCTGGGTCTGCAAAACTGTTTTCTCTCACCCTCTCTCTCTCTGGATAGTCAGATGGTCTCTGTCCCTTTCCATACTGGTCTCCTCAGAAGGCCTCCAGAGATTCAGGCAATCAGTCTGCAGATAAACCCTGTTTTTGTTCATTTCTGGATGATTTTCAGGAACTTTCTATCGTTCTGACCAATTAGGAGAATCAGTTAATAGTTTGAAGCATTGCCAATCACTTGGATGGCTTTTTGCTGTTAGTTTCTTTGTGTAGCAGGAGCCGGTGCCTTCCTGTCTGGGCCGTCATTTGTTTGGTAGATACCTCTGTCCAGAATAACTGTTGCCTTTTACATTATGCTGTGTTTGCGCTGTGCCTGGTGTGCGGGTTTTATGATTTGGGAGATTTCCTTGGCCAATAAACCTTGGCTGTCTATCTGTGTTTTAGCCAGGTGGTTGTGACATCTCCCCCAACTCATGCACTTGAATGGAAAGAAAAGAAGCTTATGCAATAAATTACTGAGGGAGATCTATGTGAGCTATTGAGGGGGCACTTTCTGAGGTATTGAGGGAGCACTTTCTGCGGTACTGAGGGACAGCATGGACACAGGCTCCTTGGCCCAAACTGGTCCATCCACACTATCCCCGTTTCCCTGCACTTGGCCCATATCCTTCCAAGTAGCTTCGAAATCGACGTTTCGGGCAAAAGCCCTTCCTGATGAAGGGCTTTTGCCTGAAACGTCGATTTCGAAGCTACTTGGATGCTGCCTGAACTGTTGTGCTCTTCCAGCACCACTAATCCAGAATCTGGTTTCCAGCATCTGCAGTCATTGTTTTTACCATATCCTTCCAATACGTTCCTCCCCTTGTATTTGTCCAAGTGTATTTTAAATGTTCTTAAAATGTATCCTCCTCGACCACTTCCACTGGTAGTTCATTCCGTATGTGTACCCCCCTCTGGGTAAAAGCATTGTCCCTCAGGTTCCCTTTTAATCTTCCCCATTCACCTTAAACTGATGCCCTTTCATCCTTGATTCCCCAAGCCTTGGATAAAGACTGAGTGCATTCACCCTATCCATGCCTCCCATGATCTTATATACCTCTATAAGGACACCCCTCAGTCTCCTATACATGAACGAAAATGTCCTTGCTTGTCCAACCTCTCTCTATATCTGTCTAGTTGAGTTCTGGCAACATCCTTGTAACTTTCTTCTGCACTCTTTCCAGTTTAATAACATCCTTCCTATTGCAAGGTGGGTAAAACTGAACACAATATTCCAAGTGCGGCCTCACTAACATCCTGTACAACTACAACAGAACTTCCCAACTTCGATATTCCATGCCCTGACTGGTGAAGGGCCCAGTGTGCTAAAAGCCTTCTGCACTGCCCTGTCTCCCTGGGTTCAGAGAGCCATGCTCCTGGAATCCAAGGTCCCTCTGTTCCACTACACCCCTTCAGGCCCTAGCATTCACCATGAAACCCCTGTATTGATGTGACTTTCCAAAATGCAAGATCTCGCCCTTGTCTATATTAAACTCCATTTGCCATTTCTCAGCCCAATTCCCCAGCTGATCAAGGCCCTGTTCAATTGCTGAGAACCTTCCTCACTTACTTTAGTGTAATCTGAACACTTTCTAATCATGCCTTAAACATCCTCATCCAAATCATTGATATCGATAACAAACAGTAATGGGCCTAGATTTGACCAGCTCAGCACCACAATGGATCAATGGTAAGCACTGCTGTCTTACAGCACCATGGATCTGGGTTCAATTCCAACCTCACAGGATGCTCTGTGTGGGTTAGATCCTGTTAGGGTTAGATTTCCTACAGTATGGAAATAGGCCATTTGACCCAACAAACCACACCGACCTGCTAAAGAGTAACCCACCCAGATCCATTCTCCCAACCCAATATTTACCCTTAACGAATGCACCTAGCAATATGGGCAATTTAGCCTGGCCAATTCATCTTACCTGCGCATTTTTGGAATGGGGAGGAAACCCACCCAGACACAGGGAGAATGTACAAACTCTACACAGTCACCCGAGGCTGGGGTCGAACCCGGGTCCCTAGCGCTGTGAGGCAGCAGTGCCAACCACTGAGCCACCATGCCACACCAACTGAGTTTATACGTTCTCCCCATATCTGCGTGGGTTTCCTCTGGGTGCACCGGTTTCCTCCCACAATCCAAAGATCTGCAGGTCAAGTAAATTGGCAATGCTCAATTGCCGAGAATGTTCATGGATGTGTAAGTAAGTTGCATTAGTCAGGGGTAAATGTAGAGTAATAAAGTAGGGGAATGGGTTTGAGTGAAATAATCTTCAGAGGGCCAGTAGACGTGTTGGGCTGAAGGGCCTGTTTCCACAGAGGAGGGATTCGCGGATTCTACGACCACTGAGGCACACCACTAGTCACAGGCCTCCAGTCTGACTGTTACCCTCTGCTTCCTACCATCAAGCCAATTGTGTCAGCTTGCTAACGCCCCCTGGATTCCATGCGATCTAACCTTCCAGAGCAAGGTACCATTTGGAACCTTATCAAAGGCCTTCCTGAAATCTGTGGAGTCTACATGTACTGGCCTGCCCTTGTAAAACTTCCTGATCACTTCAAGATCGCTGACAAATTTGTGAGGCATGGTCTCCCATGCACAAGGCTTTGCTGACTACTCCCAATCAAATGTTGTATTTCCAAATGCATGTCTATCTAATCTCTCAGCATCTTCTCAAGTAACTTACTTACCACGGATGTTAGGTTTACTGATCTATAGTTCCCAGGTTTATCTTTGCAGCCATTCTTGAATAAGGGTGCAACATATGCTGTCCTCCAGTCTTCTGGGACCTCACCCGTGGCTAACGGTGAGGCAAAAAGATCAGCAGGGACCTCACAAGTACTTCCCTCGCCTCTTGAGGTGCTGTTGGATACATTTGGTCATGTCCAGGAGATTTATCCACCTTCATACATTCTAATGCATTTAACACATCCTCTCCTGTGATATGGACTGACACCAAGAGATCATCATTAACTTTCCCAAGTTCCCAACCCTTCATTTCCTTCTCCAAGGTCAACACAGAGGAGAAATAACTCCTGCGATTCGGCACACACATGTCCACTTTGGTCCTTGAAGGGTCCTATTTTCTCTCTAGTTATTCTTTTTTCCTTGGGAGAGGGAGATTGCAGTGTTGGGTAGGGATCAGTAAGGGAGAGGGTGATTGTAGTGTTGGGTAGGGATCAGTCACGGAGGGGGATATGGCAATGTTGGGTAGGGATCAGTCAGGGAGGAAGTGAGTGCAGTGTTGGGTAGGGATCAGATCAGGGAGGGGGAGATTGCAGTGTTGGGTAGGGATCAGATCAGGGAGGGGTGAGTGCAGTGTTGGGTAGGGATCAGTCAGGGGGGGTAATTGCAGTGTTGGGTAGGGATCAGTCAGGGAGGGGGAGATTGCAGTGTTGCGTAGGGATCAGTCAGTGAGGGGGTGATTGCAGTGTTGGGTAGGGATCAGTCAGCGTGGGGGAGATTGCAGTGTTGGGTAGGGATCAGTCAGGGAGGGGGAGATTGCAGTGTTGTGTAGGGATCAGTCAGGGAGGGGGTGATTGCAGTGTTGGGTAGGGATCAGTCAGGGAGGGGGAGATTGTAGTGTTGGGTAGGGATCAGTCAGGGAGGGGGAGATTGTAGTGTTGGGTAGGGATCAGTAAGGGAGGGGGAGATTGTAGTGTTGGGTTGGGATCAGTCGTGGGGGAGATTGCAGTGCTGGGTAGGGATCAGTCAGGGAGGGGGTGATTGCAGTGTTGGGTAGGGATCAGTCAGGGAGGGGGTGATTGCAGTGTTGGGTAGGGATCAGTCAGGGAGGGGGAGATTGTAGTGTTGGGTAGGGATCAGTAAGGGAGGGGGTGATTGCAGTGTTGGGTAGGGAACAGTCAGGGAGGGGGTGAGTGCAGTGTTGGGTAGGGATCAGTCAGGGAGGGGGTGATTTATTGTTGTGTAGGGATCAGTCAGGGAGGGGGAGATTGCAGTGTTGGGTAGGTATCAGTCAGGGAGGGGGAGATTGCAGTGTTGGGTCGGGATCAGTAAGGGAGGGGGAGATTGCAGTGTTGGGTAGGGATCAGTAAGGGAAGGGAGATTGTAGAATTGGGTAGGGATCAGTCAGGGATGGGGAGGTTGCAGTGTTGGGTAGGGATCAGTCAGGGAGGGGGTGATTGCAGTGTTGGGTAGGGATCAGTCAGGGAGGGGGAGATTGCAGTGTTGGGTAGGGATCAGTCAGGGAGGGGGTGAGTGCAGTGCTGTGTAGGGATAGAGGGAAATCAGAAGGGAAAAAAGGGGACATGAGATTGGTTGGCAAATATGTTTAAGGAGAATCCAAAATGTTTTTTATAAATCCATAAAGGACAAAAGGGTCACTGGGGAGAGAATAAGGCCCCTCAAAGATCATGGCAGCCTGCACGTGGAGCTGCAGGAGATGGGGGAGAAACTGAACAAGTATTTCCTGCAGAGAAGGACCAGGAAGATATAGAATAGAATGATGGTTTGGGAAATAGCATTGGGAAATAGATGATGTCATCTTGCAAAATGTCCACATTACAGAGGAGGAGGTGCTGGATGTCTTGAAATGGTAAAGATGGATAAATCCCCAGGACCTGGTCAGGTGTACTCTCGATCTCTGTGGGAAGCTAGAGAAGTGATTGCTGGGCCCCGTGCTGAAATATTTGTATCATCGATAGACACAGGTGAGGTACCAGAAGACTGGAGGTTGGGCTAACGTGGTGCCACTGTTTAGGAACGTTGGTATGGAAAAGCCAGGGAACTACAGACTGGTTCGCCTGACGTCAGACGTGGGCACGTTGAAAGACGGATACATGAGGGACAGGAATTACATGTGTTTAGAAAGGCAATGTCTAACTGGGGATAGTCAGCATTGCTTTGTGCGTGGGAAATCATGTTTCAAAATATTGAGTTTTTTGAATAAGTAACAAGAGGATTGATGAGGGCAGCGTGGTGGATGTGAGCGACATGGACTTCAGTAAGATATTCGAAATGTTGCCACATGGGCGATTGGAGAGCAAGATAGATCTCATGGAATACAGGGAAAACCCGCCATTTGGATACAGAACTGGCTCAAAGGTAGAAGACAGAGGGTGGTTGTGGAGGGTTGTTTTTTCAGCCTGGAGACCTGTGACCAGTGGAGTGCCACAAGGATCGGTGCTGCGTCCACTACTTTCCATTAATTATATAAATGATTTGGATGTGAACACAGCAGGTATAGTTAGTAAGTTTGCAGATGATACCAAAATTGGAGGGGTAGTGGACAGTGAAGAATGTTACTTCACATTATAACGGGATGGTGAACTGATGGGCCAATGGGCTGAGGAGTGGCAGATGGAGCTTCATTTAGATAAATGGGAGGTGCTGCATTTTGGGAAAGCAACTCTTCGCAGGACTGATACACTTAATGTTAATGTCCCAGGGAGTGTTACTGAACAAAGAGACCTTGGAGTGTAGGTTCATTGTTCCTTGAAAGGAGAATTGTGGGTCAATAGGATAGTGAAGAAGGTATTTGGTATGCTTGTGTTTACTGATCAGTGCATTGAGTAGAGGAGTTGGGAGGTCATGTTGTGGCTGTACAGGACATTGGATAAGCCAGTTTTGGCATATTGCGTGCAATTCTTGTCTCCTCCCTATCGGAATAATGTTGTGTAAATTGAAAAGGTTCAGAAAAGATTTGCAAAGATGCTGACAGGATTGGAGGATTTGAGCGAAAGGGAGAGGTTAAATGGGCTGGGGATGTTTTCCCTGGAATGTCTGAGGTTGAGGGGTAACCCATATGGAGGTTTATAAAGCCATGAGAGGCATGGTTAGGTTTAAAAGACAAGGTCTTTTCCCTGGGGTGGGGTAGTCCAGAACTGGAGGGCCTAGGTTCAGGATGAGAGGGGAAAGATATAAAAGGAATCTAAGGGACAACGTTTTGATGTGGAGGGTGTTGCGTGTATGGAATGACCTGCCAGATGAAGTGGTGGAGACTGGTACAATTACTGCATTTAAAAGGCATCTGGATGGGTATACGAACAGGAAGGGTGAGAGGGATTTGGGCCAAGTGCTGGCAAATATGATGAGATTATGTTAGGATATGTGGGTGGTGTGGATGAGTTGGACCGAAGACCCTGTTTCTGTGCTGTCCATCTCTATGACTGTAAATGTTTTGTACTGTCCATTACCAGCCATACACTTCACTGTTTCCCCTGTTTACCTTGGTCAGTTCCCCTCTCAAACACATGTCAATGCCTTTGGTTGTGATAGTTGGGTGTGCTTTATGGTCACTTTAAAAATCCATCATCTCGCTGAATTCCACTGCACTACAATTTCCCAGAGGATATCTCAGTGTGACATTACTCCTTCCCTCAGCGTCATCACCCAACGGTCGATCTGAGATAGTCACCTCCCTGGCCGTTTGCACAACGTGTTATTCAAAGAAACACTGACACAAACATTCAAAGAGGATTTCGGAGAACATCACTTTTGCCGATGTGACTGTCCTAGATTATACAAAGACAGAAGGCTCCCAGAATTATCACAGTGCCTTTGTATTACACAGGAATACATTGGAATGTGTAACATGGCTGAGCAATGAAATGCTGTTAGGCAGCCTCTAAACTGTCCTCCTGCTTGTGTTTTTGACACGTGTTACCCAGAATCTGCATTCAGGCTGATTCAGCTTCATCATCTGAGGCCAAATGCTTTCTCTGTAATGCCTTTGTTACACATTACTGTCAGGGTTACCCATCCTGCCCTCCCTGAGACCTCTCAAGGAGGTGTACAATAAAATATTCATGTTCCACATTTTGTTCACTGTGTCACCACTAAATCTCATTTATCGCTGTGCCACAGTCCATCCACCTTATTGCAGAGACTTTATCCAGTCCAAAAAAGAACATTACGACTGATTCTTTCCACAATTTCTTGTCACAGTCCAATTCACTGATGTACAGTTTCAGTTAAACTCTGTCTCTTCCTGTTCCTTTCTGCTTCTCTTCAGCTACATTGTCATTTCTCTTTGGATTTGGAAAGGTCCTTTCACCTGAATCCTCTGCATCCTCTCTATCAGTTTAAAGTCCATAAGCCTACCGACAAGATTGGCCAGGACACTGCTCCCAGCAGTGTTGTGTTTAATTCACTCATGGGATATTGCTGTCTCTGGCTGGCCAGCATCGCATGCCCACCCCGAACTGCCCTTGAGCTGAGTGCCTTGCTGGATCATTGCAGAGAGCAGTTTAGAGTCAACCCCATCGCTCTGGGTCTGGATCATGTGTAGGCCAGACCCGCTGTCTATAATAGATTTCCTTCCGAAAAGGATATTAAGCAGTTAGATGGGTTATACTGGACACCGGCATTAACACCTGGATGACCAGTCGGGTGAGAATAGCACAAGGCCATCACCTGTCCCACTCGTAGCTCACCTGACACTGAGTACTGAGCCCCGTGCACCATGAATCCCAACCCTTTCATCATGACCATTGTGTGATCCTGATACCTTCCTGCACTCTGGTGATATCACTCAGTCTCTCTCCATGTGGTATCCCTCACTATGTGGGTCTAATTGCTGCCTCTGTCAGCGTCTCTCACTCTTGCAGCTACTCCAGATCCTGAGCCAATAGAATTCTCCATTCCAGAGAGACTCCAGGCCAGGGATGGAGACTGGGATTTTCCAGATCTCTGTGGGACTCAGTGCCATCCCCCATGTGTAAACCTCACTGCATCAGTCTAATTTCTTATTCTGTCTGTTTCCCTGTCTCCTGCAGGTAATCAGGATGTTCCTGTCTCAGCCGATTTCCTAACTCCTGTCTCGTCCTTTACCGCATCAAAGATGGTTGGTCAGTCAGAGAGAGATGGAGAGTGAGATCTGGAGCCTTCAGTAAATCCTGCAGCCTGTATGATCACTCACAGTAAACAGCACAGAGAGGGGTTAGTGACCTTATATATTCAGACCTGGAAGACAGGACATAGATACAGAGCTGGGTAAGGAACAGCGACATTCTAGGCTTCATTCACATCATCTTGTGAGTGTCCTGCTCTCACCTCTGCTGACCTGGCCCTCCCTGAGACATCTCTCTCTCTCTCTCAGATTCTCTGTCTCTTTTTCTCAATCCCCTCTCTCACTCCCTCACTCTCTACCTCTCACGCTCTCACTCTCATTCTCTCTCTCAGCCCCTCTCTCACCTTCTCTTTCTATCTCTCTTCCCCTCACTCACTCTCTCTCTCTCACCCATTCACTCACTCTCCAACTCATCCCTCTCTCTCACCTGACTCTCTCTCGCTCCCCCTTGCGTGCTTCTCACTCATGTCCCTCTCTCTAGCTCACCTTGTATCTCTCCCTATCTCGCTCTCCCCTTCTTTCTATCTTTCTCTCACTCTCTCTCTTTCTCTCTCTTGCCTCCTTATTGCACTCTCTCTCTCGATCTCTCAGACACTCTCTCATTTCCGTCCCCTCACTCACTCACGCACACTTGCACCTCTCTGTCTCTCGCTCGCCCCCTCTCTCGCCCGTCTCTCTTGCTCACACCTCGCTCTCCCCATCTCTCACCCTTCATTCTCTCTCTCCACTCTCTCTCATTTTCTCCCCCATCTCTGCCCCCTCTCTGCCCCCTCTCTCCCCAATCTCTCACTCCCCACTCTCACTCCCCCATGCTCTCACCCATCTCTCTCCCCCTCCCCTCACTCTCCCCCTCTCGACCCACTCTCTCGACCCCCCTCTCTCTACCCTCTTCTCTCGACCCCCTCACTGTACCCCCTCTTTCGACACACCTCTCACGACCACTCCCTTCGAAAGCCCTCACTCGACTCTCCTCTCTCGACCCCCGCCCTCGAACCCTGCACTTGACCCCTTTCTCTCCCGTTCACTCTCTCTAATCCATCTCTCTCTAACCCCTCTCACTTCCCTATCTTTCCCCTTCTCTTTCCCCTTCTCTCTCCCCATGTCTCCCGGTACCTCTCCGCTATCTCTCCACAATCTCTCCCCAATCTCTCCCCCAATCTCTCCCCCTTATCTCTCCCCCTTATCTCTCCCCTTATCTTTTCCCCTCTCTCTCTTCCCCTCTCTCTTCCCTCGCTCTTTCTTCCCCCCTCTCTCTTTCCCCCACCGCTCTCTCCCCCACCTCTCTCTCACTTACCTCTCTATCTCCCCCACTTCTCACTCTCCCCTCTCTCTATCCCACTCTCTATCCCCTCTCTCTCTCCTCCTCCCTCTTTCCCCCTAACTCTCTGTCCCTCACTTTCTCCCACTCCCTCTGTCCCCCTCTCTCGCCCCCCGTCGGCCCCTTCTCTCTCCACCCGCACTCTTTATCCTTCTCAATACTCCCCTCTCTCTACCCCTGTCTCTCTACCCCCCTCTCTCTCCTCTCTCTTTCCTCTCTCTCTCCACTCTCTCTCCCCTCTATCTCTCCCCTCTCCATCTTCCCTCTCACCTCTCTCTGTCTCTTCTATCTCCATCTCCCCCTCTCTTCCCCGCGCTCTCCCCCGCTGTCTGTCTTCCCCTCTGTCTCCCCCTCCCCTTTTCTCCCACCCCTTCCTCCCCACACACTCTCTCGCTCCCCCTCGCTCTCTCCCTCTCTTTCTCCCTCTCTCTCTTTCCCCATCTCTTATTTCATCTCTTGCCTCACTCTCTCACCTTTCTCTTTCTCCCCTCCCTCTCTCCCCTTCCTTCTCTCCTCCTCCCTCTCTCCCCTTTCTCTCTCCCCCTCTCTCACCCCCTCTTTCGACGCCCTCACTCTGTCACCTCACTCTCCCTCCCCCTCTCACTCCCTCCCTCTCTCTCTCCCCCACTCTTTACCCCCTCTCTCCCCCCTTCCCCCCACTCAATCCCCCCACTCACTCCCCCACTCTATCTCCCCACCCTCTCTCTCCCCTCTCTCTCGCCTCTCTCTCTCCCCCTCTCCCTCCCCTCTCTCTCACACCCTCTCTGTCTCCCTCTCTCGCTCGTCCCCCTCTCTCGCCCCTCACTTTCCCACTCGCTCTCCCCCTCTCCCTTCCACTCTCTTTCTCCCCCTCTCTCTGCCCGTTTCACTCACCTCTCTCTCTTCCCCTACCTTGCCCCCTCTCTCTCCCCTCCCTCTCTCCCGCGCTCTCTCCCCGCTCTCTCTATCCCCGCTCTCTCTCCCCCACTCTCTCCCCCTCACCCCCTCTCTCCCCCTCTCTCCCCCTCTCTCTCCCTCTCTCCCCCCTCTCTCCCCTCTCTCTCCCCCTCCTCTCTCCGCCCTCTCCTTTGACCCCTCTCCGTTGGCCCTACTCCCCTCTTTTACCCTCCTTCTCTCTGCATTCTCTCTCTTCCCCTCTCTCTTTTCTCCTCTCTCTCTTCCCCTCTCTCTCTTTCCCCACCTTTCTCACCTCCACCTCTCTCTCACCTCCTCCTCTCTCTCTCTCCCCATCTCTCTCCCCCTCTCTCTACCCTTCTCTCTCTCCCCCATCTCTCTTCCCCTCTCTCTTGCACCCTCTCTCCCTCTCTCTCACCCCCTCATGCCCCCCTCTAGCCCGCCTCTCTCGCCGCCTCTCGCGCCCCCACTCTCCTCTCTTTCTCCTCTCTCTCTCTCTCACTATCACTCTCCCCATCTCTCTCCCCTTCTCTCCCCTCTCACTCCCCCTCTCTCTCCTCCTCTCTCTCTCCCCCTCTTTCTCCCCCTCTCTCTACCCTTCTCTCTCTCCCCCTATTTCTCTACCCCTCTCTCTTGCACCCTCTCTCTCCCTCTCTCTAACCCCTCATGCCCCCCTCTAGCCCGCCTCTCTCGCCGCCTCTCGCGCCCCCACTCTCCTCTCTTTCTCCTCTCTCTCTCTCTCACTATCACTCTCCCCATCTCTCTCCCCTTCTCTCCCCTCTCACTCCCCCTCTCTCTCCTCCTCTCTCTCTCCCCCTCTTTCTCCCCCTCTCTCTACCCTTCTCTCTCTCCCCCTATTTCTCTACCCCTCTCTCTTGCACCCTCTCTCTCCCTCTCTCTAACCCCTCATGCCCCCCACTCGCCCGCCTCTCTCGCCGCCTCTCGCGCCCCACTCTCCTCTCTCCCCCACCACTCTCTCGCCAACATCTCTCTCTCCTCTACCATTGTCTCTCCCTCGCTTCTCTCTCTCTCCCTCCTCTCTCTATCCCTGCTCTCGCCCCTGTCCCCTCTCTCTCCCTTCTCTCCCCTCTCACTCCCCCTCTCACTCCTCCTCTCTCTCTCCCCCTCTTTCTCCCCCTCTCTCTACCCTTCTCTCTCTCCCCCTATCTCTCTACCCCTCCCTCTTGCACCCTCTCTCTCCCTCTCTCTCACCCCCTCATGCCCCCCTCTCGCCCGCCTCTCTCGCCGCCTCTCGCTCCCCCACTCTCCTCTCTCTCTCTCCTCCCTCTCTCCCTCTCACTATCACTCTCCCCATCTCTCTCCCCTTTCTCTTCCCGCGCTCTCTCCCCCCTCGCTCACTCCAATTCTGTTCCCCTCTTGAACCACCTCCCTCGGCCACTTCGTCTCCCTCCCCCTCTCTCTCCCATCTCTCCCCCATCCACGTCGCTCTCCCCCTTCTCTCTCCCCGCTCTCTCACCCCCCTCTCTCCCCCTCCTCTCTCCGCCCTCTCCCTTGACCCTCTCCCTTGTCCCCCTCCCCTCTTTCGCCATCCCTCTCTCTGCCCTTCTCTCTCTTCCCTCTCTCTCTCTTTCCCCTCTCTCATTTCCCCTCTCTCTTTCCCCCATCTCTCTCTCCCCCACCTCTCTCTCACTCACCTCTCTCTCCCCCACTTCTCTCTCTCACCTCCATCTCTCTCTCCCCCACCATTGTCTCTCCCCTGCTTCTATCTCTCCCATCTCTCTCTCCCCGCTCTCGCCCCCTCCCTCGTCCCCTCTCTCTCCCCCTCTCTCTCCCCCTCTCTCTGCCCTCTCTCTCACCTCTCTCTCACCTCTCACTCCCCCCTCTCTCCCCCTCTGTCTCCCCCTCTCTCTCCCTCTCTCTCCCCCTCTGTCTCTCTCTCTACCCACTGACTCTCCCTTACTCGCTTTCCCCACTCTCTCCGCCCTCCCTATGTCCCCCTCCCTCTCTCCCCTTCTCTCTCTCCCACTCCCTCTGTCCCCCTCTCTCCGTCTCTCTCACCCCAATTCTCTCCCCCTCTCTTTTTATCCTTTTCATTTCTCCACTTATCTACCCCTGTCTCTCTACCCTTTCTCTCTCTTTCGTCTCTCTCCCCTCTCCATCTTCTCTCTCCCCCCCTTCGTCTCCCCTCTCTCCATCTCCCTTCTCTCCATCCCCCCCTCCTCCCTGTGTCCCCGCTCTCTGACTTTCCCCTCTCTCCAACCTCTCTCACCCCCCCTCTCTCGCCACCTCTTCCCCCTCTCTCTCCATCACCCCTCTCTCTCCCCCTCCCCCTCTCTCTCACCCTCTCTATCCCTGTCTCAATCCCCACTCTCTCTCCCCCACTCTCCTTCCCCATCCACTCTCTCTTTCCCCCTCTCTCGCCCCAATCTCTCGCCCCACTCTCTCCCCCTCTCTCTCTCTGGCCTCTCTCTCTCCCCCTCTTTCTCTCCCCCCCTCTCTCACCCTCTCTCTCCCCGCTCTCCCCCCTCTCTCTCTCACCCCCTTTCCCTCCCCACTCCCTCTCTCTCCCTCTATTTCTCCTCTGTCTCTCTCCCCCTCTCTCCCCCTCTCTCAACCCACTGTCCCTGCCTTCCCTCACTTCCCCTCGTTCTCTCCATTCCCTTCTCTCCCCTCCCTCTCTCCCTCTCTCGCATCCCTCTCTCGACTCCCTCTCTCTCTCTGCCCTTCCCTCTCTCCCCACTCTCTGTCATCTCATTCTCCCTCCCCTCTCATTCCCTCACACTCCCTCGCTGTCCCCACGCTCTCACCCTCTCTCTACCCCCTCTCTCTACCCCTAACTCTCTCTCCCCCTTTCTCTTCACTAACTCTCTCCCTACTCTGTCTACGAACCTTCTCCCCTCTCTCTCCCTCCATCTCTCACCCTCTCTCTCTCCCCCACTCTATTCCCCACTCTCTCCCACACTCTCTCCCCACACTCACTTGCCCCACTCACTCCCTCCACTCTCCCGCCCCTCTCTCTCCCCCTCCTCCCTCTCTCTCTGCCCCCTCTTCCCCACTCTCTCCCCCACTCACTCCCCCATTCTCTCCTCCAGTCTCTCCCGCACTCTCTCCCCCATCTCTCGCCCCTTCTCTCTCCCCCACTCTGTCGTGCCCCCCACTCTCACCCACAAATCTAGCTCCCCCACTCTCGCCACCACTCTCTCGTCCACTCATTCTCCCTCTCTCTCTCTCTCCACCTCTCCCCTCTCTCCCCCCACCACTCTCTCTCTCCCTCTCCCTCTATCTCTCCCACTCTCTCTCCCCCTCACACTCCCGCTCTCTCTTCCCCTTTCTCTCCACATTCTCTCTCTTTCTGCCCCCTCTCCCGCTCTCTCTCCCCCTCTCTCTCCCCAGTCTCTCTCTTCCCCCTCTTTATCCCCCTCTCTCTCCCCTCTCTCTCCCTGCTCTCTCTACTCCCCCCTCCCCCACTCTCTCCCCTTCTCTCCCCCTCTCTCGCCCGCTTTCTCACCCTCTGCCTCGCCCCCCTCACTCGCCATCCTCTTTCGCCCCCTCTCTCTCTACCCTTCTCTCTCTCTCCTCTCTACCCCTCTCTCTCGCACCCTCTCTCTCTCCCCCTCTCCCCTTCTCTCTCTCCCCCTCTCTCACCCCCTCTCGCCCCCTCTCGCCCGCCTCTCTTGCCTCCTTTCACGCCCCCACTCTCTCCTCTCTCTCCTCTCTCTCTCCCTCTCACTCTCACTCTCCCCATCTCTCTCCCCCACCCCCTTTCTGCCCCTCTCTAACCCGCTCCCTCTCTCCCTTCATCTCCCTCCCCCTCTCTTTCCCACCATCTCTGCCCCTCCCGTCGCTCTCCCCGTCTCTCTCCCCCAACCTCTCCCCTCACTCTCCCTCTCTCTACCCCCACGCTCTCCCCCTCTCCCTCCCCGACTGTCTGCCCCCTCACTCTCACCCCCGCTCTCTCACCCCCACTCCGTCACCAACCGCCCTCTCCTCTCTCTCCCAGTCTCTCTCTAACCCTGTGTCTCCGCCTATCTCTCCCCCTCTCTTTCCCCACACTCTCCAGCTTTCTCTTCTCCCCTTTGTCTCCACACTCTCTCTCTCTGCCCCCTCTCTCCCACCTCCCGTGCTCTCGCCGCCGCTCTCACCACCCTCTCTCGCCCCCTCTCTCTACCCCTGTCTCTCTCTCCACTCCCCGTCAATCTACCCGTCTCTGTCTACTCTCTCTCTCCCTCTCTCCCCCTCCCGCTTTCCCTCTCTCTAACCCTCTCTCGCCCCCCACTCTCTCCCCCACTCTCTGCCCGTTCTCTCTCACACCCTGCTCTCTCACCACCACTCTCTCCCCTCTCTCACCCTCTCTTTCTCTCTCTCATTCTCTCTCTCCCCATCTATCTCTCCCCCCTCACTCCATATTCTATCTCCCCTTCCCTCTTCCCCTCTCTCTCCCCCCTCTCTCGTCTCACCACTCCCTCCCCTCTCTCTCACCCCCCTCACTCACCTCCACACTCTCCCCATCTCGCTTCCCCCACTTTCTCCCCCCGCTCTCTGCCCCCTCTCTCCCGCCCTCTCTCCCCTCTCTCTCCCCTCGCTCCCCCTCCCTCTCTCCCTCTCTCTCCCACCCACTCCCTCCCCTCTCTCTCTCCTTCTCTCTCTCACACACACCTCACATACCCTCACACTCTCCCCATCTCTCTTCCCCCACTTTTTCCCCCGCTCTCTGCTCCCTCTTTCCCGCCCTCTCCCCCTCTCCCCCTTGCTCTCCCTCCCTCTCTTTCCCCGTCTCTCTCTCTCCTTCTTTCTCCCCCTCTCCCTTGCCCTTTCTACCTTGCCTCCTCTCCTTCCCCCTTTCGCCCTCCCTCTCTCACCCCATCTCTCTGCCCCTCTCTCTCCCCTCACTCTGTCACAACACTCTCCCACCCTCTCTCACTCCATCCCTCTCTCACCCTCTCTCTCCCCTTCTCTCTCCCACTCTCTCTCTCCCCTCTCCCCCTCCCTGCCCCTCTTCCCGCTCTCTATCTGTCTCTACTGCCTCTCTCTCTCCCCTCTCTCTCCCCCTCTCCCCGCCTCTCTCTCCTTCTCTCTCCCCTTCTCTCTAACGTCTCTCTCAGCGCCTCTCTCAGCACCTCTCTCTCGCACCCCCTCTCTCTACCCCATACTATCTCTCTCTCTCCCCTCTCACTCTTCACAAAATCTCTCCCCCACACTGTCACCTAACTCTCTCCCACTCTCTCTCACTCCCTCCTTCCCTAACCCTCTCCCTCCACCCCACTCTGTCTCCCCCACTCTCTCCCCCACTCTCTCTCCCCACTCACTCCCCCACTCTCTCTCCCCTCACTCTCTCCCCACTCTCTCCCCCCCCACTCTCTCTCCCCCTCTCTCTCCCCTGATTCTTTGTCCCCCTCCCTCTTTCCCCCTCCCTCTGGCCCCCTCCCTCTGTCCCCCTCTCTCTCCTCTCTCTCCCCGACTCTCCCCTCTCTCTCCCCCACTCTCCACCCTCTCTCTCACATCTCTCTCCCCCCTCTCTCTCTCCCTCCATTCTCTGTCTCCCTCCCTCTGTCTCCCTCCCTCTGGCCGCCTCCCTCTCTCCCCCTCGCTCTCCTCTCTCTCCCCCCCGACTCTCCCCTCTCTGTCTCCTACTATCCCCCTGTAACCCCTCTCTCCTCTCCCCTTCTCTTCCCCTCCCTCTCCCCTCTCTCTCTCTATCCACCCTCTCATCCCCTCTCTCTACCCCATCTCTCTCTACCCTGCTCACCCTCTCTCTCTACCCCTCAAACTCTCTCTCACCCCTCTCGCTCTTCACTAACTCTGTCGCCTAAATCTCTCGCCTCTCTCTTTCTCCGTCTCTCACTCCCTACCTCTCTCGCCCTCTCACTCTCCCCTCTCTCCCCTCTCTCTCACCCACTCTCACCCACTTTCTGTCCCCCTCTCTCCACCTCCCTCGCCCTCTTTCTCTCCTTACCACTCTCTCTACCCATCTCTCCCCCCTCCACGTCGCTCTCATCGTCTCTCTCCCCTTCTCTCTCCCCCTCCCTCCCCCCCCTCTCTGTCTGCCTCGCACTCCCACACTGTCTTCCCCCGCTCTCACCCCCTCTCTGTCGAACTCTCTCCCCCTCCCTCGCACCTTCCTCTGCCTCCCCCTTTCTCTCCCCATCTCTCTCCCTCCACTCTCTCCCCCTCTCTCGCCCCCCCCCCCCCCCCACTGTCTGCCCCCTCTCTCTCACCCCCGGCTCTTTCACCTCCACTCTCTCACCATCCTCTCTCCCCTCTCTCTCCCCCTCTTTCTCCCTCTCCATCTCTCCCTCTCTCTCCCTCTCACTCTCCCGCTCTCTCTTCCCCCCTTTTTCTCCCCACTCCCTCTCTCTGCCCCCACTCTCCCCTCTCTCGCCCCCCTCTCTCACCCCCCCACTCTCACCCCCCACTCTCACCCCCTCTCTCGCCCCCTCTCTCTCTCCCCCTCTCTCCCCCCTTGTCTCTCCTGCCTCTCCCCGTCGCTCTACCCATCTCTCTCCCCCTCTCCCCCTCTCTCCCCCCTCTCCCCCTCTCTCCCCCCTCTCCCCCTCTCTCGCACCCCCACTCTCTGCCCCCTCTCTCTAACATCCTGCTCTCTTACCACCGCTCTCTCACCCCCTCTCTCTCACATCCCTCTCTCCCCCTCTCTTTCTCTCTCTCGCCCTGTCTCTCCCCCTCTATCACTCCCCCTCTCTCTCCGTCTCACTCTCCTGCTCTCTCTTCCGCCTTTCTCTCCACAATCTCTCTCTCTGCCCCCATCTCTCCTGTCTCTCTCCTCTCTCTCTCCCTGCTCTCTCTTCTCTCCTATTTCTCCCCACTCTCTCTCCCTGCCCTCTCTCTCCCCCTCACCCCCTGTCTCGCCCCCTCTCTCGCCACCCTCTCTCGCCCCCTCTCTTTGCCCCTCTCTCTTGCATCCTCTCACTCACCCCTCCCTCCCCTCTCTCTCACCCAGCCTCGCCCGCCTCTCTCAACCCCTCTTGTGCCCCTCTCTCCCCTTTCTCTCCCTCTCACTCTGGCCATCTCTTTCCCCATCACTCTCCCCATCTCTCTCCCCTCTCTCCCCTCACTCTTTTGCCACTCTCTCACCCCCTTTCTGTCTCCCCTCTCCACCTCCCTCGCCCCCTTCATCTCCCTCCCCCGTCTCTCTCCCTATCTCCCTGTAGCTCTCCCCATCTCTCTCTCCCTCTCTCTCCTCTCTCTTTCCCCCTCTCTCTCCACCTCTCTCTCCCCCTCCCCCTCTCTGTCATTCCCCGCTCTCTCACCTCGGCGCTCTCACCCCCGCTCTCTCGCCCCCCTCTCCCCCCGCTCTCTCCCCCTCTCTCTCTCCCACTCTCTGCCAACTCTCTCATTCCCCGCTCTCTCGCCCCCGCTCGCTCACCCTCGCTCTCTCGCCCCCTCTCTCCCCTCTCTCACTCTTACCCTCTCTCCCCATCTCTTCCCCTCTCTTCTCCCTCTCACTCTCCCGCTCATTCTTTCCCCTTTCTCTCCACACTCTCTCTCTGCCCCCTCTCCACCTCTCTCTCCACCTTCTCCCCCTCTCTCAACCCCCTCTCTCACTCCCCTGTCTCGCTCCCCCTCTCTCTAACTCTCTGTCTCGCCCCACTCTCTCGCCACCCA
Source organism: Chiloscyllium punctatum (assembly GCF_047496795.1). Taxonomy (NCBI): domain Eukaryota; kingdom Metazoa; phylum Chordata; class Chondrichthyes; order Orectolobiformes; family Hemiscylliidae; genus Chiloscyllium; species Chiloscyllium punctatum. The sequence continues at coordinate 20,037,810 of NC_092769.1, forward strand.
CTCTCACTCTCTCTCTACCCCTCTCTCTCGCAGCCTCACTCTCTCCCTCTCTCTCCCGCTGTTTCTCCCCTCTCTCTCACCCCATCTCGCCCCCTTGCCCACTTCTCACGCCCCCTCTCGTGCGCCCTCTCTCCCCTCTCTTACCCTCTCACTCTCCCCATCTCTCTCCCCATCTCTCTCCCCCTCTCTCCGTGCGTTCTGTCCCCCAACTCTCACCCCCTTTCTGTCCCCCTCTCTCCAACTCCCTCGCCCCTTCCTCTCCTTCCCCCTCTCTCTCTCCCCGTCTCTCCCCCCTTTCCCCTTCGCTATCCCCGTCTCCCCCTCTCCCCCCTCTCTCTCCCCATCTCTCTCCCTCTCTCTCTCCCACCCACTCCCTCCCCTCTCTCTCTCCCTCTCTCTCTCACCCCCTCACTCACCCCCACACTCTCCCCATCTCTCTTCCCCACATTCTCCCCCCGCTCTCTGCCCCCTCTCTCCCGCCCTCTCTCCCCTCTCCCTCCCTCGATCTCCCTCCCTCTGTCCCCCTTCTCTCTCGCCTCTCCCTCTCCCCGTCTCTCTCCTTCTCTCTCCCCCTCTCCCTTGCTCCTTCTCCCTTGCCTCCTCTCCTTCCCACTTTCGCCCTCCCTCTCTACGCCCCTATCTCTCTGCCCCTCTCTCTCCACTCACTCTGTCACCTCACTCTCCCTCCCTCTCTCACTCCCTCCTACTTCCCCCTCTCTCCGCCTCCCTGTCTCTCTTCTCCCTCTCTGTCTCTCTTCCCCCTCTCTGTCTCTCTTAATCGCCTCTCTCTCTTCCCCCCTCAACCCCTCCTCCCCTTTCTCTACCGTCTCTCTCAGCCCCTCTCTCGGCACCTCTCTCTCGCACCCCCTCTCTCTACCCCTCGCTCTCTCTCTCTCTCCCCTCTCTCTTCACTAACTCTCTCCCCCACTCTGTCACCTAACTCTCTCCCCTCTTTCACTCCCTCTCTCCCTAACCCTCTCCCTTCTGCACTCTCGCCCGCACTCTCTCCCCCACTCTCTCCCCCACTCTCTCTCCCCACTCTCTCCCCCACTCTCTCTTCCCCCTCTCTCTCCCCTCTCTCTCACTCCGTCCCTCCCTAACCCGCTCCCTCCTCTACTCTCTCTCCACACTCTGTCTCCCACCCATCGCTCGCCCCCTCTCTCCCCTCTCTATCTCCCTGTCTCTCTCTCGATTCTCTGTCCCCCTCCCTCTGGCCCTCTCCCTCTGTCCCCCACTCTCCCCCTCTCTCCACCCTCTCTCTCTCCCCCCTTCTCTCTCTCCCTCCATTCTCTGTCCCCCTCCCTCTGTCCCCCTCCGTCTGGCCATCTCCTTATGTCCCCTCTCTCTCCTTCTCTGTCCCCCCGACTCTCTCCTCTCTCTCCCTCACTCTCGCCCTCTAACTCCTCTCTCCCCTCCCCTTCAATTCACCCTCCCTCTCCTCCTCTCTCCCTCCCCCACTCTCACCCCACTCTCTCCCTGCACTCTCTCTCCCCTCCCTCTCTCCCCTCTCTCTCTCTCTTCACTCTCTGTCCCCCTCCCTCTTCCCCCTCCCTCTGTCCGCCTCTCTCTTCTCTCTCTCCCTCCACTCTCCCCTCTCTCTTCCCGTCTCTCCCCCCCTCCCTCCCACCCTCTCCCATCTCTCTCTCCCTCTCTCTCTTTCCCCACTCTTTCCCCCTGTCTCCCCCCTTCCCCCACTTTCTCCCCCGTCTCTCGCCCTCCCCGTCTCTCTTCCCCCTCCCTAGCTCTCTCTCTGCCGCCTCTCTCTCTTCCTTCCCTCTCCATACCCCTCTCACCCCTCTCTCCCCCTCTCCCCTCCTCTCACCCCTTCTCTCTACTGTCTCTCCATCACCCCTCTCTCTACACCTCTCTCTCTCATGAACTCTCTCTCTCTATACCTCACTCTCTCTCTCTCTCCCCCTCTCTCTTCACTAACTCTCCCCCCACTCTGTTACCTAAATCTCTCCCCTCTCTGTCACTCCCTTCCGCCCTAACCCCCACCCTCCCCAACTCTCTCTCCCCACTCTATCCCCACACTGTCTCTCTCCCTCCCTCTCTCCCCCCTCTCCCCCTCTCTCTCTCTCTCCCTCCACTCTCTGTCCCCCTCCCTCTGTCCGCCTCTCTCTCCTCTCTGTCCCCCACTCTCCCTGCCTCCCCTTCTCTCCCCCTCCCTCTCCCCTCTCTCTCTACCCCACTCTCTCACCACCTCTCTCTAACCTCTCTCTCTACCCTGCTCTCCCCGTCTCTTGGCCCCCGATCTCTCTCTCCCCTTCTCTCTTCACTAACTCTCTCCCACTCTGTCGCCTAAATCTCTCCCTCTCTCACTCCCTGCCTCTCTCATGCTCTCACTCTCTCCTCTCTCTCCCCCACTCTCTCCCCCACTCTCTTCACCCACTCTCACACCATCTCTCTCCCCTCTCTCTCTCCCCCCACTCTCTCTCCCCCTCCCTCTCTCACCATCTCACTTTCACCCTCTCTCTTTCCCACTCTTTCTCCACTGTCTCCCCAATCTCACTCCCCCTCTTCCTCTCCTCCTTTTTCTGCCCCCTTCTCTCCCCACAACCCCCTGTCTTTCCCCTTTTCTCAACCCCCACTCTTCCCCTCTCTCTCTCCCCCTCTCTCTCACACCCCCTCTCTCACACCCTCTCTCTCACACCCTCTCTCTCCCCACTCTTTCTCCCCCTCTCTCTCCTCCTCTCTCTCACCCCCCTCTCACACCCTCTCTCACACCATCTCTCACACCTTTCTCCCCCTTCCTCCTGCCTCACGCCAACTTCTCTCCCTCTAAACTCTCTCCCCCTCTCTCTGCCCGGTCTCTCCCCGTCTCTCCCCCCCTCCCCCTCTTTCCCCCCGCGACTCTGGCCCCCGTCTCTCTCACCCCCTTTCTCTAACCTCCTCTCTCTCCCCATCTCTCACCCCCCACTCTCTCTCGCCCCCTCTCTCTCTCCCCCTCTCTCTTGCCCCACTCTCTCTCGCCCCACTCTCTCTCTCCCCCTCTCTCTCCCCCTCTCTCTCGCCCCCCTCTGTCTCACGCCACTGTCTCTCCAGCCTCTCTCTCCACCCATCTCTCACCACCCATTTCTCTTCATCCATCTCTCTCCCCTCTCTCTCCCCCTCTCTCCCACTCTCCCACCCCTCCCTCTTTCCCCCCTCACTCTCTCCCCCCTCTCTTTCCTCTCCTTCACACCTCTCTCTATCACCCTTTCTCCTCCCACTCTCTCCCCTCTCCCCCTCTCTCTCGCCACCTCTCTTGCCCCTCTCTCTCGCCTCTCTCTCTCACCCCCTCTCTCTCCTCCACTCTCTCCCCCACTCTCTCTGCCCCACACTCTCTCTCCCCTCTCTCTCCCACTCTCTCTCCCCCTCTCTCTCCAGCCTCTCTCTCCCCTCTCTCTACCCCTCTCTCCAGCCCTCTGTCTCCCATTCTCTCTCCACCAGTCTCTCCACATCTCTCTCCCTCGTCTCTCTACTCTCCTCTCTCTTGCCCCTCTCTTTACCTCCCTCTGTCTCTCTCCCCTCTCTACCCTCTCTTCCGATCCCTCTCCCCTCTCCAACTCCCCTCTCCATCTCCCCTCTCCCAATCTCCCCTCTCTTGTCTTCTCCCCCTCCCCCTCTCTCCCCAACTTTCTCCCCACTCTCTCTCTCTCCCCATGCTCTCTCCCCCTCGCCCCTCCTTCTCCCCCGCTCTCCCACTAGCTCTCTACATCCTTTCTCTTCCCCTTCTCTCTCCGCCCACTCTCTCCACGCCTCTCTCTCTATCCGATCTCTCCTCCTCCCCCTCCCTTTCCCCCTCACTCCCTCTCTCTCTATCCCTCACTCTCTCTCCCCTAACTCTCTCTTCACTAACTCTCTCCCCCAACTCTGTCACCGAATTCTCTCCCCTCTCTCTGTCCCTCTCTCATCCCTTCCCTCTCTCAATCCCTCTCTCACTCACCCTCTCACTCTCCCCATCTCCCCTCCCCCGTTTCCCCCTCTCATCTCCCCGCTCTCTCCCCACTCTCTCCCCTCCTCTTTCTTCCCCCTCTCTCTCCCCTCTCTCTCCCCTCCTCTCTCTCCCCTCCTCTCCAACCTCTCTCCCCCACTGTCTCCCCCGTCTCTCTCTGTCCCCCCTCTCTCTCTGTGCCCCACTCTCACTGTCCCCTAACTCTGTCCCCCTCGGACTGTCCCCGCTCTCTCTGTCCCTCCTGTCTCTCTGTCACCCCTCTCTCTGTGCCCCCACACTCTGTCCCCTCTCTCTGTCCACCCTCTCTCTGTCCCCCTCCTCTCTGTCCCCCCTCCTCTCTGTCCCCCTCCTCTCTGTCCCCCTCCTCTCTGCCCTCCCTTTCTCTGTGCCCCTCTCTCTGTCCCCCCTCTGTCCCCCCTCTCTCTATTCCCCTCTCTCTGTCCCCCCTCTCTCTCCATTCCCCTCTCTATGTCCCCCCTCTCTCTGTCCGCCCTCTCTCTGTCCCCCTCCTCTCTGTCCCCCCTCCTCTCTGTCCGGCTTCTCTCTTCCCCCCCTCCTCTCTGTCACCCCTCTCTCTGTTCCCCTCTCTCTGTCCCTCCTCTGTCCTCCCTCTCTCTATTCCCCTCTCTCTGTCCCCCCTCTCTCTCCATTCCCCTCTCTATGTCCCCCCTCTCTGCCCCCTCCTCTCTGTCCCCCCTCCTCTCTGTCTCCCTCCTCTCTGTCCCCCCTCTCTCCGAATCCTCCTCTCCCTCTGTCCCCATCTCTCTGCCCCCTCACTCTGACCCCCACTCGCTGTGCCCCTCTCTGTCCACCCTCTGTCTTCCCCTTCTTTTTACCCCCCTCCCTCTCCCCATCTCTCCCCTCCCTCTCTCCCCCACTCTCTTGCCCCCCTCTCTTTCTGTCCCCTCTCTCTCTGACCGCCCCTCTCTCTGTCACCCAATCTCTCTCTCCCCTCTCTCCATCCCTCCATCTCTCTGTCCCACTCTCTCAATGCCCCCTTTCTCTCCGTTGCCCTCTCTCCGTTCCCCTCTCTCTGTCACCCCTCTCTCTGTCCCTCCTCTCCTCCATTCCTCTTTGTCTGTCGCCCCTCTCTCTGTCCCCCCTCTCCTTCATTCCCCTCTCTCTGTCCCCCTCTCTCTGTCCTCCTCTCTCCGTTCACCTCTCTCTGTCCCCCCTCTCTATCCCCCCTCTCTCACCGTTCCCCTCTTTCTGTCCCCTCTCTCTCTTTCCCCCTCTCTCTGTCCCCCTCTATCTGTCACCCCTCTCTCTGTCCCTCTCTCTCTGTTCACCTCTGTCTGTCCCCCGTCTCTCTCCGTTCACCCTCTCGGTCCCCCCGTCTCTGTCCCCCTCTCTCTATCCCCTCTCTCTCTCTCTGTCCACCCCCATCACCCCTCTCTGTCCCCCCTCTCTCTTCGTTCCCCTCTCTCTGTTCACCCTCTCTCTGTCCCCCCTCTCTCTGAGCCCCTTTTTCCTCTGTCGCCATCTCTCCCTGTCCCCCCTCTTTGACTCCCCTTTCTCTGTCCCTCCCCCTCTGTCCCCCTCTCTCTGTCCGCATTCTCTCTGTCCACCACTCTCTCTGTCCCTCTCTCTCTGTCCCCCCACTCACTGTCCCTCTCTCTCTGTCCACCCTCTCACTCTTCCCCCTCTCTTTACACCCTCTCTCTCCCATCTCTCCCCTACCTCGCTCCCCGCACTCTCTTGTCCACCCCTCTTTCTGTCCCCCCTCTCTCTGCGCCCCCATCTCTCTGTCCCCCCTCTCTCAATGTCCCCCCTCTCTCTGTCCCCACTCTCTCTCGGTTCGCCCTCTCTCTGTACCCCCTATCTGTACCCCCCGCTCTGTCACCCTCCTCTCTGTCCCCACTCTCTCTGTCATCCTCTTACTCTGTGCCTCCCTCTCCCTCTGTCCCTATTTCTCTGTCCACCCCTCTCTCTCTGTATCCCCTCTCTGTTCCCCCCACTCTCTGCACCCTTCTCTCTGTCCCCCCTCTCTGTTCCCCCCATCTCTACCCCCTCTCTATCCCCTATCACTCAACGCTCCCTCTCCCCCCACTCTCTTGTCCCCCTCTCTCTCTGTCCCCCTCTCTCTCTGACCACTCTCTCTCTCTGTCCCGCTCTCTCTGCCCCTCTCTCTCTATCCCCCTCTCTCTCTGTCCCCCTCTCTCTGTACCCCGCTCTCTCTGTCCTCTCTCTCTCTCTCTCGGTCCCCCCTCTCTCTCTGTCTCCCTGTCCCCCCTCTCTCTCTGTCACCCTCTCACTCTGTCCCTCCCTCTCCCTCTGTCACCCTCTCCCTCTGTCCCCCTCTCTCTGTCCCCCCACTCTCTGCACCCCTCTCTCTGACCCCTCTCTCTCTCTTCCCCCTCTCTCTACCCCCTCTCTCTCCGCATCACTCCACCCTCTCTCTCCCCCCACTGTCTTGTCCCCCACTATCTTGTCCCCCTCTATCTCTGTCCCCCTTTCTCTCTGACCCTCTCTCTATCTCTCTCTGAACACCCCCTCTCTGTCCCCTTCTCTCTGTTCCCCCTCTCTCTTCCCCCTCTTTCTTTGCCCTTCCCTCTCTCTGTCCCCCTCTCTCTCTCTCCGTCCCCCCTCTCTCTCTTTCTCCCCTCTCTCTGGCACCCCCTCTCTCTGTCCCCACTCTCTCTCTGTCACCTCTCTCTCTTCCCCCTCTGACCCCCTCTCTCTGACCCACTCTCCCTCTCTTCCCTCTTCTCTCTGTCCCCCCGTCCCCCCGTCCCCCCGGTCTCTGTCCCCCTGTCTCTGTCCCCTCTCTCTGTTCCATTCACTCTGTCCCCATTCTCTCTGTCCCCGTCTCTCTCTGTCCCCCCTCTCTCTCTGTCCCCACCCGTCTGTCCCTCCCGTCTGTACCCCTCTCTCTGTACCCCTCTCTCTGCACCCTCTGTGAACCCCACCCTCTTTGACCCCCCACCGCTCGTTCTCTCTGTCCCCCCACCCCCGGCCCCCCCTCTCTCCACCCCCCACTCTCTGTCCCCTTCTCTCTGTCCCCCACTCTCTCCATCCCTCCTCTCTCTTTCCCCCTTTCTCCGTCCCCGTCCCCCCTGTACTGCGCCCCCGTCTCTCTGTCTCACCTCCCTTACTGTCCCAACTCTCTCTGCCCCCTCTCTCTGTCCCCCTTCTCCCTTACCCCCTTCTGTTCCCCCTCTCTCTGTCCCCCCTCTCTCTGTACCACCTCTTTCTCTGTACCACCTCTCTCTGTCCTCCCTCTCTCTCTGTCCCCTCTCTCTGTCGCCCTCTCTCTCTTTCCCCACTCTCTCTATCCCCCTCTGTCAGTACCCCTCTCTGTCCCCACCTTCTCGGTCGCAGCCCTCTCTTTGTTCCCCCTCTCTATCCTTCCCTCGGTCCCCCTCTCTCTCAGTCCCCCTCTCTCTCTGACCCCCTCTCTCTGTTCCCCCACTTTCTCTGTCCCCCTCTCTGTCCCCCCCGTCTACCCTCTCTGTATCCCTCTCTCTCTCTCCTCTTTCTGTTCCCCCCTCTGTCCCCCCCTTCTCAGTCTCAGCCCCCTCTCTGTCCCTTCCGCTCTCTGTCCCCCTCTCTCTCTGTTCGCCCTCTCTCTCTGTTCGCCCTTTCTCTGTCCCCCTTTCCGTCCCTCCCCTCTCTGTACCCCCATCTCTGTCCCCCTCTCTCTGTCCCCCCTCTCTATCCACTCTCTCTGCCCCACCTCTCTCTCTGTCCCCCTCTCTCTGTCCCGCTCTCCATCCCTCCCCTCTCGGTCCCCCCTCTCTCTGTCCCCCTCTCTCTGTCCCCCTCGCTCTGTCCCCTCTCTCTTGGTCCCCCTCTCTCTGTCCCCTCTCTCTGTCCCCCCTCTCTCTGTCCCCCTCTCTCTGTTCCACCCCTTTTTCTATCCCGCCCGTCCCCCCTCTCTGTCCCCCTCTCTCTGTTCCCCCGTCTGTCCCCTCTCTCGCTGTCTCCCCCTCTCTCTCTGTTCGTCCTCTCTCTCTGTTTGCCCTATCTCTGTCCTCCTCTCCTTCCCTCCCCTCTCTGTCCCCTCTCTCTGTACCCCGTCTCTCCCTGTCACTCTTCTGTCTGTGCCCCCTCTCTCTGTCACCCTCCTCTCTGTCCCCATTCTCTCTGTCCAACCCTCTCACTCTGTACCCTCCTCTCCCTCTGTCCCCATCTCTCTGTCCACCCCTCTCTCTCTATCCCCCTCTCTCTGTTCCTCTCTCTCTGTCCCCCCACTCACTGTCCCCCTCTCTTTGTCCACCCTCTCTCTCTTCCCCCTCTCTATACCCCACTCTCTCCCCATCTCTCCCCTACCTCGCTCTCCCCCCACTCTCTTGTCTCACCTTCTCTCTGTCCCCACTCTCTCTGTCCATCCCCTCTATCTCCTTTTCTCTTTCCTCGTCTTTCTTTCCACCGCACTCTCTGCCCCCCTTTCTATCCCCCTCTCTCTTTGCCCCCATCTTTCTGTCCCCCTCTCTAAATGACTCCTCTCTCTGTCCCCAATCTCTCTGTACCCACCGCTCTGTCACCCTCCTGTCTGTCCCACTCTCTCTATCACCCTCTCACTCTGTCCCTCCCTCTCCCTCTGTCCCCTCTCTCTGTCCCCCCACTCTCTGCACATCTCTCTCTGACCCCTCTCTCTCTGACCCCCTCTCTCTGTTCCCCCACTCTCTCTGTCCCCCTCTCTGTCCCCCCCCCGCCCGTCTACCCTCTCTGTATCCCTCTCTCTCTCTCCACTTTCTGTTCCCCCCCTCTGTCCCCCCCTTCACAGTCTCAGCCCCCTCTCTGTCCCTTCCGTTCTCTGACCCCTCTCTTGGTCCCCCTCTCTCTCTGTCCCCTTCTCTCTGTCCCCCTTCTCTCTGTCCCCCCGCTCTCAGTCTGCCCTCTCTGTCCCCCTCTCTTTACCCCTCTCTCTGCCCACCCATCTGTCCCCCCACTCTATGTTCCCCCTTCTCTCTGTCCCCTTCACTCTCTGTCCCCCTTCTCCCTGTCCCCACTCTCTGTTCCCCCCTCTCTCTGCCCCCATCTCTGTCCCCCATCTCCGTCCCTCCCCTCTCTGTCCCCCTCTCCATGTCCCCCCTCTCTCTGACCCCCTCTCTGTTCGCCCCCACGTCCCGCCTTCTCGGTCCCAGCCCTCTCTATGTACCCCCTCTCTCTGTCCCCTCACTCTCTCTGTCTCCCCCCTCTCTCTGTCCCCCTCTCTGTCCCCACGCTCTCTCTCTCTGTCCCCCACTCTCTGTCCTCCACACACTCCAGCCCCCACTCTCTGTCTCCCTCTCTCTATCCCCCTGTTCTATGTTCCCCTCTCTCTGTCCACCTCTCCCTGTCCCCCTCTCTCTCCCGTTCTCTCTGTCCCCCTCTCTCTGTGCCCTGTTTCTCTCTGTCCCCCTCTCTCTATCTCCCCTCTCTCTGTCATCCTTCTTTGTCCCCCCTTCTCTCTGTCCCCCTCTCTCAGTCCCCCCTCTCTCTGTCCCCCTCTCTCTCTCTTTCTCTCTGTCCTCATCTCTCTGTCCCCCGTCTTTGTTCACCCCTTGTCTCTGTCCCCCTCTATCAGTCCCCCCTCTCTCTGTCCCCCTCTCTGTGTCCCCCTCTCTCTCTCGTTCTCTATGTCCCCTTCTCTCTGTCCCCCCTCTCTCTGTCTCCCTCTCTCTGTTCACCCTCTCTCTCTTCCCCCTCTCTATACCCCCCTCTCTCTCCCCATCTCTCTCATACCTCGCTCCCCCAACTCTCTTGTCCCCCTCACTCTCTGTCCCCCTTCTCTCTGTATCACCCTCTCTCTGTCCCCACTCTCTCTGTCCGTCCCCTCTATCCCCCTCTCTCTTTCCTCCTCTTTCTTTCCCCCGCTCTCTCTGCCCCCTCTTTCTGTCCCCCCTCTCTCTTCGCACCCATCTCTCTGGCCCCCCCTCTCACAATGTCCCCCCTCTCACAATGTCCCCCCTCTCTCTGTCCACACTCTCTCTGTCCCCTTCTCTCTGTCCCCCCTCTCTGTACCCCCTGCTCTGTCACCCTCCTCTCTGTCCCCACTTTCTCTGTAACCCTCGCACTCTGTTCCTCCCTCTCTCTCTATACCCCTCTCTCTGTCCCCCTCTCTCTGTTGCCCTCTCTCTGACCCCCTCTCTCTCCCGTTCACTCTGTCCCCCTCTATCTTTGCCCGCTTTCTCTCTGTCCCCCTCTATCTGTGCCCCCTTTCTCTCTGTCTCCCTCTCTCTGTCCCCCTCTCTTTGTTCCCCTCTCTCTGCCCCCCCCCCCCTGTTCCCGATCATTCCCTTCTTCTCTCTGTCACCTCCCTCTGTCCCCCCATCACCCCGTCCCCCACTCTCTGTCCCCCTCTCTCTGGCCCCCCCTCTCTGTCCCCCTCTTTCTGTTCCACCTCTCTCTTCCCATCTCTCCCCTACCTCGCTCCCCCCACTCTCTTGTCCCCCTCTCTCTCTGTCCCCTCCCTCTCTGTCCACCTTCTCTCTGTCCAACCCTCTCTCTGTCCCCCTCTGTCTTTCCTCCTCCTTCTTTCCCCCGTTCTCTCTGCCCCCTCTTTCTGTCCCCCTCTCTCTTCGCCCCCATCTCTCTGTCCCCCCTCTCACAATGTCCCCCTCTCTCTGTCCCCACTCTCTCTCTGTCCCCTCTCTCTCTGTCCCCCCTCTCTGTACCCCCCGCTCTGTCACACTCTCTCTGTCCCCCCACCTCTCTCTGTCTCTCCCACTCTCTGTCCCCCTCTCTCGGTCCCACTCTCTCTGCCTCTCCTTCTCTCTGTGCCCCCGCTCGTATCCCCCCGTCCCATTCTCTCTTTCCCCCCTCTCTGTCCCCCCCTCCGTCCCCCTGTCCCCCCTCTACTGCGCCCCCGTCTCTCTGTCTCCCCTCGCTTTCTGTCCCCAGTCTCTCTGCCCCCTCTCTCTGTCCCCCTCTCCCTGTACACCCCTCTGTTCCCCCTTTCTCTGTCCCCCTTTCTCTGTACCACCTCCCTCTGTCCTCCCTCTCTCTCTCTCTGTCCCCTCTCTCTGTCCCCCCTCTCTCTGTCACCCTCTCTCAGTGATCCTCTCTGTCCCCCCCTTCTCAGTCCCAGCCCTCTCTCAGTCCCCATCTCTGTCTGTCTCCCTCTCTGTGTCCCCCCACTGTCTCTGTCCCCCTCTTTGTCCCCCCCTCTCTGTCCACCCTCTCTGTATCCCTCTCTCTCTCCCCTCTCTCTGTTCCCCCCCTCTGTCCCCCCCTTCTCGGTCCCAGCCCTGTCTCTGTCCCCCTCTCTCGGACCCGCTCTCTCTCTGCCCCCTTCTCTCTGACCCCCTTCTCTCTCTGTCCCCCTCTCTTTGTCCCCCTCTGTCTTCCCCCCCTCTCAGTCTGCTCCCTCACTCCCCGTCTCTCTTTACCACTCTCTCTGCCCCCCTATGTGTCCCCCTCTCTCTGTCCCTCTGTCTCTCTGTCCCCTTCACTCTCTGTCCCCCTTCTCCCTGTCCCCACTCTCTGTTCCCCCCTGTCTCTGACCCCCCCTCTCTCTTACCCCCGTCCCGCCTTCTCGGTCCCAGCCCTCTCGATGTACCCCCTCTCTCTGTCCCCTTTTCTGTCCCCACTCTCTCTGCCCCCTCTCTATGTCCCCCCTCTCCCTGTACACCCCTCTGTTCCCCCTTTCTCTGTCCCCCTCTCTCGTTACCACCTCCCTCTGTCCTCCCTCTCTCTTTGTCCCCTCTCTCTGTCCCCCCCTTCTTAGTCCCAGCGCTCTCTCTGTTCCCCCCTCTCTGTCCTTCTCTTGGTCCCCCTCTCTTAGTCCCCCTCTCGGTCTGTCTCTCTCTCTTGTCCCCCCCCCCCACTCTCTCTGTCCCCCTCTTTGTCCCCTTCTCTCTGTTCCCCCCCTCTGTCCCCCCCTTCTCGGTCCCAGCCGTGTCTCTGTCCCCCTCTCTCGGTCCCGCTCTCTCTCTGTCCCCCTTCTCTCTGACCACCTTCTCTCTCTGTCCCCCTCTCTTTGTTCCCCCTCTCTCTGCCCCCCCCTCAGTCCGCTCCCTCACTCCCCGTCTCTCTTTACCACTCTCTCTGCCCCCTATCAGTCCCCCCTCTCTCTGTCCCCCCGTCTCTCTGTACCCTTCACTCTCTGTCCCCCTTCTCCCTGTACCCACTCTCTGTTCCCCCCTCTGTCTGACCCCCCTCTCTGTTCCCCCCGTCCCGCCTTCTCGGTCCCAGCCCTCTCGATGTACCCCCTCTCTCTGTCCCCTTCTCTGTCCCCACGCTCTCTCTGTCTCCCCTCTCTCTGTGACCCCCTCACTCCCTCCTCTCTCTGTTACCTCCCTCTCTGTCCCCCGGTCCCCCCTCTGTCCCCTACTCTCTCCATCCCCCTCTCTCTGTCCACCTCTCTCTGTCCCCCTCTCTCTGTTGTCCTCACTCTGTCCCCCTCACTCTCCCGTTCTCTCTGTCCCCCTCTATCTGTGCACACTTTCTCTCTGTCCTCCTCTATCTGTCCCCCTCTCTCAGACCCCCTCTCTCTGTCCCCCTCTCTCTCCCGTTCTCTCTGTCCTTCTCAGTCCCCCCTCTCTCTGTCCCTCTCTCTCTGACCCCTCTGTCTGTCCCCTTCTCCCTGTCCCCCTCTCTCTCCCGTTCTCTCCGTCCTCATCTCTCTGTCCCCCTCTCTCTGTCCCCCTCTCTCTTCCGTTCTCTCTGTCCTCATCTCTCTGTCCCTCTCTCTCTTTCCCCCGTTTCTCTCTCTCCCTCTCTCTGTCTCCCACACTCTCTCTGTCCCCCTCTATCTTTCCCCCCTCTCTGTACCCCCGCTCTGTCCCCCTCTCTCTGTTACCCCACTCTCTGCACCCCTCTTTCTGTCCCCTCTCTCTGTCCCACACTCTCTCCCGTTTTCTCTGCCCCCTCTATCTGTGTCCCCTTTCTTTCTGTACCCCTCTCTCTATCCCCCTCTCTTTGCCCCCCTCTCTCTGACCCCCCTCTTTGTCCCCCTCTCTCAGTCCCCCCTCTCTGTCCCCATCTCTCTGTCCCCCTCTCTCTCCCGTTCTCTCTGTCATCATCTCTCTGTCCCCCTTTCTCTGTCCCCCCTTTCTCTCTCGCTGTCCCCCTCTCTCTGTCCCCCTCTCTTTGTCCCCCTCTCTCTGACCCCCTCTCTCTGTCCCCCTCTCTTTCCCGTTCTCTCTGTCCTCATCTCTCTTTCCCCCCTTTCTCTCTCTCCCTCTCTCTCTGTCCCCCTCTCTCTCTGACCCCCTCTCTGTCCGCACGCTCTCTCTATCCCCCCTCTCTCTGTGTCCCCCATCACTCCCTTCTTCTCTCTGTCACCTCCCTCTCTGTCCACCAATTCCCCCGTCCCCCACTCTCTCCATCCCCCACTCTCTGTCCCCTTCTCTCTGTCCCCCACTCGCTCCACCCCCCACTCTCTGCCCCCCTCTCTGCTACCCACTCTCTTCCCCCTCTCTCTTTCCCCCTCTCTTTGTCCCCTTCTTTCTGTCCCCCCTCGCTCTCTGTCCCCCTCTCTCTGTTCACCCCCTCTCTCTTCCCCCTGTCTATACTCCCCTCTCTCTCCCCATCTGTCCCCTACCTCGCTTCCCCAACTCTCTTGTCCTCCTCTCTCTCTGTCCCCTCCTTCTCTGTCCCTTCTCTCTCTGTCCCACCCTCTCTCTGTCCCCACTCTCTCTGTCCATCCCCTCTATCCCCCTCTCTCTTTCCTCCTCTTTCTTTCCCCCGTTCTCTCTGCCCCCTCTTTCTGTCCCCCCCTCTCTTCGCCCCCATCTCTCTGTCCCCCCTCTCACAATGTTCCCACTCTCTCTGCCCCCACTCTCTCTCTGTCCCCTTCTCTCTTTCTCCCCTCTCTGTACCCCCCGCTCTGTCACCCTCCTCTCTGATCCCCACTCTCTCTGACCCCCACCTCTACCTGTCTCACCCACTCTCTGTCCCCCTCCCTCGGTCCCCACTCTCTCTGCCCCTCCTTCTCTCTGGTCCCCCGCTCTTATTCCGCCCGCTCTGTCCCATTCCCACTTTCCCCCTCTCTCTGTCCCCACGCTCTCTCTGTCCCCCCTCTCTCTGTGTCCCCCATCACTCCCTTTTTCTCTCTGTCACCTCCCACTCTGTCCCCCAGTCCCCCCCGTCCCCCACTCTCTCCACCCCCCACTCTCTGTCCCCTTCTCTCTGTCCCCCACTCTCTCCATTCCACACTCTCTGTCCTCCTCTCTGTGTCCCCCTCTCTCTTTCACCCTTCTCTCTGTCCCCCTATCTCTATCCCCCCTCTCTCTGTCCCCTCTCTCTGTTCACCCTCTCTTCTTCCCCCTCTCTATACGCCCCTCTCTCTCCCCATATCTCCCCTACCTCGCTCCCCCCACTCTCTTGTCCCCCCTCTCTCTGTCCGTCCCCTCTGTCCCCCTCTCTCTTCCCTCCTCTTTCTTTCCCCCGCTCTCTCTGCCCCCATCTCTCTGTCCCCCCTCTCACAATCCCCCCTCTCGCTATCCCCACTCTCTCTCTGTCCCCCTCTCTCTGTCCCCCCTCTCCGTACCCCCCGCTCTGTCACCCTCCTGTCTGTCCCCACTCTCTCTGTCACCCTCTCACTCTGTCCCTCCCTCTCCCTCTGTCCCCATCTCTCTGTTCACCCCTCTCTCTCTGTACCCCTCTGTCTGTCCCCCTCTATCTGACCCCTACTCTCTGCACCCCTCTCTCTGTCCCCCCTCTCTCTTCCCCCTCTCTCTACCCCACTCTCTCTCCCCTATCACTTCACCCTCTCTCTCCCCCCACTCTCTTCTCCCCCACTCTCTTGTCACCCTCTCTCTCTGTCCCCATCTCTCTCTGTCCCCTCTTTCTTTGCCCCTCCTTCTCCCTGTCCCCCCCCCCCCTTTCTCTCCGTCCCCCCTCTCTCTATTTCTCCACTCTCTCTGGCACCCTCTCTCTCTCTCTCTCTCTGTCCCCCTTCCTCTGTCCCCACTCTCTGCCTGTCACCAGTCTCTCTTCCCCTCTGCCGCCCTCTCTCTGACCCCCTCTCCCTCTGTTCCCTCCTCTCTCTATCCCCTTTCTCTGCACGCCCCGTTCCCCCGCTCTCTGACCCCCTCTCTCTGCCCCCCTCTCTGTTCCCCTCTCTCTCTGTCCCCCCATCTCTCTCTGTCCCCCCTCTCTCTCTGTCCCCCCCTCTGTCTGTCCCCACCTCTGTTCCCCTCTCTCTGTACACCTCTCTCTGCCCCCTCTGCTGCCCTCTCTCTGTGACCCCCACTCTCTCTGTCACCCCACCTCTCTCTGTCTCTCCCGCTCTCTCTACCCCTCTCTCAGTGCCCTCTCTCTCTGCCCCTATTTCTCTCTGTTCCCCCCCCCCGCTCTCAGTCTGCCCCCTCTGTCCCCTTCTCTCTTTCCCCCTCTCTCTGATCCCCCTCTGTCCGTCCCCCTGACCCCCTCTACTGCGGCCCCGTCTCTCTGTCTCCCCTCTCTTACTGTCCCCACTCTCTGCCCCCTCTCTCTGTCCCCCTTCTCCCTGTACCACCTCTCTCTGCCCTCCCTCTTTCTCTGTCTCCTCTCTCTGTCCCCCCCTCTCTCTGTCCCTCTCTCTCTGTCCCCCCCCCCCCCTCTCTGTCCCCCTCTTTCAGTCCCACTCTCTGTCCCCCCTTCTCGGTCCCAACCCTCTCTCTGTCCCCCCATCTCTGTCCCTCTCTCGGTCCCCCTCTCTCTCAGGCCCCCTCGCTCGCTCTCTGTCCCCCCTCTCTGTGTCCCTCCCTCTTCCTCTGTCCCACTCTCTTTGACCTCCACTCTCTGTCCCTGCTCTCTGTTCCCCTCTCTTTGTCCCCTTCTCTATCTTCACCCTCTCTCTCTTCCCCCTCTCTATACCCCCTCTCTCCCCAACTCTCCCCTACCTTGCTCCCCCCACTCTCTTGTCCCCCTCTCTCTCTGCCCCCTCCCTCTCTGTCCCCACTCTCTCTGTCCCACCCTCTTTTTGTCCCCACTCTCTCTGTCCGTCCCCTCTGTCCTCCTCTCTCTTTCCTCCTCTTTCTTTCCCCCGCGCTCTCTGCCCCCCTCATTCTGTCCTCCCCTCTCTTCGCGCCCATCTCTCTGCCCCCCCCTCTCAGAATGTCGCCCCGCTCTCTAACCCCACTCTCTCTCTGTCCCCCTCCTCTCTGTCGCCACTTTCTCTGTCACCCTCTCACTCTGTCCCTCCCTCTACCTCTGTCCCCATCTCTCTGTCCACCCCTCTCTCTCTGTACCCCTCTGTCTGTCCCCCTCTATCTGTCCCCCTACTCTCTGCACCCCTCTCTCTATCCCCCTCTCTCTCCCCTGTCACTCCACCCTCTCTCCGCCCCCAAATCTCTACTCCCCCACTCTCTTGTCCCCCTCTCTCTCTCCGCGTCTCTCTGTCCCCTCTTTCTTTGCCCCTCCCTCTCCCTGTACCCCTCTCTCTCTCTCTCCGTCCCCACTCTCTCTCTGTCCCCCTCTCTCAGTCCCCACTCTCTCTCTGTCACCACTCTCTCTTCCCCTCTGCCCCCCTCTCTCTGACCCCCTCTCCCTGTGTTTCCTCCTCTCTCTGTCCCCCTTTCTCTGTCACCCTTTTCTCTCTCCGTCCCACCGTCTCTCTGTCTCCTTCACTTTCTTCCCCCTTCTCCCTGTCCCCCCACTCTCTGTTCCCCCCTCTCTTTGCCACCATCTCTGTCCCCCATCTCCGTACCTCCCCTCTCTGTCCCCCTCTCTATGTCCCCCCTCTCTCTGACACCCCTCTCTGTTTCCCCCATCCCGCCTTCTCGGTCCAAGCACTCTCTATGTTGTACCCCCTCTCTCTGTCCCCTCACTCTCTCTGTCCTCCCTCTCTCTATCCCTCTCTCTCTGTCCCCCCCGCTCTGTCCCCACTTTCTCTCTGTCCCCCCCTCTGTGTCCCCCTCACACTCCATCCTCCTCTGTCACCTGCATCTCTGTCCCTCCGTCCCCCCTCTGTCCCCACTCTCTCCATCCCCCACTCTCTGTCCCCCTCTCTCTGTCCCCCACTCTCCGTCCCCACTCTCTGTTCCCCACTCCCTGTCTCCCTCTCTCTATCCCCCTGCTCTCTGTTCCCCTCTCTGTCCCCCTCTCTCTGTTGCCCTCTCTCTGTCCCCCTCTCTCTCCCATTTTCTCCGTCCCCCTCTATCTGTCCCCCCTCTCTCTGTCCCTATCTCTCTGTCCTCATCTCTCTGTCCCCCTCTCTCTGTCCCCCCTTTCTCTCTATCCCTTTCTCTCTGTCCCCCTCTCTGGCCCCACGCGCTCTCTGTCTCCCCTCTCTCTGTGTCCCCCCTCACTCCCTCCTCTCTCTGTCACCTCCCTCTCTGTCCCCCCGTCCCCTCCCTGTCCCCCACTCTCTCCATCCCCCACTCTCTATCCCCATCTCTATGCCCCTCTCTCTGTTCCCCCTATCTTTGTCCCCCTCTCTCTGTCCCCCCTCTCTCTCTGTCCCCCTCTCTCTGTCCCTCTCTCTCTGTCCCCCCCTCTCTCTGTCCCCCTCTCTCTGTCCCCCTCTCTCTCTGACCCCTCTCTCATTATGTCCTCCCATATTTATCTCTCTCTCCCTCACCTTATCTCTCCCTTTCCTCTCTCTCTCTGTCTCTCCCTGTTCCTTCCCTTTCTCTCCACTTCTCTCACTCTCGATCCCCTTACCTTGGTCTCTCTTTCTCCCCACCTCCCTCTGTTTCTCTCTGACTAAATCTCTTTCTCTCCTGCTCCTCCCTCCCTCTCTGACGCAGTCTCTTTCCCTGACGCGTCCCTCTCCGTCTGATCCAGAGACTGCGGAGGGGGGTAGTCGTTGGTGCTGTGGCTGCAGGTGGTTGGAGGGGTCGTTGTGAGATGATAGAGAGATGTGGGAAGTGGGAGGAGGGGGAAAAATGGGGTAGAGACGGAATTGAGGAAAGGAGTCAGACGGCAGGAGAGAGAGAGAGTGCAGGGGAGGGGGGACAGGAAAGAGTGGAGGCAGGTGAAGAGAGTGTGGGAGAAGAAATGTGGAGGCCAGGTTGGAGTTGGGGGGGGGGTCAGAGGGAGTTAAACCCAGCTCCTGAGCTCAGGGCGCGGTGCCCTCCCCTTCCCCGAGGACCAAGACTTGGGGCTGAGTCTGTCTCTCTCCAGCTCAGCGTCTCCAACACAAAGACACACAACAACATCGGTCACTCTGCTGCTCGGCACGATTTAATCAACATTTTTATTGATTACATTTGGAAGTGATTGATACAGTCATTGGGATGGTGCCTTTCCGCACTGGCCCCTGAGTTGTGAGAAACATTGAAATGTTTCCCTGTAACCCCCCTGTGGGATAAGGATGGACAAATCCGCGCTACCCTCAGTCTTTTACCATAGTGACAGGCTGCTCCATCGCTGAAACCCTGAACTGAAATGAGAAAATCCCGGATGGAGTAATTAATGAGGGAATTTGATGGATGGAAGAATTTGGGTGAAGGGATATTTCAGCACATTCTTCAGCTGCTGCCTGAACTTAGTCTGGGTCACAGCATAAATCGCGGTGTTTGTGCAGCAACTGAGGAGCTGCAGCATGAAGCCCAATTCCCCCACAAAGGCATCGAGATACACAGATTTATACCCAATCCAATACATCCGGCTCCATATAGAATACAGCATTAACATTGACCATAACAGGATGAAATTGGCCGAGATCAGAAACAGTAAAATGATGGATTTTTTTCGGTTTCTCATTTCAGTGTCAGACTGAACGTCCCCATTGGTGTGAGTACGGAGACTCCTGCGGGCTCTGCTGGTCACTATAATGTGTCTGACGGTGAGAACATTGAGCAGCAGAATCAGGAGAAATGGGACACACAGAGTTAGAATGTGGTGGAGGAACTCGATTGTGACCCAGACAATGGAGTATAGAACAGCGATTGTTTCCTCACAAAACCAGGGCTGGTTCCACAGCCAATACCGAGCCGAGAACATAAAATACCAGAAAATGTTCTTTAAACAGCTCAGCACAGTCACTGCTCCCAGAACCACAGCCGCCGTTTTCTCACTGCAATATTTACTTTTCAGCTTCTGGCAACAAATGGCCACAAACCGATCAAAGGTGAAAGAGACGGTGAACCAGACAGAGCAGTCAGTGGCTGCATAAAGCAGGACGGCGTGGATATTACACACAGGGACAGAGTCCCTCAGGAAATAAAACTGTTCCTGATAAACAATGGGAATGTGTCTCAGGATCACGTCGAGGATAATGACCAGGAGATCCGCCGCTGCCATGGCCCCCAGGTAACGTCTGACACATGGAGACAATCCACAATCTTTATAAAGCAGGACGTAGATGGTCACTCCGTTAACTGTGAGGAAGGAAAACAAACCCATTATCCATCAGCCTGGAGGCAAAGGGACCCGTTTGATCGGGGACACAGTGAGATTTTCAAATGTGTCCCTGTATTCAGGGATTTATTAAAGTAATTGGAGCTGGAATAACAAATGGGAAGGTCGGAATTACTGACAAAAATGTGACATAAACCACAAGAAACCCTTCCCCCCCAAACACACAGAGACACATCCATAAGGACAGATGGTTTCTAGAGCATTCCCACACAGTCGACCACTCGAGAGCAGACACACGTCACTCCTTCCCAGTTCCTAATACGGAGGGTGGGAACGTTACTGTCCTGAAGGATTCTCTCCCAGTTTCCTGAAGACAAACGGAGTTTGGGAATTTCTGTATTTTGGTCTAAATTGTGGTCAATTTTGTGTCGTGAGGAAGGCCTGAGGGGCCTTCGGAACAGTGTCTCCTTCTCCCTGGAACCGGATCTCTTCCCTCGGGATCTTATCGTTTGTTCAATTCACTGACGTCCGGCCGTTCACAAACAATGTCAGGGACAGAACGTTCCGGGGAATGTCAGTTATAGAATGTCAGGGACAGAATGTCCCGGGGAACTCCTTGACCTGTCCATGACCTTCCCCCATCCTCTCTGACCTATCACCTCTCCCCCACCTCCGTCTCTCGATCACATTCCCAGCTCCCTTACCCCAGCCCCACCTCCTGCACCAGCCCCAGCCCCCTCCCATTTATCTCTCAGCTCCCCGGCCCACAAGCCTCATTCCTGATGAAGGGATTATGCCTGAAACGTTCATTCCCCTGCTCCCCGGATGCTGCCTGACCTGCTGTGCTTTTCAAGCACCACACTCCCAGTCAGGGAACAGTCCGACACCGTCATACTCACAGGATCAGGCCTGATGTGTAATTTAGATTAGATTAGATTACCTACAGTGTGGAAACTAGGCCCTTCAGCCCAACAAGTCCACACCGACCCGCCGAAGCGGAACCCACCCAGACCCATTCCCCTACATTTACCCCTTGAACTCACACTACGAACAATTTCCCATAGCCAATTCACCTAACCTGCATATCTTTGGATTGTGGGAGGAAACCGGAGTACCAGACGAAACCCACGCAGACACGGGGAGAATGTGCAAACTCCACACAGTCAGTCGCCCGATGCTGGAATTGAACCCGGGTCTCTGGCGCTGTGAGGCAGCAGTGCTAACCACCGTGCTACCGTGCTCACCCATCATGTTTCATGAAGCCCCATCACCATCCCTGGGTATATCCTGTCCCACCGGCAGGACAGACCCACCAGTGGTGGGGACACCCTGGGATACAGTCAGGGAAGGAGTTACCCGGCAAATCCCCAACATTGATTCTAGAACCCAGGAAATCTCATGGTAACAGATCATGGTCAAGGAAGTCGCTTGAGGCTGGTTGTCTCCTGCCCCCCACCCCTCCTCTTGGAAACAAATCAGAGGAAGCACTGAGGGTGATAAGGACTCAGACCATCCTCTGGGTGTGGGACTTCAATGTCCATCACTAAGAGTGTCCCCACAGGCCCACCGCTGCCTGAGCAGGGACAGGCTTCAATACACAACAGTCAGACTGGGGGAAACATTCTCACCAAACTCCTTGTCCCAGATGGATCTGTCCCTGACAGTATCTGTAGGAGCAGCCAGCACACAGTCCTGGTGGAGGCACAGTCTCAGCCTCATATTTGACATACTCATGATTAGTGTGTTGCTGGAAAAGCACTGCAGGTCAGGCAGCATCCGAGGAGCAGGAAAATCACGGTTTCGGGCAGCAGACCTTCATCACGAATGAGGCTGAGAGCCTCCGGGATGGAGAGATAAATCATATTCAGCGTACTGCTCACTGTGTTAAGTGGCACTCCCTCCTGTGAAGTAGGACATACTTCTAAAGGGCTGAGCACATGGAAGCTGGGCATCCATGAGGCACGGTGGGCTAGTAACAGACGCAGCATCAATGGCCTTCCCTCCATCATAAAGTCAGAAGTGGCCTATTCACTGATGGTTTCAAAGTATTCAGCACCACTCACAACTACACCGATACTGAAGCAGGCTATTCAGACCATCAAGAGTTTTAAACAGGAACAGAATGAGGCCAGTCAGCCATTGGAGGCTGTTTCGCAGCGATTGGAAAAGAACTTTTCATCTCTCATACCTGTTACACAGGAAATGGAAGGGAACATTCAGCATTTCAAAGCTGATACACGGGAATACGGGGAGCTGTGCAGACCACAGCAGTGCATTGATCTATAAACACAGACTAGATATCTGTCCAGGACGGGGAGCTGTGCAGAACACAGCAGTGCATTGATCTATAAATCTGGACTAGATGTCTGTCCAGCACGGGGAGCTGTGCAGACCACAGCAGTGCATTGATCTATAAACCCAGACTGGATATCTGTCCTGGGCGGGGAGCTGTGTAGACCACAGCAGTTCATTGATCTATAAACCCAGACTAGATATCTGTCCAGGACGGGGAGCTGTGCAGACCACAGCAGTTCATTGATCTATAAACCCAGACTAGATATCTGTCCAGGACGGGGAGCTGTGCAGACCACAGCAGTGCATTGATCTATAAACCCGGACTAGATATCTGTCCAGGACGGGGAGCTGTGCAGACCACAGCAGTGCACTGATCTATAAACCTAGACTAGGTATCTGTCCAGCACCGGAAGCTGTGCAGAATTCCGCAGTGCACTAACGTGTGAACCTGAAAGAAATATCCTTCCAGTATGTGGAGCTTCACGGACACTATCTATAAACCTCAACCAGTTAGCCTGACCAGCACAGGGAACAGTGCAGTAATTGTGCGAGATAAGTGGCTATCCAGCCCCATCTACGGCACTTTTTATTTCCCTTCCCAGGAACAAAGACACGGAGGAGTCTGTCCAAAACTTTTTCATTCAACTTTGCAAAGTCGGGTGCTGTTCCCAAAGGTACACACACACAAGCATAGTAATCTCCACACATTATATACATGTATATGTGGGCTGGGTCTACTACTGCTGCCTTGACCAACGAGTGCTCGGATTCCCCACTGTTTTCCTTATTTGGGTTCTGGTGCCTGGGATTCTTTTATCATTCACTTGGCCAATCAGTGTTTGAGCTTCCCATTCTTCCCTTATATGGATGATGTTGTACAACTGTGGTTAAGGGCGGCCTCTCAACTATCGAGGAAAGCTGTTACAACTGTTTCATTCATATAAACGTGGGGGAGGTCCGGCAACAGTTTCGAGTGTCTGCTTGTGTTCACTATGAGGTAGAAAAGACTAAAAGGCAGCTAACCGTTTAAAAATTACACTACCCCCTACAAATCCTTCGTGTCTTTTCTTACGGCCTGTAATTTTTCAACCGTAAGTTTCTTCTCCAGGGCATTTAATAACTCCCGAGCTTGTTCATCAAACTGCCCTTCTCTAATACTACCCCCGCCCAAGAGGGATTCACGTTGTTCCATCTCGAGATTTATTCGTTCAACCTGCCCATAGGGAACATCCTTCTTAGTAAGGGCGGTTTCGATCAGTCGTTGAGTTAATCCCCGGACACAGGGAATAACGCAACACCCAAGGGCAGTGAGTACCCCTGCCACCACTATACATGAGACAAGAAAGGGAACGACCACCCCCGTCCATTTACCGAACCAAGCTTCCAACCAGTCTGTGAGGCCAGAGTCGATGCCCGAGTTTTCGGCCAGTTCGTCCGCCAATGTGGTGAGTCCATCCAGGGCGCGGGTGATGGACCCATCAGGGGCTGTGTTGTTGGGGATGAAAGTGCAGCACTGAGTGCCTATCATGACACAAACACCCCCCTTCTCTGCCAACATCATGTCTAAGGCCAACCTATTTTCCCACGCCATCCTACTAGTGGCGTCCAGTTGTTCTGCTATTCCTTTCACTGCATCCCGGGTATAATTAATGAACCTCTGCTGATTGTAGTAAATATAATTAATCCAATCCACATTCTTATTGATGGTCACCCACCACAACAGTGACGACTCAAAACCCGCTGCTATCTGGTTCCTAGCCTTGTATTCGTCAGGAACACCCCCTGGGGACCCCTATGGCATCTAAATATATGTTATCATCAAAAGAGGTCTCCAAAGCTCTCTCCGTTCTTCCACTAGAATGGGGTTGCTCTTGTTTTTCGAATACCAGGGTGAATGGGATGGCCAATTGAACGATCGCACAAGTGCCCGTCCATTTTTGGGGCAGGGTCGGTCGCAGAACCCTCCCACCACAGTACCACCAGAGGTCTGCCCTGGGTACATGAATGTGGGAGTAATTCCCGCCCCCGGTAGTTTCATTGACCAGCCGGATTGATCCGCTGCACTTGTCAAATGTCCCCACATCGTCGTCCCACTGTAGTCCCGTCCGACAGACACAGGTCTGGTGCATACCCGTTACCCCTGAGAATGATGGCGGGCGGGACGCCCCCTCAGACCTGACGGGGGGAAACTTCAAACTCAAGGGTCGTCAAGTGGGGTCGTTCCAGGCCTCTCGGTCCTGGTACAGCCTTATCATGCAGTCCATGGCTCGTGGGTGTTTCTCCCATCCCAGCGGGAATGGGACCACCTGAGGGTTAGGGCGGGCACTCGTGCATGCGTAGCAATCACTCTTTTTCATGCTCCTCACAGTATATTTGACCCATTCCATCCAGGCATTCGCCTCCCCGTATCCCGTTTCTATTTCAAAGGTCTTTTCCAAATCCGTTGTCTCAATTATTCTAATCTTTTCCTGCTTATCAGTGGTGGATGAGCCCCCAGACTCATCTTCAATGACCGTGATATACGTGCAGCACAGCTGCATCCCCCCCCATCCTGCCTGGCCCCCAACTCTAATACCCAGTATTGTTCTATTAAGGCTCGCCTCGTTCTTTTCCAAGTTCTTTATGGTCAGATAAAGCGGATTGCACCGATTATGCCCACAATCTCGTCCAGGGGTGATGGGATCATGGACAACTGACACCATAGCCTGGACCACGGGGGCTGGAGGCCTATTTAGGCCTTCCCTACCATACAATTGTAATACTAACGTCTGACCCTGGAATCCCCTTTCTCTCTATAGATTCTGCTTAGTTTGATTCAGTTGACTTTTAGTCCTACAGGGCACCAACTCACATAGGTCTAAGCTAAGTGTCTGTGTTGATTGGTTGGCAAGCACGGAGATGGTGAACCACTGACGGTCCTCTGCTTGTTTTTTCCAGAGGCCAAATTGGGTAACACGCACACTATGACCCAGCCCAAGGATAATGGCATAGCAAGTTAACAATACGATTGACCGCATTTTGTCGCGACACCCGTAGCCCGAGGGCACAGTTTCTTTAGACTCGCCAAAGTCCGATTAGTTCGTTCTCAGGGTCTCTGTTCCTTAGATGCCTTTGTCAGAGAGGTTCGTTCGTCCTCCGTCGGTTGTGGCACTGGTCCCTTGACTCGAGTGTAATGTGTCCAGCCCTTTTCGGCCGTACGGACAGCCGTTTCGGTCGTCAAAAGTACCAGGAAGGGACCGTCCCAAGTTGGTTCGAGGGTACGTTGCTTCCAGCTTTTAATCAGGACCCACTGACCCGGCTTGACGGTGTGCACCGCAAACTCGAGGGGCGGCGTCTGTGCCAAAAGTCCCTGTTGGCGTAAACGAGATAGAGCAGACCCCAGAGCCACCACATATTTTTGCACAAACATATCCCGAGACTCAAATACAGGAGGTTCCCCCTTCGGCCCATGGAACGGGAGGCCAAATAACATTTCGAAAGGGGAGACGCGCAAATCCCGCCTTGGCTGGGTGCGAATTTGCAACAGGGCAAGGGGTAGGCATTTGGTCCAAGGAAGGCCGATTTCACGAGTGAGCTTGGTTAGCTGCTTTTTGAAGGTCTGGTTCATTCTTTCGACCTTGCCCGAGGAGGAGGGATGCCAGGGGGTGTGCAAATCCCAGTCAATCCCCATTGCTTGCACTACATTCTGGAGGACGGTCGAGGTGAAGTGGCTCCCCTGGTCAGAGTCAATAGCGCGGGGTAGCCCAAATCGTGGGATGATTTGCTCGAGTAGAATCTTGCTAACCTGAGTTGCCGTTGCCGTGGTAGTGGGGAAAGCTTCCACCCATCCTGTCAGGTGATCTACCACTACTAATAGGTACTTCAGTCGACCTATGGGGGGGAGCTCAGTGTAATCTACCTGGATATACTCAAACGGCCTATAGGCCGGACTCCTACCCCCTTGTCTTGCATGCTGCCGCAGCCCCCTTTTGTTAATCTTTCGACATGTTATACAATCTCCTGTGACCTGCTTGGCTACTGTGTACAGACCAGGGTGAGCATATCGGCGCAGGAAGACATCACACAGTGCCTGGGCGCCCCAGTGACCCCCTTGGTGTAAACGGGCAATAATGTCCCGCGTCAACGGTCGATTTAGTAGCTGGCGGCTATCGGGTAAGGTCCACTTGCCTTCCCTATCCTTTGTACCCCCCAGAGACGCGAGAAGAGTTTCTTCTTTGTCAGTAAACGTGGGCACTTCGGTAATTTCGGATATCTGTGGAATCCTTACCAGGCAGTTTATTACTTCCTTCCCCATCCCAGCCAATTTTGCCTGTTCATCTGCCAATTGATTCCCCAGGGTCTCTATTTTATCGTCTTTCTGGTGTCCTTTCACATGTACTACAGCAATCTCTTGTGGCAGCAACAAATCCTCCAAGATCATGGCTACTAGTTCCTCGTGGACCAACTCCTTTCCTCTACTATTTATCATTCCCCTTTCTTTCCAGATCTTCCCAAAGGTGTGTACTACCCCAAAGGCATACTTAGAGTCAGTGTAGATTGTCCCGGCTATTCCCTTTAAATTCCTCAGAGCCCGGTGCAAGGCGTACAATTCGCACGTTTGTGCGGACCAGGCATTCGGTAGCCGTCCACTTTCCACTAATTCCCAACCAGTCTCACTAATGACTGCATAACCGTTGTGTCTCTTCCCATCTATCACTCGAGAGGACCCATCAATGTACCACCGCCTACCTGCATGTAAGGGGGTATCCCTCAGATCTTCCCTCACTTTACTCTGGTACTCTATTATGTCTGAACAGCAGTGTTCCAGTTCCTCCTCCCCTTCCCCTTTCCAAAGAAAGTCCGCCGGGTTCTGGCAGCCCCCGACTTCTATTCAGAGGTCTTCTCGGTCTAACAATATGGCTTCATATTTCAGAATTCTCGAGTCAGTCAGCCACCTCCCGGCCTTCTGATTCAGGATAGTTCTAACCTGGTGGGGAGTAGTGACTGTCAAGGGGGCCCCGAAAGTCAACTTCCTGCTTTCCTCTACCAGCTTTGCCGTGGCTGCCACCGCTTGGACACACTCCGGCCACCCTCGGGAGACTGGATCCAGAATTTTTGACAGGAAAGCCACGGGCTTCCTTTTACCCCCCCAGTCCTGGGTCAATACTCCAAGAGCGGTTCCCTTTCTGGAGTTCACGAAGAGGCGAAATGTCTTACAAAAATCCGGCAAGCTTAAAACAGGTGCGGCCATCAATTTTCCTTTTAGGATTTCAATTAACTTTTTCTCCTCCTCCTCCCATTTTATTCTGTTGGGTGCCTCCTCAATGAGTTTTAGGTACAAGTCTTTAGTAAGGGGGGCATAGTCGTCTATCCATAACCGACAATAGCCTAAGAGTCCCAAGAACTTCCGCAACTCCCTCTTGGTCGTTGGGAGGCCTAGTTCGATTATTGCCCGCACTCTTTCCGGAATTATTCGTTTCTGTCCCTGGCTTATCAAGTGTCCCAGGTACTTAACCTCTTTCTCGACATATTGGAGCTTCTTCTGACTCACTCTTAACCCCTTCTCAGCTAGGTAATTTAACAGGGCATTAGTCCCAAGTAGGACGTCCTCCTCCGCCGATCCGGATAAAAGGAGATCGTCCACGTATTGTATAAGCTTAAGAGCCGGGGACAAGGTTAGTCCCTCCAATAATTGTTCCAGAAACTGCCCGAACAGAGTCGGGGACTCAGTGAATCCTTGGGGGAGTACGGTCCACCTGTACTGTTGTTTTCTGCCAGTATCAGGATCCTCCCCTGACTTCCCTAATCCATTTGTTCACACTCCATTTCATACATCCCTTCTCTTTCCCTTTTAAAATCGGGACAATCCCTTTTGAAGTGTCCCATTTCCCGCAATGGTAACATCCGGCCTTCTGAGGGCGCTCAATTCCATAAGATCCTCCTCTCTCACTTCTGCCCCGTCTCGCTTCTCTCCCTCTCCAACTTTTCTTCGACGTTCCTCTTGCCACCCCATAATCTCCCTCCCCCATTCCGGTGGACTTACAAGCTTCCCGTATGGCTGCCACCATCATTTTTGTCTTATGTTTCTCCCTTATTACATCCCTCTGAACGTACACCTTCTGTGCTTCCCGTAATAATTCTGCAACATCCTTTTCAGCCCAATCCTCCACTTTCTGTAATTTCTTCTGAATGTCAGGCCATGACTTAGTCACAAAGTGCACCTTAAGCATGCTCTTGCCTATTTCCCCATCGGGGTCTAAACCTGAATACTTTCGCATGGACTCCCGCAAACGGTCTAAAAACTCACTCGGGGATTCATCCTTTTTCTGTCCAACTTCAAATGCTTTTGCTAAATTCCGCTGTTTGGGCACGCAGGTTTGGATCCCCCTGATTATAAGGCTTCTGAGGTCTGTCATATTGGCTCGTCCCCCCGCGTCGTTATGATCCCACCGGGGGTCCTCTAAGGGGTACTTCTGCTCTCCACGCTGAGGGCCGTCCTGATGCTCCCTATCCCAAATGGCCATTGCACTATTCCGGATCATAACAATTTCATCGTAATTAAATAGTATTCTCATCATGGCCTGCAGTTCAGCCCATGTGTATATACTGGGCCCCAGACATTGGTCTAGTTGTATTCCCACACTGACGGGGTCGTCCAGTAGACGGGGTAGTTCATTACGGAGATGCCGGATATACCCAGAATTTAAAGGTTGTACTACAAACCCGGTCCGTTCGTTCCCAAACGGCACCTCTCGTAAGGGGTTCAGCTGTTCAATATTGTCACTCCTCCCAGCTCTCAATCCCTCTTCTCGACCTCTCCGCATCTCGAGCCGGACTGATTTCCTAGTGCCTGGGGTGAGTTCTGTGCCCCCTCCTGTGCCCCCCCCCCCCAGCAGTCCCTTCCTCACTGGTCGTAGCCTGCTGGGACTCGGAATTATCCGTCGCAGGAGGGAGGTCCGCGCTGGACGCCTGGTCGTGCGCGGGTGGTATATACGGGGGCGGGGAAGACGGTGGCAAACCGTCGGTGAGGATGTCCCAAGACTTCTGGGGCTTCCTCGGGTCTGTTTGGGGAATCAGAGGATAGAGACGCGTGGGACTCTCGCCGTCGCCCGCCAACCAGGCGGCGGCATATTTGCTCTCCTCTGGGTCAAACGGTTGTTTTCTGTTAACATATACATTTAGGATTTGACACACCCAGTCTTCATCAGACCCATACTCAGGCCAAACTACCGAGGGGGCGCGGATAGGTTCTTTGGTCCATATAAAACAACAATATTTTATCATGGTCTCTTTCTTTAAGTCCTTCGTTCTACTACTGTCCGTCCACAGACTTAACTTTCGACCTAATGGACTATCGGGGGGTATTTCTTTCCCATTTGCAGTCTTCCCTGACTTTTCCTTCGTAAATCTAGAAGTCTGATTTCCCATGGTTTATCTTCGGTCCTGGTCTTAAACGCCCAAAGCGTTTTCACAGATGACCGTCAAAACCACAATTTCCCATGCTTTATCTTCAGTCCTGGTCTTAAACGCCCAAAGCGTTTTCACAGATGACTGTCAAAACCACAATTTCCCGTGGTTTATCTTCAGTCCTGGTCTTAAACGCCCAAAGCGTTTTCACAGATGACCGTCAAAACCACAATTTCCCGTGGTTTATCTTCAGTCCTGGCCACGCGGCCAACAAGGAAGAACAAAAGAATCTCTTACCTTGATCCGTGCACGGAGTTGTCTGGCCTTTTTAAATGTGTGTACCCCCGTGTATAGTCACTAACCGGTCGTCCCAGCACTCGTCCGTGTGTTCCTTTTCCAGGATTCAAAATTATTTTTAAATGAGCCGGGTCACATCCTCTCTTGGCCGACGGCCAACGGACCAAGCCGATCAGTGAGAAGTATAAATATATACTAGACGCGTCTTTGTTGTAATCAGGCTTGATCCGTGAGCCGAAGAGACTGCCCCCCCCCCGGCAATAATTATTTCATCCCGGAGGAGCCCCCAATTGTGCGAGATAAGTGGCTGTCCAGCCCCATCTACGGCACTTTTTATTTCCCTTCCCAGGAACAAAGACACGGAGGAGTCTGTCCAAAACTTTTTCATTCAACTTTGCAAAGTCGGGTGTTGTTCCCAAAGGTACACACACACAAGCATAGTAATCTCCACACATTATATACATGTATATGTGGGCTGGGTTTACTACTGCTGTCTTGACCAACGAGTGCTCGGATTCCCCACTGTTTTCCTTATTTGGGTTCTGGTGCCTGGGATTCTTTTATCATTC
Organism: Chiloscyllium punctatum; assembly: GCF_047496795.1. Taxonomy (NCBI): domain Eukaryota; kingdom Metazoa; phylum Chordata; class Chondrichthyes; order Orectolobiformes; family Hemiscylliidae; genus Chiloscyllium; species Chiloscyllium punctatum. The sequence continues at coordinate 20,067,453 of NC_092769.1, forward strand.
ACTTGGCCAATCAGTGTTTGAGCTTCCCGTTCTTCCCTTATATGGATGATGTTGTACAACTGTGGTTAAGGGCGGCCTCTCAACTATCGAGGAAAGCTGTTACAACTGTTTCATTCATATAAACGTGGGGGAGGTCCGGCAACAGTTTCGAGTGTCTGCTTGTGTTTACTATGAGGTAGAAAAGACTAAAAGGCAGCTAACCGTTTAAAAATTACACTACCCCCTACAACGGCTTTAAAACTCAATCCCCAAACTAATGAAATCCCACACAATATATTGCTTCTTAACAAGCCAATCAGCTTGGGTGGTTACTTTGAGGGATCTATGGACCTGGAACCCAAGATTCCTCTGCTCCTCCACACTGCCAAAGATCCTGCCTTTAACTCTGTATTCTGCATTCAAATTTAATCTTCAAAATGAATGGCTTCACACTTTTCCCACATTGAACTCCATCTGCCACTTCTCAACCCAACTCTGCATCCTGTCAATGTTCCATTGCAACCTACAACAGCCCTCCACACTATCAACCACTCCACCAGCCTTTGTGTCATTGGGAAACTAACCCCTCTTTCAATCACACATCCAATCATTCATAAACTCACAAAGAGCAGAGGTCCTGTAACCTCTCCCTGCAGAAAACCACTGGTCACTAAGCACCAGGATGAATGCTTTCCATCTATCATCACGCTCAGTCTTCTGTGGGCCAGTAATCCTGTATCCAGACAGACAGGTTTCCCTGTATCCCATGCCTCTTTACTTTCTGCATGAGCCATAAAGATGTTTTGTCACATTCTCTAAAGATTCAATAAGACTTGTAAGGCATGACCTGCCCCTTACAAAACCATGCTGACTATCTCTAATCAAACTATGGTTTTCTAAGGAATAATAAATCCTGTCTCCCAGAGACCTCTCCAATAATCTGCACACCACAGACATAAGACTGACAGGTGTGCAATTCCCAGGATTATCCCTATTCCCTTTCCTGAACAAGGGAATAATATTTTCCTGCCTCCAATCATCTGGTCCGACTCCAGTGGACAGTGAGGGTGCAAAGGTCATCACCAGGTGCGCAGTAATCCACTCCCTCCCTTCGTGTAGTAACTTTGGATGCATCCAGTCTGGTTCAATGACTTATGTATCCTTATCTTTTAAAAAATTCTCCGCACATCCTCCTTCTTAACATCCACCTGTTCACGTACATCAGCCTGTTTCACGCTGTCCTCACAAACGACAAGACCCTTCTCAGCAGTGAATACTGAGGCATAGTATTCATTAAGGACCTCCCCTACCTCCTGTGACTCCAGGCACAAGTTCCTTCCACTATCCCAGATTGGCCTTATCCTCACTCTGGCCATGCTCTTGTTGCTCGCATAAATGGAGAATGCCTCACGGTTTTCCTTAATCCTTCCCAACAATGCTTTTTCATGCCCCCTTCTAGTTGTCCTAAGTCCATCTCTCGGTTCCTTCCTGGTACCTTCAGAGAATCCCTACAGTGTGGAAACGGGCCATTTGGCCCAACTCCATATCAACCCTCCAAACAGTATCCAACCCAGCCCCATTCCCCCACCCTATTACTCTCCATTTGCCCTGAATAATGCACCAAACCTACCCATCCCTGAACACTATGGGTAATTTAGCATGGCTAAGCCACCAAACTGGCACATCTTTGGGCTGTGGGGGGGAAACCGGAGCACCAGGAGGAAACCCACCGGGAGAATGTGCAAACACCCCACAGACAGTCACCTGAGGCTGTAATCGAAATGGAGTCCGTGGTGCTATGAGGTCGCAGTGCTAACCACTGAGACACCGTGCCATCCAATGAAACTCTCTGGAGCCCTGTCTGATCCTTGCTTCCTCGATCTTAAGTAAACTTCCTCCTTCCTCTTGATTAGATGTTAAAGTCCATGTGGACAATGTTCACTGGTCTGCCTTCATCTATCTTTGGCCACCTCCTCGAAGAGTCAATCCGGTTTGTGAAACGTGGTTTCCCACTCACAAAGCCATGCTGACTATCTCGATTCAGCCCTTGCCTTTGTAAATGTAAGGAGCTCTTTTCTCTCAGAATCTCCTCCAACAACTTCCCCATCACTGGGCTCACTGGTCTGTAATTTCCTGGCTTTTCCCTGCAGTCTTTCAGTGATGGAACAGCGTTAGCCAACCTCCAGTCTTCCAACATCTTACTGTCCCTGTTGATAATATACATATCTCTATAAGGGATACTGCAATCTCTTCCCTAGCTTCCCACAATATTCTAGGATCGACCTAATGAACTCCTGAAAACTGATCTACCTTTATTTGTTGTAAGATTCCAGCACTTTCTCTTCTTTGGTGAGGATTCTTTCCAAGACATCACTATTTATTTCCCCACGTCCCCAACCTTCCATGTCTTTCTCCACAGTAAATACTGACAAGACTATTTTGTCTAATATCTCAACCATCTCCTCTGGTTCCACACATAGGCGACCTTATGATCTTTAAGGAGCCCTATTCTCTCCCAAGTTACTCTTTAGCCCTATTGAAACTTGCATAAGGCTTCTGATAATTCAAATACACCATATCCCCCATACCACTACACCCCTCCTACACCTTTACAATTGTGCCATTTATATTCACACCAACAAATTCAATCCAACAGGCTCGTTGCTGTATCAGTCGGCTGTCACTCACAGTTACTGTACTGCCCTTGCCATAAGTACATTCAGTGTCCTGACTGTAACCATATTGACATTCCCATCACTGTTTGGTGCCTACAAAAGAATTCCTGCTAACGGTTGCTGCTGCTTGCTTATTCTCAGCTCCACTTTTGATATTCAGATCCACATAAATGTCTCATTAATGCATTAACCTCATTTTTCCTTCACAACTTGTTGGCTTTTTGCTTAGTCTGCCTATTGGGACTAGATTGGGTTGGAATATCTGCTCAGCATGGATGGGTTGGACCGAAGGGTCGGTTTCCATGTTGTACATCTCTCTGACTCTATCACTCGATCCCAACAACCCTTCGTATTCACTTCCCAGCGATGGTGATTCTGCAGCTACATCTCCGGAATGACAGTTCCATCATATCTGTTCACTGTCATTCCATCTGCCTTATGGCGAATACAGGGAGTCATTCCTCAGCAGTGGGGGGTTGAACAGATGGGTAGAGGTTACAGAGATAGGGAGGCTAAGAATTAAACAGAGTTACATCTGGTCAAGAATGTCAGAGGGACAAAGGTGTTTGGGGATTGGAGGAATTAACAGAGATAGATGGAGCTGGATTAAATTCTGGAAATAGGGATAGGGATGGAGAAAGGAAGAAGCAGGCAGTCTCAGAGGCACAGACAGGGAGCTGTTTCATCTCGGAGATTATTGTGTATACTAACAGAGATATGGAAGGTTGTCCTGACTGAAGACGTTTACAGATATAAGAAGGCTTCTAGGCTCTGGAGGCTACATAGATAGGAAGGCAATTGAGAATGCCAGGTTACTTGGTTGGAGACAGTTACAAAGATGGGGAGCGTTGCACAGACTGAAAGAGGTTCCTATGGTCGGGAGGGGTATGGTATCGGGAATGAGGGTGAAATTTAACAAGATAAAGATCGAAGAATTGGAGAAGGATAAGGAGATTACAAATTTTTCACAGCTAAGGAAGGGTTGTAGGAGCTGGCACTGAGTCCAGCAGAGATCTCGATAATCCCAGTCTCCATCCCTTGCCTGTGCTGCTGCATCTCTCTGGAGTGGACAATTCTGTTGACTCAGGATCTCAGACCATCTGTAAGAGGGAGAAATGCTGACAGAGGCAGTAAATAGACCGACACAGCGAGGCTTACCAGATGGAGAGATACTGAGTGATAGCACATTATTAGACACTGTATTAACAGGGAATTGTTTGAATTTGTAACAAAGACACTGGGATAATTGTGAGGGGATTCAACCTTCCTATCTCATCATCTCTTTGGCAGTGGCTCACAGATGAGGCTGAATCTTTCCCACTCTCAGTGGGGGTGGTGGAGTCTGGAGTTGTCTGTACAGACTGATATGGCCTTCCACAGACTCTGTTACACTTGAGGCAGAAGGTGGACATGGAAAGGGGGTGGGTGGGGCGTTGATATGACAGCGCGCTCCTTGTGCTGTTTTCTCCTGGATTCCAGTTTTCCCCACAGAAAGTCTCGAGGTTCTCGACACCTTCCCAATGCTCCTTCCCCACTTCAGACGGTCTTGGCTGATTTGATTAAGAGATGAAAAAAAAACGATCAATTCTGAAGTAACCAACATTTAGAAATGTGGAGGAGTGCAGTAGGAAGAGGAAATATTGTCAGTGTTTAATCAGAGTAGCGGAACAGGGAGAATTGAAGGTGCTGGAGGTGGTGAGAGTGTTACAGAGAGGGGCAAAGGCCTGAACAACATTACAAAGCCAGTATGGATTGCTGCAGCTAGAGCTGTTTGCAAAGGGAGGGATGGACATATGTAATCTCATTGATTCATTCACGGCCTAAGGATGTCACTGGATGGACCAGCATACATTGCCCTACTGCTAATTGCCCAGAGGCAGCTCAGAGTCAGCCATATTGCTGTGGGACTGGAGTCACATGTGAGCCAGACCAGGTAAGAATGTCAGATATCCCTCACTAAAGGACATACGTGAACAAGTTGATTTTTACCAGATAATCAACAATGCTTATACAGAGGCCTCACGAATGTCCTGTACAGATACACCATGACATCCCAACTCCTACTCTCAATGCTCTGCCCAATGAAGGGTAACCCTCCCAAACACCTGCTTCACCAGCCTGTCGACCCGTGACACTACTTTCAAAAAACTGTGTACCTGAGTCCCTGGGCCACTGATTGACAGCAGTACCCAGGGCCCAAACATTAATTGAACAAGTCCAGCCTGGTCTGCTTTACCACAATACTACATCTTGCATTTCTCCACCTGTTATTCCTAACCTCACTGGTCCAGCAGTACTGTTGATTCCATTGTACTCTTCGATAACCCTCTTTACTGTCCACATTATCACCAATTTCAGTCTCACTCACAAACTTGCTAACCATGACTCCTCTATTATCATCCAAACTGTTTATATAAATGATACACAACAGTGACCCAGCACCGAACCCCATGGCACACCATTGGTCACAGGCCTGCAGTTTGAGCAGCAACCCTCTATGAACATGCTCTGTCTCCTACCGTCAATCCTGTTTTGTATCCAGTTAGTGAGTGCTCCCTGGTTATGTGTGATCTAAACTTACTAACCAGTCTATCATGCAGAACCTTGTCAAAGGCCTTGCTAAAGTTCATGTGGACATCATGTACTGGTCAGCTTTGACCTCTCACTTGTCTATCTCCACACTCAGGTTTGAGGCGTGATTTCCCATGCACAAAGCCATGCTGACGATCGTTAATCTGTCCTTACCTTTCCAAATGCACGATGACCGTTTCTCTCAGAATCTCCTCCAACAACTTACCACCCTGCCATCAGTCTCACTGGTCCATAGAAGCTGTCGATGATACAAATATCTCTGGAAGGGGTCCTGTAATTTCCTCCCTCGTTTCTCACAAGGCGCTGGGATACATCTGACCATGTCCCAAGGTTTTATCTAACGTTTTGCATTTTAAGACATCCAGCACCTCCTGTTCTCCAATGTGCACTCTTTTCAAGACATCCCTTTGTATTTTCCCAACTTCCCGAGCTTCCATGTCTTTCACCACAGTAAATCCTAACACAAAATATTTGTTCAGTATCTCACCCATCAGCAGTGATTCCACACAGACAGCCTCATTGACCTTTCAGGGGCCCTATTCTCTCCCGAGCTAATTTTTAGCCAGCGTTGAAACTTGTCAAAATGCTTCTGAAATTTCGAATATCCCTCTACCGCAACTAGCCTCCCCCATCCTTATCTATTCTGCCATTTATGATCACACCAAAATATAGAATCCAACAGATTTTAAAATATTCCCCTTTTATAAAATCATACATCTCCCACTGTTTCTAAACATCCAGTTATCATTTATTGTCATATCCTTTATAACTTATTCCAGCACGTTCCCGACTTACTGTCAGGCTAACACCGTTTGGTTCAGACTGACTGCACAAAGGATTTTGGGAATCCTTGTGTATCAATCTGAAAAAGGTAGCTTACAGGATCAGCAGGTAATCAAGAAGGCAAAGGGAATGGAGTCTAAAAATGGGGAGGTCTTGCTAAAACGATGCAAGGTACAAGTCAGGCCACACCTAGATTATAATGAACAGTATGCGTGCCCTAAGGAAAGACATTCTTGTGTTGGAGACAGGCCAGGGAAGGTTCACTCGGCTGATCCTGGAGATGGGGGATTTTCCAATGAGAAGAGGTAGAGTAGATTGCCCTTAAACGTAATGGGAGTTTGAAGAATGGGAAAGAAATTGAATGAAACATCCAGGATTCTGAGGGGCTTTGACAGGGTGGATGCCGTGAAGTTAGAAACTCGAACAGTACAGCAGAGTATTAGGCCCTTCGGCCCACCATGGCTGTGCTGACCATGATGCTATTCTAAACTAATCCCATCTGCCTGCACATGGGCGATATCCCTCTATTCTCTGCCTGTTCATGTTTCTGTCTAAATGCCCTTCAAATGTTTGCTCTTGTTGCCACCTCTCCTACCTCCTGAGCAGCATCTACCCTCTTGGTAAAGACAACTGGCCTCATTTATCTCACATCAAACTTCTCACTCTCACCTTAAACCGATGCGCCCTAGTATTTGATATTTCTACATTGGAAGGAGGATTCCAACTATCCACACTATTCACGCCTTTCCTAATGCTATATACCTGGACCAGGTAACCCCTCAGTCTCCGATACTCACGCAAAACAATCCAACTGCATCCAACCTCCTCACAGTAAACACATTCACATCTAGGCAATATTCTGCCAACCCTCTGTTGCACGCTCCCCAAAGCCTCCACATCCTTCCTGTGGTGTGTCAACGAGAACGACACGCAACCTTCCAAACATGGCCGAATGAAGTTTCATTCAGTCACAACATGACATGCAAACGTCTGTACTCAATACTGTGACCAATGAAGGGAAACCTACCATAGTCCTCCTTTATCACCACATCCGACTGTGTTGTTATTTTGAGGGAGTTATGGATTTGCTTCCAATATCTCTCTGTTTATCAATGTTTCCAACTAGTCAATTAGTATACTTCTCTCTTCCATTTGGCTTCATAAATGCATCACTTCACACCTGTCCTGATGTAATTCAATTTGCCACATCTCTGCCCAGCGTTCCAGCTGATCTCCATACTGCTGCAACCTTGAACACTCTTCCTCACTATCCACAATTCCCCTAACTATCCCTAATCATTACATGCCTTTCCAAATGTCGTCTGCAACATTTCCACTCAAACTGCTGACCTTTTCATCTGAATCACAGATATAAATTACACACAGACATCACAGCACTGATCCTTGTGAAACAGCATTGGCCACAGATGTCCAATCAGAAATTGACCACTCCACATGCCTCGGTCTACTATCACCAACAAAGTATTGCATCCAATTTACCAACGAGCATGGGTTGTGATTTGATCTTCCAGATCCCCCTTGCTATTTGGAAGCTGTCCATTCAAAACGACTCTATATTTTGATTCCCAGATTAAATTGGCTGTCTCACAAATGCAGTGACTGCGTCCTTTCTTCACAACAAAACGGGACCTTGTTTGGTTTTTTTGCTGATCCTGCCTAAATCCCTACAATCCCTCAATAATCACATTGCTGTCATGATCATTCTGCAGCCACACCTCCACAATAACTGTTCGATCATATCTGTTCCCCATCAGTTAATGCTGTCATTCCATCTGCCTTGTTGCAAATGCGTGGCGCGTGTCACCGACAGAGGGCCTTTGAGGGATGGCTAGAGGCCACAGAGTGGGAGAGATGTTTCGGGGCGTGACAATGTTGCAGGGTTAAACATAGTTACATTTGCTACAGAAAGTTCGCAGGAGAAAACATTTTATTGTTTGGAGGAAGTTAGAGAGTTAAAGCGTCTTTGATTAGATTCCAGAGATAGGGATGTGTGTAGGGTTGTGGATCGTTATATGGACTATGTTGATCAGGGTGTAGAAACATTCACAGGATTCCAGGATGTCGTACACTTAACAACAGTTGTGAGATCTGGAGAATATCACAGTGATAGAGAGGATGGCATGGACTGGAGAATATTACAGGGAAAGGGTGGGTAGTATGGACTGGAGAATGTTGCAAGCACATGGAAGATGATATAAGCTGGAGAATGTTGCAGCAATAGAGAGGAGTATATGGACTGGAGGATGTTGCACGGACAGGGATAAAGTTGTAGACTGGATACAGTTAGAAGGAGAGATGAATTTATGCACTGGAAGGGATGTCAGAGAGAGTGAGTGGTGTGCATGCTGCAAGATACGACAGGGATAGGGAAGCTTGTAGAGACTGGAGGAGAGAGTGATAGAGAGTCTTGTGAGAGACCAGATTCACTTATGAGCATAGGATGTGCTACAGTAAGCAGAGCCTTTTGCAGATATAAATGAGGATACAATGGCCACAAAGTAGTCACACCTATACATAGGTATATAGGAACTGAAGGAATTGAAGAGATTACATAGACTAGGAGTGTTGCATGCAGTGGAGGAGATTAACCTGATAGGGAAGCTTTTAGAGACTCAACAATGTTTAGAAATAATGGGAGTTGTAATGGTGAGAGCAGGTTTCAACAATTCGGAGGGTATAGACCTGAAGGAGCTTTGACAGATAGCGATGGTACAGTAAAGGGAATTGTAGTGGCTTCCCTTTCATAAGCAATCCAGAAGCACTTAAAATAGCCTGTTTGACATGTGCGTTATCACTCAACCATTCATCAGACAGCGCTGCAAATATTTCACTGGCTCTGCCTACCAGCTTAGACTGAACTAGCATTACCCAGAAGACCTCGGGCCACTCTACCTGTCTTTGCAATTTTTCAAATGAAATACAGAGTTCCTTGACAGTAGAGTCACAGGTAGTTAGGATAGCGAAGAAGGCGCTTGGTATACATTCCTTTATTGGTCAGAGTATTGAGTACAGGAGTTGGGAGGTCATGTTGCGGCTGTACAAGACAGTGGTTAGGCCACTTTTGGAATGCTGCATGCAACTGTGTTCTACTTCCGATCGGAAGGATTTTGTGAACTTGAAAGGGTCCAGAAAGGATTTATAACAACGTTGCCAGGGATGAGCTATAGGGAGAGTTTGAACAGGTGATGGTTGTTTTTCCTGGAGAGTCGGAGGCTGAGGGTGACCTTATAGAGGTTAAAAAAATCAAGAGGGGCATGGATAGGGTAAATAGACAAAGTCTTTCTCCTTGGGTGTGCGAGTCCAGAATTATAGGGCGTGGTTTAGAGTGAGAGTAGAAAGATATAAAAGATAAAAAGGGGCAACTTTTTCACGCAGAGGATAGTACATATATGGAATGAGCTGCCAGAGGAAGTGGTGGAGGCTAGTACAACTGCAACAGTTAAAAGGCATCTGGATGGGTATATGAATAGGAAAGGTTTAGAGGTAGATGGGCCGGGTGCTAGCAGGTGGGACTACATTGGGTTGGGATATCTGATCTGCAGAATGGGACCATGAATGGGTTGTGGAATCTGGAGGATGTTATGATTTGAACCACAGGTAATGTTTGATTGGATCTTTCAGCCAATCTTACAGATGGTACAATTGCAACATTTAAGAAGCATTTGGATGGATATATGAATAGAAAGGGTTAGGAGGGAGATAGGCCAGGTACTGGCAGGTGGGACTAGATTGGGTTGGAATGTCCTGTCGGCAAGGCCGGGTTGGAATGAAGGGCCTGTTTCTATGCTGTACATCTCTATGACTGTAAGATCAGCTGAATGGTCCAATCAAAAATTACCTGTGGTTCAAATCATAATATCCTCCAGGTTCCACAAGCCATACCCTGTCCCATCCTGCAGGTTCAATGAATCCCGGAACCTCTAACCTTCTGCAAGTCCCACGTCCCTTCCGACATTTGTACCATCCTCCAGGGTCTGCAGCCCTTCATACCTCGTAACATTTCCCAGACTGTCCAACTCGTCCTTCCTCTGCAATGTTCCCCAGAAGAGCACTGGAGGATGGTGGGGGTTACAGAGATATGGAGGGACATCAGGACTGGAGGAATTTGCAGACATTATGAATATATGGACTTGAGGAGGTTTCACAGTTTATGAGTGTTGTAGGGACTGGAGGAACTTACAAAGATAGGGATAGTTTTAGATTGGAGGATTCTGCAGAAAACCTTTACGTGGTGAAAGGCAGGATTCTTAGCCGCGTGCAGGAACAAAGGGAACCTGTGTCCCTCAGGTTCCCACCCAAGTTGACAGGCTGTTAAGAAGGCGGATGGTGTGTTGGCTTTCATTAGCAGGGGGATTGAATTTAAGAGATGTGAGATTTTGCTGCAGCTCTACAGAGCCCCAGTTAGACCACACTTCGAATCTTGTGTACAGTTCTGTTCACTTCATTATAGGGAGGACGTGGAAGCTTTAAAGACAGTGCAGAGGAGATTTAGCAGGATGCTGCCTAGACTGGAGGGCATGCCCATAGAAGGTAGGTTGTGGAAGCGAGGGCTTTTCTGATCACAGCGAGGGAGGAAGAATGGTGACTTGATAGAGGTGGGAATGAGAGGCCTAGATAGAGTGGGATAACCAGAGAGTACTTCCCATTGGCGAAATGGCTATCACAAGGGGACATAAGTTTAAGGTAATTGGAGGAAGGTTTAGCTTAGATATCAGAGGGGTATGGGCCAGGTGCTGGCAGGTAGGACTAGATTGAGTTGGGATATCCTGTCGGCATGAAAGGGACTGGTACGTTATTTACACAGAGTGTGGTGGGTGCGTGGAATGGACTGCCAGCCATGGTAGTAGATTCAGACACATTACAGACATTTAAGCAACTCTTGGATAGGCACATCAATGATAGTCAAATGTAAGGTATGTAGATTAGTTTAGTCTTCAGATTAGGATAAAAGGTCAGCACAATATTGAGGACTGAAGGGCTTGTACTGGAATGTGCTATTCCATTTTCTAAATAGCAAGGGTTATGATGGCAGCGAGAGGTTCCAAGAAGCGGGAGAGGATGCGATCTGAATGAAGAGATACAAATAAAAGGCGTTGTAAAAGTTGTATGAGGTAATAGAGACACCATCTGGGTGTCTCTATAGGGCCTGATCTGGAGCAGATGACCCAGACTGGGAGGGGTGTGGGTACTGCTGGTGGTTTCACAGGGAGTGAGGACCATAGAGCGACAGGAGGTTACAGAAATGTGGAGAGCTACAGGGCCTACAGGAGTTCACGGAGATGGGGAGGTTGGGAGGAATGGATCAGTTTATAGGGCTAAGGATATTGGTAGGATGGGATGTTTTACACAGACAGGAATGTTTCAGGTGAATAGAGCGAATTACAGAGAAAACGTGGGTTGTACAGATTGGAAAAACAAATAGACATATGGAGGGTAATACAGGCATGGTGAACATTTAGTGAAACGTCAATATTCGCAATGTCTGGGACAATCACACTGACAACAGTGATATTGGAAGAGGAGTTCAGAGAATTTTTTTCAGTGTTTCTTAGAATAACACATTGTGCAACTGGCGAGGGACATAACTGTCTCAGAGAGACTGTTGTGTGATAAAACTTAGTGAATGAGTAATGTCACCTGGAGAGATCCTCTGGGAAATTGTGATAAAGTGCAGTTTAAAGAAATATAAAGTTTTAAAGTGAATCACAGAAAGGACAAGCTACAACTTGAAACAAAAACATCCAATGACATGAGTTTGAGAGGAGAACTGACCAAGGTAAACAGGCTAAACAGACTGAAGCATGTGTCTGTAAATGAACAGTGGAAAACATTTGAAGGAACAGTGTAAAATACTCAACAAAAGGACATTCCACTGAAACAGACAAAAACTCAGCAAGAAATCCCCACCAGTCCCTCACTCAGGACAAAATTGATCATATTAGATTATGAGGCTGAGAAGATCACCACAAAGTACTTAAAATCCTGAAGTGAGAGAGAGTTTTAGAGTAAGGTTAAAGGGATTGCAATGGGGCTGCTCGCAGGAGGAGGGCAATGGGAAGGGGAATCGTTGTCAGGGTTTATTGACACGATACGAACATGGAGAGGTGAAGGTGCTGGAGGTGGTGAGAGTGTTACAGAGAGTGGTCAGGGCCTGAACGGTGTTACAAAGCCAGTACGGATTGCTGCAGCTGGAGGGGTTTGCAGAGGTAGGGAGGGACATTTGTATTTTTAATTGTTCATTCATGGGATGTGGGTGTCACTGCCTGGACTAGCATTCTTTGACCCCGTGCTAATTACCCAGAGATTGTTGGGGCCCTGGTGGATAAATATAATACTTTGCTGGACACAGGAGAAGTGCTGAATGACTGGAGGATCGCTAATGTGGTTCCTTTGTTCAAGAAGGGCAGCAGGGATAGGCCAGGTAATTACAGAGCAGATAGTCTGACAGCAGGGGGAGGGAAATTATTGGAAACAATTGTGAGGGTGAATCAACACTTCCAAAGGTAAGGATCAACTCGGTTTAGTCATCACGGATTTGGCAGAGGGAGATACTGTCTGAGGAATTCAGTTCAGTTTTTTTGAAATGGTGCTTAAGTATATTGATGAGGGCAGTGCAGATGATGTGGTTTACATGGACTTGACTAAGTCCTTAAACAAGATCCAACACGGAAGGCTGGTCCAAAAGGACTGGGTTCCAAGGCAAGTTGGCAGATTGCATGCAAAATTGGTGGATAGAATATTTGCACCAGTGGATGTACCACGGGGATCTGTGCAGGAACCATTGAACATTAATAACTCGGATGTGAAAGCAGAAGGTATCATTAGTCGGTTTGCAGATGACATGAAAGGTGAGGGTGTTGTTCACAGTGAGGAGGATGGTCTCCGTCTGCTGTCCGATGTCGATCGGATGATAATCTAAGCAGAGTTTAGTTCTGATCGAAGTGAGGGAATACTCTGTGGGAGGTACGATAAGAGAAGGACAAACATAATAAACAGTAGGTCCTTGCAGAGTACTGAGGAATACAGGGACCTTGGTGGACAAGTCCATAGATCCCTGAAGGTGTCAGCACAGGAAGTCAGGGTGGGAAAGGCACCTCAACTGGGAGCAGGAGAGGGACCCATATCCTGGTGGGGTGAATTGCTAGAGCTGCTTGAGAGGATATAACCCAGTCTGGCAGGGTGTTGGACCTTAAATAAACGTAAGGCCAGAAAGAAGATTGAGGCTGGTACACGAGTTAAAGACAGCAATTTCAGCAGACAAGGCAGGCAAGAACATAGCAGGGAATGGGGGAAAACTGATGATTAAACTGCATTTATTTCAATGCAAGGGGCCAGACAGCTAAAGAAGATGAACTCAAGGCATGGATTGGAACATGGGACTGGGATTCACAGATTACAGATTATTTCACAGATTACTTACAGTGTGGAAACAGGCCCTTCGGCCCAACAAGTCCACACCGCCCCGCCGAAGCGCAACACACCCATACCCCTACATCTACATCTACCCCTTACCTAACACTACGGGCAATTTAGCATCGCCAATTCACCTGACCTGCACATTTTTGGACTGTGGGAGGAAACCGGAGCACCCGGAGGAAACCCACGCAGACACGGGGAGAACGTGCAAACTCCACACAGTCCGTCGCCTGAGGCGGGAATTGAACCCAGGTCTCAGGCGCTGTGAGGCAGCAGTGCTCACCACTGTGCCACCGTGCCGCCCACGGGATATTATAGTTATTACAGAAACACACCTGAGGGAGGGACAAGACTGGCAGTTCATTGTAAACAAGGTGGAGATGCTACAGGAAGGCGAGGCAAGAGAGGACGTGTGGTGGTGGGTTTTGATTGCATGAATCATCACAGCAGTACTTAAAAAGGATATTCCTTTGGGATCGCCCAGTGAAGCTATGTTAGTGGAACAGAGAAATAAGAATGGGTCATCACTCTGACACGATCGGACTGCTGACCCTGAATAATCTGTGGCAGACTGAGGAACAAATATGTCGGGGCATCTTAAATATCAACCATAATAATAGGGCTGTTATGGTACAGTTTTTGAACTTTCCAAACCTAGACTGGGAGTGCCAGTGTTCAGTGTTTGCAAGGGAGGAATTTGATAATTGTGGTCCAGAAAACTCCCAAACAATATGTAAATGGCCTGGAAAGAGAAAGGGGCAAAACCTGACCTCCCTTTGGGAATTAAGGTAGGGAGAGGGACTGAGATGTGAGTGGGAAAGCATTTTGCCAAAGTGACCACAGTTCTAGTAGTTTGAAAACTGCTTTGGAAAAGGACAGGCCTGGTCCACAAGTGCAAGTTATAAAATGGAGCCTGACCAATCTTGATCGTATTAGCCAGGAACTTTCAAAATGTGATTGGGGAAGGGAATTATTTACAGGGAAAGGGAAGTTTGGCAAGTGAGAATATTTTAAAAGTGAGATAAACTGATCGATCAGCGCCAGCATTTTCCTGTTTGTGAGCAGGTTAATGCTGACAGCATTCAGAAACACTGGCTGTCTATTGAGGGTCTGGTCAAGGAAAAGGGGGCACACGTCAGGTATAGCCAGCTGGATCAAGGGAATCCCTGAGGATATACAGGGGCTGTAGGAATACCTTTGAGTAGAAAACAGGAATGGAGAAAGGCTAAATGAAATAGCTTCAGCAGAGAAGGAAAGGGGAATCCAAAAGTGATTGTATCAGTATATTAAGAGTGCATAAGTAACTCAGGACAAACTAGTGTCCGTTAAAGATCAATGAGGCCATCGATGTTTGGAACTGCAGGATATTTGCTAAGATCCTAAACATTTTTTTCACTCCAGAACTTACTGTGGAGAAAGACTGGGGAACTCAGGGAACAAGAGTAATACGTTAGACCACAATTGGAGTTCTCTGCAATTCTCTGCTACAGGAAGGATGTCGCGAAACTTGAAAGGGCTCAGAAAAGATTAACAAGATTTTGCCCGGGTTGTTGCTGAATAAGCTGGGGTTACTGTCACTGGAGAATCGGAGACTGAGGGGTGACCTTACAGAGGTTTATATAAACATGAGGGGTATGGATAGGGTAAACATTCAAGGCCTTTTCCCAGAAGTTGGGGAGTCCAAAACTAGAGGGCATAAGTTTAAGGTTAGAGGTGAATGGTTTACAGAGGGACTAAAGGAACAGCTTCTTCACACATATGGTGATGTGTGTATGGAATGAGCTGAGAGAGAAAGTAATGGAGAATGATACAATTACAACATTTAAAAGGTATCTGGATGGGCATCTGAATAGTAAGGGTGTAGACGTATATGGGAAAAATGCTGGAAAAGGGAATGCATTTATTTAGATCTTCTGGTAAGCCTGGACGAGTTGGGGACCGAAGGGTCTGTTTCTATACCGTATATCTCTATGACTTGAAAAGAGTGCATGTTATAGAAGAGGTGGTGCTGGGGGTTTTAAAATACAAAGCTATGGTAAGTTCCAGAACCTGATTAAGTGTATCACAGGACACTGTGGGATGCTGGGGAAGAAATTGTGGAGCCCCTACCAAAGGTATGTGTACTACTGACAGCCATGTGTGATGGGCTGGCAGGCTGGAGGGTGGCATCTTGGACAGTGAATTATGTTTTCTGAGATTACAAAGGGATCTCGATGAAGGGAGTGAATGGGCTGAAAAACTAGAGATGGAATTCAATCGGAGTAAATACGAGGTAATGCATTTTGTAAAACAAACAAGGGTAGAGCTTATACAATTAATGTTCGGGCCTCGGTTAGTGTTTTCGAGCAGACGGTCCTCCGGGTTCAGGTACATAATTCTTGAAGCTTGCATCACAGGATGGATAAGACAGTGCTTGGCATGCCTGACTATGGCTCAGTCCATTGAGTGGAGGATTTGGGACGTCATGTTGAGATTGTACAGACATTTGCGAGGCCTGTTCTGCAATACTCTGTCCAGTTCCTGTCACCCAGTTAACAGGGAGGATATTATTAAGCTGCAGGGCATTCAGAAGAGATTTACCAGGATATTGCTGGGTTTGGAAGGCTTGAGTTCGGAAAAATGGCTGGATAGGCTGAGTCTTTTTTCACTGGAGCCTGGAGGTTGAGACATGATGCTATAAAGGTTTATGAAAAAAAAAGATTTATAGATCAATTTTATGGTAGTTGCCTTTTCCTCAGAATGGGGGAGTCTCAAGAGGAGGGGCCACATTTTTAAGGTTAGAGGAGAGAGATGTTCAAAAAAAAGATATGGGGCAATTTGCTACACAGAGGGTGGTTTGAGTGTGGAATGAACTTCCTGAGAAAGGGTTGATGTGGGTACAATTACAACGTTTAAAAGATATTTGGATAAACAGGTGAATAGGGAAGGGTTGGAGTGATATGGGCCAGCAACAGGCAGCTGGGAAGAGTTTAGTTTTAGATTATGGTGGGTATCAACTGAAGGGTCAGTTTCCATGCTGTATGGCTCTATGACAAGAATATGGTTTGATTCCATTATTGAAGAAAGGATCAGGGCTGGGTCCACTGATGGGCATCATCTACATAAACAATTTGGTTGAAAATATAGGAGTGATTGTGCGAAAGTTTGTTGATGATCAAATGAATGGTGTCGTGGGCAGTAAATACGGTTATCAAAGGGGATCTTGACCAACTGGGCCAGTGGACCAAGGAATGAAAGATGGAGTTTAATTCAGGTGTTGGATTTTGTTAAGACAAACCAGGGAGGACTAATATAGTTAATAGAAGGGCTCTGGCCAAGGTTGTTGAACAGAGAGAGAGAGAGAGAGACCAGGGGGTGCAAGTTACATTTTTCCTCGGAAGTGGCATCACAGGTGGACAGGGTGGGGAAAGCGACATTTGGCACATTTGCCAACATTGGCCACCACTTTTTACATACGTTGGAGATATTTGTAACATTGCCCTAAATTTTTCCCTTGGGCAGAGGCCACGGGGTAACCCTAAGAATGGTGAATAACCAAGGGTAGGTGAGTCCAAAACTATAGGATATAAACAGGAGGTGAGAGACCAAGGATTTAAAGAGAGAGCTGAGGGGGATCATTATCTAGAGAGGATGATGCATAGACGGAACAGACTGCCTCAGGCACATGGGAGAAACAAGAACAATTACAGCATGGAAAAGACATTTGGGCAGGTACATGGAGAGGAGAAGGATTGAAGAGATAAGGGCCAAAGGCAGGCAAATGAGACTCATTCAGTTTCGGTAACATGGGCAGCATTGAGGAGTTGGACCACAGGTTCCCTTTCCATGCTGTATCACTCTGTATCCAGTTAAAGAGGATTAGTGTACCAAAATAAGGCATGTTGTAGACACTGAAGCAAGTTACAGTGATGGGTATGGTAGTCTGGAATGCAGTACATTTCAAATATGGGGAGGGACTATCGGGAAGGGAGGAGGTTACAGGGACAGGGACTATTGTAGGAGTTAAAAATGACTGAAGACACTGGTGCACAAGCCATGCCACAGATACAGTGTTGCAGAGTAGTGAGTCTTAGTACAGTGTTGGAGGGAGAACACAGAACAGAAAGATCCCAGGCAGCATTCCGAACCTCTCGTTGGAGGCCTACTCTCCCATCTGTTGTCCGAATGCTCACTGAGACAACACAGGCCTGGATTGATAACTATGACCTCCCGATGCTGTCTCAGTGCACCATAAGTTAAAGTAGATGTGGTGATGGAGCATGGGGTGTGTCTATACTGTGCTCCCCATCCAGCACTGTATCTATATCATGTCTTGTTAGCGATGTTTGGAGCCCTCTCATTGCTCTCTGCTCTGTGCACTGTGAGTGATCTTACCTCACTGCAGGATTTATTGAAGGCTCCAGATTTCCCTTCCCTTTGAAGATGGTTGGTCAGCCAGAGAGACAATGAGGTGATGGATGAGACACACAGCAGTTGGGAAGTCTATTGAGTCAGCAACGTCCTGAGTACCTACAGGAAGAGATAGACAGAATGGGAAATTAGACTGATGCAATGAGGGTTACACAAGGAGAATGGAAATGAGCCCCACAGATATCTGGAAAATCCCAAACTCCATCCCTGGCCTGTAGTGTTGCGTCTCTCTGGAGTGGAGAATTCTGTTAGCTCGGGATCTGGAGCAGCTGCAAGAGCGGGAGGCGCTGACAGAGGCAGCAATTAGACCCACACAGTGAGGGATACCACATGGAGAGAGACTGAGTGATATCACTGGAGTGCTGGAATACTTCAAGATCACACAATCATGTTGGAAGAATGGGATTAGCTTCATGTGTCAGTGCTCAGGGATGAGCAACCAGTGAGCAGGTGAAGTGGTGACATAGTAACATTATTGTTAGGGCATTTGTCCAAAACCTCAGCTAATGCTCTGGGGCGGCAGGTTTGAATCCCATCATAAGATATGATGGAATTTAAAAATCAATAATTTTAAAAATAGCAATTAACAATCTATAAACAAATATGAAACCATTGCTGATGTACAAAAGTCACAATCCCTTAGATTAGGTTCCCTACAGTGTGGAAACAGGTCTTTCCGCCCAAGAGTAACCCACTCAGACCCATCACCCTCGGCCTAATACACCTAGCATTATGGGCAATGTAGCATGGCCAATTCGCCTGACCTGCACGTCTTTGGACTGCGAGAGGAAACCGGAGCATCCGAGGGCAATTCATGCAGACACGTGGAGAATATCCAAACTCCACACAGTCGTCCATGGCTGGAATCGAACCTGGGACCCTGGTGTTGTGAGGCATGAGTGCTAACCACTAAGCCACCGTGCCGCCCACTTGCCCTTTCGACAATGAGATCTGATCATCCTCAAGTGGTCTGCACGACATACCCACAGCAAAGTGTTTGCCTCTCAATTGCCCTCCGAAATGGCCGAGCAAGCTACTCAGCTCACGGGCAGCTAGGGATAGGCAATAAAGGCTGGTCAGCCAGACACATCCACATCCCCTACCTGATTTATAAAAAAATCCAATAGGATGGGCCCACTGGAACCGTGCTGGGACCGGTTTCCTGGCCAATCATGGCAGTAGGTTTATGGACAGGGCTTTAAACTGACAGAGAGGATGCAGGGACAGGGTTCAGGTGAAAGGAGCTTTCCAAATCCAGAGAGAAAAGGTGAAGTATGGGAGCAACATGAGAATGTGTCTGAAGGCAATCAGAAAGGAACAGGATGGGACAGAGTTTAACTAAAACTGTACATCAGTGAATAGGTTTGTGACAGGAAATTGTGGGAAAGAGTAAATTATGATTTATTTTGAATGGACGAAGTCTTATCAATGAGGTAGATGGATTTCTGACACTGAGATAAAAAAGATTTAGACACCAGAGAGACGTGGTTACAGGGTGAACAAAAGTTGGACACAACTATTCAATGGATCACAACCTTGCAGAAACTCAGGCAAAATGGGTAACAAAAACAATAATGGATAAAAAAGGCATCACAGAGAAAGCATTTGGTCTCAGATCATGAAGTAGAGTCAGTCTGAATGTAAATTCTGGCTACTATTTGCCAAGGACACAAGCAGCAGAACAGTATTAGCCACCGAACGGCATTCCATTGCGCATCACTGCATTACATGGAACTCACTGGAATTTTTTTAACAACACATTGTGATAATTTTGGGAAACTTCAATATTCACATAATCTGGGACAGTCACACTGACAACAATGACATTGGAAGAGTTCAGAGAATTTTTTTTCAGTGTTTCTTTGAATAACAAATTGTGCAACTGGCTAGGGAAGTAACTATCTCAGAGCGACCGTTGTGTGATGAAACTTAGTGAATGAGTAACGTCACCTGGAGAAATCCTCATGGAAATTGTGATAAAGTGCAGTTTAAAGAAATATAAAGTTTTAAAGTGAATCACAGAAAGGACAAGCTACAACTAGAAACAAAAATAGCCAATGACATGAGTTTGACAGGAGAACTGACCAAGATAAATAGGCTAAACAGACTGAAACATGTGCCTGTAAATGAACAGTGGAAAACATTTGAAGGAATAGTGTAAAACACTCAACAAAAGGACATTCCATTGAAACAGACAAATCCTCAGCAAGAAATCCCCATCGGTCCCTCACTCAAGTAAAAAGGATCATATTAGATTATCGGGCTTGGAGAATCACCAAAAAGTACTTAAAATCCTGAAGTGAGAGAATGTTTTAGGAGTAAGTTTTAAAGGGATTTCAAAGGGTCTGCTCGCAGGAGGAGGTCAGATGGAAGAGGGAATAATTGTCAAGGTTTTATGTCACAAAAGGAACTGGGAGAGCTGAAGATGCTGAAGGTGGTGAGAGTGTTACACACAGTGGTCAGGGTCTGAACGGTGTTACAAAGCCAGTACAGATTGCTGCAGCTGGAGGGGTTTGCAGAGGTAGGGAGGGACATAGCTATTTTTATTTATTCATTCATGGGATGAGGATGTCGCTGATTGGATCAACATTCTTTGCCCCACTGCTAATTACCCAGAGTATAGCACAGAGTCAGCCATATTGCTGTGGGTCTGGTGTCACGTGCAGGCCAGAGCAGGTTAGAATGTCAGATGTTCTTCTCTAAAGGAAGTAAATGAACCAGATGAGTACTTCCTACTGGTCAACAATGCTTTTATGGTGACCTCACCAATGTCCTGTACAGCCACAACATGACGTCCCAACTTTTATTCTCAATGCTCTGACCAAAGAAGGTAACCATCCCAAACGCCTGCTTCACCAACCTGTCTGCCTGTGACACCACTTTCAAAGAACTGTCGACCTGCATCCCTGGGTCTCTGACTGACAACACTACCCAGGGCCCGAACATTAACTGTACAGGTCCCACCCTGGTGTGTGTCACCAAAATGCCCTATCCTCTACCAAGTTACTCCTTAACCCTTATTGAAACTTGTGTAAAGGCTTCTGATAATTCGTATAAACCGTATCCTCGGTACAGCCACTCATTCACCTCTATCTACTCTGCCATTTATATTCTCACCAATAAAAATACAATCCAACAGGCTCAAAACCACATTGTCTTTTTATTAAATGTGTTTCTAAGGGTCCAGTTATTGTATATTGACATATCATTTCAAACATATTTCAGCTCCCGACCTACTGTCAGGCTGACACTGTTTGGTTTCAGACTGGCAGCAGAAAGGGTTATGGGAGTTCGTGTTTCTCAGTCTGAAAAAAGTAGCTTACAGGTTCAACAGGTAATGGAGGCTTTGGAATTAAGGAGGGTGACTGAAGGACATTATGGAGATAGGGAATGATGTGGGGCCTGAAAGGGGCCAAAGAGATCTGCAGGGCTGTTGGGCCTGAAGGAGGTTGCACAGATCAGGAGGATCGTGGGGATTGAAGGAGGTTACTCTGAACGGGAGGGTCGTTGGGTCAGGATGAGATTATGGAGATAGGGAGGGCCGTGGGGCCTTTTGGAGGTTATGGAGTTAGGGAGGTTTGTGGGGAATGATTCAGGTTACGTGGATAGGAAGAGTCGTGGGGACTGAAGGAGTTTATGGAGATAGGGAGGGCTGTGCGGACTGAAGGAGGTTATATAGATAGTAAGTTTATAGAGATGCACACTGACTACTGGCATTTAGTGATGCAGCGGGCTGTAGTAACTGGGACGGGGCTGCTCTGACTGAGATAGGGAGGGTTGTGGAAGATGGAACAGCTGACAGATACAGGGCAGGTTTTAGGAATGGGAGGACTTTACAGGGATTTGGAGGAATGCAGGGATGGAACGTGGTTACAATCACAGGGAAGATTTTGGGAACTTGATCTGAGACTGGTACGGCTGAGAACAGAAGTGAGTCAAACAGTCAGGACAGGCAGGGACAAGGTAAGATTAATAAATTAAGCTGCATTTATTTCAATGCAAGGGCCTAACAGGGAAGGCAGATTAACTCAGGGTATGGTTAGGAGCATGGGACTAGGATATTATAGCAATTACAGAAGCATGGCTCAGGGATGGGCAGGACTGGCAGCTTAATGTTCCAGGATACAAATGCTACAGGAAGGATAGAAAGGGAGGCAAGAGAGGAGGGGGAGTGGCATTTTTGATAAGGGATAGCATTAAAGCTGTGCTGAGGGAGGATATTCCCAGAAATACATCCAGGAAAGTTATTTGAGTGGAAGTGAGAAATAAGAAAGGGATGATCACCTTATTAGGATTGTATTCGAGACCCCCCCCCCCCCATAGTCAAAGGGAAATTGTCAAACAAACTTGTAAGGAGATCTCAGCTATCTGTAAGAATAATAGGGTAGGTATGGTAGGGGATTTTAACTTTCCAAACATTGACTGGGACTGCCATAATTTTAAAGGTTTAGATGGAGAGGAATTTGTTAAGTGTGTACAAGACAATTTTCTGATTCAGTATGTGGATGTACCTACTAGAGAAGGTGCAAAACTTGACCTACTCTTCAGAAATAAGGCAGGGCAGGTGACTGAGGTGTCAGTGGGGGAGCACTTTGGGGACAGCGACCATAATTCTATTAGATTTAAAATAGTGATGGAAAAGGATAGACCAGATCTAAAAGTTGATGTTCTAAATTGGAGAAAGGCCAATTTTGACGGTATTAAGCAAGAATTTTTGAAAGCCGATTGGAGGTAGATGTTCGAAGGTAAAGGGACGGCTGGAAAATGGGAAGCCTTCAGAAATGAGATAACAAGAGTCCAGAGAAAGTATATTCCTGTCAGGGTGAAAGGGAAGGCTGGTAAGTATAGGGAATCCTGGATGATTAAGGAAATTGAATGTTTGGTTCAGAAAAAGAAGGAAGCATATGTCAAGTATAGACAGGAGAGATCGAGTGAATCCTTAGAAGAGTATAAAGGAAGTAGGAGTATGCTTAAGAGGGAAATCAGGAGGGCAAACGTGGACATGAGATAGGTCTGACAAATAAAATTAAGGAGAATGCAAAGGGTTTTTTACAAATATATTAAGGAAAAAAAGGGGAACTCGGGAGAGAATAGGGCCCCACAAAGATCAGCAAGGCGGCATTTGTGTGGAGCCACAGAAAATGGGGGAGATACTAAATGAATATTTTCCATCAGTATTTACCGTGGAAAAGCATATGGAAGATATAGACTGTAGAGAAAGAGATGTTGACATCTTGCAAAACGTCCAGATTACAGAGGAGGAAGTGCTGGATGTCCTGAAATGGTTAAAGGTGAACAAATCCCCAGGAACTGATCAGGTGTACCCGAGAACTCTGTGGGAAGCTAGAGAAGTGATTGTTGGGCCTCTTGCTGAGATATTTGTATCATCAATAGTCACAGGTGAGGTGCCAGAAGACTGGAGTTTGGCAAAAGTGGTGCCACTGTTTAAGAAGGGTGGTAAAGAGAAGCCAGGGAACTATAGACCGGTCAGCCTGACCTCGGCGGTGGGCAAGTTGTTGGAGGGAATCCTGAGGGACAGGATGTACATGTATTTGGAAAGGCAAGGACATGATTATGGATAGTCAACATGGCTTTGTGCGTGGGAGATCATGTCTCATAAACTTGATTGAGTTTTTTGAAGAAGTAACAAAGAAGATTGAGGAGGGCAGAGTGATAGGTGTAATCTATATGGACTTCAGTAAGGCGTTCCACAAGGTTCCCCATGGGAGACTGATTAGCAAGGTTAGAACTCATGGAATACAGGGAGATCTAGCCATTTGGATACAGAACTGGCTCAAAGGTAAAAGACAGAGGGTGGAGGAGGAGGGTTCTTTTTCAGACTGGAGGCCTATGACCAGTGGAGTGCCACAAGGATCGTTGTTGGGTCCTCTACTTTTTGTCGTTTACATAAATGATTTGGATGTAAGCAGAAGACGTACAGTTAGTAAGTTTGCAGATGACACCAAAATTGGAGGAGGTGGAGTGGACAGCGAAGAATGTTCCCTCAGATTACAACAGGATCTGAACCAGCTGAGCCAATGGGCTGAGAGCTCGCAGATGGAGTTAAGTTCAGATAAATGCGAGGTGCTGCATTTTGGGAAAGCAAATCTTAGCAGGACTTATACACTTAATGGTAAAGTCCTAGGGAGTGTTGCTGAACAAACAGACCTTGGAGTGCAGGTTCATAGCTCCTTGAATGAGGAGTCGCAGGTAGATAGGATAGTGAAGAAGGTGTTTGGTATGCTTTCCTTTATTGGTCAGAGTGTTGAGTACAGGAGTTGGGAGGTCATGTTGCGCTGTACAGGACATTGTTTCGGCCACTGTTGGAATATTGCGTACAATTTTGGTAGACTTCCTATCGTAAAGGTTTGTAAAACTTGAAATGGTTCAGAAAAGATTGACCAAGGATGTTGCCAGGGTTTGAGGATATGAGCTACAGGGAGAGGCTGAACAGGCCGGGGCTATTTTCACTGGAGCGTCGGAGGCTGAGGAGTGACCTTACGGAGGTTTACAAAATTATAAGGGGTATGGATAGGATAAATAGACAAAGTCTTTTCCCTTGGGGTCGGGGAGTCCAGAAATAGAGGGCATAGGTTTATGGTGAGAGGGGAAAGATATAAAAGAGACCCAAGGGGCAACTTTCACACAGAGGGTGGTTCCTGTATGGAATGAGCTGCCAGAGGATGAGGCGGAGGCTGGGACAATTACAGCATTTAAGAGGCATTTGGATGGGTATATGAATGGGAAGGGTTTGGAGGGATATGGGACAGGTGCTGGTAGGTGGGACGAAATTGAGTTTGGACATCTGGTCGGCATGGACGGGTTGGACCGAAGGGTCTGTTTCCGTGCTGTACATCTCTATGACTCTATCACTCAGAGGTTTTAGAAATAAACTGTGGTCGCGTCTGGAGGAGATTAAAGGTATAAAGATTTGTAGTTACCGAAGGAAATTCCATCAATCGGGACCAGCAGAGATTGCAGAGACTGAGTGCGGTTTAGAGACAGGAAGAGTTCATAGTCATCATTAGAAATGCAGAAACTAATTTATGAGAGAAGCAGGGTCACTCTGCTTTGTGCCCAGAGACAAGGAGGAGTCTAACAGCTGGAGGAGGTTACTAAGGTACAGAGCTTTTTTGTTGTCGTGACGGGGAAGGTTACAGAGATCATGAAGGTGTAGGAGTTCAAAAAAGTCACAAAGACAGGGAGGTTTCTCAGGTCTGGAATAGACTACACTGACCAGGATGGCTTAAGGAACTGAAGAGTTGTTTTTCTTCAGTTAAGGAGAGATGTGACAGAACCCAGTACTAAAGGCAAAGGCAGAAACTTGGAGAGTTGTACTGATATGAGGAGCTTAAAGGGATAAGCAGGATTGTAGGGGCTGATAGAGATAGGGGAAGTGGTATCGATGAAACAGACAATGGAGAATCTGACAGACAGAGGGAGGGTTCTGTGGAACAGATGAATTTACAGACAAGATAGTGATAATGAAGCCTGAGAATTTTCTCATGTTCCTTGCCCAGCATTGTTCCTACATCATGCCCTCAGGGTCTGAATTAAAGTCCACTAACTCCTCCCTGTGCTGTTTACTGTGAGTGATCTTACCTCACTGCAGGATTTATTGAAGGCTCCAGATTTCCCTTCCCTTTGAAGATGGTTGGTCAGCCAGAGAGACAATGAGGTGATGGATGAGACACACAGCAGTTGGGAAGTCTATTGAGTCAGCAACGTCCAGAGTACCTACAGGAAGAGATAGACAGAATGGGAAATTAGACTGATGCAATGAGGGTTACACAAGGAGAATGGAAATGAGCCCCACAGATATCTGGAAAATCCCAAACTCCATCCCTGGCCTGTAGTGTTGCGTCTCTCTGGAGTGGAGAATTCTGTTAGCTCGGGATCTGGAGCAGCTGCAAGAGCGGGAGGCGCTGACAGAGGCAGCAATTAGACCCACACAGTGAGGGATACCACATGGAGAGAGACTGAGTGATATCACTGGAGTGCTGGAATACTTCAAGATCACACAATCATGTTGGAAGAATGGGATTAGCTTCATGTGTCAGTGCTCAGGGATGAGCAACCAGTGAGCAGGTGAAGTGGTGACATAGTAACATTATTGTTAGGGCATTTGTCCAAAACCTCAGCTAATGCTCTGGGGCGGCAGGTTTGAATCCCATCATAAGATATGATGGAATTTAAAAATCAATAATTTTAAAAATAGCAATTAACAATCCATAAACAAATATGAAACCATTGCTGATGTACAAAAGTCACAATCCCTTAGATTAGGTTCCCTACAGTGTGGAAACAGGTCTTTCCGCCCAAGAGTAACCCACTCAGACCCATCACCCTCGGCCTAATACACCTAGCATTATGGGCAATGTAGCATGGCCAATTCGCCTGACCTGCACGTCTTTGGACTGTGGGAGGAAACCGGAGCATCCGAGGGCAATTCATGCAGACACGTGGAGAATGTCCAAACTCCACACAGTCGTCCATGGCTGGAATCGAACCTGGGACCCTGGTGTTGTGAGGCATGAGTGCTAACCACTGAGCCACCGTGCCGCCCACTTGCCCTTTCGACAATGAGATCTGATCATCCTCAAGTGGTCTGCACGACATACCCACAGCAAAGTGTTTGCCTCTCAATTGCCCTCCGAAATGGCCGAGCAAGCTACTCAGCTCACGGGCAGCTAGGGATAGGCAATAAAGGCTGGTCAGCCAGACACATCCACATCCCCTACCTGATTTATAAAAAAATCCAATAGGATGGGCCCACTGGAACCGTGCTGGGACCGGTTTCCTGGCCAATCATGGCAGTAGGTTTATGGACAGGGCTTTAAACTGACAGAGAGGATGCAGGGACAGGGTTCAGGTGAAAGGAGCTTTCCAAATCCAGAGAGAAAAGGTGAAGTATGGGAGCAACATGAGAATGTGTCTGAAGGCAATCAGAAAGGAACAGGATGGGACAGAGTTTAACTAAAACTGTACATCAGTGAATAGGTTTGTGACAGGAAATTGTGGGAAAGAGTAAATTATGATTTATTTTGAATGGACGAAGTCTTATCAATGAGGTAGATGGATTTCTGACACTGAGATAAAAAAGATTTAGACACCAGAGAGACGTGGTTACAGGGTGAACAAAAGTTGGACACAACTATTCAATGGATCACAACCTTGCAGAAACTCAGGCAAAATGGGTAACAAAAACAATAATGGATAAAAAAGGCATCACAGAGAAAGCATTTGGTCTCAGATCATGAAGTAGAGTCAGTCTGAATGTAAATTCTGGCTACTATTTGCCAAGGACACAAGCAGCAGAACAGTATTAGCCACCGAACGGCATTCCATTGCGCATCACTGCATTACATGGAACTCACTGGAATTTTTTTAACAACACATTGTGATAATTTTGGGAAACTTCAATATTCACATAATCTGGGACAGTCACACTGACAACAATGACATTGGAAGAGTTCAGAGAATTTTTTTTCAGTGTTTCTTTGAATAACAAATTGTGCAACTGGCTAGGGAAGTAACTATCTCAGAGCGACCGTTGTGTGATGAAACTTAGTGAATGAGTAACGTCACCTGGAGAAATCCTCATGGAAATTGTGATAAAGTGCAGTTTAAAGAAATATAAAGTTTTAAAGTGAATCACAGAAAGGACAAGCTACAACTAGAAACAAAAATAGCCAATGACATGAGTTTGACAGGAGAACTGACCAAGATAAATAGGCTAAACAGACTGAAACATGTGCCTGTAAATGAACAGTGGAAAACATTTGAAGGAATAGTGTAAAACACTCAACAAAAGGACATTCCATTGAAACAGACAAATCCTCAGCAAGAAATCCCCATCGGTCCCTCACTCAAGTAAAAAGGATCATATTAGATTATCGGGCTTGGAGAATCACCAAAAAGTACTTAAAATCCTGAAGTGAGAGAATGTTTTAGGAGTAAGTTTTAAAGGGATTTCAAAGGGTCTGCTCGCAGGAGGAGGTCAGATGGAAGAGGGAATAATTGTCAAGGTTTTATGTCACAAAAGGAACTGGGAGAGCTGAAGATGCTGAAGGTGGTGAGAGTGTTACACACAGTGGTCAGGGTCTGAACGGTGTTACAAAGCCAGTACAGATTGCTGCAGCTGGAGGGGTTTGCAGAGGTAGGGAGGGACATAGCTATTTTTATTTATTCATTCATGGGATGAGGATGTCGCTGATTGGATCAACATTCTTTGCCCCACTGCTAATTACCCAGAGTATAGCACAGAGTCAGCCATATTGCTGTGGGTCTGGTGTCACGTGCAGGCCAGAGCAGGTTAGAATGTCAGATGTTCTTCTCTAAAGGAAGTAAATGAACCAGATGAGTACTTCCTACTGGTCAACAATGCTTTTATGGTGACCTCACCAATGTCCTGTACAGCCACAACATGACGTCCCAACTTTTATTCTCAATGCTCTGACCAAAGAAGGTAACCATCCCAAACGCCTGCTTCACCAACCTGTCTGCCTGTGACACCACTTTCAAAGAACTGTCGACCTGCATCCCTGGGTCTCTGACTGACAACACTACCCAGGGCCCGAACATTAACTGTACAGGTCCCACCCTGGTGTGTGTCACCAAAATGCCCTATCCTCTACCAAGTTACTCCTTAACCCTTATTGAAACTTGTGTAAAGGCTTCTGATAATTCGTATAAACCGTATCCTCGGTACAGCCACTCATTCACCTCTATCTACTCTGCCATTTATATTCTCACCAATAAAAATACAATCCAACAGGCTCAAAACCACATTGTCTTTTTATTAAATGTGTTTCTAAGGGTCCAGTTATTGTATATTGACATATCATTTCAAACATATTTCAGCTCCCGACCTACTGTCAGGCTGACACTGTTTGGTTTCAGACTGGCAGCAGAAAGGGTTATGGGAGTTCGTGTTTCTCAGTCTGAAAAAAGTAGCTTACAGGTTCAACAGGTAATGGAGGCTTTGGAATTAAGGAGGGTGACTGAAGGACATTATGGAGATAGGGAATGATGTGGGGCCTGAAAGGGGCCAAAGAGATCTGCAGGGCTGTTGGGCCTGAAGGAGGTTGCACAGATCAGGAGGATCGTGGGGATTGAAGGAGGTTACTCTGAACGGGAGGGTCGTTGGGTCAGGATGAGATTATGGAGATAGGGAGGGCCGTGGGGCCTTTTGGAGGTTATGGAGTTAGGGAGGTTTGTGGGGAATGATTCAGGTTACGTGGATAGGAAGAGTCGTGGGGACTGAAGGAGTTTATGGAGATAGGGAGGGCTGTGCGGACTGAAGGAGGTTATATAGATAGTAAGTTTATAGAGATGCACACTGACTACTGGCATTTAGTGATGCAGCGGGCTGTAGTAACTGGGACGGGGCTGCTCTGACTGAGATAGGGAGGGTTGTGGAAGATGGAACAGCTGACAGATACAGGGCAGGTTTTAGGAATGGGAGGACTTTACAGGGATTTGGAGGAATGCAGGGATGGAACGTGGTTACAATCACAGGGAAGATTTTGGGAACTTGATCTGAGACTGGTACGGCTGAGAACAGAAGTGAGTCAAACAGTCAGGACAGGCAGGGACAAGGTAAGATTAATAAATTAAGCTGCATTTATTTCAATGCAAGGGCCTAACAGGGAAGGCAGATTAACTCAGGGTATGGTTAGGAGCATGGGACTAGGATATTATAGCAATTACAGAAGCATGGCTCAGGGATGGGCAGGACTGGCAGCTTAATGTTCCAGGATACAAATGCTACAGGAAGGATAGAAAGGGAGGCAAGAGAGGAGGGGGAGTGGCATTTTTGATAAGGGATAGCATTAAAGCTGTGCTGAGGGAGGATATTCCCAGAAATACATCCAGGAAAGTTATTTGAGTGGAAGTGAGAAATAAGAAAGGGATGATCACCTTATTAGGATTGTATTCGAGACCCCCCCCCCCCATAGTCAAAGGGAAATTGTCAAACAAACTTGTAAGGAGATCTCAGCTATCTGTAAGAATAATAGGGTAGGTATGGTAGGGGATTTTAACTTTCCAAACATTGACTGGGACTGCCATAATTTTAAAGGTTTAGATGGAGAGGAATTTGTTAAGTGTGTACAAGACAATTTTCTGATTCAGTATGTGGATGTACCTACTAGAGAAGGTGCAAAACTTGACCTACTCTTCAGAAATAAGGCAGGGCAGGTGACTGAGGTGTCAGTGGGGGAGCACTTTGGGGACAGCGACCATAATTCTATTAGATTTAAAATAGTGATGGAAAAGGATAGACCAGATCTAAAAGTTGATGTTCTAAATTGGAGAAAGGCCAATTTTGACGGTATTAAGCAAGAATTTTTGAAAGCCGATTGGAGGTAGATGTTCGAAGGTAAAGGGACGGCTGGAAAATGGGAAGCCTTCAGAAATGAGATAACAAGAGTCCAGAGAAAGTATATTCCTGTCAGGGTGAAAGGGAAGGCTGGTAAGTATAGGGAATCCTGGATGATTAAGGAAATTGAATGTTTGGTTCAGAAAAAGAAGGAAGCATATGTCAAGTATAGACAGGAGAGATCGAGTGAATCCTTAGAAGAGTATAAAGGAAGTAGGAGTATGCTTAAGAGGGAAATCAGGAGGGCAAACGTGGACATGAGATAGGTCTGACAAATAAAATTAAGGAGAATGCAAAGGGTTTTTTACAAATATATTAAGGAAAAAAAGGGGAACTCGGGAGAGAATAGGGCCCCACAAAGATCAGCAAGGCGGCATTTGTGTGGAGCCACAGAAAATGGGGGAGATACTAAATGAATATTTTCCATCAGTATTTACCGTGGAAAAGCATATGGAAGATATAGACTGTAGAGAAAGAGATGTTGACATCTTGCAAAACGTCCAGATTACAGAGGAGGAAGTGCTGGATGTCCTGAAATGGTTAAAGGTGAACAAATCCCCAGGAACTGATCAGGTGTACCCGAGAACTCTGTGGGAAGCTAGAGAAGTGATTGTTGGGCCTCTTGCTGAGATATTTGTATCATCAATAGTCACAGGTGAGGTGCCAGAAGACTGGAGTTTGGCAAAAGTGGTGCCACTGTTTAAGAAGGGTGGTAAAGAGAAGCCAGGGAACTATAGACCGGTCAGCCTGACCTCGGCGGTGGGCAAGTTGTTGGAGGGAATCCTGAGGGACAGGATGTACATGTATTTGGAAAGGCAAGGACATGATTATGGATAGTCAACATGGCTTTGTGCGTGGGAGATCATGTCTCATAAACTTGATTGAGTTTTTTGAAGAAGTAACAAAGAAGATTGAGGAGGGCAGAGTGATAGGTGTAATCTATATGGACTTCAGTAAGGCGTTCCACAAGGTTCCCCATGGGAGACTGATTAGCAAGGTTAGAACTCATGGAATACAGGGAGATCTAGCCATTTGGATACAGAACTGGCTCAAAGGTAAAAGACAGAGGGTGGAGGAGGAGGGTTCTTTTTCAGACTGGAGGCCTATGACCAGTGGAGTGCCACAAGGATCGTTGTTGGGTCCTCTACTTTTTGTCGTTTACATAAATGATTTGGATGTAAGCAGAAGACGTACAGTTAGTAAGTTTGCAGATGACACCAAAATTGGAGGAGGTGGAGTGGACAGCGAAGAATGTTCCCTCAGATTACAACAGGATCTGAACCAGCTGAGCCAATGGGCTGAGAGCTCGCAGATGGAGTTAAGTTCAGATAAATGCGAGGTGCTGCATTTTGGGAAAGCAAATCTTAGCAGGACTTATACACTTAATGGTAAAGTCCTAGGGAGTGTTGCTGAACAAACAGACCTTGGAGTGCAGGTTCATAGCTCCTTGAATGAGGAGTCGCAGGTAGATAGGATAGTGAAGAAGGTGTTTGGTATGCTTTCCTTTATTGGTCAGAGTGTTGAGTACAGGAGTTGGGAGGTCATGTTGCGCTGTACAGGACATTGTTTCGGCCACTGTTGGAATATTGCGTACAATTTTGGTAGACTTCCTATCGTAAAGGTTTGTAAAACTTGAAATGGTTCAGAAAAGATTGACCAAGGATGTTGCCAGGGTTTGAGGATATGAGCTACAGGGAGAGGCTGAACAGGCCGGGGCTATTTTCACTGGAGCGTCGGAGGCTGAGGAGTGACCTTACGGAGGTTTACAAAATTATAAGGGGTATGGATAGGATAAATAGACAAAGTCTTTTCCCTTGGGGTCGGGGAGTCCAGAAATAGAGGGCATAGGTTTATGGTGAGAGGGGAAAGATATAAAAGAGACCCAAGGGGCAACTTTCACACAGAGGGTGGTTCCTGTATGGAATGAGCTGCCAGAGGATGAGGCGGAGGCTGGGACAATTACAGCATTTAAGAGGCATTTGGATGGGTATATGAATGGGAAGGGTTTGGAGGGATATGGGACAGGTGCTGGTAGGTGGGACGAAATTGAGTTTGGACATCTGGTCGGCATGGACGGGTTGGACCGAAGGGTCTGTTTCCGTGCTGTACATCTCTATGACTCTATCACTCAGAGGTTTTAGAAATAAACTGTGGTCGCGTCTGGAGGAGATTAAAGGTATAAAGATTTGTAGTTACCGAAGGAAATTCCATCAATCGGGACCAGCAGAGATTGCAGAGACTGAGTGCGGTTTAGAGACAGGAAGAGTTCATAGTCATCATTAGAAATGCAGAAACTAATTTATGAGAGAAGCAGGGTCACTCTGCTTTGTGCCCAGAGACAAGGAGGAGTCTAACAGCTGGAGGAGGTTACTAAGGTACAGAGCTTTTTTGTTGTCGTGACGGGGAAGGTTACAGAGATCATGAAGGTGTAGGAGTTCAAAAAAGTCACAAAGACAGGGAGGTTTCTCAGGTCTGGAATAGACTACACTGACCAGGATGGCTTAAGGAACTGAAGAGTTGTTTTTCTTCAGTTAAGGAGAGATGTGACAGAACCCAGTACTAAAGGCAAAGGCAGAAACTTGGAGAGTTGTACTGATATGAGGAGCTTAAAGGGATAAGCAGGATTGTAGGGGCTGATAGAGATAGGGGAAGTGGTATCGATGAAACAGACAATGGAGAATCTGACAGACAGAGGGAGGGTTCTGTGGAACAGATGAATTTACAGACAAGATAGTGATAATGAAGCCTGAGAATTTTCTCATGTTCCTTGCCCAGCATTGTTCCTACATCATGCCCTCAGGGTCTGAATTAAAGTCCACTAACTCCTCCCTGTGCTGTTTACTGGGAGTGATCTTACCGGCTGCAGGATTTACTGAAGGCTCCAGATCTCCCTCTCCATCTCTCTGGCTGACCAACTGTCTTCAATGTGGTGATGGACGAGACAGGAATTGGGAATTCTCCTGAGTCAGGGACATCAGGAATACCTACAGGAGACAGAGAAGTAGACAGAATGGGAAATTAGACTAATGCAATGAAGGTTACACATGGAGAATGGCACCGTGTCCCACGGAGATCTGAAAATTCCCAGTCTCCATCCATGGCCTGTGCAGTTGCTTCCCTCTGGAGTGGAGAATGCTGTTGGCTCAGGATCTGGAGTAGCTGCAAGAGTGAGAGACTGACAGAGGCAGCAATTAGACCCACACAGTGAGGGATACAACATGGAGAGAGACAGTGATATTAGCAGTGTGCTGGAAGGTGTCAGGATCACACAATGGTATCATCAGAAGTGGTTCTGACCAGTGAGCACTGCTACCAGTACTCAGGGAGAACTGAGCTATTTTATTGGGATAGGCTCCTCTGGTACCAGGATTATGCAGTGTGCTATAAATGGACACAGATGAGGAGGGGGACCGTTCTGAGGTGAATGGAAATTCCCAAGTCCAAAGAGAAAGGTTGAAATATTGGAACACCATCGAGATGTGAATGAAGACCAAAAGAAAGAAACAGTAAGGGACTGAGTTTAATTAAAATATGACATTGTCAAACAGATTTGTGACAGGAAATTATTGGTTAAAATAAAGCAAATGCCATTTCAGTCCCTCACAATTCCTCATACACCACAAGTGACATCACTTCCGCCCGTCACATAATCGCTGATGTCACACACTCAGTGACTTCCACGCCACCCCCCCCCCCCCCCACTGCCATGTTTGCCACCACTTCCACCCCCACCAACGCCACTCATCTGCATTCTGCTAACACCACCCCCAGGTCCCAACGTCACATTCCTTGCCCACAGAACCCTGAGGGGAACCCCACCCCTGCTCATGACTCCATCCCCATTCCCCCTAACACCACACCCACTCCAGTTACAGGCTCCGTCGCCTCCCCCAGCTCCACTCCTACGCTTGGTCCCAGCTCCCAGTCCTGCCGGATTTTCACCACTCCCCCTGACCTCCCCCTCACTGAGGACGAATGATCAGTCCTCAGCAAAGGCCTCACCTTTATCCCCCTCCGTCCACACATCAATGAATTTAATACACGCCATGACATCGAACATTTCTTCCACCGCCTCCGCCTCAGAGCTTACTTTTACAATGAAGACTCCCGCCTATTTTCTGAGGACCCCTTTGCCAGCCTCCAATACACTCCATCCACCTGGACACCCCGCGCTGGCCTATTACCTGCCTTCGATTTCTTCATTTCCAACTTCCACCGAGACATTAACTGCCTCACCCTATCTCCCCCCTCCCCCACTCCAACCTCTCACCCTCACAACGTACAGCCCTCCACTTCCTCTGCTCCAATACCGACCTCACCATCAAACCAGCAGATAAATGGGGTGCAGTGGTAGTCTGGTACACTGACCTCGACACCGCTGAAGCCATGATGCCAACTCAAATATACCTCCTCCTACCACCCCCTCTACCATGACCCACCACCCATCACCAAACCGTCATCTCCCAGTCCATACAGAACCTCATCACCTCAGGAGAAGATCTCCCACCCACAGCTTCCAACCTCATTGTCCGGGATCCCCCACTGCTCGGTTCTACCTCCTTCCCAAGATCCACAAGCCTGAACACCCTGGCCGACCCATTGTCTCAGCATGCTCCTACCCCACTGAACTCAGGTCTGCCTACCTCAACATTGTCCTATGCCCCAGTTCAGGAATGACCCACACTCGTTCGAGACACCACTCACACCCTCCACTCCTTCAAGACTTCCGTGTCCCTGTCCCCCAACACCTCATCTTCACAATGGATATCCAATCCCTCTATACCTCCATTCACCATGACCAGGACCTCCAAGCCCTCCGTTTCTTCATCTCCCGACATCCACAACAGTACCCGTCCACCGATACTCTCATTCGTTTGGCTGAACTTGTCCTCACCCTTAACAATTTTTCCTTGAAATCCTCCCACTTCCTCCAGACCAAAGGGGTAGCCATGGGCACCCGTATGGGCCCCAGCTATGCCTGTCTCTTTGTTGGCTACGTAGAACAGTCCATCTTCCCTAGTGACAATGGCACCCCTCCCCACGTCTTCCTCCGCAACATTGATGACTGCATTGGCACCACCATGTGTTCCCTCGAGGAGTTTGAGCAATTCATCAACTTCACCAACACATTCCACCCTGACCTTAAATTTACCTGGACCATCTCTGATACCTCTCTCCACTTCCTGGACCTCTCCATCCCCATTAATGACAACCAACTTGACACCGACATTTTTTACAAACCTACCGACTCCCACAGCTCACTAGATTACATATCTTCCCACCCTACTGCCTGCAAAATTCCCAACCCCTATTCCCAATTCCTCCGCCTCTTCCGTACCTGCTCCCAGGATGGCCAGTTCCACCACAGAATGCACCAAATAGCCTCCTTCTTTCGAGAACGCAATTTCCCTTCCCACATGGAAAAAGATGCTCTCCAACACATCTCGTCCACATCCTGCATCTCCGCCTTCAAACCCCACCCCTCCAACTGTAACAAGGACCAAACGACCCTGGTGCTCACCTTCCACCCTACCAACCTTCACATAAACCAAATCATCTGCTGACATTTCCGCCACCTCCAAACTTACCCGGCCACCAGGGATATACTTCCCTCCCCACCCCTCTCCACTTTCCACAAAGACCATTCCCTCCGTGACTACCTGGTCAGTTCCACGCCCCAAAATCCCACCCTCCCTTCCTGGCACCTTCTCCTGCCACCGCAGGAATTGCAAAACCTGCGCCCATACCTCCCCCCTCATCACCATCCAAGGCCACAAAGGAGCCTTCCACATCCAAAGTTTTACATGCACATCCACCACTATCATTTATTGTATCCTATGCTCCCGATGCGGTCTTGTCTACATTGGGGAGACTGGACACCTCTTAGCAGAGCACTTTAGGGAATATCTCTGGTACACCTGCACCAATCAACCCCCCCGCCCTGTGACCCAACATTTCAACTCCCCCTCCCACTCTGCCGAGGACATGCAGGTCCTGCACTTCCTCCACCACCGCTCCCTCACCACCCGACGCCTGGAGGAAGAACGTCTCACCTTCCGCCTCGGAACACTTCAACCCCAGGGCATCAATGTGGATTTCACCAGTTTCCTCATTTCCCCTTCCCCCATCTCACGCCACCTCCAACCTTCCAGCTCAGCACCGCCCTCATGACCTCTCCTAATAGCCTATCTCCCTTCCCACCTATCCATTCCACCCTCCTCTCTGACCTATTACCCCCATCCCAACCCCCATTCACCTATTGTACTCTATGCTACATTCTCCCCATCCCCACCCCCCTCTCATTTATCTCCTCACTATGCAGGCTCCCGGCCTCTGTTCCTGATGAAGGGCTTTTGCCCGAAACATCAATTTTCCTGCTCCTCGGATGCTGCCTGACCTGCCGTGCTTTTCCAGCACCACTCTAATCTAGACTCTGGTTTCCAGCATCCACAGTCCTTGTTTTTACCTTATTGGAGGAGGAGACGACCGAGATAAGGCGTGTTGTAGACACTGAACCAAGTTACAGAGATAGGGATGGTAGTCTGGAATGCAGTACATTTCAAATATGTGGAGGGACGATTGGGAAGGGAGGAGGTTACAGCGATAGGATCTGTTATAGAAATTAAAAATTATTGAAGACACTGGACCACAAGACATGCCGCAGATACAGTGTTGCAGAGTAGTGAGTTTTAATATAACAGAACTTACATTGGGGTGGTGATTGAGCCTGGGGTGTGTGTGTGTGTGTGTGTGTGTGTGTGTGTGTGTGTGTGTGTGTGTGTGTGTGTGTGTGTGTGTGTGTGTGTGTGTGTGTGTGTGTGTGGTGTGTGTGTACTGTGCTCCCCTCCAGCACTCTATCTATGTCATGTTGTGTTAACAGATGTTTGGAGCCCTCTCATTGTTCTTTGCTCAGTGCACTGTGGGTGACCTTACCTCACTACAGGAATTATTGAAGGCTCCAGATCTCCTTTCCCTTTGTCTCTCTCTGGCAGACCATCTGCGTTCAATGAGGTGATGGACAATCCACCCCGCAGCTGGGAAGGCTATTGAGTCAGGACCTTCCTGAGTACTGACAGGAGACTGAGAAATGGACAGAATGGGAAATTAAACAGATGCATTGAGAGTTACACATGGAGAATGGCACTGAGTCCTACAGAGATCTGGAAAATGGAGCGATATTAAGTAATAGTCCCAGATTGCTGGAAGATGTCAGGATCACACAGTCATGTTGGAAGAATGGGTTGAGCTTCATGATGCCCTGGTATCAGTGCTCAGGGATGAGCACCCAGTGAGCAGGTGAAGTAATGGCCTAGTGGTATTATTGCGAGAGAATGTACCCAAAACCTCAGCAAATGTTCAGGGGACACAGGATTGAATCCCGCCATCTGAAAAGGAGACAATTGAAATCAATAATTTTAAAAATAATAATTAGCAATCCACAAATAAGTACGAAACCATTACTGATGTACAACAAATCCAAACACTTGTCCTTTAGAGAAGGACATCTGCCCATCCTCACGTGGTCTGCACGACATCCCCACAGCAATTACCCTCTGAAATGGCCGAGCAAGCTACTCAGCTCAAGGGCTTCTGGGACTGGGCAAGAAAGGCTGGTGAGTCAGAGACTCACACATCCCATACCTGTTTTTTAAAAAAATCTATTAGGATGGTCCCCCTGGGATCACCGTGCTGGGAGCAGTGTCCTGGCCAATCATGTCGCTAGGTTTATGGACAGGGCATTAAACTGACAGAGAGGATGCAGGTGAAAGGAGCTTTCCAAATCCAAAGGAAAAAGGTGAAGCAATGGAACAGCATGGGAATGTGGCTGAAGACAAGCAGAAAGGAACAGGATGGGTCAGAGTTTAACTAAAATTGGTAATCAGCAAATAGATTTGTGACAGAAAATTGTGGAATAGAGTATATTATGTTTTTTTTTAATGGACAACGTTGGTGCAATAAGGTCGATGGATTTGTGACACAGAGATAAAAGAGATTTAGACACCAGGGAGACATGGATACAGGGTGAACAAAAATATTCAGTGGTTCGTAATCTTGTGCAAACTCAGGCAAAATGTGTAACGCTAATAATAATGGATAACAAAGGCATTACAGAGAAAGCATTTGGCCTCAGATCATGAAGTAGAGTCAGTCTGAATGTAAATTCTGGCTACTACTTGCCAAAGACACAAGCAGCAGAACAGTTTTAGTCACTGAACTGCATTCCATTGCTCATCACTGCATTTACCAGGAACTCATTGGAATTTTTTTAACAAAGGCATTGTGATAATTTTGGAAACTTCAATATTCGTATAATCTGGGACAATCACACGGTCAACATTGATATTGGAAGAGGAATTCGGTTAATTTTTTTTTCAGTGTTTCTTTGAAAAACACATTGTGCAACTTTTCAGGAACATAACTATCACAGAGCGACCGTGTAATGAAACTTAGTGAATGAGTGATGTCACCTGGAGAGATCCTCTGCAAAATTGTGATAAAATGCAGTTTAAAGAAATATAAAGTTTTAAAGTGAATCACAGAAAGGACAAGCTACAGCTAGAAACAAAAATAGCCAATTACATGGGTTTGAGAGGAGAACTGACCAAGGTAAGCAGGCTAAACAAACTGAAATATGTGTCTGTAAATGAACAGTGGAAAACATTTGAAGGGACAATGCAAAATATTCAACAAAAGGACGTTCGAATGAAACAGTGAAAAACTCAGCAAGAAATTCCCACTGATCCTTCACTCAGGACAAAAGGGATCATACTAGATTATGAGGCTGAGAAGATCATCAAAAAGTACTTAGAATCCTGAAGTGAGAGAGTGATTTAGGAGTAAATGTTAATGGATTGGAATGGGTCTGCTCGCAGGAGGGGGGCTGGGGGAAGGGGAGCCACGGTCAGGGTTCATTGACACAATAGGAACAGGGAGAGGTGAAGGTGCTGGAGGTGGTGAGAGTGTTACAGAGAGTGGTCAGGGTGTTACAAAGCCAGGACGGATTGCTGCAGCTGGAGGGGTTTGCAAAGGTACGGAGGGACATAGGTATTTTTATATATTCATTCATGGGATGTGGGTGTCACTGCCTGGAACAACGTTCTTTGACCCCTCTGCTAATTACTGAGAGGGTAGCTCAGAGTCAGCCATATTGCTGTGGGTCTGGAGTCACATGTCGGCCAGACCAGGTTAGAATATTTGATGTCCTTCCTTAAAGGAATAAGTGACTAGAGGAGTTCTTCCTCCTGATTAACAATGTTTTAATGGTGGCCCCACCAATGTATTTTACAGCCACAACATGACATCCCAACTCTTACTCTCAATGCTCTCCCCAATGAAGGTAACCGTCCCAAATGCCTGCTTCACCATTCTGTCTACCTGTGGCTTTCAAAGAACTGTGTACCTGGGCCACTGGATCTCTGACTGAAAACCCTACCCAGGGCCCGAACATTAACTGTACAAGTCCCACCCTTGGTTATTTCACCAAAATGGAACACCTCACCTTTATCTAATTAAACTCCATCTGCTATTCTTCAGCCCACTATCCCAGCAGTACTGTTCATCCTGTTGTATCATAGATAACTTACTTCAATTTCCACTTTACCACCAATTTCAGTGTCACCCAAAACAATTACTTACCAGGAAACCAATTCTTCCATCCAAACCATTTATCCAAATGACAGACAACAGTGGACCCACTCCACCGCTGGTCACATGCCTCCAGTCAGAAAAACAACATGTCTCCCACCGCCCTCTGTCTCCTACCATCAAGCTAATTTTGTATCCAGGTGACGAGCTCCTCCTGAATGCCATATCCTTTTACACTGATCTGAGCTTATTACCCAGTTTACCACACAGAACACAGAACGCAGAACAGTTCAGCCCAAGACCAGGCTCCAGGCTCAATACTCTCCATCTGCTGCCACCCTCTGTCTTCTCTAGGCCATCCAATCTTGTATCCAGACAGACAAATTTCCCTGTATCCCAATTTTCCTTCTTTTCTGAATGAGCCATCAACATATTCTGCCATATCCTCAAAGAATTCAATAAGGTTTGTGAGGCACGACCTGACCTCTCACAAACCCATACTGACTGTGGCTAATTTAACTATGGTTTTCCAAGTAGTCATAAATCCTGTCTTTAGCGTCCTCGCCAATAATCTGCACACCACAGACATTCGACCAAATCTGTAATTCCCAGAATTCTACCTCCGTAACATGGCTCAGACTTTACAAATCTTCCCTCCTCTGCCATGTTCCCCAGAATGCCACTGGAGGGTGGTGGGGCTTACAGAGATAGAGAGGAATATCAGGACAGGAGGATTTTGCAGACATGAGGAGGGTTGCAATGCCAAAAGGAGGCTTCAGTAATTGTGAGGTTTCATGGTGATGAAGGCATTTGAGGAGGGAGGGAGGGAGGGAGGATTGTCGGGAAATGAGTGGTTTCACAGTTTAGGTGTTTTGTTAGGGCTGCAAGTGGTTACTGAGTTGGGGAGGATGTAAGCACTGGTGGATATTACAGAAACATGTGGTTTTAGTTGCAATGGCAGGAAGAGGATTCAGGAAGCTGGAGAGTGTGGGGTCTGAACGAGGTTACACAAATGGGAAGAGTTGTCAGGAGTGCAGTTGTTTACAGAGACAGCAATGGTCTGATCTGGAGCAGAGGACCCAGACTGGGAGGGATGTGGGGACTGGAGGTGGTTTCGCAGGGAGGGAGGACCATAGACCCACAGGAGGTTACAGAAATGTGGAGAGCTGTAGGGCTGACGGGTTCATGGAGTTGGGAATGTTGGGAGGGATAGAGAAGTTTACAGGGATAAGGATGTTTGTCGGACAGGGCTGGATCACAGACAGGGACTGTTTTAGGGAGCTGAGCAGATTACAGAGATAAAGATGTTTGTATCGACTGGAAGAACAAACAGAGATATGCAGGGTAGTCAAGACTGAAGATGTTTATAGACATAGGAAGGCTTAGGTTCTGGGGGTTACAGAGGCTGTGGAATCTGAATTTCCTTTCAGAGACTGTGATAACAATTTTGATCAGAAACAGTTTCACAGATAAGGGAGCATAGCACAAACAGGAGGAAGTTGTAGAGGAGGGTGACGTTTAAACAGATAGTGGTGTAAGAGCTGGACAAGGTTATGGAGATGGTAGATGGTGGAGACACAGGAGGAGCTTACATTGACATGGGGATGATAGTGACAGGAGGGTGTTAAATAGATAGTGGGTTTTGTAGGGACTGGATTGGGAGAGGCACAGGCATGGAGTGAGTTCGACAGATCAGGATTACTGCAGAGACCTGAGAGGATTACACTGATAGGGATGGTGGTCGGGTCTCCACAGACTGTTGGTGTTTAGGGAATGGAAGAGATTTGGTAGATAGGGAGGGATGTAAGAGCTGCAGGAGCTTATGCAGAGTTGAAGCGTTGGAGCAATTTGCAGAGGTAGGTTTCTCAGATAGGAGTAGGTTATAGGTAGTGAGGGTTGTGTGGTCTGAGTAAGTCAAAAAGAGGAGAGCTTTCGCGTCTGGAAGAGGTTACACTGACAGGGACAGTTGAAGTGACTTAAGCAAAAATGCATGGAGAAGGTTATACAGATAGGGAGGTGAGTAGGGACTGAAGGTGAATACACAGACATGGAGGGTTGTATTGTTAGACGGAGCTGAGAGGGATAGGGACCGTTGTAGGGATTTACACAGATAGGGAAGTTGGTGTTTTTGGTGAAGGTTACACTGATACAGACAGTGTTAGGGAGTGTTTAGTGGACTACAGAGGAGCTCAGAGAGAATGTATTATGGGGAGTGGAGGAGATTACAGACACAGAGATGGCTGTCGGGTTGGAAAGACCTTCTACAGATCCTCAGTGCTGTCAGGGTGGAGGGAGGTTATAACAGTGAGTGTTGCCAAGACTTAATTACTTCACCGATATAGAGCAGGTCTCAGTATGCAACTGTCAAAGCGAAGTTGAGACAGTCCAGATGAGTTTTCAGAGATACAAATGTTGATGGGAGTTTCAAAAGGGATCAATAATTGGCAGTGCTGTACCAAATGGTAATAGTTATAGGGAGGGTTCTAAAAGGGGGTAGAGGTGTCAGACATATCGATCTTTGTAAGGACTGGAGAAGCTTACATAGGCAAGGAGTGTTTTAGAGTCTGGAGGAGATTACTGTGTTAAGGAGAATATTGGGGATAAGGCCAGGTGTAAGAGACGGGGATGGTTGACAGGGCTGGACAATTATCTGTATAGAATCGCCATCGTGTGCAACCAGGCCATTCGGCCCAACCAGTCCATTCCAAAACTCTGAAGAGCATCCTACCCAGACCCACCCCTCTACCTATCCTTTAAACCCTACATTTCTCGTGGTGAACTTACTTAAGCCACACATTCCTGAATACCACAGTCAATTTATGATGGCCAATTCACTGATGGTGCAAATTTTGGACACACACACAGCAAGGGAGCAACACGCAAACACACACAGTGAGGGAGATACCCGCAGACACACAGCAAGGGAAGGACATGCACACGCACACACGCACACACAGCGATGGGGGTGGGACCTCACACATACACAGCGAGGGAGGGGCATGTACACACACAGCAAGGGAGGGACACGCACACTCATTCACACTCACACACACACACAACAGCAAGGGGGACATGCACATTCACAGCATGGGAGGGAGACATATACACACACACACACACACACACACACAGAGGGAGGGACACGCACACACACAGCGAGAGAGAGACACATACACACAACGCGATGGAGTGACACACACAAACAGCGAGTGAGGGACACGCAGTGAAGGGGGGGCACACAAACACCTACTGTGAGGATGTGACATATAGTCACACACAGCGAGGGAGGGACACACATACACAGCGAGGGAGGGATGTGCTGAGACACGCAGCGATGGAGGGATACGCGCACACACAGCAAGGGGGGACATGCACTCACACACCGAGGGGAGATGCGCACACACAGTGATGGGAATATACACAAAGAGCGATGGAGGGACACACACACAAAGGACGGACACACACAGACAGCAAGGGAGTGACTCGCACACTACACATCCAGGGAGGGACATGTATACACAGCGAAGGAGGGACACAAACACACACACACACGCGCGCACACACACACACAGAACTAGGGAGGGAAGGACATGCACAAACAGTGTGGGAGGGACACGCACACACAGCGAGGGAGGGACACACACATACACTGCAAGTGAAGGGCGCGCGCACACACACACACATACACACACACACACACACACACACACACACACACACACACACACACACACACACACACACACACACACCGCGAGATGGACACACACACACAGAGAGAGGGACAGGTACGTGCGCACACACACACACAGGGAAGGAGGGACAAGGACACACGGCGAGGGGGAGGAAATGTGCACAGAAAGTGACAGGGGGCACGCACTGACACGGTGAGGGAGGGACACAGGCACGCACAGCAAGGGGGGACAAGCACTCACACAGCGAGGGGGATATACACAGAGCAAGGGAGGGACACACACACACACACACACACACACACACACAGAGCGAGGAGTGACACGCACACACAGCAAGAGGGACACACACACACACACACACAAAGCGAGGGAGGGACACGCACACATACACACAGTTAAGGGGTTACACGCAGACACACAGCAAGAGATGGACACACACACACACAGCGAGGGATGAACACGCACACAAAGTGAGGGAC
This sequence comes from Chiloscyllium punctatum, assembly GCF_047496795.1. NCBI lineage: Eukaryota > Metazoa > Chordata > Chondrichthyes > Orectolobiformes > Hemiscylliidae > Chiloscyllium > Chiloscyllium punctatum. Next base: position 20,111,470 of record NC_092769.1, read on the forward strand.
ATGCACACACAGCGAGAGAGGGACACGCACACAGCGAGGGAGGGACACGCATACATATACACAGCGAGGGTGGGACACACAGATACACACACGCACACACACACACACACAGCGAGAGAGAGACACACACACAGCGAGGGAGGGAAAGACATGCACACACATAGAATGAGGGAGGGACGTACACACACATGTACACACACACACAGTGAGTGAGGGACACGCACACAGTGAGGGAGGGGCACACAGACACAGCGAGGGAGGGACACACACACACACTCACAGAACTAGGGAGGGAAGGACATGCACAAACTGTGTGGGAGGGACACGCACACACAGCGAGGGAAGGACATGCACATACACAGCGAGGGAGGGACACACACATACACTGCAAGTGAAGGGCACACGCGCGCATGCGCACGCGCACACACACTCACACACACACACACACACACACACACACACACACACACACACACACACACCCTGAGGGATGGACACGCACACACAGTGAGAGAGGGACACGCACACACAGTGAGAGAGGGACACGCACACGCACACACACTGACACACACACAGGGAAGGAGGGACAAGCACACACCTGAGGGGGAGAAAATGTGCACAGAAAGTGAGAGGGGACACGCACTGACACGGTGAGGGAGGCACACACAGCAAGAGGGGACATGCACTCACACAGCAAGGGGGATATACACAGAGCAAGGGAAGGATACACACACACACACACACAGCGAGCGAGGGACACACAAACAGCGAGGGAGTGAAACGTACACATACACAGTGAGAGAGTAACACAAACACACACACATACAAAAACACACAGCGAGGGATGGACACGCACACAGAGTGAGGGACATGCACACACAGCGAGAGAGGGACACGCACACAGAGTGAGGAGGGACACGCACACAGCGAGGGATGGACACGCACACAGAGTGAGGGACATGCACACACAGCGAGAGAGGGACACGCACACAGAGTGAGGGAGGGACACGCACACAGCGAGGGATGGACACGCACACAGCGAGGGAGGTACGCGCATACATTTTCACAGCGAGGGTGGGACACACAGACACACACACACACAGCGAGGGAGGGAAAGACATGCACACACATAGAATGAGGGAGGGACGTACACACACATGTACATACACACACACACATACACAGCGAGGGTGGGACACACACACACACACACAGCGAGCGAGGGACACACAAACAGCGAGGGAGTGAAACGTACACATACACAGTGAGAGAGTGACACAAACACGCACACACACCCCGAGGGAGTGACACGCACACACAGCAAGGGCGACAACACACACATACACACACAAAGCGAGGAAGGTACATGCACACACACTCACATCGTGGGAGGGACACACAGGCACAGTGAGGAATTGACACACATACATACACACACACACACCCCGACGGAAGGACATGCACACAGAGAGAGAGGGGGACATGCACAAACAGCAAAAGAGGGACACACACACAGCAAGAGAGGGACACACACACACACAGCAAGGGAGGGACACACACACATAGCAAGGGAGGGACACACACACACACACACACACACACACACAGCGAGGGATGGAAGGACATGCACACACAGAGCAAGTGAGGGACACACACACAGCAAGGGAAGGACATGAACACACACAGCGATGGAGGGTCATACACAAACACACACAGCGAGAGAGGGACACACACACACAGCAAAAGAGGGACACACACACAGCAAGAGAGGGACACACACACACAGAGCAAGTGAGGGACACACACACAGCAAGGGAAGGACATGAACACACACAGCGATGGAGGGTCATACACAAACACACACAGCGAGAGAGGGACACACACACACAGCAAGGGAGGGACACACACACAGCAAGTGAGGGACACACACACACACAGCAAGGGAGGGACACACACACATAGCAAGGGAGGGACACACACACACACACACAGCGAGGGATGGAAGGACATGCACACACAGAGCAAGTGAGGGACACACACACAGCAAGGGAAGGACATGAACACACACAGCGATGGAGGGTCATACACAAACACACACAGCGAGAGAGGGACACACACACACAGCAAGGGAGGGACACATGCACACACATACACAGCGAGGGTGGGACATACACACACAGCGAACGAGGGACACACAAAAAGCGAGGGAGTGAAACGTACACATACACATTGAGAGAGTGACACAAACACACACACACACACACACACACACACACACACACAGCGAGGGAGGGAAGGACATGCACACACACGCAGCAATGGAGAGTCATACACAAACACACAGCGAGGGAGACACACACACACACGGAGGGACAAGCACACACACGGCGAAGGCGTGGAAATGTGCACAGAAAGTGAGAGGGGGCATGCACATACAGTGAGAGGGGACACGCACTGAAACGCGAGGGAGGGACACACACACACAGCAAGGGGGGACATGCACTCACAGCGAGGGGGATATACACAAAGAGCAAGGGAGGGACACACACACACTGAGCGAGGGAGTGACACGCACAAACAATGAGAGGGGACACACAGAGACATGGCGACGGAGGGCGACGCACACACAGCAAGGGTGTACAGGCACTCACACAGCGAGGGGCAATGCGGACACACATTGGTGGGAATATGCACAAAGAGCAAGGGAGGGACACACACGCACACAAGGGACGAACACACGCTCACAGAGCGAGGGAGTGACACACGCACACACAGCAAGAGGCACACACAGACACGCACAAAGCAAGGGAGGCACACGCACACACAGTGTGGGAGTCACACACAGACACGCAGCGACAGGGAGAGAGTGAGGGACAGGGATTGAGTGAGGGACAGGGAGAGAGAGAGGGACAGGGAGAGAGAGAGAGATAGGGACAGGGAGAGAGTGAGGGACAGGGAGAGAGAGTGAGGAATAGAGAGAGAGTGAAGATAGAGAGAGAGGGAGGGACAGAGAGAGAGAGGGACAGGGAGAGAGAGAGAGGGACAGGGAGAGAGAGAGGGACAGGGAGAGAGTGAGGGACAGGGAGAGAGAGAGAGAGGGACACGGAGAGAGAGAGGGACAGGGAGAGAGTGAGGGACAGGGAGAGAGAGTGAGGAATAGAGAGAGAGTGAAGACAGAGAGAGAGGGAGGGACAGAGAGAGAGAGGGACAGGGAGAGAGTGAGGGACAGGGAGAGAGATAGGGACAGGGAGAGAGAGAGAGAGAGAGAGGGACACGGAGACAGAGAGGGACAGGGAGGGAGAGAGGGACAGGGAGAGAGAGAGGGACAGGGAGAGAGTGAGGGACAGGGAGAGAGAGAGGGACAGGGAGAGAGAGAGAGGGATAGGGAGAGAGTGAGGGACAGGGAGAGAGTGAGGGTCAGGGAGAGAGTCAGGAACAGGGAGAGAGAGGGACAGGGAGAGAGGGACAGGGAGAGTGTGAGTGACAGGGAGAGCGAAAGAGAGAGGGACAGGGAGAGAGAGGAACAGGGAGAGAGAGAGGGAAAGGGAGAGAGTGAGGGACAGGGAGAGAGAGTGATAGAGACAGAGAGAGAGCGGGACACGGGGAGAGAGAGTGAGAGAGAGTGGGACAGAGAGACAGAGAGGGACAGGGAGAGAGTGAGGGACAGGGAGAGAGAGAGACAGGGAGAGAGAGAGAGGGACAGGGAGAGAGAGAAGGAGAGAGTGAGGGACAGGGAGAGAGTGAGGGACAGGGAGAGAGAGTGAGGGATAGAGAGAGAGTGAAGACAGAGAGAGAGGGAGGGACAGAGAGAGAGAGGGACTCGGAGAGAGAGAGGGACAGGGAGAGAGAGGGACAGGGAGAGAGAGAGAGGGAGAAAGAGAGGGACCGGGAAAGAGTGAGGGACAGAGAGTGTGAGGGTCAGGGAGAGAGTGAGGGTCAGGGAGAGAGTGAGGGACAGAGAGTGTGAGGGAAAGGGAGAGAGTGAGGGTCAGGGAAAGAGTGACGGAACGGGAGAGAGCTAGGGACAGGGAGAGAGAGAGGGACAGGGAGAGTGTGAGGGAAAGGGAGAGTGTGAGGGACAGGGAGAGAGTGAGGGTAAGGGAAAGAGTTAGGGAAAGGGAGAGAGTGAGGGACAGGGAGAGAGAGAGAGGGACAGGGAGAGAGAGAGGGACGGGGAGAGAGAGAGGGACAGGGAGAGAGTGAGGGACAGGGAGAGAGAGAGAGAGAGGGACACGGAGAGAGAGAGGGACAGGGAGAGAGAGAGAGGGACAGGGAGAGAGAGAGGGACAGGGAGAGAGAGGGACACGGAGAGAGAGAGGGACAGGGAGAGAGAGAGGGACAGGGAGAGAGAGTGAGGGATAGAGAGAGAGTGAAGACAGAGAGAGAGGGAGGGACACGGAGAGAGAGAGGGACAGGGAGAGAGAGAGAGGGACAGGGAGAGAGAGAGGGACAGGTAGAGAGAGAGAGAGGGACACGGAGAGAGAGAGGGACAGGGAGAGAGAGAGGGACAGGGAGAGAGAGTGAGGGATAGAGAGAGAGTGAAGACAGAGAGAGTGAGGGAGGGACAGAGAGAGAGAGAGGGACAGGGAGAGAGAGAGAGGGACAGGGAGAGAGAGAGGGACAGGGAGAGAGTGAGGGACAGGGAGAGAGAGAGAGAGGGACACGGAGAGAGAGAGGGACAGGGAGAGAGTGAGGGACAGGGAGAGAGAGTGAGGGATAGAGAGAGAGTGAAGACAGAGAGAGAGGGAGGGACAGAGAGAGAGAGGGACAGGGAGAGAGTGAGGGACAGGGAGAGAGATAGGGACAGGGAGAGGGAGAGAGAGAGGGACACGGAGAGAGAGAGGGACACGGAGGGAGAGAGGGACAGGGAGGGAGAGAGGGACAGGGAGAGAGAGAGGGACAGGGAGAGAGTGAGGGACAGAGAGAGAGAGAGGGACAGGGAGAGAGAGAGGGATAGGGAGAGAGTGAGGGACAGGGAGAGAGAGAGAGAGAGAGGGACACGGAGAGAGAGAGGGACAGGGAGAGAGAGAGAGGGACAGGGAGAGAGAGAGGGAAAGGGAGAGAGTGAGGGACATGGAGAGAGAGAGAGGGACACGGAGAGAGAGAGGGACAGGGAGAGAGAGAGGGACAGGGAGAGAGAGAGAGAGGGAGAGAGTGAGGGACCGGGAAAGAGTGAAGGACAGAGATAGAGTGAGGGACAGGGAGAGTGAGCGTCAGGGAGCGAGTGAGGGACAGAGAGTGTGAGGGACAGGGAGAGAGTGAGGGTCAGGGAGAGAGTCAGTAACAGGGAGAGAGAGGGACAGGGAGAGAGGGACAGGGAGAGTGTGAGTGACAGGGAGAGCGAAAGAGAGAGGGACAGGGAGAGAGAGAGGGACAGGGGGAGAGAGAGCGGGACAGGGAGAGAGTGAGGGTCATGGAGAGAGTCAGTAACAGGGAGAGAGAGGGACAGGGCGAGAAGGACAGGGAGAGTGTGAGTGACAGGGAGAGCGAAAGAGAGAGGGACAGGGAGAGAGAGAGGGACAGAGAGAGAGAGGGACAGGGAGAGAGAGAGGGACAGGGAGAGAGTGAGGGACAGGGAGAGAGAGTGATAGAGACAGAGAGAGAGAGGGACACGGGGAGAGAGAGTGAGAGAGAGTGGGACAGAGAGACAGAGAGGGACAGGGAGAGAGTGAGGGACAGGGAGAGAGTGAGGGACAGGGAGAGAGAGATAGAGGGACACGGAGAGAGTGAGGGACAGGGAGAGAGTGAGGGAAAGGGAGAGAGAGTGAGGGATAGAGAGAGAGTGAAGACAGAGAGAGAGGGAGGGAACAGAGAGAGAGGGAGGGACAGAGAGAGAGAGAGGGACACGGAGAGAGAGAGGGACAGGGAGAGAGAGAGAGGGACAGGGAGAGAGAGAGAGGGAGAGAGTGAGGGACCGGGAAAGAGTGAGTGACAGAGAGTGTGAGGGTCAGGGAGAGAGTGAGGGTCAGGGAGAGAGTGAGGGACAGAGAGAGTGTAAGGGACAGGGAGAGGGTGAGGGACAGGGAGAGAGTGAGGGTCAGGGAGAGTGTGAGGGTCAGGGAGAGAGTGAGGGTCAGGGAGAGAGTGAGGGACAGAGAGTGTGAGGGAAAGGGAGAGAGTGAGGGTCAGGGAAAGAGTGAGGGAACGGGAGAGAGCTAGGGACAGGGAGAGAGAGAGAGGGACAGGGAGAGTGTGAGGGATAGGGAGAGTGTGAGGGACAGGGAGAGAGTGAGGGTAAGGGAAAGAGTGAGGGAAAGGGAGAGAGTGAGGGACAGGGAGAGAGTGAGGGACAGGGAGTGAGAGAGAGAGGGACAGGGAGAGAGAGAGAGGAACAGGGAGAGAGAGAGGCACGGGGAGAGTGTGAGTGACAGGGAGAGCGAGAGACAGAGGGACAGGGAGAGAGTGAGGGACAGGGAGAGAGAGAGAGACAGAGAGAGAGAGGGACAGGGAGAGACTGAGGGACAGGGAGAGAGAGTGAGGGATAGAGAGAGAGTGAAGACAGAGAGAGAGGGAGGGACAGAGAGAGAGAGGGACAGGGAGAGAGTGAGGGACACGAAGAGACAGAGGGACAGGGAGAGAGAGAGGGACAGGGAGAGAGAGAGGGACAGGGAGAGAGAGAGAGGGAGAGAGAGGGGGACAGGGAGAGAGTGAGGGACAGGGAGAGTGTGAGGGACAGGGAGAGAGTGAGGGTCAGGGAGAGAGTGAGGGTCAGGGAGAGTGTGAGTGACAGGGAGAGAGAGAGAGGGTCAGGTAGAGAGTGAGGGACACAGAGTGTGAGGGACAGGGAGAGAGTGAGGGTCAGGGAAAGAGTGAGGGAAAGGGAGAGAGTTAGGGACAGGGAGAGAGAGAGGGACAGGGAGAGTGTGAGGGACAGGGAGAGTGTGTGGGTCAGGGAGAGAGTGAGGGACAGGGAGAGAGACAGTGAAAGCGAGAGAGTGAGGGACAGGGAGAGTGTGAGGGACAGGGATAGAGAGAGGGACAGGGAGAGAGAGAGAGGGACAGGGAGAGAGTGAGGAACAGGGAGAGAGAGAGAGAGGAACAGGGAGAGAGAGAGGGACTTGGAGAGTGTGAGTGACAGGGAGAGCGAAAGAGAGAGGGACAGGGAGAGAGTGAGGGACAGAGAGAGAGAGAGAGGGACAGGGAGAGAGAGAGAGACAAGGAGAGAGTGAGGGACAGGGAGAGAGAGAGGGACAGAGAGAGAAAGGGACAGAGAGAGAGAGGGACAGAGAGAGAGAGAGAGAGAGAGAGAGGGACAGGGAGAGAGTGAGGGACAGGGAGAGAGAGTGAGGGATGGAGAGAGAGTGAAGACAGAGAGAGAGGAAGGGACAGAGAGAGAGGGACAGGGAGAGAGTGAGGGACTGGGAGAGAGTGAGGGACAGGGAGAGAGAGGGACAGAGAGTGAGAGAGAGAGGGACAGGGAGAGAGTGAGGGACAGGGAGAGAGAGTGAGGGATGGAGAGAGAGTGAAGACAGAGAGAGAGGGAGGGACAGAGAGAGAGGGGCAGGGAGAGAGTGCGGGTCAGGGAGAGTGTGAGTGATAGGGAGAGAGTGAGGATCAGGTAGAGAGTGAGGGACAGAGAGTGTGAGGGACAGGGAGAGAGTGAGGGTCAGGGAAAGAGTGAGGGAAAGGGAGAGAGTTGGGACAGGGAGAGAGAGAGGGACAGGGAGAGTGTGAGGGACAGGGAAAGTGTGTGGGTCAGGGAGAGAGTGAGGGACAGGGAGAGAGACAGTGACAGGGAGAGAGTGAGGGACAGGGAGTGTGTGAGGGACAGGGATAGAGAGAGGGACAGGGAGAGAGTGAGGAACAGGGAGAGAGAGAGAGGAACAGGGAGAGAGAGAGGGACAGGGAGAGTGCGAGTGACAGGGAGAGCGAAAGAGAGAGGGACAGGGAGAGAGTGAGGGACAGAGAGAGAGAGAGATGGACAGGGAGAAGGAGATGGACAGGAAGAGAGAGGGACAGGGAGAGAGAGGGACAGGGAGAGAGAGAGGGACAGAGAGAGAGAGGGAAACGGAGAGAGAGATGAACAGGGAGAGAGAGAGAGACAAGGAGAGAGTGAGGGACAGGGAGAGAGAGAGGGACAGAGAGAGAGAGGGACAGAGAGAGAGAGGGAAACGGAGAGAGAGATGGACAGGGAGAGAGAGAGAGACAAGGAGAGAGTGAGGGACAGGGAGAGAGTGAGGGTCAGGGAAAGTGAGGGAAAGGGAGAGAGTTAGGGACAGGGAGAGAGAGAGGGACAGGGAGAATGTGAGGGACAGGGAGAGTGTGTGGGTCAGAGAGAGAGTGAGGGACAAGGAGAGAGACAGTGACAGGGAGAGAGTGAGGGACAGGGAGAGTGTGAGGGACAGGGATAGAGAGAGGGACAGGGAGAGAGAGAGAGGGACAGGGAGAGAGTGAGGAACAGGGAGAGAGAGAGAGAGGAACAGGGAGAGAGAGAGGGACAGGGAGAGTGTGAGTGACAGGGAGAGCGAAAGAGAGAGGGACAGGGAGAGAGTGAGGGACAGAGAGAGAGAGAGAGGGATAGGGAGAAGAAAGTGGACAGGGAGAGAGAGGGACAGGGAGAGAGAGGGACAGGGAGAGAGAGGGACAGAGAGAGAGAGGGAAACGGAGAGAGAGATGGACAGGGAGAGAGAGAGACAAGGAGAGAGTGAGGGACAGGGAGAGAAAGAGGGACAGAGAGAGAGAGGGACAGAGAGAGAGAGGGACAGAGAGAGAGAGAGAGGGACAGGGAGAGAGTGAGGGACAGGGAGAGAGAGTGAGGGATGGAGAGAGAGTGATGACAGAGAGAGAGGGAGGGACAGAGAGAGAGGGACAGGGAGAGAGTGAGGGACAGGAAGAGATGGAGAGAGAGATGAAGACAGAGAGAGGGACACGGGGAGAGAGAGAGAGAGAGGGACAGAGAGAGAGAGGGACAGGGAGAGAGCGATGGACAGGGAGAGAGTGAGGGACAGGGAAAGAGAGAGGGACAGGGAGAGAGAGAGGGACAGGGAGAGTGTGAGGGACAGGGAGAGTGTGAGGGACAGGGAGAGAGAGAGAGGGACAGGGAGAGAGTGAGGAACAGGGAGAGAGAGAGAGAGGAACAGGGAAAGAGAGAGGGACAGGGCGAGTGTGAGTGACAGGGAGAGCGAAAGAGAGAGGGACAGGGAGAGAGTGAGGGACAGAGAGAGAGAGAGAGAGAGAGGGACAGGGAGAAGGAGATGGACAGGGAGAGAGAGGGACAGGGAGAGAGAGGGACAGGGAGAGAGAGAGGGACAGAGAGAGAGAGGGAAACGGAGAGAGAGATGGACAGGGAGAGAGAGAGAGACAAGGAGAGAGTGAGGGACAGGGAGAGAGAGAGGGACAGAGAGAGAGAGGGACAGAGAGAGAGAGGGAAACGGAGAGAGAGATGGACAGGGAGAGAGAGAGAGAGACAAGGAGAGAGTGAGGGACAGGGAGAGAGTGAGGGTCAGGGAAAGTGAGGGAAAGGGAGAGAGTTAGGGACAGGGAGAGAGAGAGGGACAGGGAGAATGTGAGGGACAGGGAGAGTGTGTGGGTCAGAGAGAGAGTGAGGGACAAGGAGAGAGACAGTGACAGGGAGAGAGTGAGGGACAGGGAGAGTGTGAGGGACAGGGATAGAGAGAGGGACAGGGAGAGAGAGAGAGGGACAGGGAGAGAGTGAGGAACAGGGAGAGAGAGAGAGAGGAACAGGGAGAGAGAGAGGGACAGGGAGAGTGTGAGTGACAGGGAGAGCGAAAGAGAGAGGGACAGGGAGAGAGTGAGGGACAGAGAGAGAGAGAGAGGGATAGGGAGAAGAAAGTGGACAGGGAGAGAGAGGGACAGGGAGAGAGAGGGACAGAGAGAGAGAGGGAAACGGAGAGAGAGATGGACAGGGAGAGAGAGAGACAAGGAGAGAGTGAGGGACAGGGAGAGAAAGAGGGACAGAGAGAGAGAGGGACAGAGAGAGAGAGGGACAGAGAGAGAGAGAGAGGGACAGGGAGAGAGTGAGGGACAGGGAGAGAGAGTGAGGGATGGAGAGAGAGTGAAGACAGAGAGAGAGGGAGGGACAGAGAGAGAGGGACAGGGAGAGAGTGAGGGACAGGAAGAGATGGAGAGAGAGATGAAGACAGAGAGAGGGACACGGGGAGAGAGAGAGAGAGAGAGGGACAGAGAGAGAGAGGGACAGGGAGAGAGCGATGGACAGGGAGAGAGTGAGGGACAGGGAAAGAGAGAGGGACAGGGAGAGAGAGAGGGACAGGGAGAGTGTGAGGGACAGGAGAGTGTGAGGGACAGGGAGAGAGAGAGAGGGACAGGGAGAGAGTGAGGAACAGGGAGAGAGAGAGAGAGGAACAGGGAAAGAGAGAGGGACAGGAGAGTGTGAGTGACAGGGAGAGCGAAAGATAGAGGGACAGGAGAGAGTGAGGGACAGAGAGAGAGAGAGAGAGAGGGACAGGGAGAAGGAGATGGACAGGGAGAGAGAGGGACAGGGAGAGAGAGGGACAGGGAGAGAGAGAGGACAGAGAGAGAGAGGGAAACGGAGAGAGAGATGGACAGGGAGAGAGAGAGACAAGGAGAGAGTGAGGGACAGGGAGAGAGAGAGGGACAGAGAGAGAGAGGGACAGAGAGAGAGAGGGACATAGAGAGAGAGAGAGGGACAGGGAGAGAGTGAGGGACCGGGAGAGAGTGCGGGTCAGGGAGAGTGTGAGTGATAGGGAGAGAGTGAGGGTCAGGTAGAGAGTGAGGGACAGAGAGTGTGAGTGACAGGGAGAGAGTGAGGGTCAGGGAAAGAGTGAGGAAAGGGAGAGAGTTAGGGACAGGGAGAGAGAGAGGGACAGGGAGAATGTGAGGGACAGGGAGAGTGTGTGGGTCAGGGAGAGAGTGAGGGACAGGGAGAGAGACAGTGACAGGGAGAGAGTGAGGGACAGGGAGAGTGTGAGGGACAGGGATAGAGAGAGGGACAGGGAGAGAGAGAGAGGGACAGGGAGAGAGTGAGGAACAGGGAGAGAGAGAGAGAGGAACAGGGAGAGAGAGAGGGACAGGGAGAGTGTGAGTGACAGGGAGAGCGAAAGAGAGAGGGACAGGGAGAGAGTGAGGGACAGAGAGAGAGAGAGGGACAGAGAGAGGGAGGGAAACGGAGAGAGAGATGGACAGGGAGAGAGAGAGAGACAAGGAGAGAGTGAGGGATACCGAGAGAAAGAGGGACAGAGAGAGAGAGGGACAGAGAGAGAGAGAGAGAGAGGGACAGAGAGAGAGAGGGACAGGGAGAGAGTGAGGGACAGGGAGAGAGAGTGAGGATGGAGAGAGAGTGAAGACAGAGAGAGAGGGAGGGACAGAGAGAGAGGGACAGGGGGAGAGTGAGGGACAGGGAGAGATGGAGAGAGAGAAGAAGACAGAGAGAGGGACACGGGGGGAGAGAGAGAGAGAGAGAGGGACAGAGAGAGAGAGGGACAGGGAGAGAGCGATGGACAGGGAGAGAGTGAGGGACAGGGAGAGAGAGAGGGACAGGGAGAGAGAGAGGGACAGGAGAGAGAGAGAGGGAGAGAGTGAGGGACAGGGAGAGAGTGAGGGACAGGGAGAGAGAGAGTGAGGGACACGGGAGAGAAAAGAGATAGAGGGACAGAGAGAGAGAGAGGAAACGGAGAGAGAGATGGACAGGGAGAGAAGTGACAGGGAGAGAGTGAGGGACAGGGAGAGAGAGAGGGACAGGGAGAGTGTGGGTGACAGGGAGAGAGAGAGGGACAGAAGAGAGAGAGGGTTAGGGAGAGTGAGGGACAGGAAGAGAGAGAGGGACGGGGAGAGAGAGAGGGACGGGGAGAGAGAGGGACTGGAAGAGAGAGAGGGACGGGGAGAGGGGGAGGGACAGGGAGAGTGTGAGGGACCGGGCAGAGATGGGCAGGGAGAGAGAGAGAGAGAGAGGGACAGGGAGAGAGAGAGAGAGGGACTGGAGAGAGAGGGACAGGAAGAGAGAGAGGGACACGTAGAGAGTGAAGGACAGGAGAGAGAGAGAGGGACAGGGAGAGAGTGAGTGACAGGGGGAGAGAGTGACAGGAAAGAGAGAGAGAGAGGGACACGGGGAGAGAGAGAGAGGGACAGAGAGCGAGTGAGGGACAGGGAGAGAGTGAGGGACAGATAGAGAGAGAGGGACAGGGAGAGAGAGGGACAGGGAGAGAGTGAGGGACAGGGAGAGAGAGAGAGGAACAGAGAAAGAGAGGGACTGGAGAGTGAGGGACAGGGGAGAGAGGGACAAGGAGAGAGAGAGGGACAGGGAGAGTGAGGGACAGGGAGAGGAGAGGACAGGGAGAGAGTGATGGACAGGGAGAGAGAGGGGGACAGGGAGAGATGTGAGGGACAGGGAGAGTGTGAGGGACAGGGAGTGTGTGAGGGACAGGGAGAGAGAGAGGGACAGGGAGAGAGTGAGGGACACGGGTAGAGAGAGAGAGATAAGGACACAGAGAGAGAGGGACACGGAGAGTGAGGGACAGAGAGAGAGAGGGACAGGGAGAGAGAGAGGGACAGGGAGAGAGTGATGGACAGGGAGAGTGTGAGGGACAGGGAGAGTGTGAGGGACAGGGAGAGAGAGAGGGACAGGGAGAGAGTGAGGGACACGGGGAGAGAGAGAGAGGGGGACAGAGAGAGAGAGGGACACGGAGAGTGAGGGACAGAGAGAGAGAGGGGGACAGGGAGAGAGAGAGCGACAGTGAGAGAGAGAGGGACAATTAGAGAGTGTGGGACAGGGAGAGAGTGAGGGACAGGGAGAGGAGGGATAGGGAGAGAGAGGGACAGAGAGAGAGTGAGGGACAGGAGAGAGAGAGGGACAGGGAGAGAGAGAGAGAGAGGGACAGGGAGGAGAGAGAGAGGGGGGACTGGGAGAGAGAGGGACAGGAAGAGAGAGAGGGACACGTAGAGAGTGAAGGACAGGGAGAGAGAGAGAGGGACAGGGAGAGAGTGAGTGACAGGGGGAGAGAGTGACAGGAAAGAGAGAGAGAGAGGGACACGGGGAGAGAGAGAGAGGGACAGAGCGCGAGTGAGGGACAGGGAGAGAGTGAGGGACAGATAGAGAGAGAGGGACAGGGAGAGAGAGGGACAGGGAGAGAGTGAGGGACAGGGAGAGAGAGAGAGGAACAGAGAAAGAGAGGGACTGGGAGAGTGAGGGACAGGGGGAGAGAGGGACAAGGAGAGAGAGAGGGACAGGGAGAGTGAGGGACAGGGAGAGAGAGAGGACAGGGAGAGAGTGATGGACAGGGAGAGAGAGGGGGACAGGGAGAGTGTGAGAGACAGGGAGAGTGTGAGGGACAGGGAGAGTATGAGGGACAGGGAGAGAGAGAGGGACAGGGAGAGAGTGAGGGACACGGGTAGAGAGAGAGAGATAGGGACACAGAGAGAGAGGGACACGGAGAGTGAGGGACAGAGAGAGAGAGGGACAGGGAGAGAGAGAGGGACAGGGAGAGAGTGATGGACAGGGAGAGTGTGAGGGACAGGGAGAGTGTGAGGGACAGGAGAGAGAGAGGGACAGGGAGAGAGTGAGGGACACGGGGAGAGAGAGAGAGGGGGACAGAGAGAGAGAGGGACACGGAGAGTGAGGGACAGAGAGAGAGAGAGGGACAGGGAGAGAGAGAGGGACAGTGAGAGAGAGAGGGACAATTAGAGAGTGAGGGACAGGGAGAGAGTGAGGGACAGGGAGAGGGAGGGATAGGGAGAGAGAGGGACAGAGAGAGAGTGAGGGACAGGGAGAGAGAGAGGGACAGGGAGAGGGAGAGAGACAGAGAGAGAGGGACAGGAAGAGAGAGACGGACAGGGAAAGAGCGAGAGGGACAGGGAGAGAGTGTGGGATAGGGGAGAATGATGGGACATGGAGAGAGTGAGGGACAGGGAGAGAGAGAGAGAGGGACAGAGAGTGCGAGGGACAGAGAGAGAGAGGGCCAGAGAGAGAGAGAGGGGGACAAGGAATGAGTGAGGGACATGGAGAGAGAGAGTGACAGGGAGACAGTGAGCGGGACAGGGAGAGAGTGAGGGACAGGGAGAGATTGAGAGACAGGAAGAGAGACAGAGGGACACGGAGAGAGAGAGAGGGAGGGACACGAAGAGAGAGGGGGAGGGGCACGGAGAGAGGGAGAGAGAGGGACAGAGAGAAAGAGAGACAGGGAGAGAGGGGGTCATGGAGAGAGAGAGGGACAGGGGGAGAGAGAGAGGGAGAGGGAGAGAGACAGAGGGACAGGGAGAGAGAGAGAGGGACAGGGAGAGAGTGAGGGACAGGGAGAGAGTGAGAGGGACAGGGAGAGAGAGGGACAGAGAGAGAGAGGGACAGGGAGAGAGAGGGGCAGAGAGAGAGAGGGACAGGGAGAGAGAGGGGCAGAGAGAGAGGGGCAGAGAGAGAGAGAGAGACAGGGAGATAGTGAGAGAAAGAATGAGAAAGAGGGACAGGAATAGAGAGAGGGACAGGGAGAGAGAGCGAGAGAGAGGGACCGGGAGATAGAGAGGGACAGGGAGAGAGAGAGAGACAGGGAGAGATTGAGGGACAGGGAGAGAGAGAGGGACAGGGAGAGAGAGAGGGACATGGAGAGAGTGAGAGGGACATGGAGAGAGTGAGGGACAGGAGAGAGAAGTGAGGGACAGGGAGAGAGAGAGGGGACAGGGAGGAAGTGAGGGACAGACGAGAGAGAGGGATCAGAGGAGAGAGAGAGGGACAGGGAGAGAGTGAGGGACAGGGAGAGAGAGCAGGGACGGGAGAGATTGAGGGACAGGGAGAGAGAGAGGGACAGGGAGAGAGAGAGAGGGACATGGAGAGAGTGAGGGACGGAGGGAGAGAGAGAGGGACAGGGAGGGAGTGAGGACAGAGAGAGAGAGGGACGGAGAGAGAGAGGGACAGGGAAGAGAGTGAGGGACAGGGAGAGAGAGAGGGACAGAGAGAGAGTGAGGGTCAGGGAGGGAGAGAGTGAGGGACAGGGAGATAATGAGGACAGGGAGAGAGAGAGCTACAGGTGGAGAGAGAGGACAGGGAGAGAGAGAGGGACAGTGAGAGAGAGAGGGACAGGGAGATAGTGAGGGAACAGGATGAGAGAATAGGGACAGGAGAGAGAGGGAGGGACAGGAAGAGAGAGGGAGGGCACGGAGAGAGAGAGAGAGGGACAGGAGAGAGGGAGAGAGGGACGAGCGAAAGTAGAGAGACAGGGAGCGAGGGAGAGGGAGAGAGACAGAGGGACAGGGAGAGAGAGAGAGGTACACGGAGAGAGAGTGAGGGACAGGGAGAGAGAGGACAGAGAGAGAGAGGGACAGGGGGGAGAGAGATGAGGGACAGGGAGAGAGAGAGAGGAGACAGGGAGAGAGTGAGGGACAGGGAGAGAGAGAGGGGACAGAGGAGAGAGAGCGAGAGCACAGGGAGAGTAGAGAGACAGGGAGGCGAGAGGACAGAGAGGGAGAGAGGGACAGGAGAGAGGATGAGAGAGAGAGACACCAGAGAGAGAGGGACACAGAGAGTGACGGACAGAGAGAGAGAGACAGAGAGAGAGAGACAGAGAGAGAGAGAGAGGGACAGGGAGAGAGTGAGGGACAGTCAGAGAGAGAGGGACAGGGAGAGAGAGAGAGGGACAGGGAGAGAGAGAGGGACAGGGAGAGGGAGAGAGGGACAGAGACAGAGAGAGATTGAGAGAGAGAGAGACAGGGAGAGGAACAGAGACAGAGAGAGAGGGACACAGAGTGTTATGGACAGAGAGTGAGAATCAGAGAGGGAGAGGGTTTCGGAGAGAGTGACAGAGAGAGAGCGAGGGACAGAGAGAGTGGGACACAGCTCGAGAGAGAGAGGGACACAGAGAGAGTGACAGACAGAGAGAGTGTGAGGGATACAGAGAGAGCGAGAGAGCGACACGGACAGAGAGGGACAGAGAGAGAGGGGGACAGAGAAAGAGAGAGGGACAGAGATAGGGTGAGGGACGCAGAGAGGGAGGGACAGTGATAGAGTGAGGGACGCAGAGAGAGAGGGACAGTGAGAGAGGGACAGTGAGAGTGGGACAGAGACAGAAAGAGGGACAGGAACAGAGAGAGATCGAGAGAGAGAGGGATACATAGAGAGAGAGAGGAACACAGAGAGAGTGACAGAGAGAGAAAGATAGAGAGGGATACAGAAAGAGAGTGAGGGACACAGGGATAGAGAGTGGGACACAGTGAGAGAGAGTGGGACACAGGGAGAGAGTGTGACAGAGAGACCGAGGGACAGAGAGAGAGAGGGATAGAGAGAGAAAGAGAGAGTGAGGGATACAGAGAGAGGGACAGAGAGAGAGAGGGACAGAGAGAGAGAGAGGGGCACAGAGAGAGAGAGGGACACAGAGAGAGAGAGGGACACTGAGAGAGAGAGAGAGGGACACAGAGAGAGTGGGGGACAGAGAGAGTGGGGGAGACAGAGAGAGAGAGACAGAGAGAGACAGAGAGAGTGTGAGACAGAGACAGAGAGAGGGACAGAGAGTGAGAGAGAGAGGGAGAGTAGGAGAGAATGCGTGTGTGCGAGCGAGAGAGAGAGAGAACGCGTGTGCGATAGAGAGAGAGAGAGAATGCGTGCATGTGAGAGAGAGAATGCGTGAGAGAGAGAATGCGTGAGAAACAGAGAATGCGTGTGCGAGAGAGAGAGAATGCATGCGTGTGAGAGAGAGAGAATGCGTGCGTGTGAGAGAGAGAATTCATGTGTGCGAGGGAGAGAATGTGTGTGTGAGAGAGAATGCATGTGTGAGAGAGAATGCGCATGTGTGAGAGAGAAAATGTGTGTGTGAGAGAGAGAGAATGCGTGCATGTGTGAGAGAGAGAATGCAGAATGCGTGTGTGTGAGAGAGAAAATGTGTGTGTGAGTGAGAGAGAGAATGCGTGTGTGAGAGAGAGAGAATGCGTGTGCATGAGGGAGAGAATGTGGAATGCGTGTGTGCGAGAGAGAAAATGTGTGTGTGAGAGAGAGAGAATGCGTGTATGAGAGAGAATGCGTGTGTGAGAGAGAGAGGATGCGTGCGTGTGAGAGAGAAAATGTGTGAGAGAGAGAAAAAGTGTGTGTGAGAGAGAATGCGTGTGTGCATGAGAGAAAATGTGTGTGAGAGAGAAAATGTGTGTGAGAGAGAGAATGCGTATGTGAGAGAGAATGAGTGCGCATGAGAGAGAATGCATGTGAGAGAAAGAATGTGCGTGAGTGAGAGAGAGAATGCGTATGAGAGAGAGAGCAAGAATGCGTGTGTGCAAGAGAGAAAATGCATGTATGCGAGAGAGAATGAGTGTGCATGAGAGAGAATGTGCGTATGTGAGAGAGAGAAGCGTATGTGCGAGAGAGAGAATGCGTGTATGAGAGAGAACGAGTTTGCAAGAGAGAGAGTGCGTGTGTGAGAAAGAATGCGTGTGCGAGAGAGAGCGAGAATGCGTGTGTGAGAGAGAGAGAATGAGTGTGAGAGAGAATGCGTCTGTGAGAGAGAGAGAGAATGCACGTGTGAGAGAGAGAATAAGTGTGGGAGAGAGAGAGAGCGAATGCATGAGTAAGAGAGAGAATGAGTGTATGAGAGAGAGAATGGGTGTGTGAGAGAAGGAGTGAGTGATTGAGAGAGAGAATGCGTGTGTGAGAGAGAGAATAAGTGTGCGAGAGAGAATGCGCGTGTGAGAGAGAGAATGAGTATGGGAGAGAGAGAGAGCGAATGCGTGAGTGAGAGAGAATGAGTGTGTGATAGAGAGAATGAGTGTGCAAGAGAGAGAATGCATGTGTGAGAGAATGCGTGTGTGAGAGAGAATGAGTGTGCGAGAGAGAGAATGCGCGTGGGTGAGAGAGAGAGAGAATTTGTGTGTGTGTGAGAGAGAGAATGCCTGTGTGCAAGTGCGTGCATGAGATAGTGTGCACACATGAGAGAGAGAAAATGTGTGCATGTGAGTGAGATAGAGAGTGAGCGTCTGTGAGATATTATGTGCTCATGCATGAGAGTGTGTGTGAGTGTGAGAAAGAAAGGGTGAAAGTGAGAGAGAGGAAGTGTGTGAGTGTATGTGAAAGAGTGAGTGCATGCGAGTGTGTGTGCATGTGAGAGAGAGTGTGTGTACAAGTGAACGAGAGTGAGTGCGCACGTGAGAGAGAGGGCATGTGTGAGCGACTTTCAAATGTGTGTGAGTGAGACAGAGTTTTGGAGAGAGAGAGTGAGTGTGTGAAAGTGAGCATATATAAGATGGTGAATGTGAGTGTGTGGGGGTGCGTGTGTCAGAAAGTGTATATGAGAGTGTGTGTGTAAGATTGTGTGTAACTGACAGAGTATGTGGAAGCGTGTGTGTGAGAGAGAGAGTGTAGAGAGAAAGAATGAGTGAGTGAAAGTGTGTGTATGTCAGAGAGACAGAGAGAGTGTATGTTTGTGTTTGACTGTGAGAGAGAGATGGTGATGGTAGGTGTGAAAATGTTTGAGTGTGCATTTGTGAGTGACTGCGTGTGTGTGTGTGCATGTCGGTGTGGATGTGTGCTAGTGTGTGAAAGGGCATGTGTGCGAGGGACTGAATGTGGTGTGTGAGGGTGTGTGTGTACACGTGTGAGAGTGTGAGTAAATGAGAGTGAGGGACAGTGTATGGTTTGTGGATCTTTACTGGGACAAGGACATAAACACGTGGTTTATACACAGTTACATCATGGAGGGACAGCACTGACACGGAAACTGCGCACTCCGATGGAAACACATACACAGTCTCACTCTCTCACACACCCACACAGAGGCTTGGTCTCATTCTCTCGCTCTCTCACACACACACACCCACACAGAGGCTTGGTCTCACTATCTCTCTCACACAGAGACAGTTCTGTGGTGATACTTGAGCTCAGACCCTCACTGAATCTCTCCCCCCCCCAGACTAAATCTGTGCACAGTGCCCATGTCCTGTGTTGGGGTGTGTCTGTGTGTGTCGGTGCCTGTATGTGTGTGTGTCGGTGTGTGTCAGGGTGTGTGTCTGTCTCTGTGTGTGTGTGCGCGTGTCGGTGTGTGTCTCTGTGTGTGTGCCTTTGTGTGCGTGTGTCTGTGTCTCTGTGTGTGTCTGTGTGTGTGTGTGTGTGTGTCGGTGTGTGCCTGTATCTGTGCACGTGTCGGTGTGTCTGTCTCTGTGTCTGTGTCTGTCTCTGTGTGTGTGCATGTCGGTGTGTGTCTGTGTGTGTGTCGGTGTGTGCCTGTGTCTGTGTGCGTATCGGTGTGTGTCTATCTCTGTGTGTGTGTCTGTGTCTGTGTCTGTGTCTGTCTCTCTGTGTGTGCATGTGTCGGTGTGTGTCTGTCTCTGTGTGCCTCTGTGTGTGTCTCTGTGTGTGTGTGTGTCAGTGTTTGTCTGTCTCTGTGTGTGTGTCTCTGTGTGTGTGTGCCTCTGTGTGCGTGTGTCTGTGTCTCTGTGTGTGTCTGTGTGTGTGTCGGTGTGTGTCTGTGTCTGTGTGTGTGTGCATGTCGGTGTGTGTGTGTGTCTGTGTGTGTGTCGGGGTGTGTGTGTCTCTCCTCTCTCTTTCTCTCTGTCCCTGTGTGTCCCACTCTGTCTTGCTCTCTGTTTGTCTTCTCTCTGTGTGTGTCTGTGTCTCTGTGCGTGACGGGGTGTGTGTGTGTGTGTGCCTGTGTGTGTGTCTGTGTGTGCGTGTCAGTGTGTGTCTGTGTCTGTGTGTGTGTCTGTGTTTCTCTGTGTGTGTTTCTGTCGGTGTGTGTCTGTCTGTGTGTGTGTGTCGGGGTGTGTGTGTCTCTGTGTGTATGGGGGCAGGGGAGCTGTGAGGGTGAAATGTGGGTGTTGAGGGGCAGGCACGTGATCTATGATTTAAATTCCCAAACTCTGCCAATATTTTTGAGAAAGGGCAAGGAAATAAAAGACTCAAAATCAAGTTAGAAATGGCTGAATGTAGAGCAGGGCAGGGAGAGACAGAAAGAGAGAGAGAGAGAGAGACAGAGACACAGAGAAGAGAGAGACACAGGGACAGAGAGAGAAGACAGACAAGAGAGAGAGAGACAGAGAGTGGGACACATAGGGACAGAGAGAAAGAGAGAGAGACACACACACACAGGAACAGAGAGACAGAGAGAGAGAGACAGAGACAGAGAGAAAGAGAGTGACAGAGAGAGAGACACACACAGGGACAGAGACAGAGATTAATTCTAGGAATCACACATACAGCAGGAAAATCCCAAGAAAACCTCAGTAAATACCCACCCTCTCCAATCTCAGCCCTGTGTGTGTGTGTCTCAGGAAGCCTACCTACAGCCAGGCTCTAAGACGCTAGTGTGGGAGTTATCTTTAATATTTTCAAACCGCACTGACACAACTAATAAGGCTTCAGTTAAAAAAAGAGAGTTGTCACTACTGGGAAAGATGACACTTTGTTGCCCCAGAATGAACATCTCAGTGGGCAGCAAGATCCCACAAGGCTCCTGTCCTGGGAATTAACATGTCAATCAGACAGAGCCCTCCCCAGGGAGCAGACTGACAGACGATGCAATGTGTCAGAGAGGGCAGGGCTGGGCTCCACTAACCCCTCACCCAGAATAAATGTGCGCAAGGAATTGGTCAGATTCATTCTCATCCCCTGTTCTTTCTCTGTATGGAGAGTGAGCAGCCCTCCCTGTCTGGTTGTGACAGTGTGTGTGTGAGTGTGTGTGTGTGGGTGTGTGTGTTTAATAATGTTTCCAGCCTCTGGTTAATTAATTTCTTATGATTTGTTTGTATTTTGATGTTGCTGTGAGGTTATGAAGTGCTTTTGGGGAGGGGAGAAGGGAGTGGTGGGATTGTGTTTAAACTTGCTGTGTAATTTGGCATCACACTGCTGTCTGGTTCACTGGGACCTGTCAGATCACGGGTTTGAAGCCTGGGGTTAAAGTCACCGGGGCATCGGTGACACAAACAGGGGAAACCCCTAGGATCTGGGAGACGGGACTCCCTCGGGAGGGAACTCTAACCCAAAATATCTGACCCTCTGGAAAGAATTGTCACACTATCAGAGGAAAGTGGGTCACAGAGAGGGCAGGATGATCGAATTGGACACAGAGAGAAAGAGAGTGAGAGAAAGAAATGGAAAATGGTGAGAGCAAGAGAAACAGGAGAGAGAGAGGGGCAGTGTGAGATTGTGAAATAGCTGCAATATTTGATTCTGGGGTGACAGGAAATAATAAATATGATCAGATTATCGAGCTTCTGCAGCACTGTCACTTGTGGGATCTTGCTGTGCGTCAATTGCCCTAATGCCATCGTTGCAGGCAGTGAGTGGTTTTAATCAGCAAACCCGTCATTTCAAGAACTTTTCAACATGAAAACTCAACTTGTGTTTGTGTTTGGATATTCCTGAGAAATTGTCTGTCTCACTGAGAGGGGAAAGGCCGGGATCTCGCTGCGCTATCTCCCTGTGAAAGATTTTCCTACTCAGCCTTCCCATTAACGCTGCCTCTTTCCTCCCAAAGGGATCTTCCTGGCCACTTGAGGATTTGAAAAGTGTGTGTTTGGGAGCAGGAAACCTTCAAACAAGAGCTTCCTCCAGAGGGGGGGAAACGCAGTCCTGAGGCCTGAGGCCTGTTTGACAGGCTGCAGCCTGTTGGGCCCAGGTGAGTTTTGTCTGTGTATTACCCCGAGGTTTAATCTCCTCTCTCTGGGGAGGGGGGGGGTGGAGAAGGAGGCGGGCTGGCTTTTACCAGGACCTCCGCTTAACCGGGTCTTGTCGGATTGCGGCCTTATCGTTTTCGAACAGGTTTGAAACCTGGGGCTAAGGTAACTGGGGCCTTGGGATTTGAGACAAATAAGTCAACTCTTAACCAGCATCACCCATGATGTGTGTGGGGTTAGATTGCTGCTTGTGGGATCTCCCTGTGCGTACATGGTTATTCATGTTTCTAGCATCTGGTCAACTGCTTTGCGGGGATGTCTGTGTATTTCACTGTCGCTGTGATGGCCAGCAATTCATTCATTCATTCTGCAATAATTAAACTGAACCAGGGTCACATGGGAGATTGGGGAAGGCAGAGAGCTGTGGGATCTAGCTGTGCTTTTGGTGCCACTGTCATATTTTATTTCAAATTGATTTGTTTTTATTTCTCAGTGTGTTTCCCCACCCCCCCCGCCCCCCATCCCCCGAACCCTGGGGGCGAGGAGCATATTGGATCCAGGAGCTGAAGCTCAGGACGACGCAGAGACAGAGAGAATTAAACCACTTCTGCAGCAAGAAATCCACACACACACACAGACACACACAGACACACACACCGGTGGGGTTCAGGCTGTCTGGGATTTTGACCACAAGGGGGTGGTTCGGGTCAGGACTGGGGGAGACAAAGGGGGGGGGAAGAGATAGAGGAAGAGCTGCTGCACAGTCTGATCCCACAGATGTCACTGCCTCCCTCTCTCACTCCAATTGGGGTGTGAAGGGGATCAGACAGACAGAGAGAAGTGAAAGAGCGCTGACTGTCCTGTCGGAAGGTTCATTGATTTAAAATGAATTTGAGGCCTGGGGTTAAAGGAACGGGGGCCTTCGGATTGTGACCCAAACTGGTTGCACCCCCAGGGTCTGGGAGGAAGGACTCCCGGAGGGAGGGAATGAATACCTTATCATGAGAAACTCTCCAAAGCCCCATTCTAATGTGCATAGGCCAGGGGGATAAAATGTGAGAAATCTGAGAGACAGAGAGAAAGACCTTCAAGATGGAGACAGCGAGAGGGGGGAATACAGGGGAAGAGATTTCAGAGATAGAGGGAGAGAAGGGAGGAACAGAGATATCTCTGAGATGGAGAGAGTAAGAGAGGGAACAGAGAAGAAAGGGGGAAATGTTTGGAATTTGTTCAACAGGAGGATTGCTCCCTCTTGTCCAGGAGACCGAATCAAACCCTTAACCAGCACCAGGGACACACACGATCTGTCTGTGGTTACACGGCTGCTCGTGGGTTCTTGCTGTGTGTGTTTCAAGCAAGCATCTGGTGAAAAGCTCAACGGTGATCTTTATATTTCAATGATGGAGATGCCAGAGTCGGACTGGGACAAAAGCTAGTGTTGTGTGATGTTTAACGTTATATATCGATATACAGAGACACAGAGGGGAGGAGGGGCTTATGTATTTTTGGGGGGCAGTTATGTGAAGGTCCTGCTGTATTTGGATGGAGAAAGAACACTGCATTAAAAGAGATGGTTTTTGGGGAAATGCGCGGGGGGGGAATGCGCGGGGGGGGGAATGCGCGGGGGGGAATGCGCGGGGGGGAAGTGAGAAAGAAAAAGAGGAGGGAGAGAGAGAAAGAAAAAGGAGAGAGAAAGAAAAAGGAGAGAGAGAAAGAGAGAGAAAGAAAAAGGAGAGAGAAAGAAAAAGGAGAGAGAAAGAAAAAGGAGAGAGAGAAAAAGAGAGAGAAAGAAAAAGGAGAGAGAAAGAAAAAGGAGAGAGACAAAGAGAGAGAAAGAAAAAGAGAGAAAGAAAGAAAAAGAGAGAGAAAGAAAAAGAGGAGAGAGAGAAAGAAAATAGAGGAGAGAGAGAAAGAAAGGGAGAGAGGAGAGAGAGAAAAAAAGAGGGGAGAGAGAGAGAAAGAGAGAAAGAAAAAGAGAGAAGGGAAGAAAGAAAAAGAGAGAGAGAAAGACAGAAAGAAAAAGAGAGAGAGAAAGAAAGAAAAAGAGAGAAAGAAAAAGAGAGAAAGAGAGAAAGAAAAAGAGAGAGAGAAAGAAAGAGGATAGAGGGAAAGAAAAAGAGGAGAGAGACAGACAGAGAGAGAGACAGACAGACAGAGAGACAGAGAGAGAGAGACAGACAGACAGACAGACAGACACAGAGAGAGAGAGAGAGAGAGAGAGAGAGAGACAGACAGACAGAGAGAGAGACAGACAGACAGACAGAGAGAGAGACAGACAGAGAGAGAGAGAAAATGGAAGAAAGGCAGAGAGACAAAGAAAGTGAGTTAGAAGGAGAGAAAACAAGACAGACAGAAAGGTGGATGGAGAGACACATCGTGAAGGGGGAATGTGAGGTTGAGAGAAAAGTGAGGCAAGGGGAGACATGGAGAGTGTAAGGAGCCCCATACTCACCATCCCCCCAACTGCTCTCAGCTCCATCGCCCCATGGTCTCTCTCTGTGTCCCATCAGGGACTGAGGCTGCATAAAGGGTTAACCCTGGGATTGAGATTCAAACACAACTCGCACTCGCACTCGCACTAGAAACACTAACTCCCCAATACTCACCCCTGGGCATGCCACATGGCAAAAAGAATGATGGATTCCTGAACCTGGTTTAAATAGCCTCAGATCTGTCACTCAAACCCCCATCTCCTCCCAAATCCCAGCTGATCCAGTCAGCTCCCAGCTCCATTACCTGGAACCCACCTCCCCCAGGTATGGAACACACATCTTTGTGAGATTGCAGAGGGTCTGGGAGGAAACAGCAGGTTAATGGGTTAGACCAGGGCTAACCCAGTCTGTTCCTGTATCTGATCACCCCCCCCCCCCCGCCAAACAGTCCAGCCTGGGAATGCACACACAGACACAGACACAGAAGCTGCAGGTTCAAATCCTAAACAACCCCAGACACACACAACACAAAACCACACAAGTTTCCACATCAAACTGACACAAGATGTTTGTACAAGTTAACACACATTCTTTGGACAAATTCATCCAACATTTTGACCTGGCTGAGCACAGGCTTATTGCACAAATTAAGACAAGAGTTTTGTGCAGATTGATACAACAGTTTTGCCCAAATGAACACAAGTTGATTCCACATGTTTACACAAGGTGTTTGCACAGACTGATGGAAATACCATGAACCAGAGAGCTCTGCTGAGTTTGAGTTTGATCAGAATGAGAGTACATCTTCTCCGGGTGAACACAGTCCCTTTCCTTTTCTGGGTTTAAGCATCGGTCCTGTCACATTTGGATGCTCCTGATCAAAAATGCTGCATTCCATTAATGTCCAGTTGAAGATCTCCTCTTTTAAATCTGCAATTTTATCCAAAAGCTGTTTGGTTTGGATTGCTACATAATGGCTCTTTTCTCCTTCTCATTACAGTGTGCTTTACCAAGATGTAAAATGTTGGGAACTTTATACTGCTTCTTGTCTTCAGTGCATACATTTAATGTAATTTTATTCTGATCTCTGTCCAGAATCTGCCTGACTGCCCTATGGGGAGTTTACAATAGTCTGCTCTCTAGTGGGCTCAGAGCACATTGCTGTGAGTCTGTCTGACTGCTCCACGAGGAGTTTACAATAGTCTGCTCTCTAGTGGGTTCAGAGCACATTGCTGTGATTCTGTCTGACTGCTCCATGGGGAGTTTACAATAGTCTGCCCTCTAGTGGGCTCAGAGCACATTGCTGTGAGTCTGTCTGACTGCTCCATGGGCAGTTTACAATAGTCTGCCCTCTAGTGGGCTCCGAGCACATTGCTGTGAGTCTGTCTGACTGCTCCATGGGGAGTTTACAATGGACTGCCCTCTAGTGGGCTCAGAGCACATTGCTGTGAGTCTGTCTGACTGCTCCATGGGCAGTTTACAATAGTCTGCCCTCTGGTGGGTTTAGAGCAGACTTCAGAATCTTCACTGAAATTCCAGTGAAATTTTAAAAAAGATTCCTTTCTGTTTTTCATTCAATTATTTCTAAACTGTAGTCCCTATTCCCAGTCCAAATAAATCCAAACAACACTGAAGGGAAACAGGGATGGACATATACACTCCAGATTACTCTATCTTTCTATCTTGGTAGAAAATTTTATTCTATTTGGTTGACCTGTAAAAACATGTTGTTTCTTTGATTAATCACTTCTTAATGTGATTGAGGGAGGGTTTAACTGAAATGTAACTACTCTCTCTGACACACAAGGCAAATGTGCTGTTGCTGATGTTATCAGAGCCCATCAAATTGAGCAAAAGGTCTCAAGGGGGCAGATGTTTTGATACAGCTAGTTGTTGTGGTCTGGGATAATTCATATCAATTCCAATCCACAACAATATTTATGAAAAAGCATGAACATCTCCAAAACAAAACAGATTTAAATATAAACATGAACACTTCCCATCCACAACAATATTTGTATTTATAAACAAACACTTCCCATACAAAAAAAGATTTCTAAATAAACTGAGACAGTTCGATGCACAGTAATATTTACGTGTAAACAGATCAGCTCCAATAGTTGTGCATTGACGAATCGCTCTATACAACAATGTATATGGTATATTGTATGTACTGTTTAATACAAAACCTGAAATAGCTCAGCCATTGAATTGTGGATTTGCAGTGTTGCCCTCCCCTTCCATGAGGACCAGGACTTGGGGCTGAGTCTGTCTCTCTCCAGCTCAGCTTCTCCAACATAAAGACACACAACAACATCGGTCACTCTGCTGCTCGGCATGCTTTAATCAACATTTTTATTGGTTACAAATGGAAGTGATGGATACAGTCAGTGGGATGGTGCTTTTCTCACTGGCCCCTGAGTTGTGAGAAACATTGAAATGTTTCCCTGTAACCCCCCTGTGGGATAAGGATGGACAAACCAGCGCTACCCTCAGTCTGTTACCATAGCGACAGGCTGCTCCATCGCTGAAACACTGAACTGAAATGAGAAAATCCCAGATGGATTGATTAATGAGGGAATTTGATGGATGGATGGATTTGGGTGAAGGGATATTTCAGCACATTCTTCAGCTGCTGCCTGAACTTAGTCTGGGTCACGGCATAAATCGGGGTGTTTGTGCAGCAACTGAGGAGCTGCAGCATGAAGCCCAATTCCCGCACAAAGGCATCGAGAAACACAGGGGTATACACAATCCAATCCATCCGGTTCCATATAGAATACAGCATTAACGTTGACCATAACAGGATGAAATTGGCCGAGATCACAAACAGTAAAATGATGGATTTTTTTCGGTTTCTCATTTCAGTGTCAGACTGAGCGTCCCCATTGGTGTGAGCGCGGAGTCTCCTGCGGGCTCTGCTGGTCACTAAAATGTGTCTGACGGTGAGAACATTGAGCAGCAGAATCAGGAGAAATGGGACACACGGGGTTAGAATGTGGTGGAGGAACTCGATTGTGACCCAGACAATGGAGGATCGAACAGCGTCTGTTACACGACAAAACCAGGGGGGGTTCTCCAGCCGATACCGAGCCGTGAGCATAAAATACCAGGGAATGTTCTTTAAACAGCTCAGCACAGTCACTGCTCCCAGAACCACAGCCGCCGTTTTCTCTCTGCAATATTTACATTTCAGCTTCGGACAACAAATGGCCACAAACCGATCAAAGGTGAAAGTGACGGTGAACCAGACAGAGCAGTCAGTGGCTGCATAAAGCAGGATGGCGTGGATATTACACACGGGGACGGAGTCCATCAGGAAATAAAACCTTTCCCGATAAACAATGGGAATGTGTCTCAGGATCAGGTCGAGGATAATGACCAGGAGATCCGCCGCTGCCATGGCCCCCAGGTAACGTCTGACACATGGAGACAATCCACAATCTTTATAAAGCAGGACGTAGATGGTCACTACGTTAACTGTGAGGAAGGAAAACAGACCCATTATCCATCAGCCTGGAGGCAAAGGGACCCGTTTGATCGGGGACACAGTGAGATTTTCAAATGTGTCCCTGTATTCAGGGATTCATTAAAATAATTGGAGCTGGAATAACAGATGGGAAGGTCGGAATTCCTGACAAAAATGTGACATAAACCACAAGAAACCCTCCCTCCCCAAACACACAGAGACACATCCATCAGGACAGATGGTTTCTAGAACATTCCCTCACACTCGATCCCTCGAGAGCAGACACAGGTCACTCCTTCCGAGTTCCTAATACAGAGTGTGGAAACGTTGCTGTCCTGGAGGATTCTCTCCCAGTTTCCTGAATACAAACGGAGTTTGGGAATTCCTGTATTTTGGTCTAAATTGTGGTCGATCCTGTGTCGTGGAGAAATGTAAACGCAGGGAAAACGTATTCACCCCTTTAACTGCCTGAGGGGCCTTCGGAACAGTGTCTCCTTCTCCCTGGAACGGGATCTCTTCCCTCGGGATCTTATCGTTTGTTCAATTCACTGACGTCCGGCCGTTCACAAACAATGTCAGGGACAGAACGTTCCGGGGAATGTCAGTTATAGAATGTCAGGGACAGAACGTTCCGGGGAATGGCAGTTATAGAATGTCAGGGACAGAACGTTCCAGGTAACCCCTTGACCTGTCCATGACCTTTCCCCCCTTCTCACCCCACCAACATGATGTCCTGTGCCTGGACACACTGTGACATTAATGGGGTGTGAGACGGAGGGTCCAATCACAGGAATGGGAACTAAAGGCATTCCCAGACCAGCTGAAATGGTTAGATATACCACATTCTCAATCCACCTCACAGAACCAGCCCAGACACCATACACCCAGAGGAGATATCTGTTCACCGTGGAACACTGTACAGACCAGGCCAGTGTACTGCTCAGTACAACCCAGCAATCTGTCCAGATTCATCCATTACACTGGTCAATACAATCCAGCAATCTGTCCAGAGTGGAACACTGCGCAGACCACAGCAGTGCATTGATCTATAAACCCGGACTACATATCTGTCCGGGACGGGGAGCTGTGTAGACCACAGCAGTGCATTGATCTATAAACCTGGACTAGATATCTGTCCAGCACAGGGAGCAGTGTAGACCACTGCAGGGCACTAATGTGTGAACCTGAAACAAATATCCATCCAGCATAAGGAGCTGCACAGACCACATCATTGTATTATCTATAAACCTCAACCAGAATGAGTGACCAGCACAGGGAACTGTGCAGTGATCACCCGTGCATTGATCTGTAACCCAGGAGCAGTTACCATCCCAGTATGTAGGACTGTGTACACCACCCCAGTACATTGATCTGTATCCCAGGAGCAGTTACCCTCCCAGCATGTAGGACTGTGTACATCACCCCAGTGCATTGATCTGTAACCCAGGAGCAGTTACCCTCCCAGCATGTAGGACTGTGTACACCACCCCAGTACATTGATCTGTAACCCAGGAGCAGTTACCCTCCCAGTATGTAGGATTGTGTACCCCACCCCAGTGCATTGATCTGTAACCCAGGAGCAGTTACCCTCCCAGCATGTAGGACTGTGTATCCCACCCCAGTGCATTGATCTCTAACCCAGGAGCAGTTACCCTCCAGCATGTAGGACTGTGTACACCACCCAGTGCATTGATCTGTAACCCAGGAGCAGTTACCCTCGCAGCATGTAGGACTGTGTACACCACCCCAGTACATTGATCTGTAACCCAGGAGCAGTTACCCTCCCAGTATGTAGGACTGTGTACTCCATCCCAGTGCATTGATCTGTAATCCAGGAGCAGTTACCCTCGCAGCATGTAGGACTGTGTACACCACCCCAGTACATTGATCTGTAACCCAGGAGCAGTTACCCTCCCAGTATGTAGGACTGTGTACACCACCCCAGTACATTGATCTGTAACCCAGGAACAGTTACCCTCCCAGCATGTAGGATTGTGTACCCCACCCCAGTACATTGATCTGTAACCCAGGAGCAGTTACCCTCCCAGCATGTAGGACTGTGTACACCACCCCAGTACATTGATCTGTACCCCAGGAACAGTTACCCTCCCAGTATGTAGGATTGTGTACCCAACCCCAGTGCATTGATCTGTAACCCAGGAGCAGTTACCCTCGCAGCATGTAGGACTGTGTACACCACCCCAGTACATTGATCTGTAACCCAGGAGCAGTTACCCTCCCAGTATGTAGGATTGTGTACCCCACCCCAGTGCATTGATCTGTAACCCAGGAGCAGTTACCCTCGCAGCATGTAGGACTGTGTACATCACCCCAGTACATTGATCTGTAACCCAGGAGCAGTTACCCTCCCAGTATGTAGGATTGTGTACCCCACCCCAGTGCATTGATCTGTAACCCAGGAGCAGTTACACTCCCAGTATGTAGGACTGTGTACACCACCCCAGTACATTGATCTGTAACCCAGGAACAGTTACCCTCCCAGCATGTAGGACTGTGTACACCACCCCAGTACATTGATCTGTAACCCAGGAACAGTTACCCTCCCAGCATGTAGGACTGTGTATCCCACCCCAGTACATTGATCTGTACCCCAGGAACAGTTACCCTCCCAGCATATAGGACTGTGTACCCCACCCCAGTGCATTCCTCAGTAATACTGTATTCGATCCCTGCCCAGTGTGGGGAAAGTTGCAGCCCATGCTGGAACTGACAGGATGTGCAGCTCCCACCCATTTACAGCTCCATGTCTCCATTGTGCCCTGACAAGGGGGTGCTGTGTGTGTGAACATCACTGCCAGAGAGACCAAGCGGGGGAATCAGTTTAAATATCACCACATGGGAGGGGTTTGGTGTATAGACAGTGAGAGGGAGATTGAGAGACAGTGTCATGGAAGGATGTGTTCCCAGGTTGCAGAATACTGAAAGCTGGACACTTCGATAACATCCTGAAACATGAGCCAGTCTTCCCAGGAAAAATGGGAAAATGGGATATTGGTGTGAGGTCAGATGATGGAGAGTTTTGGATGAGCATTTGTTTTCCAGCTTTGTAAATGGAGTCCTTCATTGCTGGAGGTACTCACCATCACCCAGATGCCCCTGGATATTCCGTGATCCCTGACACTGGGGCCATCTTTAAAAGGCCAATGGGCACATGGTTGAGCTTTCTCAGTTTGGACCTGCCTGGACAGTTTACCCCGAGCCTGGCAAATAAGGGGCAATTACACCATGGTTTGTCAACAGGGGTACGGAGGTCCTGGTGGCTGGGCTAGTACAGAGGGGGACCATTCTCTTCCCAGAGGGGGACACACCACCAGACCCACCGAGCATGGTCTGAGCTCCCCACCCAGCTCAGTGCAGTATCTGGGGTCTGAAGAAATGTCCAGCAATACAGGACAAGCATCAATTACCTCCCCCACTCTGTCAGGATAAGGGTCACTGTATTCTCTCTGCTCCCTCACACTCACGGTATATCTGTTATAGCACCAACCACCGAACAAGGCTCATGATCCACCACTCTCACTGCCTCATGCTGCACCTTCTCTCTCTGTCTCTGTCTCTGTCTCTGTCTCTCTCTCTCTCTCCCCCCCTCCCTCCACTTCACCCCCACACTAATAACACTGCATGGAATCAACACTGTGGACTGACTCCCTCCAGACACCTCACTATGACCCCCTCCACACCGATACTCACACTAACAGTAGGACCACACCCACTCCCTCCCTCCCTCCCTCCCTCTCTTCCTCCCATTCCAGGAGAAACAGCCTGGAAAAGGACAGAAAGGGCCAAGCCGGGTGGTGGAGTGCCCGATATCCGTTCCCTCACCCCCCCCCCCCCCCCCCGCCATGTGGGGAGGATCCTGGTACAAGCCGGAGAGGACCGGGACGTCTCGTGTGGAGATTCTGAAACATCCACGTCCCACCGACCGAGTAAGGAGCAATGTTCAGTGAAGGGCAATTCTCACTTTAAACCCACTGGCAGTTCTGTTTCCTCCCGGCACAACTTAGAAGCTGTGGCCCTGATGCCATCTCCCTTTTGTGTCGAGCTGGTACAAATGGTGGGCTCACATCACATCGTCACCACCACTTCCCAGGAAAGGAGCACCGAGACTGCCTCCTCCACCTCCCCCAATAAACATCTCAGATACTGAAACTATTCTTCAGTGAAAAAAGTCCCAGCCGATCCAGCCTCTCCTTATAGCTCACTCCCTCCTTTCCCAGCAACATCCAGGTTAATCTCTTCTCAATCCTCTCCAACTTAATAATATCAACGTCAGTAATATCAAAGAGAATAGTCAAGGTATTTTCTAAGGGTATGGGGAGTCCAAAACTAGAGGACATAGGCTTAAGGTGAGAGGGGAAATATTTAAAAGTGACCTAAGGGGCAGCTGTTTCACCCAGAGGGTGGTGTGCCTATGGAATGAGCGGGCAGGATGACCAGACTGGACACAGTATTCCAGAAGAGGTCTCACCAATGTCCTGTACAACCACAACATGACATCCCCACTCTGATACTCAAAGGTCTGACCAATGAAGACAAGTGTGTTAAACACTTTCTTAACCACACTATCTATATGAGATGCAAATTTTAAAGAATTAAACCTGACGGCCTAGGTTTCTGTACTACAGCACTGCCAAAGGCTCTACTTTTAATTGTACAGGTCCTGCTGTTGTTTGATTTACCAAATCCAGTACCTCGCATTAATCCAAATTAAACTCCATCAGCCACCCCTCAGCCCAGTGAGTGATATTAATGTCACCGCCCCCTCCCCCTTCAATTTTAAAGTGCCCATCCCTCTCCAGGAGGCCTGCACACTCCGGCCTTGATTATCACAAAGACCCTGAGCTTGGTTTGCCTTGTGTGGTTTGGGGGAGGAGGGACAGATTGCAGACACAGTCAGTGGGGAGGAGAGGCTGGACAGTAATCAGCGGCCAGGAAGAGGGGAGTCGCACATTAGAGTTGGGTAAGAGTGATCGATGTTTTGTGACCAGAAATTAAGCTCTTCCTTCGTCTCTGGTGTTCAGTAATAAATATCTAATTGAGACCCTTCATTGGGCATTACCTTCATTACCATTCTTATTTTTATTGAATCCCTGCAGTGTTGACACAGGCCCTTCGGCCCAACAAGTCCATACCAACCTTCCCAAACCATTTCCCTATATTTACCCCTGACTAATTCACCTAACCTAGAAATCCCTGAACACTACAGACAATTTAGCATGACCAATCCACTGAACCTACACAGTTTGTGGTAGGAAACTGGATCACCCATTATAAGTTCACGCAGACAAGGGGAGAATGTGTAAACACCACACAGACAGTCACCCAAGGCTGGAATCAACCGCAAGTCCCTGGTGCTGTGAGGCAGTAGTGCTAACCACCGTAGTACCCTTTGGATGATCCCTAACCAGCATTCACTGGAATCTACTCACTGCCTAAAGCAAAGGGAATTCAGTCAAATCCAAACTCTCCCAGGATGAAATCCCATTGCTAGTAGCTTGTGTGAGTACAATATCTTCAGAAGCAGAATAACGTTTTGGACAATCTCACAATTTTTCCTTTGTCACACGTTTCAATAATATTTGGACAAAGTTCTTTCAAGTTAAAATTGCAGAGATTGTGTGTGTCTGTGTGTGTGTGTGTGTGTGTGTGTGTGTGTGTGTGTGTGTGAGCATTTTTAGAAAGGGAAATATTGATTATATAATTGCAATACCCAAACAGTTTGCCATTCATCTTTCCACCATAGTTTGAGTAACATTGCTTTGGATCATGAACATGTTGTTTTAGCAGATTAAAGAAACTAGTCTGACTTGTTCCTAAAACTGACACTGACCCAGTCTGAGACCGATATCATCGGCCATATCACCAACCTGGTCACATTTAACATTTGTTTTGAGCAGTGGAGGAGTGGGACTAGAAAAGGAAACAGTGACCCAAAAAGCTGGGGAACTATAGACCGGTGAGCCTGATGTCAGTGGTGGGTAAGTTGTTGGAGGGGATTCTGAGGGACACGACTTACATACATTTGGGAAGGCAAGGGCTGATCGGAGTAGACAACATAGCTTTCTGCATGGGAAAGCATTGATTTGGTTGAGATTTTGAAGAGGTGACAAAGAAGATTGATGAAGGCAGTTTGGTAGGCATTGTCTGTATGGACTTCAGCAAGGTGTTCATTTAAAGAACAAAGACCAAAGAAAATTTACAGCCCAGGAACAGGTCCTTCTCCCTCCAAACCTGAACCAATCCAAATGTAATGTCTAAATCTGTCGGTCAATTCCTAATCATCTGTCTCCCTCTGCTCCCCACCTCCTCATGCATCTGTCCAGACGAATCTTAAATGAATCTACCGTGCCTGCTTCCACCACATCTGCTGGAAACGCATTCCAAACGCCCACCAGCCTCGACGTGAAGTACTGACCAGGTGTATTCCCATTAAACATTCCACCTCTCACTTTGAAAGTATGACATCTCGTTATTGAATCCTTCAACCTGGGAAAAAGCTTGTCTCTATCCATACTGTCTGTACACATTGTGATTTTGCAAACCTCAACCAGGACCCCCTCAACCTCCTTTTTTGTAGTGAAAATAAACCGAACCGACTCAGCCTCTCTTCATAGCTAGTATTTCATTCCGATTGGTAGACAGATTAGTAAGTTTCAGTCACATGGGATACAGAGGAAGCTCGTCACAATTGGCTTGAAGGAAGACGGATATTTTTCAGACTGGAGGCTTGTGAGCAGCAGTGTGCTGTAAGAATCAGTACTGAGTTCACTGTATTTCATCAATTATGTAAAGGATTTGGATGTGAATATTTGGGCCATTGTTAGTAAGTTTACAGATGACATCAGAAAGGTGGTGTAGTAGATTATCTCAGAGTACAACAAGACCGCAATTAGATGGGACAAAAGGGGCAAGGAGTGACAGATGAAGTTTAATTTAGAGAAATACGAGGTTTTTGTATTGTGTGAAAGCAAATCAAGGCAGAAAT
The DNA here is from genome assembly GCF_047496795.1 of Chiloscyllium punctatum. Lineage (NCBI taxonomy): Eukaryota > Metazoa > Chordata > Chondrichthyes > Orectolobiformes > Hemiscylliidae > Chiloscyllium > Chiloscyllium punctatum. The sequence goes on from NC_092769.1 coordinate 20,145,887, forward strand.
TATACACTTAATGATAAGGTCCTGGGGCGTGTTGTGAAACAAAGAGACCGAGCGATGCAGGTATTTTGTTCCTTGAAAGTGGAGTCGCAGGTAGACAGAGTGGTGCAGAACACATTTGGCACATTTGCCTTAATCAGTCAGAGCATTGAGTATAGGAGTTGTGGTGGTATGTTACATCTGTACAGGACGTTGGTGAGGCCACTTTCAGAATACTGCGTACAACTCGGTTTTCTGCAGAAATGATTTACACAAATGTCCCAGGAGTGGAGGTTTGAGCTTTAGGGAGAGGTTGATTAGGTTGAGGTGTTTCCCCCTGGAGTGTCAGAGGCTGAGGGGTGACATTATAGAGGTTTATAAAACCATCAGGGGCATGGATATTCTGAACAGCCACGTTCTGCTCCCCAGGATAGGGGGTGTCCAGAACAAGAGAGCAGAGGTTGAAGGGGAGAGGGCGAATGATTTACAAGGGACCTGAAGGTAAATATTTCACACAGAGAGTGGTGCGTACATAGAAAGTGCTGTCAGAGGAAGTGCTGAAGGCGGTTACAGTCGCACATTTAAAAGTATCTGAGAGGAGGAATATTGGCCAAATGCTGGCAAATTGGACTGGATCAGATTTGATATCTGATTGGAGGGAACGGATTGGACTAATGGATGACTCTCTGATTCTACAAGAGAGATGACAAAAAATTCTGAAAGGACTTGTCAAGTCAGAATTCTCTTCACTGGAAGTTTATTTTGTCTCTATGCTCATATTGATTGAATGCTGCGTTGGGTAAATATTTGACAGAGAAGTGAATCATGCAGAATGGGACACAGACAGGAAAGTGGGGCTGAGACCCCAACCTGATCAGCCACAATCTTAGTCCCTGGTAGAGAACGCTCAAAGTATCTAATGACCCACTCCTGCTCCTCAGTGTCATGTTCCTGTGTTCCATTCAGCCCCTCATACCTGCTAGACAGGAGCAGTTGGAGGCTACTTACTCCTATAACCTGGTGCACAGAAACACAGGAGACTATTCGGCCCTTCAAGACTGTCCCACATTGTTTGAGGTGATTTGGGAAATGTAATTGGGAAGCCCAGGCTGGGTATGAAAGAGGCCCCTCATCTCTCTTTGCAGAGCTCCTCCTCTCTGCAACTTGTGATTCATTTGTTGGTCATGTTGTAGACCCAGATTCACTGTGATTACAGCCCACATACCTCACCAAGCAATGGCTCACAAAATCCTCTGGTCTCCCTGACTGCAACATTCAATAACAGAACTTTCATGAAAATAACACCCACTAACTTTCAAATAATAGAATGGGAGAACATCAGAAACAGGGGCAGGTCGTTCACTCCCCAAGGCTGCCTTACCCTTCACTAAGATCATGGCTGATCTGTTCTTGGTCTCAAATCCTTTTTCATACCCAATTATTCATAGCACTCACTTCCTTGACAGGTCAATATCTATCTACCTCCTCTTCAAATACTTTCAGTCATCTTGCTCCCCAACACTCTTGAGAAGAGAAATCCACTCATTCAATCCTACCTGTTTGAAGAAAACAGTTGCTGCTCCTATATCATGGCTTATTGATGTGAACAAAAGAGGTTGACTCAAGGGTTCAGGTAAAAATGACTGGCCCCGATATCAAGGCAGTGATTAACTTCTGTTGACACCAAGGAGCTGGACTTAATGGGAATCAGAGTAAACTCTCCAGTGTTTGGTGTCAAACATGGCACAAAGTAAGATGTTCATCATCTCAGTTCTTGGTCACCTCTGTCGGAGATCCTTAGGTCAGCTTCCTTTTCTCAAAGATATTCAGCTGCTTCATCAATGTCTCCCCGACCCACCCTCCCCACCATAAGATCAGAAGTGGGGATGGTCGATGAAGATTCCACAATGTTTGGAACATTTTTTCCCCCCTCAGCTCCTGAACTGGTCTGTGTCCATTGCAGCAAGACCCTGACTCCATTGAGACTTGTGCTGTTAAAGTGTCAGTAACATTCATGTAACAGTACATTGCCACAGTAAAACAAGAGTTCATTCACCATCTAACTCTGGTTTCACAGGAATATGAGGAAGCCATTCAGCCCATTGACATTATTGGAGAAGAACAGGGACAGCCCATTCAGTGCCTCCAGCCTATTACTCAGGAAGAGAAGGAGTCTAGTGTGATGGACCACACCAGAGCCCCCCGAAAATATTTGAAGGCAGTAGCCGCGATTCTAATGTTTTCTTATTTTAAAGGAATTGTAAAGTTTCTGTTCCAGATGCAATGTGATTGGTCAAACTACTCGGTGGTAAGCAAAACACCATTTACTTAAACACAAAAGATGACACAAAACCAAAGAAAGAGGAATTTAGAATAATGTAATTACATTGGACAGCTTAACAGAATAATAGATCTAGGAGCTATTACTAATGAACTATTCTAACATAGGAAACTCCCATAAACACAGCCCTTGGCAAAAAGAAATATTCAGATACAGAATGCCACAAACATTTCTCCAATCCAAGAATTAAAAACAGCAGCAAGAGAAAATTCAGAGAGAGTATCAGCTAGGAGACATTCCTTAAAGCTTCCAACTTTGTGGAGACCCCAATAGTTTCTGATGTTACTGAGAAACCAAAACCCAGTGATCCTAATCTGTGAGAGCTGGCCACACCCATTCAGACTTGATGGCCTCCCTCACTGTTACTCAAGTGGTCTTAACTAGCCAGCTTGGTAACAATCGTTCAATCTCTCTCTTAAAAAAAACAGGACAAAATGACCCCTTAAAGCTGCAGCATTGTCACACTTGTCAGCACATCGAGCTGTCAAACAGGAACCCAGTCAGGCCCTTGGCCCTGTCCAATTGGACGAGGAAGTAGCCAGTCAGTCCCTTGAGCCACTTACACAGGAACAGAAGGATGCCATTTCCACCTCAATGCGCTTACACGGGGGCAGAATTAGGTAATTTATGCTGATTCCTGATGAATGTCTTATGCCCGAAACGTCGATTCTCCTGGTTCTCGGACGCTGCCTGTCCTGCTGTGCTTTTCCAGCAATCCACTATCTACTCTGATCTCCAGCATCGGCAGTCCTCACTGTCTCCTAATTGATGCTCTAACATGATGAACAATTGGAGCAGAGGCTGCACAGAGAGATTGCTCCACGGTGTTCCTCTTGGCTCCGTGGCTTATGATACACACGTGGGACTTTAACGTGGTTTTCTCGAGGTGAGCAGGGAAGCCATATGTCTTGTGTAAAGTCTCAAGAAGGCACCTTCCATCTCCAAGAAGACAGCCTGGTGTTCTCTATGTAGGGCAGAAGTGGGTGGGAATGGCTACCTGTTTCAAATAGAAGATATTGTGGCTGCTGTTGGGGATTGTGAGCAACCTGACGTTCAGTACAGGGTTCACACGCCGACTGCACAATAACATGGGGAGAGTTAATTTAGGCAAATAAACTATGAGGAAAGTCACGTTAGACTGATGAATGGACTCTCTAAGTTCAAATAATGGTGATCTTGTTCATGTTGATCTTGTCTAGTGCACGTCCTGTTCAGTGTAACCTGTATGCCTTACCCTGTCCAAGTCTATTTCCACCCTATGATCTGTCTGGCCATGCTTCCTATGATCTTCCTCCACTGCTCATAAATAAAGTGTTTCCCTGTACTGAGGTACACGTGACAATAAATCAAACCAATCAATCCTGGGTAAAGTATAGAATTTCTCTCCCTGTCAATGTCTTTTTTGGAAATAAGTGATCGCTACCACTCCTCGTGTTTCAGCATCACCATTTCCTCGTCTCTCACAGTACTACAGATTAAACACTCAGCTCCTTCACTTTATTCACATGATACCATCACTGGTTTATGTGGTAAGGAGATCATTCCTTACAAAAGTGATCAATTCTGTACAGAGTGCCCCGAGTTCTCTCTCAGCAAAGCTCTACAACAGCAGGAAGATGGCTTTACTTATGTACTCGAATCATCTTACAATGAAGGACAGCATACCATTGACTGCACCCATTACTTTCACAGGGTTTGATTCGGAGCAGTCAGCATGAACTTGTGAGTGGGAGATCATGCTTCCCAAATTTCTGAGAGTCCTTTGGTGAAGTGACCAAGAAGGTTGACGAGGGAAGAGTGGTAAACGTAGTCTGTAATGATTTCAGTAAGTCCTTTGATAAGGTTTCACATGGCAGGCTGCTCTGGAAGGTTCCATCACGTGGAATGTTGGGGGATTTGGCCAATTAGATACACAGTTGGCTTGATGGTAGGATGCAGCGGGTTTAGTGGAAGGATGCTTGTCAGACTGGAGGCTGGGCCCATAGCTGTTTGTTATCTATGATTGGGTTGAGAATGTACAAGGTATGATTAGTAAGTTCGCAGATGACACTAAAATAAGTGGGATTGTGATTCGTGAGGAAGATTATCACAAATTGCAGCAGACCCTTAATCAAGTGGGCAAGTGGGCCGAGAAATGGCAAATGGAATTTAAAATAGAAGTGTGAGGTCTTGCATTTTGGAATCTCAAATCAAGGTAGGAGTTCCATGGTGCATGGGAGAGCCTTATGGGGTGTAGTGGGCAGAGAGACCTTGGCGTTCAGGTGCACGGTTCTCTGAGAGTGGAGTCACAGGTCGACAGGGCAGTGAAAAGGGCATTTGCGACACTGGCCTTCATCAGGCAGGACATTGAGTATAGAAGTTGGGAATTTATGTTTCAGTTACACAGGACTTTGGTAAGGCTGCACTTGGAGTATTCAGTTTTGTCACCTTTGTTATGGGGAGGATGTTATGAAATTAGAAAGCGTGCAGAAGAAATTTACAAGGACATTGCCAGGACCCATTGGTCTGAGTTATAGGGCGAGGTTGGGCAAGTAGGTCCTTTTCTTTAGAGTGGAAGAGACTGAGGAGGGTCCTTATAGAGCTGTATAAGATCATGAGGGATATGGATAGGGTGAATACTCTCAGTCTTTTCCAAGGTTTAGAAAATCGAGGACGAGAGGGGATCAGTTTAAGGTTAAAGGGGAAGGAATAAAAGGGAACCTGAGGGGCCACTTCTTTACACAGAGGGCTAGTACGTGGATGAGCTGCCAGCAGATGTGGTTGAGGGGGGTACATTAACAACATTTCAATAGCATTTGGATAAATATGTGGATCGGAAAGGACTGGAAGGATATGGGCCAACTGCAGGGAATTGGGGTTAGCGTGGATGGACATTTACAAAGTGGTGTCAAACCCCTCTGTTAATTAAAACCAAACATCCAGAAAAGCTCGCCTCACCTTGTTAAACTGTTAAGATATGAGTGACACAGATCTCCTACATTCCACTATTTAAACAAAAATTAACAAGTTAATTTCTTAACTTTAAAAGTGAACACTAAACAACAACTATTCACAAATACAAGCCCCTCTTGTCTGAGCTAATTACTATCTGACTCAGACTCTGTAAAAATATGCTGTTCCAACAACCCAATCACAACCCAAACCCATGCAACATCACAATCTCAAGACCACACATTCTCTATCTTCCCCGCTGTGTTCACTCTTTCAGCTGCTGATCTCCTGGGTCATTTTTTTACGCAAGTAGGTTTGACATGAACATGTATCTTTGCTAGAGAGTGTTAGAAATGGCCAGTTAGTACTCCTGCTCTACAGCAGTTACTCTGCTGTAGGATGGCAGTGGCTCTCCCTCTAGTGTTCAAAATGCTGGGTTTATATACTCCCCACGATACAATAATTCTCATAATTCGATTGCTTTCCAGGTGTCCAAACAATAATATTCACATTCTGTTGGCTTCTGGTATCCTGAGCGTTATTTAAACTCTTTGGTTGTCTTTGAATTGTTGTCAAAACAGCAACCAAAACTCAGGTTTCCATTTCCCAGCTCAGTGTTACATGTGGAACATTTTGAACTTTAGCTTGCATCTCTGGCTGTACTTCCTATTCAGCAAAACCCGTTCTGTCTTAAAATGACCGGACATGCTTTCGGCTTCATAACATCTCCCCACTTCAAAAACAAAACATGAAATGGCAGAATGAAAAGATGGCTTCATTTCTTTTCCTCTAATTCTTAATACCATTATTATGAATTACAAAAGTATTGATCTCAGCTATACCATATATATTAATTCTGCACACATATATATAACACTGCAATAAGTCAAATTTTATCTAAACGTATTCCATAAAATCGGGGTTAACGCATCTGCTATCACATTTTAGGACCCACAACATGTACATTTTGTAAGGTTAAAGTCGGTAAGATTAGACTCAAATGAAATAGTCTCATATTCTGGTCTTTAAATATTCCAAAAAATGCGAGAGGTATGTCGTTCTCCACAACCATCTCTGACAATTCCTTTGTCATACAAACATAAAAATATTGTCAGTCCAGTGCTAAACTTAATCATTCTTTTTCAATAATGGAGATGTTGCATTTTTTTTCTGGTGGATATTGAATTTTTTCGACAAGTAGCCAATTGGTCATTCAATTCCATCATCCTCTTTCTGTATCAATACATCTCCGACCACGATACCCCGAGCATCAAACTCAATTTTCAAAGGGTTTCAGAATATTTGGTGCAGCTAAAACTGGTGCGGTGATTAATCCTGCTTTAAAATCCTCAAATGCCTCCTGGCATTGTTCTGTCCACCACAATTCTGTGTTCATCTTTAGTAAATCCATCAGTGGTGCCAATACGCTGCTGAAGTTTGGAACAAACTTCCGATAGAATCCACGCAGTTCGAAAAATCGAAGCACCTCTTTCTTCGAGGATGGTCGTGGAAATTTCTCCAAGCCCTTCGTCTTTGTGTTCCATGGGGTCAAGCTTCCATGTCCAATGTAATGTCCCAAGAACTTCCCCTCTGCCTTCGCGAATTCTGTTTTCTTTAAGTTTATTACCAAGTTTGCTTCTTGTAATCGTTCAACATGCTTTGCCAACTGTAACATGTGAGCTTTCAAACACTTGCTAAAGGTCACTACATCGTACACATAAGCTGCATAATTTGTTCATCTGGCCACAACTCTGTTCCTGAGTCTTAAATGTATCTGGAGCATTATTCATTCACGTGACGAACTCTAACTTTTTTTGTCATCTCTGCTATCTTTACCAGATAGTTGAACTGACTCAACACTTTTTTCATTTGAAAGGGGGCACTAAACCTGGCTTTGAAGGGATTTCCTACCACTGGTGGCAATATTAATACCTCATCCCCACGGGAAATCGTCAAAGTTTCAGAGTTTCTATCTGCCACCTGCTTCATTCCATGCTGTGTCCTCTTCAGGTGCTGTTTAGCTAACTCACCTACTCCATCTAATTTCTCCCTCACGTGTGACACATAATCCAAGTGTGGATCTCCGACTTCGGTCCTGTCAATTTATATTTAATTAATTTCAAAGGACCTCTCACTTCATGTACGAATATTAACTCAAAGGAAGTAAACTGAGTAGATTTATTTGGGGCATCTCTCATGGCAAACAATATAATGAGACGCCTTTATTTCAATCATTCGGGTAATTCTGACAGTACGCTGTTAATATTGCCTTTAGCATCTGATGCCAACTTTCCAAGACTCCCTGGGATTCGGGATGGGATGCACTTGATTTAAACTGCTGTATGCCGAAGTTATCCAAGATGTACTTAAATAGCTGATTAGTAAAATGAGACCCTTGGTCTGACTGAATCACACTGCATAGCCCACAGCGAGTAAAGAAAGCTACCAACTCCTCCACTCCCCTTTTGCCTTAACACCCCATAATGGAATTATCCCTGGAAATCTGGTGGACACATCCATTATGATCAGCAGATATTGGTTTCCTCTTTAATTTGAAAAGGGGAGCTCCACCACTAATCATAACTTACGTGAAAAGCTCTTCGAATACAGGAATTGGCAACAAAGGTGCTGGTTTTAATATGGCCTGTGACTTTCCTACCATTTGGTATGTATGACATGTACAACAAAAAGTAACCATGTCCTTGTTCATTCCAATCACTAGAAATGCTTTAGCCTGAATATTCCGTGCATCAACTCCTTTGGCGTTTTCTTTCGGTTTTCCTTCCTGTTGTAACTTACGACAGTAGGATCTTGTTACTACACAGTCTGGAAAAATCCCTGGGGTATTTTCCTTTTAATTCCCCTGTTCCCTGGTCTTACTTTGGCTTCTCCACCACAAGGGGCGCCTTTCCCACCTTTGACCCTGCTAACTCATTCCCAAGAACAAACTGCATTCCTGGAACTGACACCCTGCCACTCAATCTCACTGTTACTTCCCCAAACTTGATGTGGCACTGCAACCTGATTTTACACAAGGGAATGCTTAATTTCTGTCCCCATTCCACAAATTATCGTGCTGTTGAGTAATATGTCAGAAAGAGTGAAAATACTTCCAGCTCTTACGATTAGAGGCTGAGGGAAAGTGAGGACGACAGGTGCTCGAGATCAAAGTTGAAAAGTGAGGGGCTGGAAAAGCACCGCAAATCGGCAGCATCCGAGGGGCAGGCAAGTTGACGTTATAGACAATAGACAATAGGTGCAGGAGTAGACCATTCTGCCCTTCGAGCCTGCACCACCATTCAATATGATCATGGCTGATCATCCTTAATCAGTATCCTGTTCCTGCCTTATCTCCATAACCCTTGATTCCACTATCTTTGAGAGCTCTATCCAAGTCTTCCTTAAATGAATCCAGAGACTGGGCCTCCACTGCCCTCTGGGGCAGAGCATACCACACAGCCACCACTCTCTGGGTGAAGAAGTTTCTCTTCATCTCTGTCCTAAATAGTCTACCCTGTATTTTTAAGCTGTGTCCTCTGGTATGGCACTCACCCATCAGCGGAAACATGTTTCCTGCCTCCAGAGTGTCCAATCCTTTCATAAACTTATATTTCTCAATCAGATCCCCTCTCAGTCTTCTAAACCCAAGGATATACAAGCCCAATTGCTCCAGTCTTTCAGCGGAAGATAGTCCCGCCATTCCAGGAATTAACCTCGAGAACTTACGCTGCACTCCCTCAATAGCAGAATGCCTTTCCTCAAATTTGGAGACCAGAACTGCACACAGTACTCCAGGTGTGGTCTCACCAGGCCCCTGTACAGCTGCAGAAAAACCTCTTTGCTTCTATACTCAATCCCTCTTGTTATGAAGGCCAGCATGCTATTAGCCTTCTTTACTACCTGCTGTACCTGCATGCTTACCTTCATTGACTGGTGTACAAGAACACCCAGATCTCTCTGAACTGCCCCTTTACCTAAATTCCATTTAGGTAGCAATCTGCCTTCCTGTTCTTGCCACCGAAGTGGAAAACCATACATTTATCCACATTAAACTGCATTTGCCATGCATCTGACCACTCAACTAACCTGTCCAGGTCACCCTGCAATCTCCTAACATCCTCCTCACGTTTCATCCTGCCACCCAGCTTAGCATCATCAGCAAATTTGCTAATGTTATTACTAATACCATCTTCGATATCATTAACATATATTGTAAAAAGCTGCAGTCCCATCACTGATCCCTGAGGTACACCACTGGTCACTGCCTGACATTCCGAAATGGAGCCGTTTATCACTACTCTTTGTGTCCTATCAGCCAACCAATTTTCATTCCCAGTCAGTACTTTGCCCCCAGTACCATACTCCCTAATTTTGCTCACTAACCTCCTAAGTGGGACTTTATCAAAAGTTTTCTGACAGTCCAGGTACACTACATCTACTGGATCTCCCTCGTCCATCTTCAGAGTTACATCTTCAACAAATACTGGAAGATTAGTCAAGCATGATTTCTCCTTCATAAATCCATGCTGACTCTGACCTATCCTGTTACTACGATTCCAGATGTGTCGTAATTTCATCCTTTATAATAGACTCCAGCATCTTTCCCACCACTGAGGTTAGACTACCTGGTCTGTGATTTCCTGTTTTCTCTCTCCCACCTTTCTTAAAAAGTGGTAACATTAGCCACCCACCAATCCGCAGGAACTGATCCCGAATCTATCGAACTCTGGTAAATAATCAACAGCGCATCCACGATTTTTTGAGCCACCTCCTTCAGTACCCTGGGATGCAGACCACCAGGCCCCGGGGACTTATCAAACTTCAGACGTAACAGTCTCTCCAACACCAATTTCTGGCAAATATTAATTCGCTTAAGTTCAGATCCTTCAGCCACTGTTACCTCAAGGAGATTGCTTGTGTCCTCCCCAGTGAACACAAATCTGAAGTACCAATTCAATTCTTCTGCCATTTCTTTGTTTCCTGTAATATATCCCCCTGTTTCTCTCTTCAAGGGCCCAACTTTAGTCTGAACCATTTTTTTGCCTTTCACATTCCTGAAAAAGCTTTTACTATCCTCCTTTATATTTTTGGCCAGTTTTCCTTCGACCTCATTTTTTCTCTGCGTATTTCCTTCTTAGTAATCCTCTGTTCTTCTTGAAAAGCTTTCCAGTCCTCTGTTTTCCCACTTATCTTTGCAATGTCATACTTTTTCTCTTTTAACTTTATATCTTTCTTAACTTCCCTCGTCAGCCACGGCCGCCCATGCCTCCTCCTAGGATCTTTCTTCCTTTATGGAATGAACTGATCCTGCATCTTCTGCATTATACACAGAAATATCTGCCATTGTTCCTCCACTTTCATCCCTGCTAAGGAATTAAACCATTGAACTTTGGTCAGCTCCTCCCTCATAGCTCCATATTTCCCTTTATTCAACAGAAATATTGTCACTTCCGATTGTACCCTCTCCCTCTCAAATTGCAGATTGAAGCTTATTGTATTATGGTCACTACTTCCCAACGGCTCCTTCACTTCGAGGTCACTGATTTATTCTGATTCGTTGCACAATACCAGATCCTGAATTGCCTTCTCCCTGTTAGACTCCAGCACCAGATGTTCTAAGAATCCATATCGGAGGCACAAAGTCTCTTTCTTGAGGTCCAATACCATCCTGATTCTCCCAATCTACTTGCATGTTGAAATCCCCCATAACAACTGTAGTAACATCTTTGCGACAGGCCAATTTCGCCTCCTGATTCAACTTACATCTGACATCCAGACTACTGTTTGGGGGCCTGTAGGTAACTCCCAAGAGGGTCTTTTTATCCTTAGAATTTCTCAGCTCTATCCACACTGACTCTACATCCCCTGATTCTAGGTCCCCCTACGCAAGGGACTGAATGTCATCCCTTACCAACATGGCCACCCGACTCCCTCTGCCGATCAGTTTGTCCTTATGATAGCACGTGTAGCCTTGTATATTCATTTCCCAGGCCCTGTCCACTTGAAGCCACGTCTCAGTTATCCCCACAATATCGTATTTGCCAATTTCCAAAAGAGCCTCAAGCTCATCCATCTTATTTCTAATGCTTCGTGCATTCATGTATAGTATTTTTAATTTGTTACTGCCCTCACCCTTCCCATCAACTCCTATTTCACTCAACCTTACAACATGATCCCTTTTTGAGTTTTCTGCCTCATTGATACTATTGTCTTTCTTGATTTCCCTTGTTCTAATTTTCCCTTCAATTTCCTTCTAAAACATCCAGTTTGTCCTTTCCCTCCCGCTACTTAGTTTTAACGTAGCTGTGTTGCAGTAACAAACCTGCCTGCCAGAATGCTGGTCCCTAATCTATTAAGGTGCAAACCGTCTCTCTTGTACAATATATGCTTACAACAAAATATACCCCAGTTATCCAAGAATTTAAATCCTTGCTTCCTGCACCAGTTTCCCAGCCACGTGTTCAAATCCATTATCTCCCTGTTTCTGGCCTCACCACCCTGAGGAACTGGAAGCAAACCCGAGATAACCACCTTGGATGTTCTGCTTTTCAGTCTTCTTCCTAGTTCTCCGAAGTCCCGCTGTAGTATGTTCTTCCTCTTCTTTCCGACATCATTTGTGCCGACATGTACGACCGCCTCTTGCTCTTCACCTTCGTCCTTGAGAATTTCCTGCACTCTGTCTGTGATGTCTTTAACCCTGGCACCAGGAAGGCAACACACCATCCTTAAGTCCCGTCTGCTGCCACAAAAACCCCGGTCAGTTCCTCTCACGATGGAGTCCCCTATTACCACAGCTCTGTGTGATGTCCGACTCTTCCGCTGTGCCTCCACGCCAACTTTTGATTGACGGACCTGGCCGCCTCGTGGACTGGCAGTGTCATCTGTCTCTACTGTTTCCAAAAGATTCAACTTGTTCCCGACAGGTACTTCCCCCGGAGTCTCTTACACTCCGGGGTCTCCTCTCCGCCTTCCTCATCGTCTGCTCTCTTCTGCTCTTTTCTGGTATGGTCGGTGGAAGAATCTCACTGAAGGTCTTGTCCAGAAAGATCTCGTTCTCTCGGATGAGCCAATGGTCCTCGAGTTATTTCATCAGTGCTGCAATATGCTCGGTCAGTAGCTGAACGTGAACACACTTTCCACACTTATATGAGCCAGACACACCAGAGTCGTTGACCTCCGACATCAAGCACGTAGCACACTGAACTTGGCAGTCATGTCTTCACCGTCTTCAACTGTGGCGTAATCACTTCACTCAATCTCCTTGTCAAAGACTCGTTTCAGGCGTAAGTTCTTCATCAGGAAAGTAAGGGAGGGGGAAGGGGCTGAGAATTAAATAGGATGGTGGGGGTGGAACTGGGTGGAAGGTCGCTTGGAAGGCGATAGGTAGATTTAGGCGGGGTCTGATGGTTATAGTTCGGAGGGGAGGGTAAAGTGGCTAGGTGGTAGGACAGCTGAAAACGTCAAACTATTCAGCATCAACGTTGACTTCACCAATTTCCAAAGTGCCCCTCCCCCAACCATTTAAATTAGCACTGCCCTCTTGAACTGCCCTAACTGTCCATCTTCCTTCCCACCTATCCACTCCACCCTCCCCTCTGACATATCAGTTATACTCCAACCTACATTTTCCTATCACCCTCCCAGTGACCCTCCTGCCAGCCCAGCTCCTACCCTCGTATTTACCTTTCAGCCCCCTTGTTCCCTGCCACATTCCTGATGATGGGTTTATGACTGATACATTGATTGTCCTGCTCTTTGGATGCTGCCTGATCTGTTTTGCCTTTCCGGCTCCTCACTTCTCAACTATTAGAAACTGAACAGATCCTGCATCTTGCAAAATTATTACTTTTGTCCTCTCCCCACACCCCTTTTTTTCTTAGTAAGTTTTATCTACAGAGGTGTATTCTTTATAGGGATCAGGCACTGACTCCATACCCAGCCCCTGTCTAGGCTGTGCACTCTCCTGCAGCTCCTCGGCTCTACTTGGGGTCTCCTTTACCAGGTTCACTAATACCACTGGCTTAATCACATCTTTTCCCAAAGTGCCTTGCTTCAATGCCCAGCACGGTGTGTCCCAGTTTACTGCAGTGAAAACACCTTTTCCCAGTGCCCTTCTTAAACCATCAGCACTGTAATTTTATGTGTTCCGCTCCGTTATAATCAGAACACCTGAGGCCTTTCACCACCTTTCAACCCCCTTAGGCTTCTTTTTCACCGGTGGTAAACTATTGCCAGTGTGCTTTACTCTATGTTTTGTAGATTAGGATCTCCCCTTCTCCCAATTTCTATCCCTCACAGGATGAAAATCCTCCCAGAAGCTAAATATAATCTCATGCACCAGTGCATATTTACCTGCCATTTCTGCTGCGCTTCTCACTTCTTGAACTTCCTATTCATTCACTTGAATTCTTACCATCTCTGGAAGTGAGTCTTTAAACTCCTCCGGCAGAATAATCTCCCTTCGAGCCTCACAGGTCTTATCCATTTTTAAGGCCTGCACCCATCTCTCAAAATGACTGTGTTTAATTCTTTCAAACTCAATATAAGTCTGACCTGGTTCCATCTCTATATTTCTGAACCGCTGTCTACATTCTTCTAGTACCAATTCATAAGCACTCAACGTAGCCTGCTTGACATCTGCATAATCTCTTGCTCCCTCACGTGACAGCACTGCATATACCTCTCAAGCTGTACCCACCATCTTAGTCTGAACTAGCATTACCCACAGGTTCACTGGATATGCCATCTGCCGAGCCAATTTCACAAATGAAATAAAAACGGTTTTGGCATTTTTCGCACTGAAATATGGCAATGTATTAACACAGTTGCATACATCCCTACATTCTCCCTTCATCTTCATCCTGCTAATTTAACTTTCTTAACTAATTCCAAACTTTTGAATTTCAAATTCTCCCTCTCTTCGTTTTTCCTCTCTTTCTCTTTCTCGATCTTCTCTCTCTTTCAGTCTCTCTCTTTATCTTCTAACTGCAGTTGTCATGTTTGCAATTTAAGTTTTTTCTAACTCGACTGCAGTTGCCAGCTTCCCTGATAGACCAAAGTGCTTGAGCAACTCCATTATGATGACAGCTTTCCTTTTGTCTCTGGTGAAACACAATTCTACTCTACATGTTAATTCTAAAAGTATGCCCTTCCTTTATCTTTCTACACGTTCTTGGCAAATTTGGGTACCATCTTCAAACCTCAGAACCTTTTTAGTAATATTAAAAGCCATTTCTTTTAAATTAACCGACCACAAGGAAACAAAATTAAATGAATTTTCTCACCTGTATTACTTGAAGATCTAGGTCACTAACTGCCAAGTGTTGGAATCTGCTGGGACCTTTTGTACCCCAAATCTGTTCACATCTGTCTAAATTCCATACGACAAGCCCTCAAACTGTTATGATGTCGATGTTGAACCCCTCTGTTAATTAAAACCACACACCCAGAAAAGCTCACCTCACCTCGTAATCTGTTAAAACATGAGTGACAAAGTAGTCGCAAATTCCACGATTAAGAGAAAAATAACAATTTATAATGATGTATGTTAACTCGCTGAACTTGAAGGTTTGTTTTCAGATGTTTCGTCACCAAGACTGGGTAACATCATCAGTGAGAGTCTCTGGTGACGCACTGGTGGTATGTCGTGTCTTTCTATTTCTAGGTCTTGGTTTCTTAAGTTGCGTGATGTCATTTCCATTTTTTTTGTTCAAGGGAAGGTAGATAGGATCTAAATTAATATGTTTATTGATGTACTTCTGGCTAAAATGTCATGCTTCTAAGAACTTTCGTGTGTGGCTTTGTCCTAGGAAGTGTGTGTTGTCACAGTCAACGTGGTGTCCTTTTTTTGTATGTATGGGAACTAGTGAATGTGGGTCATGTCTTTTGGTAGCCAGTTGGTGTTCATATATCCTGTTGGCACGACAACAGGATAGTGTGAAATGGAGGAAAAATGATTTTTTATACACTGTTTAATCAGTGTGTGTTCAGATAAGGAAGATTGCTCATATGTGTACAACACATTCTGAATGACAACGGAGACATAGTTAACGAAAAATGATGCACACAATGTATAAAATTTATAAATCATTAAAACAATATTTGATCCTCATCTGAAGTGATACCTTCCCTTTCTCTCAACGTTCCCCCTTTTCTGGGATTCCCAACTCTAGTCTCTCATTCTTATTAGGATGTGTGTTATAAATTCTTGTTTCTGGTTTCCCAACTTATTTCAGTTAATCCACTTTCTACCAGGAATTAAATATGTTGACCTGTTGGGTTCTTTCCAAAGCTAGTGTCTGTCATATTGTTGGAGAGAAAAGTTATGGCATCAGATCCAGCATTTAAACATATTGCTCTGTTGTACGTGCACTGTACAAAGGACCACCGCACACAGGAATTGCCAAAACATTGAGGGAAGTATATCCACTTCTTTCGATTATATAGTTTTCTCATTTTCCACATCTCTATATCTATATCCTCTCTCTCTCTCTCTCGTTCTCCCTTTGTATCTATTGAAGAAATCCACCAGTCATTCTTCGTGGCCCATCTCTCAAAACTCCTTCTTTCAGTTATACACAATGCTTTCTTCAAGATGTAATGTGGTTATAATTAAGCAATGTAACTACAAAGACATGCGGGAGGAGCTGGCCAGAGTTAATTGGAAGGGGAGCTGAGCAGGAAAGACCATGGAGCAGCAATGGGAGGAGGGTCTGGGGATAATTCGGAAGATAATACCAGAAATGCAACCCCAAGAAGATGAAACATGCTCATGGGAGAACAAGGCAGCCATGTGTTACAAGGCATCAAACCAAAAGAGAAAACATGCAATGTAGTGAAGATGATTGGGTATCCAGAGAATTCATTGGCTCTGCAACTACATAAGGCTGGTATCACTGACACTACAGAGCTCTTAATCATGGTCAGGGAGAGAAACAGAGGAAACACATTCACTTTAAACACAGAAGATGGTATTTCTCAAGGAAAAGGATTCAGGTGAATTAAACATTTGAATTAAGATCAGTTAAATGCTTTTGCAGAATGTGTCAGATTAGAAGCAAGACCCGGGGAGACAGACCCTCAGCAGAATGAGAGTTTGAAAATGGAAGTATTTCCACATCAGAAACCAGGTTAGGTCACTGAGTGCAGGGCTCATGGGTGAATGGGTCTCAGTGAGATTTGGGGAACAGACAGCAGAATTGCATTGCAGATATTGCAGCTCGAAACTGAGTATTCACGTAGTGCTGTAGACCACAGCAGCAGGAGAAGCAGAACAGCATTCAACCACAACCTGTAACTTCTTGCCAGGGTAACACCTCAGTCTGTCATTACCATCAACACCATCTATGACTCAGTGACGAGTGTGGGTGAAGATGTCAGTCAGAATCACATGAACTTTAACCTGATGCTAACTCATTAAAGCTACCGTGCTTGACAAACAGATCTGATCGAAGCACAGCAGTCCTGTCACATTCAGTCATAAATGGTGATGGACGATTAAACAAATGACTGGAGGAGAATGCTCCACAAACTTTCCCATCCTAAATAATGGAACATACCTGCACATCAGTGTAAAAGAGAAGGATGTTTTATCTGCACCATCCTCTGCAAGAAGTGCCAGCCCGATCCCACCCATCATGGCTGGAGTTACTCACGATCGCCAGGATGCCCCGATAGTCCGTGATCCCTTGCACCGGTGCCATCTTTAAAACATAATGGACACACGATTGAGCTCTCTCAGTTTGTAGCTGCCCTGCACAGTTTATCCTGAGCATGGCAGGTAAGGATAAATTGCACCACGGTTTGTTGACAGGGGCATGGAGGTCCTGGTGGAAGGGCTAGTACAGAGGGGGACCATTTTCTTCACAGAGGGAGCCACACCACAAGACCCACCAAGCATGGCCTGAGCTCACCAACCAGCTCAGTGCAGTATCTGCGGTCTGAAGAAATGTTCAGCAATACAGGACAAGCTTCAATAACCTTTTCCCACTCTGTCAGGATAAGGGTCACCATTCTCCCTGCTCCCTCACACTCACTGTATAGCACTGTATATCTGTTATAGCACCGACATCCGAACACGATTCATGGTCCATGACTCTCACTATTGCATGCAAAGCCTACACACACACACAGACACACACACAAACACTCTCGCATTTGCAATATTCCCACATGTTGATAGAATATTCTGAACAACGCTGATTGTGGAATGTTCAAGTTAGTGTTCCAAATAATTCCCATTTTCAGGAAAATGTCAATGACCCCGCATGTAACACAGAAGGGGAAGGAACAAAGTTGTACAATTTTCAAATCACATGCAATTCAAATCCACCATGAGGCCATTCAGCCCTTCAAACGCATTCTGGCATTTAAGAAGATTGTGGCTGATCTGATGCATTTCTCAGTTCCATGTTACATGAATTTTCAGTCATTCAACCCCTGGGCTCCTGTCACTGAGCAGACAACACTCAGGCACTTTTACTCCGGTTTTCTTCAAGCGCCTGCTCGAGGGCTTTTCCCATGGGGGCGCACTCTCCCAACAATATATTCCACCAGCTTTCTCTGTCGATGTAATGGTAAGCACATTTTACACAGAGCAATCAAAAATCTACACGTTATCGATATCCAGTCACACTTAGTAATTCTGGTTATTTCATATGTCTTACCCTATCGTATTCAGCCAAAGACGGATTTGAAATATTTATATCATTATAAAATACAATTTCCAGCAGAGAACGTTTTTACCCTCAGTCGTTATTTTGACCGTTATCTGAATTGTAACTTTTTCATTGTTATGACTGTTTCTCTTGCCCTTTGCCTGTGCCTGTTTCTGTCTATAACAGTTACACTGTCTCCCACTCAGTTGGCTGGACGGCTGGTTTGCGATGCAGATGGAGGCCAACAGCGCTGGTTCAATTCACCACAGTGACAGAGGTTACCATGATGGGGACGCTGTCTCACCCTCAACCCATCGATCGAGGCGTGGTGACCCTCAGCTTAAACGACCACAAGTGGTCTCTCTCTAATGACAGAGCAGCTCTATGGTCCTTGGAACTCTGTTCTATCACTGTTAGCATTTTAAAATGTTTTCTAGATTACCATTTCATTTTGCCGGATGTTCTGAAGCAGTGTCATTTTGTACCACAGTCAACATTTCCCGATGGTGCACATCGCTGCCCATTCCTTGATAATCCTTGACTCTGTTGCTACTTCTGAACATTCTGTCTGTGCCTCAAAAATATTCAATAACTCTGCCTCCAATGGTCTGCGGGGAAGAGAGTTCCAAAAACTCATAGCACTGAGAAAGCAAAAAAAAAAACCTCACCTGGGGTGTGAGGTGAGTTTTTGTCTACTTCCCTGAGATTGGATATAATTACATTGGAAGCAGTTCAGCAACGTTACACTTCATGTATTCCAGGGATGAAGGTCTTATGTTATGGTTACTCATCGAAAGAGAGGTGATCTTACTGAAACATACGAGACCTTCAGCAGAGTGTATCAGGTAGATATCCGTTGGGTATTTTTATAGTCCAAACTTCTTGATATTGTTATAGAACCTCAACCGTGTGGAGGCAGGGAATTCTGCCCATCAAATCCACACTGACCCAGCGAACAGCATCCCAGCCAAACCTGCCCCCATCCTATCCATGTAACCATGCATTTCGCATGACTGACACATCTAACATGCACATCCCTGGGCACTATGGGCAAATTGGCATGGCCAATCCACTCTAGGCTGCACATGTTTTGACTGTGGAAGGAAACTGGAACACTGGGATGAAACCCACACAGACACGGGGAGAATGTTCAAACTCCACATACAGGACCCCCGAGGTTGGAATTGAGTCCAGCTCCTTGGTAATGTGAGGCAGCAGTGTGAAACACAGATCAACCATGCTCCTCCATTAGTTATATTAGTTACTTGTGTCTGACTAAAGAGATCTGCTTGACTTGTTCTTATCATTGAACCAGACCTAGTCTAAGACTTTTATCATCGGCCATATCACCAATCTGGTCACATTTAAAATGTAATGTGGGTAGTGAAGGAGTGTGACTAGAAAAGGAAACAGTGACACCCTCCAACCTCTGTCAGAACCGGAGTGAGGAGAAATTCACAAAGTGGGGATGTATTCACGTAGGAATTCTCCTTCCCAGAAGTATGGGATGACTGAAGCTTTATATTATGTCGAGGCTGGCTTCATCAGATTTTCGATAGGAAGTGGATAATGGTGCTTGGAGTGAAAAGTGCAGCTGGGACCACAATGAGATGAGCCACGACCTTATCAACTGGTGAAGTAGTGTCAAAGGGCCGAATGTCCCACTTGTGCCCCTCAGCCTTATGTTCTGATGTTCCGTTCAGCCCTTCGGACCTGCTACACCGGGACAGATCGAGGCCACCCCGATGGTTAGGTGTAGTTTGGGAAATGTAATTGGAAAATCCAGGCTGAGTCAGGAATTGACCCGCACCCCAATCCCTCTTTTCAGGTTTCCCGTCTCTGTAACTTCTGCTCCAGATGTGGGTCTTGTTACAGACCCACATTCGCTGTGAATACAGCCCTCTACCCGCATCCAGCGTGAGCTCAAACAAATCCTCTGCTCTCCCTGAATGCAACATTGTATAACACCATTTTCAGGAAAATAACCAGTTACTTTCCAGAAGAATAACATAAGAATGTAAGAAATAGAAACAGGAGCAGGCTATTCGGCCCCTCAATCCTGCACTGTCATTTAATATTAACATGGCTGAACTACTTCAGGGCTCAACTCCACTTTCCTGCTAACCCCTTGTATCCCTCAACTCGCTGATATGTCAAAACCCAATCCAGCCAGTCTGTAAATACATTCAGTGACCCAGTCTCCACAACCTCTGGGTTAGGGAATTCCAGGCATTCACTCCTTTCTGAAAGAAGACGTTTCTTTGTCTCTCAGTTTGAAATCGATATCCCTTATTCTGTGTCTACAACCCTAAGTTCGACTCTCTGCCCTGGAATTGATCCACATTCTCGAAAGCTACCTTGTCAAGCCCCCTCTTCCTCTTGTCCATTTCAGTAATATCATCCACATTCATTTCAACTACAATGAATAAACGCCTCACCATTTTAGATGTACTCAATAATTCAACCCTTTCATTCCAGGAACCCGCCAAATGAACCAACCTAGTTATTTGCTGCATCAGCATGCTGACGTTATGCTTCAGACACAAAAACAATCCCATCCTTTTGCACTGATCCTTTTGTGGGTGTCTTCTCCATTAAGTAACAGCCTGCCTTTTGGTTCTCAGTGTCATCCTCAAACTCGGATATATATTGCACTCAGCTCCGGCTTTCAGTATAGATTGTAACTAAATCTTGCATTGCACTGATATTTGTGATACTCCAGCAGATAGATTTCATCAGGAAGATCCATTAACCCTGACAGTCTGATTTCTATGTGTTAACCAACCGTCATCCCATGCTAATATATTAGCTGTCAGATTATGAGCTTCTGTCTTGTGTAACAAGTTTTATTTCATGAAACCTAATGAAAAATCTTGAGAAAGCCTCGTATCTACCAGATCCCCTTTATCATGTCCTCTTGTTACATTCTCAGGGATCTCCAGAAAAAAAACTTTGCATGATTTTACAGGCAAAATGTAGATCGCCTTTCACAAAACCATGTTGACTTTGCATGAAGCTTTTTCTAATTGTCCTGCAATTCCTTCCTTAATAATAGACTCTAGCAGATTCCCAACAATAATATTGAGGCTAAATGGTTACTGCTTTCAGTCTCGCTGTTTTCTTGAAAACAGGCGCCCCATTGAAGGGTCTCCAGTTTCACTGGAAAATTCCTGCAATCCAAAGAGTTATGAAATATTTCTCACAGGAACACCAGTCACTCTGTAACCGCCGCCTTTAAAACCAACTGTGGATTACTGCTGACCTGCGTACCCTTACTCTTATCTGTTTATTAAAAAGCCTTTTTCCTTTTGTTAGAGGCAGTTCACTAACTTCTCTCTTATTGCTATTTTGATTATATCATTGAAATACTTACAGTGCCTTCTAATGTGAGGAATGATATAAAATTCTGGTGTAAATTATCTGTCTGTTCCCTCTAGGTATACCCTCCAAACATCCTCAATATATTTTCCTGACTTCATTTCTACCAAAGGGCATACATTCATCTTGAACTTTCTTTATGTACATATTAAAGCTTGCACTGCTTGCTTTTATATTTCTTGCCAGTTTTCTTACATCATATCTTTCTTCCCTTTTTCCTTGCTTCCTTTGATTCATACAGTCATATCGTGCACAAACAAACCCTTTGGTCCAACTTGTCCATGCTGACCAGGTTTTACAAACGAAACTAGTCTCATCTGCTTGCATTTGGCCCATATGCTTCTGAACGTTTCCCATTTATATATTTGTCCAAATGTCTTTGAACTGTTGTAGCTGCACTTGCATCTTCCTCTGGCAGCTCATTCCATAAGCAAATTACCCTCTGTGTGAAAATGTTGTCCATTTGTCCCTTTGAAATTTCCTCCTTTTAACCTTAAGCTACGTCATCTATGTTTGGACTCTCCTGTCCTCTCAAAAAGACCTTGGCTATTCTCCCTATCCATGCCTCCCATGATATTAAAACTTCTAGAATGTCACCCCTCAACACTCCATCTGATTCTAGCTTCAAGAGCAAACATTTAAAGATAACCACTGCAAATTTGTAACAGTATTAAAAGTGACAGGTAAACAACACACTGCCCAAACTTCATAATGTAATTTGTTTTTCTCCATGTTACAATACTAAGGCAGCTTGCAATTCTTACTCGTGCTAATGAGACGTCAAGCAAACAAATTCCTTTGTCTAAAGGGGGTGATGATCTCAACAGTGAAAACGTATATTTGGCCAGTTCTATGTTAAAAAAAAAGAATTCTTATACCATACGGTCAGCATGCACCTTTAGCAGAGTGAGATGAAGGCTGGGTGTACTTTTTGGATTTGGGATCACAATGTGAATTCAGTGCAAAGGGAGAATAGTGTTTTCAATACGGTTTACTCCAACAATGAAACTTTCCAGAGTGAGATGTGAATGGGAGGTGTAAAACAGCATGAATAGTGAGGCTGAGCCACACTGAGACCAGTGGCAAGGTGGCAGCACAAAACACAGATTGATGCTAGTGCAGGGAAGGTAGACTGGATCAACGAGTTTCAGGTGAAGTGGGGAGGGACCATAATGTGAGAGAATGTGCTCTGTAATTTGAGATGGAGAACCTGGAATCAGGAAAGGAGAGGAGCAGGGAAGAGGATGGAGCAGCAGTGACAGGGGTTTCTGGGGAGAATTCAGGAAACACAGCTGAAAGTCATGCCCCACATCTGCTTATGGTCCCTGAAATAAACATCCTAAATCTGGCCCTACACTAATGCTCATCATGGTATCCTTGTCAACCATGGTGGTACATCTTCTAATCGAGTCCTTCTTTTTGAACAGAAACAACAATTTCTTAGCGTTATTGGATATCTGCTTGAATGTCTGCCCAGGTATACCCACTGACCTTCCTCTGGGTCTACTTCCACATCCCGCTTCAGATCAGATGTGAGACAGAAAGCCCTAATTTAGATGTCCAAGTCTTTTCAATCATTCAGGGAGGACTTCTGCATGTAGCTGAACACATGATCAGCGGAAGCTGACTCCATTCTCCCAGTTTCTCCATCTCTGTTGTTTCTGTTTGATGACGCCACATTCCATTGAACTGCCACTGATGTGACCGCCTTTTCCTTCAAATCAGAAGTCCGCTAATTCCATTGAACAGGGCCTTCAGCTGTGGCTATCACATCTCCCGCGCTTCTGTCCTCACTCCGTCCCCTCCTTACCAGAACAATGATAGATCTCCCCTCGTCCTCACTGCTACTGTTCTAGAATCCACATTCACAGAATCATCTTCCACCATTCCACCATCTCCAATGGGACAGCACGATCAAACACATCTTCTCTCGCGACCACTGACAGCATTTCATAGGGACCATTTCTTTTGTAACACCCTCCATCATCCTGAACACTTCCCAACTCCCCATGACACATTCCCATGCAATTACAGAAGCTGCAACACATGCCCGTTCACCTCTTCTATCTCCACTGGGAAGTGTAAATTAACAAAAGATGCACAAATATCTTGGTTCTGAAACTACATACGACTGGAATCATTGACACTACAGAGTTCTTAATGAAAGTCATGGAGAGAAGCAGAGTGAAGCACATTCAATTTAAGCACCGAAAGTGGCATAACTGCAAGGGAAAACGTTCAGATGAATGTTAGAATTAGAATCGCTACACTGTGGAAACAGGTCCTTCAGCCCAACAAGTCCACACCGATCCTCTGAAGAGTAAACCAAGCACACCCATTTTCTTATCCTATATTTACCCCTGACGAATGCACCTAACCTGCAAATGTTTGGTTTGTGGGAGGGAACCAAAGCACTCAGAAGAATCCCACATGGAGAATGCGCCAGCTCCATAAAGACAGTCGCTAGACGATGGAATCGAACCTGGGTCCTTAGCACTGTGAGGCAGCAGCACTAAACACTGAGCCTTGGTGCTACCTCACGGAATGCGTTTTGGAGTTTTGAAAAACAAGACAATGAGAGGTGTGACACAATAAACAAACGCTCAGAGGGATGAGAATATCGAAATGGAAGTGCTACCACATCAGAAACCAGAGTAGCTCACGGGGTGCAGGTCAATGGGTCTCGGTATCAGTTGGGTGACAGACAGCAGAATTGCATTGCAGAAGTTGCAGCTCAAATCCGGGAATTCATGTAATAGTGTAGATCACAATTGGACAGAAGGAGAATTGTACTGACTTACAATCTGTAACTTTTTGCCCAGGATAATTCCTCAGTCCATTATTCTCATTAAGCTGAATGATGTTTCAGTCACGAGTGTAGGTGAACATACCAGGGTCAGAGCCGTGTGGACCTAAAACTGATGACAACCCATTTAAAGCTACCACACTTGACTACTCACATACATTGCAAACAACAGGACTAACATCTGATAGAGAGGACGAAATGATTACAAAGCAAACAGATCAGATCGAAGCTCTGCAGTCCTGCCACAGCTAGTCAGAAATGGAGTTGAACTATGAAACTACTGACGAAAGAAGAGGACTCCACAAATATTATTTTTTTAAATTATTCAATGGGATTAGTGTGTCGCTGGATAGGTCATCTTGTATTGCCCGGAGGGTAGTTAAGAGTCAAACACATTACTGTGGGTCTGGAGGTACATGTAGGCCAGAGCAGGAATGAATGGCAGTTTCCTTCCCGAAAGGGCATCTGTGAACAAGATGGGTTTCTCACACAATCAGCAACTGTTTCTTGATCATCATTAGACTCTTAATTCCAAATATGTATTGGATTTGAATTCCACCATTTGCTGTGGCAGTATTCGAACTGAGGTCACATGAGCATTGCCTGGGTCGCTAGACTAACAGCTCAATACCACTAGGTTATTGCTTTGCCATTCCCCGAAAGAATGGAACTTTGCTGCACATCAGTGTAAAAGACAGTATGCAATGTCTGCACCATCCTCAGCCACAAGTATCCCTTAGATGATACCCAACCAATTCGATTTGCTGCATGTGACATGAAGAAACAGCTGAACACAGTAGGTAAGAAAAAGGCAATGGGCCCTGACACCATTACTGCAATAGGACTGAAGACTTGTGCTGCATAACAAGCCGTGTCTCTGGGAAACTGTTTCATTCCAGCTCCAACTCTGATATCTCCCTGGCAACGTGGAAAATTCCTCAACTATTTCCAATCCCTTAAGAGAAGAATAATTACAATCTGACCATTTACCACCCCCTCAGTCCCATCACGAAAGACAAAAATGTGTGAGTTATTTTTGACAGAGCTGTCAAGCAGCACAGAAATTATCTGCTCAGTGTGGTTTCCGATTGGTCCCCATGTGGAGATGGTGCTGTTGTGGAAATGTCACTGGATTACCAATCCCGACCAGGCTAATGCTCTGGCAGCTGGTGGAAGTTAAAAACAACTAATAAAATATCGAAATCTAAAATCTGCTGTCAGTAACAGTGACCTTGAAGCCAAGTCGATTGTAAACACCAATTGCCTTCCCAATGTAATTTCAGGCAGTGAATCTCCCCTGCTTTCCTATTCTGGCCGAAAAGTGCCTCCAGACGACAGACATGTGGCAAACTCTTCAACGGTCTCTAAAATGCCAAGCAAGACATTCTATTGTATCAAACTGTTCCGAGCCCTTAATGGATAAAATTGAACAGAACACCCAGCACCAATCTCGGTATGAGAAAAGGTAATGGGAAACACAGTCCTGTTGATCCAGAAGATGCCTCCTTCCTAACAGCTGAGAGCTTGTGACACAGTTATAGAGTTTTCACACAGACTGCACAGAAACATTGGGGAAGGAATAGGTCATTCAACACATTGAGCCTCCC
Organism: Chiloscyllium punctatum; assembly: GCF_047496795.1. Classification (NCBI taxonomy): domain Eukaryota; kingdom Metazoa; phylum Chordata; class Chondrichthyes; order Orectolobiformes; family Hemiscylliidae; genus Chiloscyllium; species Chiloscyllium punctatum. The sequence continues at coordinate 20,171,582 of NC_092769.1, forward strand.
CCATTCTAGTTTTTGGTCTAACATCTCTTCAATTTTTTTCCCAAACACTGCATACTGTATATCCTTTGAAGTGATTAATTATTGGAACAATGTGAATTACGAACTTCGGTCCATCAATTTTGCTTCCCCATTCAATATAACGATGGTTGATCCTTTCTCCTCACACCAAACTTCTGCTGCAACCTTGTCCCTTTAGTGTCAAGAAATACTTAACGAAATTCAGTGCCTTGCCTTCCACAGGCTTGTGTAGCATAGAATTCCCAGATTCACCAGTCTGTGAGTTCAGACTTTTATTCTCATCTCAATGCAGAGTGCCCTGGCCGTACCTAATATTGTGGCTGCTTGTTTTAGACGTCCCAGGAGGTGAATTATCATCCCTGCTTCCAATAAATCTCGCCCTGTCAGAGTATTATATATCTCATTGAGATGTCCACTCATTTTCCTAAACCACATGGAATACAGACTCAGTCGCCCCAAACTCTGCTCCCACAACAAGTTTGTCATCCTAGAGATCAGTCTGGTCATTCTTTGCTGCTCTCCCTCAATGTCAGGTTTGTCCTTCATTAGGTAAGGAGACTAAAACTGTACACAATACTGCACAATGTTCGAGATGGGGTCTCACCAAGGTCAAGTAGAGCTGTAATAAAATACCCTTATTCCTGGACTCAAATTCCCCGGAAATGAAGGTCAACACATCATTTACCTTCCTAACGGCTTTCAGTTGCTCCAATAATGCTTTGAGTGACTGGTGTACAGGGAGATCCAGATCCTTTTCAATGTTACATATACTCAATTGGTGGGTCTATGTACATGGGGCAGCGTGCCAGTGCCAATCCCAGTATTGACGTCTGGCTTCAGAATGCACTGCCTTGAATGGACCTCAGAGTTCAGTGAAGAAGTCAACAAAGTATGCACGTTACTATCTTCATCGACCAACATTTCACATCAATTCCTTTTGAAATGCGAGCCTGATATTATATTTTTCCAACCAAAATGTTCAGTGTTACGTCAATCCACATTGCTGTTCATCTGCCACGAATTTGCCCATTTCCTCCACGTGTCTCAATTACCTTTAACTTCTTTACATCCGCCTCATCCAATCAATTCTCAGTTTGCTGCCATCAGCAGATTTTGAAACATTCCATTTAGTACCCCAGAGCAGATGTTTAATCTCCTTCCTGAATAGATGGGTGCCAAGCATCAATTCCAGGATCATCCTGCTCGTAATTGCTTTCCACTCCAAAAAAATGGAACTGTTTATTCTGACTCACTTTTTCTTTCAGCTCTCTACCATTCTCAACCCATGCCAGTATATTAGATCTCACTGTTGCACACTGTTATGGGCCAGGACAGAACACCTCAAGTCATTTTAAGGGAGTAGTGCAGACTCAAACTTTGCTTCTTGCCTTAAGCAGGTGTAAGGAAGATATTCCAGGAGTGACGCAGCTTGTCAAGCCACTTAGTTTTAAATAAAACAGAATTTATTTTCAAGGTTACGGAATGAAACACAAACAGAAGAGAATAGCATGCAGAATAACAACCTATCCGAAAACCCAACAGATTATCCTAACTTAATGATGTAAGCAAATTAAATTCATAAGGAGTGGGTACATGGGAAGACCAAGAACTGACTTTCAATTCAGCCTACATAGATGTAGGGCATTACTGTGTGACATGATTAGGGATGACAATACCAAGAGGCAGCCAATTAAAAGCCATTTCCATGCTACTAGTTCCACAGTAGGTAGAACTAAAGTGACTTTTCCCAGCTTTTCTCATTTTAAAGTTTAAATATTAAAAAATATTAAAAGTTGGCTACTCAGCTAATCGTCCAGCTGAAGCTTTCTGGTCTTCAGTAGCACTCCATTTCTCAACTGAGAATCTGAAATTGGTTGAAAGCCATTGGGTGGTACCGTGGCAAAGTGGTTAGCACTGCTGCCTCACAGCGCCAGGGACCCGAATTCAATTACTGCCTCAGGCAACTGTTTGTGTGGAGTTTGCAAATTCTCCGCGGGTTTCCTGCGGGTGCTCCGGTTTCCTCGCACAGTCCAAAAATGCGCCGGTTCGCTGAATTGGCCATGCTCAATTGCGCAGAGCGAAGGGGCAAATGTAGACAAATGGATCTGGATGGGTTGCTCTTTGAGGGGATCGGTGTGGACTTGTTGGGCCAAAGGGCCTGTTTCCACACTGTAAGTAATCTGTATCTAAATAATCTAAGGTGTTGTTCGAAGTACTTGAAACAATCGCCATAAACACCCCATGGAAAATTCGAAAGGAAAAATTCAACCCAGTTTCTTCCAGGAGAGATATCAGAGAGAGGGGGCGGGGGGATCAGCATGGAACTTCTTCTTTGGCCTGATAGCTTCACAACTGGCTGCCTGCTTTCAGTAAACAGCCAGTCTGTGAAAAATCAGTCCAAACAAATCAAAGCAGAGGGTCTGCGCTGGGAGAACTGGCCACTCCCCTTTCATAAGAACAGAAGGACTAGGAGCAGGAGTCGGCCATCTGGTCCTTCTAACCTGCTCAGCCATTCTGTAACATCAAGGCTGATCGACTCGTGAACTCATGTCCACTTACCCGCACTCTCACCATATCCGTTATTTACTTCATTGTTCAAATCATATCTATCTCAGCTCGAAAAACATTTATTGAAGTAGCGCCAACTACTTCACTGGGCAGGGAATTCCATAGAATTACAAGCCTCTGGGTGAAAAGGTTCTTTCTGAATTCAATCCTAAATCTGCTCCCTCTAATATTGAGGTTATTCCATCTTGTCCTAGCTTCACCTGACAGTGGAACCACCCTCTCTACTTTTTTCTGACCTCTTCCCTTCATAATATTGTTTATGTTTCTATAAGATCCTCCCCTCATTCTTCTAAATTCCAATGAATATAATGCTGATCTACTCTGTCTCTGCTCATAAGACAACCCCCTCAACTCCAGATTCACCAGAGTGAATCTCCTCTGCATAACCTCCACTGCCAGTACATTGCTTTGCAAGGAAGGAGGCCAAAACTGCTCACAATACTCCAGGTATGACCTCACCAGCACCCTGTACAGCTGTAACATAACCTTCCTGCATTTAAATTCAACCCCTTTTGCAATGAAGAACAAAATACCATTTACGTTCCTAATTATTTTATGTACCTGCAGATCAACCTTCTGTGATTCATGCACAAGGACAGCCAGGTCCCTCTGCACAGCAGCATGCTGTAACGTTTTTACAATTCAAGTAATAATCCTTTTTACTGGTACTCCTAACAAAATAGATTACTTCATATTTAACATTGTATTCCATCTGCCAGACCTATACTCATTCATGCAATGTAACTATTTTCCTCTGCAAAGTTTCACAGTACTCTGCACACTTTGGTCTACCACTCATCTTCGTGGCATCTGCAAACTTTAGCCAACTACGCATGCTCCCAACTCCACATCATCTATATACATTGTGAATAATTCCAACCCCAACACTGATCCCTGAGGCACACCACTCAGCACTGATTGCCAGCCAGGATAGCACTCATTTATACGCACTCTTTGCTTCCCGTTAGTCAACCAATCTTTTATCCATGTTAATACTTCAGCCGTAACGCCATCCATCTTTATCTTATGCAGCAGCCTACTATGTGGCACCCTGTCAAAGCCTTTTTGAAACCTAGATACACCAGATCCACTGCTGCCTCGTTGTCTATCTTGCTCGTAATGTCTTCGTAGATTTCCACAAGATTGTTAAGCATGATCTGCCCTTCATGCATCCTTGCTACATCTGTGCAATGGGCCGTTTTCTATCAAAATGCCTTGCTATTTCTTCCTTGATAATATTGTCAAGGCATCTTCCCCACTACTCAGATTAAGGTAACTGGTTTATAATTCCCCAACTTTTATCTACCTGCCTTTTTAAACAATGGCGTCCCATTTGCTGTTTTCCAATCTGCTGGGACGACCCCAGAGTTCAGCAAATTGTAGAAAATTACCACAAGTGCACTTGTTATTTCTCCTGCTATCTTTTTAGTACCCTGGGATACATTACATCAGGGCCAGGGGATTCGTCTAACCTTATCTCCATTACTCGATTAGCTTGCCCAATGCTACCTCCTCTGTAATAATGATTGTTCACAAGTCCTCACCTACCTTCATCTCTTTGGTAAAATCAAGGACTGCAGATGCTGGAAACCAGATTCTAGATTGGTGCTGGTAAAGCACAACAGTTCAGAGCATTCCTGATGAAAGGCTTTTGCTCGAAACGTCGATTTTTCTGCTCCTCAGATACTGCCTGAACTGCTGTGCTTTACCAACACCACTCTAATCTAGAATCTTAATCTCTTCGTCGATCACTGGCATGTTATTAGTGTCGTTCACTATGAAGACTGATACAAAATACCTGTTCAATGCCTCAGCCATTTCATCATATCCTGTAACTAAATGCTCCTTCTTATCCTCTCAAGGACCAACATTGAAGTTAGCCACTCATTTTAATTTTATATATTTAGGGAATCATCTGCTATCTGTCTTCATATTCTGTCCTATTTTTTTTTTCTCGTGTTCTATCTTACTTTTCTTTATAGCTTTTTTCGTGGCTTTCTGTTGATCTTTAATCTTTTCCCAATCTTCTAGGTTCCTGCTGTTCTTGACCGCTTTGCATTCCATCTCTATCAATTTGATAGCCTTGCGTATTTGCTTAGACGCCCACAGCAGACTGCCCCTTTTCTGAGAGTCTTTCCTTTTCACTGAATATACTTTTGCTTAGGACTTTGAAAAAATCCTTTGAAAATCCTCCACTGCTCGTCAACTCTCACCATAAAGTATTTGTTTCCAGTTTCACTTTTGCCAAGTCCTCCCTCCATTCTGTTGTAGTCTCCTTCGTTTTAGCACAGGACCCTGGTATTAAATTTTATCTTCACTCTCCATCTGTGTTTTAAATTCAACCATACTGTCATCATTCCTTCCAAGTTGATTCCTAACTAAGAGGTCATTAATTATTCCTGTCTCATTACACAGTTCCGGATCTAGCATAGCTCGCTCCTCATTGTACGTGTTTTAATTTTCAACTTGAAAGCATTCCCAAGTTGTCAAACCCAGACTCTTTGGATTCGCTGCTTTTCAGACTGCTATGAAAGAAAAACAATGACAGCATAACCTTGTTAAAGGAGTAGCATTGTCACAACACTACACTTGGGACATCATCAAAAATGTTTCTGAAAATTCAAATTCACTGCATCTATTGCTTCGCCAAAATTTATTTCGCAGTCGGAATCTTCAATATTATTCTCCATTAATAATTTGGTATTGACTTGATCCATGTTCATTACTTTCAAATTAACATAATTCTCAAAGTTCCCTGGCAAAGCGTTCTTTCTAATAGACTCTTGTATTGTCCTGATTGCTTCTCTGGTACTAAGCAGACGGTAATTTCCTGCTGTCTCCCTGCCCCCTTTAGAAATATTAGGATTCCATCTGCTGCTCTCAAATCTGTCAATTCAATCACCTGGAATTTGGAACACGGAAAGCAGAGTATCCATTATTCCCATGGCCACCTTCTTTAGGAATCAGAGATATAGATTATCATTCCATGGGGATTTATCAGATTTCAGTACAAATTCTTTCTCCAAAGCTGCTTAGTTAGTGATTGATTGTATTTCCTTTCTTTCTCAGTAGACCTCAAATTGTTTGGAAGCATTTTTTAAATATCCTATCATGAAGGCAGAACTGAAGTAGATGCTTCATAGTCTGCCATTTTCCTCTTCTCCATTCGTTGGTTTTGGACTGTAAGGAAGCTACAATTATCTTCTCCAACATTTCACCTTGGTATATTGTACGTTGAGAAGATTTTACATTTCAGGCTTGTTAATGTACTCTTCCAAAGCCCATTAGTTGCTGTCTTAAGCTGTTCAATGATTGACCTTCCACAGACATACAATCACAGAAGCATAGTCTCTGTACCATCAAAAATACAGCACGATTTATATTATTCCAAATTTCCTACATCAGTCCCGTAGCCATGAATGGTATGACACTTCAAGTGCTCGTCCAAATAATTTTTAATGGTTGTGAGATTACCCGTGATAACTGCCCCACCTTCGGAAGTCCATTCCAGATTCCATGACCCTTTGGGTGAAAAACAATCCCCGAATCATCTCTAAACCTCAAATCCTTCCCTTTAAACGTGTGCTCCCCTGTTCTTGCCAATTGACTAAAAGGAACAGCTACTGTCTATCTACCCTGTCCATGTCCCTCTAATCTTATCCTTCTGAATCACGTCCCCCTCAGCCTTCTCTCATTCAAACTAAACAATCCGAGCTTATTCAGCCTCTCTCCATAGCTGACATGCTCCAGCATTGGAAACATCCAGGTGAATCTCTGCACCCCCTCCAGAATAATCACATCCTTCCTGTAATGTGGCTCCCAGAACTCCACATAGTATTCCATATTGGCCTCAACAAAGTGCTACATCGATCTTGTAATCTATGCCTCGATGAGTAAAGGTTATGCCTACTGCTTCCATTGACTTTTTACGTAACCTTTTATTCTCCCACGTCACATTCAAGAATGTGTGGAAAAGCTCCCTATGATCTTTCTTGTGTGCTACAATTCATTGCGTATTCCCCATTTAGTTCCTTCTGCCAAAGTGCATCACCTTAGTTATCAGAGTTACATTCCATCTGCCATTGATCCACCCATCTGACCATTCCATCTGTATCTTACTGTCACATAAGACCTTCCTCCTCACTGCCAATCGCCCGGTCAATCTTTGTATCAAACACAGACTTACTTATCACACTCCCACTCCCCCTCTACATCCACACCTGCACCATTTATGAATACCACAAGTAATAAGGGACACAGCACTGATCACTGTGGTATTCCGGGGACACCGGTCTCCAGTAACACAAACAGCCTTCTAACACCACCTATCTTGTGCAAAAGTTTCTTTAACACTGATCTGAAACACACTGGTGTATAGTTCCCTGTTCTATCTCTACAACCCTTCCTATAAATGGTGTTCTCCAGTCCTCGGACACCTCACCTGTGACCAGATTCTATTTAAAAATTTGCATCAGCGCCTTTCATCCCTTGTCTCCAACAGCAGCCTGAGATGTAACTGATCTGGACTTGGGGATTGGTCCAATTTTATACCAGCCAATACATCAATCCCTGCTCACATCTTACATCAATCTGTTCAAGAGCTTCCCAGTCCATCTTCTTGAGTTCTGTATCTGCCTCCTCCTTTTCCCAAGTAAAACAGACGTGAAATTCTCATATAACAATCAATCAGTGTCTCCAGTTTCAAACACAAATTTCCACCTTGATCTCAGACCAAGTCTCCTCAGCAGTCCATTGTGCCATCTGAGGAATTAATCTGGAGAAAGCCCATTCAATATATGTGATCAGTTTATTTTACTTAGATCACGACATCAAAATTGTACAGGTACAGTCTCCCCAAATCTCTGTGTTACTCGTGCAGAATGTCTTTACTTCTAGTAGGAGCAAATCACTGCAGAAGCAGAATCTGCACTGAGACCAACACATGCTATAAATCACAGTGAGTCAGACAGCGTCCGCAAAGAGAGATGAAGTTAACACTTTGAGTCTAGTTGATTCTTCATCTGTATTCGGATTCCCTTTAAATGAAGGCCTTTAAAGGGAGACAGCACTGAAACCTGTGGCACACCAGCGTACACCGGGCTGCAGTCATACAAACAACCTTCTACCACCACCTATGTTCTCCAATAGTTTCGCCAGTGCTTACCTTCCCCTGTTTGCATATGTTCCTTCCAATACACTTTGCTTTAATGTTTTCTGCTAACTTACTGCGTGTGCTAATTAAATCTCCACCTGAATATCTGACTGTACCATATTCACTGATTTGCCATTATTTACAAATACAAGAGATATCTTCAAGAAAAACTTTTTAAATTGTAACTTCCCTTTCATAAGTGCAGAACAATTCACTTGAAATTTGCTATTACTTTCTCAGTGTCCAAAAAGATCTTCGTTCCAATAGGTTGAAACAGATTCCCTACTGCGGATAACAACTAACTGGCCTGTAGTCCTTCACTCTCCCACTCCTTCCCTTCGTTAATCATTTGAATGCATTTATAACCTTCTGAAGTGAATACAGAAAAGTACAGTTGTCCCTCTTGTAATCAACATGTGTATTGCTGTTTTCTCTGAAATTTCAGTTTGAATTATATCCCGTCTGTCAGACTGATCAATCCTCATCCCAGTTCTGTTTCCAAATACAACTTCATAACTGTATATGAATTATTTTAGTCTTTAGTTACAAAGATCCCGTGGTGACCTGGTATTTCTGGGAGATTTTCTGGAAGTCATCTTTGAAGACAGATGCAATTAACTGTTTCGTCTCCTTGTCATTTTTCTGTTCTCTATAATAAATTATTGTATCCAGACATACGCTGTGTCACATTTGATCTTGATTTCATTTTCCTTTCAAGTACCAACAGACGCTTTTCGCCAGTATTTACAATTAACAAAGAAAATCACAGAACAGGAACAGGCCCTTCAGTCCTCCAAGCCTGTGTCGATCCAGATCCTCTATCTAAATCTGTCGCCTACTTTCTAAGGATTTGGATACCTCTGCTTCCTCATATTAAATGACGCTATCGTCCCCACCTCTACTACCTCAGCTGGCAACGCATTCCAGCCACCCACCACCCTCTGCGCAAAGAACTTTTCGAGCATATCTCCAATAAAGGTTTCCCCTTTCATCTTGAATTCTTGACCCCTAGTAACTGAGTCCCCCACTCTGGGAATAAGCTTCTTGCTATCCACCCTGTTTACATCTCTCAAGATTCTGTAAACCTCAATAAAGTCCTCCCTCAACCTTCATCTTTCTAATGAAATTAATCCTAATTTACCAAATTTCTCTTTATATGTCGTTCTCACCATAATAGGCAACATTCTGGTGAAAATCCTCTGCCCTCTTTCCAAAGCATCCAGAACCTTTCAGTAATGTGGCAACGAGAACTGTCTGCAGTATTCCGAATGTGACCGAACCAAAGTCATACACAACTGTAATACGGCCTACCTACACTTGAACGCAATAGATTCCAACAGATTCCCTCCTGTTGGTGACGGGTTAACTGGTCTGTGGTTCTCCACTTCTTAAATTGTTAGAATGCAGGAAGGAAGTGTGCTGTATGCCTTCTTGATCATTCTATCGACCTGCCACTTTCAGCGAACAATGGACCTGAACACCCAGATCTCTCTGCACATCAATTTTCCCCAGGGCTTTTTCCAGTTACTGCACAATTAGTTCTCGAATTGGATCTTCCAAAATGCATCACCTCACATCTTCCTTTTCGCCACCCAACTCTCCAATCTATTTACATTCAGCTGTGTTCTCTGACAGTCCACTCAACTTCCTGCTACTCTACCAATCTTCGTGTCATCTGCAAACTTGCTAATCAGACCACCTATACCTTCCTTCAGATCATGTAGTATATCACAACAAACAGTGGTCCCAGCACGGATCCTGTGAAACACCACACAGAACAATTGTCCATTTTGAGAAACTCCCTTCCATTACTACACTCTGTTTCCTGTTGCCCAGCCAGTTCTCTAATCCATCTAGCTAGTACACCATGGACTTCTGCGACTTCACCTTCTCCATCAGTCTATCTCATCAAACGCCTTACTGAAGTCCATGTACATGACATCTACATCCCTTTCTCCACTATCAACTTTTTCATTCCTCAAAGAATTCTATTACGTTTGCTAAGATGTGACCTTCCCTGCATAAACCATGGAAGGTCTTGTGTGGAGTCCGACTTTTTTCACCCTGGAGTCATACTGGTTTTATTTCCACTGCAAGACTTTATAAAATGCCACATGATTGGCTGCGTACAAATTGAATGTTGTTTTGAACAAAATACAATCTATCCACCAAATATAAAACTGCAAACGCAAATTAGCCCCCCAGATTTATAGGTGTGTCTGTGCGAGAGATGCGGAGTGTGTATGTGGCGGGGGGTGGGGGAGGATGGGGGTGGGGTGCGATTGAGAGAGAGAGGGTGTGTATGTTTCTTTCCATGTGTGTGAGCGAAAGAGGGTGTGTGTGCGTGTATGCTTAAGGATGAGAGTGAGTGTCTGTGCTACTTTAAGACCAGACAGATTTAGCAGATCCCTTTCCCCAAACACGCCCAGTCCGTGGTTTCAGAGCGTCCATGCTCTGCAGCCTCTGCTCCATTTGTTGTTCATGTTACAGACACTGATGCTATAACTACAGTCCCAATGCTCCATCCAGAGTTGGGTCACCAAATCCTCAGGTCTCCATGAACGTCTGAGGTAGCTCACAGCACAACCTCCAGCAAACCATCCCCATCCCCATCCCCTCCACTAACTTTTCAATAACAGGAGACAATCAGACTTCCCTCCACTAAAAGTGAGATATCTACTCCTTTATAATTATACTTCAGGGTCCTCCTCTTGTTCCTGACCACGTGATCAGCTGAGAGGGACAAACACAGGCGTTCAGTAGACAGGCACAGACCAAATTTTAAAGACATGAGTCAAAGATGCTGAAACTCCCTGTCCAACATGGAGCACAACTTGGTACGCACTGGGAAGTGAGTAATAACCCGAAACACAACCCCCTGTCTATGGAGCACCACATGGGACACACCAGCAAGTGAACAACAGCCCAGCACACACACCACTGTCCAACATGAAGCACGACGTGGGGCACACCGGGAAGTGAACAGCTGCCCTGAATACACACGCACCTCTTCATGAAGCACCTTAAGGCACACACCAGGAAGTGAACAACAGCACAGCACACCCTCCCCTGTCCATGGAGTAACACATGGGACACAACGGGAAGTGAACAATAGCCTGATGCACACCATTACATTATTTCTGAAATTCATGATGCCAGCATTCGATACAATACACAACGAAAAACCAAGGCCAGGGAAAGAATCAGATGGACAGAGACATTCACATTAAAGATAGAAACGGAAGGTGTAATATTTTGTTAAGGCAAATTGTGTTAGCACTTATAGGTAGCATCCTGGGAAGTGTTTTCAAACACAGACAGGTACATACAAATTAAAGAAGCCCTGCAGTGTGGAACCAGGCCATTTGGTCCACCGAGCCCACAATGACCCTCCTGATAACATCCTGAGCAACAAACTGAAACGTTACCCCGGTAACTCTAAATTTTCCACAGACAATCCAACGAACCTGCACATCCCTGGATCAGTGGAACAATTTATTGAGGTCACTGAATCTAACCTGGACATTTTTGGCTGTGAGAGGAAAACCAAACACCCAGAGGAAACTCACGCACACACAAGGACAGCGTGCAAACACCACACAGAATGTCACCAAAGGGTGGAATCGAACACAGGTAATTGATGCTGTAAGGCCGTATTGCTATCCACTGTGACACTCAATGACCAGCTGCGCGAGAAACTGCATCCTCCCACTTTCTCTGAATCTGTCACATCTGTTCAAATGATGCCGAATTCCAATGTGGTGCTTCCAACAAGCCTTCCTTTACCTCCACAGGGCCTTAAGCTGTGACTGACACACTGCCTGATCTTTGCCCTCACCCCTTCCCCTCTTCCCAGATCAAGTTGTTCATTAATACTGCAACATGCAAGATAATTGCTGATCTAAAATAAAACAAAGAGCTGCATATACTAGAGATCAAAAACAAAAGCTGTTCTGATGAAGAAATCCCAAATTAAAAATGTTGACTCACTCTCTTCCTACAGAGGATTAGGAAAAAGTGAATTCTGAAGTAAATTCATGATGAAAGGCTGATGACCGAAACATAGACTTTCCCACTCCTTGGATGTGCCCTAACCTGCTATGCTATTCGAGGGTCAAACTTCCGACTTTCTTCCTTCAAATAGTACCAGACCCGTCGGGTTTTGCCTGCAAACGCTTGTATATCTAATCTCCTGTTTAGAACGTACATTTTTTCCCTGCAGTATTGACTTCCATACACATCTCCCACCAGTATTTGCTTGTACTTCTTGTTTATAATCTCTAGTCAAATTGTTCCTGTGTAATCTGATTGCTGGGGTGAGATGAATGGTAGATTCAGCGAGATCTTTCCTGAAGCCTTCCTTCACATCACAAAACCTCGCTGCACTTTGTTCGAACAATATATGAATTGGAAAGACAGAGAAGAATATGGGCCAAGTGCAGGGAATTGCGGTTAATGTGGACGGACATTTTGGTTGGTATGGACCAGTTTTGGCTGAAGGTCCTGTCTCCGTGCATGACTGTAAATGAAAGTGGTTTTGGGTATAGACAGAGAGGGTGAGATTGAGCAACAATATCATGGAAGGATGTGCTCACATGTTTCAGAATGCTGAGATATAGACATTTCGATAGCATCCAGTAAAATACGCCAGTATTACCAGGAATGATGGTGAACAGAATATAGGTGTGAGTTCAGATGATGGAGACCTTTGGATGAGGATTTGTTCTGCAGCTCTGTAAATGTGAATGGGGTCAGCAGAGTGTTCAACTTATCCGTCTGAATCTAACAATAATTTATCTTTGAGTGATTTCCATTGAGTGTGACAGGGGGATTCTTTGCACGAGGCCAAACTAGTTTTCTGGTGCTATCTTACCGAACTCACCTCATTAACTACCCACCCTAACCCATGGTGTCACTCTCATTCAATGTTAACCCGATTCTTCCACCCACTTTGGCTGGAGGCACCCACTATCTCCCAGATGCCACTGGATATTCCATTATTGCTGGCACTCGTGCCATCTTTAAAAGGACAATGGGCACTCGATTGAGCTTTCCTCAGTTTGGAGCTGTCATGTACGTTTTACCCAGAGCATAGCAGATAAGGGTCAATTACCCCACGGTTTGTCAACAGAGTCACAGATATCCTGGCGAATGGTTTAGTACATCTCTTCCCTAGTACCACCAGACCCACCAAGCATGATCTGAGCTCACCACCCAGCTCAGTGCAGTATCTGAGATCAGTAGCAATGACCAGCACTACAGGACAAACATCGATAACATTCCCAATTCTGTGAGGATAAGGGGCATCGTATGCTGTTTGTCCCTCACACTCAATGTATGTCTGTTCCAGCACCGACATCCGAACAAGGCTCATGCTCCACCACTCTCACTCTTGCATACAGCACGCCCCCCCCCCCACCCCCGTGTCTCTTTCCTTTGTAATATCTCCACAGATTGTAGAATTCTCCAGAGAATGTTGATTATGGAATGTTCTACATAATATTCCAAATAATTCCCAGTTTCAGGAAAATGACAGTGCCCCAGTGTGTAAAACATGAGGTGAAGGAACAGTGTTTTTTTTAAAATCATATGCAATTAAAATTCACATTGAGTCCATTTCGCCCTTCAAATGTGCTGTACCATTTAATAAGATGGGTGGTGATCTGACTGTCTCCTGAGCTTCACGTTGCAGGAACTTTCAATCATTCAGCCCCCTGGATTCCTGTCACAACCAGACGACACTCACGCACTTTCTACCCTGGGTTTTTTCAAGCATGTGTTCGGGAGGCATTTCCCATGGGGACCAACCCTCCAAAAAATATGTTCCATCAGCTTTTTACTTTCATACAATGCTTCACAGAGACCAATCGAAAATGTACTCATATTGTATAGTTATCGACATCCAATCACAATTAGTAATTCCGGTTATTTCACTTGGTTCAACTTATTCAACCAAAGATAGCATCCAATGAACTCTCTCGTTATAACGTACAATTTCCAGCGGAGATTTTTCCCCCTCAGCAACTATCTTGACCGTTATCTGAATTGTACCTTTTTTTCCCTTCTTATCAAAGTTTATATTTTACATTGACTTTGGCTATTTCTATTTATAGCAGTTACACAGTCTCGCAATCTGTTGGCTGGATGGATGGCTTGTGATGCAGAGGAAAGCCAACAGCGCATGTTCAGTTCCCCACACAGACAGAGGTTGCTCCGAAGGGCACACCCTCTCAACATCATCCTGTCACCCGAGGTGTGATGACCCTTAAGATAAATCATAATTTGTATTCTATCCATGTTAACATTTTAATTTTTTTCAAAAATATTTTTATTCAGAGAAAATTAGTTTAATGCTTCAATGAACAAATAAGTACCCAACTCAAAAAGCAATGCAAATTGAACACAATTACACCCATGGGCATGTATAGAAGTAAAGGTAAATCAATGGGCCGAAGAAAAATAAAAAATAAAAAAGGAATACTGGAACTCATTATAACAAAACTATAGCTCTCAACCTTCAAGAGCGTTAATTAATACACGTTCATTTGTTCGTAATTCTTCCTCTCTGGACATTAGATTCATTAGTCAATTTCGTCATAGCTATATTAGCCTGTACCTTGGTAATTCAAAAAGGGCTGTCATGTCGAATAAAAATCCTCTATTGTATGGTGCAAAATACCTTTTAAAAAGTCCAAAGGGCTATGCTCCATGACAAGGTTACGACAAACCAATAGACCCACGGGGTTTTCAGACACCCAACTCAACAGAACTTTTTTTTTTTCTGAACTCAGAGAGTGAGGGTATTGAAGTATTTTTTCCTATGCACATCTGAGTAAGGTAGACTGGGCAGGCCCAGGAAAAGGGAAACCTGAACCATCTCCAATTCTGTCCGCAATATCCTGTCCATCGCAGAGAACACACCGCTCCTATAGCGCCGGTGGATGGTCAACAAGCAATGAGTAAGAGTGTCCATAGTCATTTTGTATTTAAGACATACTCCCACTTGAATTTTGAGAGAGTGTCTGGGGCCAGATAGACTCTATGATGAATCTTCAACTTCAGGGCAAAAGTCTTCTTACAGATTGAATTACTTCTTGTATTTTCACAAATATCCTCCCCTGTGTCCGAAGAGATCTGAACCCCCAAAGTTGTTTGTAGACCTCATAAAGGCACAAAGTCTCGTCTAAGGGGTCACTCTGCAACAAATGATAAAGGGTACTGACAGAGAGTGTGTTCTTAGCAATAAGCACCCTCTTTTCTGTATCGGATCTGTACGGGTCTATTAAAAGCGTGGTTCTTTTCTGAATAACATCTCTGATCTGATAAAAAGAAAACAGAACAGTTCTCTACTCGGTAGTCATTAGTTACGACTTATTTTGATCAAAGGACATCATTGTTTCTCCCTCAGATAAATCATCCAAGCAAGATAAACCAACTGGTTGTCCATAGTTTAAACATGGAATCCAGTATTCCCCGTCGGAAACATGGTACACCACGTTTTGGGGTAAGAAATGGGGTTTGGCTATATTGCCTTCGATCGGACACATTAGAGTCCCTACTTTAAAATTATTGATATTTATTGGGAAATGGTAATACTTCGTAACTGTCCTCATTTTGTCTATGAGTAGCAGACTACTAAGGGAGTACTTTGCCTGAGAAGATTCAATATCTAACCATATTGATGCCGAAGCCTCACTAACATCGGGTAAAGAAGAGCGTAATTGATAGCTTTTAATATCCGGGAGATCTACTCCCCACAAACTGTTGGGGTCGTTGTAATTTGGTTAACTTGATAAGGGGTTGCTTATGGTGACAAATCAGAGCTACATCATCCATTTAATCTCCTAAATATCTGTCTGGGAAACATCAAAGAAAGCAGTCACACGGGGTATAGCAAACAAGGGAGGGAATTCATTTTAATAAGAGCTATCTAACCCAGCCAGGATATTGGAAATGTCTCCCATCTTCGAAGGTCTTGTTTAATTTTGTCAAACAAATGGACAAATACCGCGTTAAATGTAAGTTCAAAGATAGGATTAATGAATATACCTAAATAGGGAGCATCCCCATTACCCCCGGGACCATTGAAAAGGAAATCAGGATTCTCCCACGGCATCAGGTATTTCCCTGACTTCGCCCAGAGGCATGGCCTCTAACTTTGTAAAATCAATGGTATTGCCGGAAAAGACACCAAACGAACTGATGCATTGCATCAGGTGAGGGACCAAAACTATGGGATTTAACAAAAATTTAAGACAATCATCTGCAGACAATGTAATCTTACGTGACTTCTATCCCACTTCTGGGGCAGATATGTTGGGGTCCCTGCAGATGCCCTTCGCCAGTTGCTTAATCACTATCGTAAACAACACTGGCGTAAACAACCTTGTCGACTGCCTCTAGAAATAATAATTTTACAGGATCGCACACAGAGTGTCACTTTCAAGGACCCTCACCCACTTGATAAAAACTTTGCTGAGACCAAACCATTCTAACGTATAGAAGAGATACAGCTACTCAACCCAAGCAAATGTCTTCCCTGCATCAAAAGAGATCATTAATAGCTGCTTAATTTGCTGTTGACACGCTTGGATCATATTAAGTAATCTGCTAACATTGTTGGAATATCTGCAGCCTTTTATAAGCTGGTTTGGTATACCTTGACAATGGAAGGATAAATAGTTTCCATCCTCAATGTGAGGGACTCAGACAGAATTTTGAAATCAATATTTCGAAGTGAGATAGGCCGATAGGAAGCACAATCTTTCGGTGTCTTCCTTTTCTTCAGAATAAGAGAGATATGAGCCTCTCTTAAGGATGGTGGGATGCAGTCGTGACTGTGTGAGTGACGAACATAGTAAGCATCGGCTCTGACAACAGGTTTATAAATTCCTCATAAAACACACGTGGACATCTGTCAGGACCGGGCGCCTTTCCGCCTGGAAGCTGCTTTACACCCTCCAGCACTGACAGTGGTGAATGAAGGTAAGACTCTTATTCGGGGGTTACCCCTGGAAGGTCCAAGTTCTTGAAGAAAGATTCCAGCTTAATCCATCTATCCTCATAATGCTCAAACTGATATAATTCAGAGTAAAATCTCCGAAATGCTGTTTTAATTTTTATGGGATCGCAGGAAAGGGTCCCAGTACCTTCCCTAATTGAGGTAATGGCATTGGGGCTCTCTTTTTCATCGCAAGATAGGCTAACTTCTTGCCCGGTTTTGTTTTGCAAAAGTAAGTTCGTGCTTGGCTGTCTGTGCGAGCATGGAATTCACAGCAAACCGAAGCGTTGTGATCCTCTACAGCCGAGCCACCGAGGGTCTATCACAGTGTGCCCTCTCGGCTGCCTTCAACAGTGCCTGGAGCAAGCGCTCCTGCTCCAGCTTCTGCCGCATCCTAAGGAATTGTTCCTTTGGCATAAGCCTTAGCAATTCCCATAGAATGGGTGTGTTACTGGTTGAATCTGAATTAATGGCTAAGAAAGATCTGAATTCATTACAGAAATACTCAATGTACTTAATATCCTTAAGAATAAAGGGATTAGCCAGTGTCTTGAACCTGCTATATTTCTCTTGATCTTAACCAATAAGTATGCAGCTGCATGGTCAGAAATGGTAATATTCCCAATTGTCCAGAACACCACTGAATTGAAGATTGCTGCAAGGTGAGGAAGACATCAACACTAGTGTGGCATTTCTACGGGTTAAAGAAGAAAAT
The DNA here is from genome assembly GCF_047496795.1 of Chiloscyllium punctatum. Lineage (NCBI taxonomy): Eukaryota > Metazoa > Chordata > Chondrichthyes > Orectolobiformes > Hemiscylliidae > Chiloscyllium > Chiloscyllium punctatum. The sequence continues at coordinate 20,189,036 of NC_092769.1, forward strand.
AAAATCCCTGTTTATGAGGTGGATCTGCCTCCATACATCCACCAGCCCCAGTTCCACACAAAAATCCACTAATTGCTTAGATTGGAAAGATGGTGCTTGGAGCCTTTGGGCATACTGTCCACTGTGGGTGCAAAAGACAATTGAAGTCTCCTCCTACGATAATGTGCGACGAAGAAAGGTTACTTAATTTGGAAAAAAGCATCTATCAGGAATTTCCGGCAGTGAACCGGGGGCAATAAACATTCAAACTATTGCTTTGTTCCCCATATATCTTTGAGGGTTATAATCCTCCCGTGGGTATCTAATACAATCTACTAATTTAAATGAAAGATTCTTCCTCACCAGTATGGTTTCTCTCTTATTCCTAGTGTTAAAAGATGAGAAATAAACCCGATCAAACCCACCTTGCTGTAATGTCAAATGTTCCTTGTCATCAAAGTGCATCTCTGCAATACGACAATATCCACCCTCTCCTTTTTCTTAACTGGCGAATGGCTCCCCTTAATGTTCTAGATACACCATTTAAGCACGACATTTGCCATTATACACTGAAACAATATTTGAAATCCAGAGAGGAAGAACTCGAATTACAAATCGCTGAGCACCAATGAAAACAGAATCATAGAGCCTAAAAAAACATACAACCTAAAGCTACTACAACTAATAAGCTCTCAAAACGTTCCAAAACTAAATACATACAAATACAAAAAAAGATACAAAGTGCCAATGGCACTCAGGAGGGGCATTTACCCCCCGTCGACTGGGAGCATTTTCACGTCACAAATCTCTATCTTCTGCCCCATTATCAATACTGCATCCAGGGTAATTAATCACAAACATCGGGACTGAACTGCCCTTAGGTAGGCATTCAGTCATCACGATCACCTTCATAACTCCGTCCAGCTTGAGCCCAACCCAACACACAAACTAAGCAAGAGAAAAACGAGCATTAATACTAATGAAGGAGTTAAAAGTATGTACTCTATCCAGGCCGGTCTATAATTTAACACTGCTTAATACCAGAAACTGCCATCAAACTTTCTTTTAAAAAAGAGAAACAAGGTTATCGCTTTCCATTAACGCATCCAGCCTACTTTAAAGTGCCCACAAAGTTTTCACAACCTCTGGAGAGTTAGTGGATCTATTGAAAGATCCACTAGTGCATACGGAGCACCACTGAGTTCATTAAGGAATACTGAATCTCAAGTTCCCTTCATCTTCTCTTGTTATCATCGAAAGATTTTATTTTCTGAATCACTGCCGCTGAAAAGACCTGGAAGAACATAATCCTGAAGCCCTCTTCGGGTCTCTTCCCTGTATTCTGGAGGCTTCCCTAAGTCTTTGTTTGTCCTTGCAACAATGTAATAGCACAAGGACAGGGTGAGGGCGTTGGTCGGAGTATGACCCGCGCACCGTAACCCGATGAACTGTCTCACTCTTCACCCGTCCCTCTTCAGCTTTGTTGTGAAGGAATCTTTGCAGCCAGTTCTCGCAAAAAAAACTCACTGACTGATCACCCTATGTCCGGTCCACCAGACCGATTATGTGAACATTCTTCATCCTGTCCCTGTTCTCGAGGACGTCACCTTGTTCAGCTAAGTTACGGACCTGTTTTGCAAAGGTGAGGATCCGCTCCTTAAAGGAATCGATCACAGTCTCTGCCCCTACAGTTTGGCTCTCGACCTCGTCCGTTCTGTTTCCAAGGCTTTCAAGTTGCTGCTCATGTTTTTGGAGCACTGCTGAGAGTGGTTCTATCCTCCCGCTGAATTTGTCTTCAATCATGGTTTCAGTCATTTCCCGTAACTTGGTGAACTCGGTGACCAAGTCCTGGTGAGTGACTCGGTCCATTAAACGAGCAGAGGGTGTTACAGGTGCGGCCACAGACATACTGAAAGCTTCTGACGGGTGCGCTGCGTGTTGGGACTTACTCGATCCTTTCCCATATTTTGTCATTTCCACTTGACAAAATGGCATTAGTGAGGATTCTGTAGCTCTTTTAGTGTTCAATTGTAAGTAAATGACTGTGGTGGGGTGGGGTAGAGCATTATTGTGGTACAGAGATCAGCAAAGCTGACCTTTCAGATCGCTGCCATCTTGTTTCCCCTATAAAACCTTATTGATGTTATCATTTCATTTAATTCCTGCATATTCTGAAGCCGTGTCATTCAGTACCACTGTCTACATTTTCCCAACACTGCACATTGCTGCCCACTCCTCGATAATCCTTGACTCCTTTGTGATTCATGAACCTTGCCTCAAAAATACTCAATATCTCTGCCTCGAATGGTCTGCAGGGAAGAGTGTTCCAAAGACTCACTACACCCTGAGAAAACAAAATTAACTGACTAATCGGTAATTTAGCATGGCCAATCAATCTAAGCTGCACATCTTTGAACTGTGGGAGGAAACTGGAGAACTGGGAAGAAACCCACACAGACACGGGAAGAATGTTCAAACTCCACATAGAGTGTTGGACGAGGTTGGAATTGAGCTGAGCTCCTTGCTGATATGAGGTAGCAGTGTTTACCACAAATCTATCACGCTGCTCCGTTAGCCCTATTAGTTACCTTCGGCTGACGAAAGAAATCTGCCTGACTTGTTCCTATCACTGAACCTGACCCCGTCTGAGACCTTTATCATCGGTCATATCACCGACCCGGTTACATTTAAAATTTGTTGTGAACAGTGGAGTAGTGGGACGAGAAAAGGAAACAGTGACAACCTCCAACATCAGTCAGAACCGGAGTGAGGAAAAATTCACAAAGTCGGATTTCACTCAAGTGGATATTCCCCTTCCCAGAAGTTTGGGATGGCTGAATCATTATATTCTATCGAGGCTGGCTTTGTCTGATTTTCCATAGACAGGTGAATCAGGGATAATGGTGCAAGGAGAGAAAGCAACCATTATCCCATGCAAATATATTATTCATCAGACTACAAGCCTCTGTCTTGTGTCAGAACGTTTATTTTGTGATACCTTGTGAAAACTTTCTGGAAAGTCTCATGTTGACCAGTGCCCTTTATCAAATCTGCTTGTCACTTTCTCAGGAATTCCTGATGAACGGCTCCTGCCCGAAACATTGATTTTCCTGCTCCTTGGATGCTGCCTACCTTGCTGTGCTTTTCCAGCATGACTCTAATCTTGACCTTCTCAGGGATCTCCAAAAAAGAATTTGTATGTTGTTACAGAGCAAAAATAGTTTCCCCTTCACAAAACCATGCCAACTCTGCATTAAGCTTTTCTAACTGCCCTGCAATTCCTTCCTTAATAACAAGCTCTAGCAGATTCCCACCAATAATGGTTAGGCTAAATTGTTCCTGCCTTCTGTCTCATTACTTTCTTGAAGATAGGCACCACATTGGAGGATCTCCAGTTTCAATGGAACACTCCTGTAATCCAAAGAGTTATGAAATATTTCACACAATGTCACTAGTCACTCTGTGACCACTTCTTTTAAAATTAACTATGAATTACTGCTGACCTGCCTACCCTTATTCTTACCTGTTAGGTAAATACCTTGTACCTTTTGTTAGAGACAGTTCAATAACTTCCCTCCTGTTACCATTTTGTTTATACCATTGACATGGTTACAGTACTTTCCTCATGAGGAGTGATTTAAATTACTACTGTAAGTTATCTGCCTGTTCCCTTTGGCCAGTTCTCCAGTCACACCCCCCTAATGGCCTCAATGTACTTTCCTCACTTCACTTCCCCCTCAGCTCACACACACATCTTCAAGCTTTTTTTTAATGTTGACAGAAAAGCTCATGATGCTTGTTTTTATATTTCTTACCAATTTATTACATCATATCTTTTCGTACATTTTCGTCAATTTCTACATTCATACAGTTATATCGTGCTCAAACAGACCCTTTGGTCCAACTTGTCCATGCTGACCAGGTTTTCTAAATTATAATAATCCCATCTGCTTGCACTTGGCACATATGCCTCTAAACGTTTCCCATTCATATGTTGGTCTAAATGTCTTTGAAATATGTACTTGCATCTCCCACTGTTTTTCTGGCAGTTCATTCCATACATACATCACACTCTGTGTAAAAAAAGTTGTCCCTTTGTCCCTTTCAAGTTTCCCCCCTTCCACCTTTAAGCTATGCATCTGTGTTTGAACTCCCCGATCCAACATAAAAGACCTTCGCTATTCACTCTACCCATGCCTCCCATGATATTATAAACTTCTAGAATGCCACTCCTCAAACTCATACACTCCATCTGATACTAAATTCAAGATCAAACGTTTAACGATAAGCACTGCAAATTTGAAAGAATATTAAAAATGACAGGTGTAGAAAACAGCCCAAACTTCATACTGTTAGTTTTGCTCTATGTTACAAAACTAAGGCAGCATGAAACTCTTACTCGTGCTAATAAGAGGTCAAGCATCTGAATTCCATAGTGTGAAGGCAGTGATGATGTATACTGTGAAAACGTATAGATCGAGATCTATATAATACAACATTCTCTCTCCTGTTCTCCCTATGGCCTTGTGTGGTTGTGTCATCTTTATCTTACACTCAACTAGAGAGAACCCCTTTCCCCCATTCACATCTTAATTTAACCCCATTTTGCATCATCTTCTCGTTCACCACTGCCAATAGCCCGTTTATCTTTTGCCACGCCCTCTTTTCCAAGTCACCCATCCCCCATCTCCAGCAAGGGATTAAAAAGCCAACCCTTTTCAGTTCAGAACAAGTCACATTGGTCTTGTTATGCGAACTCTGTTTCTCTGTCTCTGCAGATGCTGCCAGACCTGCTGAGGTTCTTCAGAAACGAATAGGCACAGCACAAATTTTGAATGAAACAAATAACTATGGATACTGGAAATAAATATAAAATAAATGCAAAAATTGCTGAAGAAACTGCGGGCTTTGTAGAGGGCCACTGGACTCGAAAGATTAACTCTACATTCACTACAGAAGATGCCGCCAGAGCTGCTTTATTTCTTCAGGAATTTCTGTTTTTGAACAAGTTCCAATGACGTGTTTGAAAGCTGCTCAAACGCCCTGTCCAACACGGAGCGCCCTACACTGGGAACTGAAGTGTACACATTCATTCGCTCAGAAACTGCATAATGCTGATATCACTGACACCACAGACCTCTGAATCATGGTCAGGGAGAAAACTAGAGGGAAACACATTCAATTCAAACGCAGATGGCATGACGAGCAAGGAAAAGATTCAGATGAATATATTAAAGGGTTTGAGTAATGTAACAAATTGGAAGCACGGCACCAAGGAGAACCCTCAGCAGAATGAGAATATGAAAATGGAAATATTACTGCATCAGAAACCAGGTGCGGTCACTGAGTACACGGCTGATGGGTGACTGGGTCTCGATGTTAACTGGGGGACAGACAGTAGAATTGAATTGCTGATATTACAGCTCAAACTGGGCTTTCATGTGATGCTGTAGACAACAGCAGCAACAGAAGTAGGATTGTATTCAAACATAATCTGTAACATTTTCCCCAGGATATTCCATCAGTCTACCATTATCATCAAGCCGAGCAATGGTTCAGTGACGAGAGTGGGTGAACTTGCCACGGTCAGAACCATGTGTACCTAAAGCTGATCACAACCCATTACAGCTACCACACTTGAATGGTTTCATTCCAAACAGCAGAACTAACATCTGATAGAGAGGACAAAATGATCCCATGACCAACAGATCAGATCTAAGCTCTGCAATCCTGCCACATCCAGACATAAATGTCGATGTACTATTAAAAAACTTACTGGAGGAGAGGACATCAGAAATATCCCCATCCTAAATAATGGAACAGCCCGGTACATCAGTGAAAAAGACAAGGATTTAGTATCTTCACTATCCTCAGCCAGAGGTGTTGAAGGATTGATCCACCTCATCCTCGCCATGATATCCACAGAATCATAGATGGCGGTGTTCAACCAATTCGATTCGCTGCATGAGACATGAAGAAACCGCTGAACACAGTAGATACGACAAAGACAATGGACCCTGACACCATTCCTATAATAGAACTGAAGACTTATGCTGCACAACAACCCGTGGTCCTCGGGAAGCTGTTTCATTCCATCTCCAACTCTGACAACTCCCTGGCAATGTGGAAATTTATCGAGGAGAAAGTGAGGACTGCAGATGCTGGAGATCAGAGCTGAAAATGTGTTGCTGGAAAAGCGCAGCAGGTCAGGCAGCATCCAAGGAGCAGGATAAGAAGGGCTCATGCATGAAACGTCAATTCTCCTGCTCCTTAGATGCTGCCTGACGACTGCATCACATTTTCAGCAACACATTTTCAGCAATGTGGAAAATTACTCAACTATGTCTGGTCCCCTAATAGGTGAATAATTACATTCTGACCATTTACCACCCCCTCAGTCCCTTCACGATAATCAAATTGGTGGGAGTTCTTTTTGACAGAGCTGTCAAGCAGTCCAGAAATAACCCGCCCATTGTGGTTTCTGATAGGTTCCTATGTGGCGATGGTGCTGATGTGGAAATGTCACTGGATTACTAATCCAATACAGGATAATGCTCTGGCAGCTGGTGGAAGTTAAAAACAATTAATAAAATATCAAGATCTAGAATCTGGTGATTGTAACAATGACCTTGCTTACAATGTTGATTGTAAACTTCGATCTCATTCCCCAACGTACTTTCAGGAAGTGAATCTCCCGTGCTTTTCTTGTTTGGCCTAAAAGTGACTCCAGACACATAGACATGTGATAAAGTCTTCAATGGTCCCTGAAATGGCCAAGCAAGACACTCAATTGTATCACACTGCTCCGAGGTCTTAAAGGAAATAAACAGACAGAATAACCGGCACCAGCCTCGATATCAGAAAAGGGAACGGGAATCACAGTCCTATTGACCCTGAAGAGTCCTCCTTCCTCACATCTGAGAGTTTGTGACAACATTTACAGAGCTTTCCCACAGGCTGCACAGAAACATCGGGAAAGGAGTAGGTCATTCAACACATTGAGCCTTCCCCATTCTACTTCATTGAGAAAATCTCCTCAAAGCAGTTTTCCCAACACAGTGTTCATATCTATTAATATGTTTAAACATTGTGAAATATAAAATAAGAACTGTTGTAGACCTTCAGTCCATCAATCTTGCTCCTCGATTCAATATACAGGCATTTCTCTGATAACGCGTGTTTATTCAACGTGATTTGACTGCATAGCGATTCGTGAATTGTGCACCTTTTTTTCTATAAAGTGAGCTCCCGCTCACTGTGACGCGATTCCTTGCCAGGCACCATCTGTACAACAAAACCCAGCTTCAGGATCCTCTGTCTGCCAAATGCACCCTCTGAGTGTTCAGCTAAAACAGGAATGTAATCCGCTCTGCAAGCATTGAACCTGAGCTTGAAACAGGGAATTGCTCTCTCCAATTAGAAGGAACTTTATTTCAAACCGGGGGAGAATCTTCAGGAGAACTGGAATTCCATGTTGGCATCACGTGGTCAGTCAGTCCTGAGCGCTTTCTGGTGAAGAGCTTGGTGAAAGGTACAGGGATGTAGCCAGTGACTGAATTGTCATTATTAACACTATTTCATTACAATATATGATTTAAAGGTTTAATTAGACTGTGCTAGTGTGTGTTCGACTAACTTTAATTTTTGTTTTTTACTGATATTTTGCAGTTCGCCCATTATCCTCTTTTCCCCATAGACCACATTATTAATATTGCATGATTTTCTGCAACACAGTGATGCACAGGAACGCAGCTACCACGTTATTGGAGAACAACCTGTAATGGTATCTGATCCTCTATCTTCATACAATACCTTGCTGTCTCCCTATCCCTTTAGTTTTCAGAAATGCATATTTATATTCAGTGCCTTGGTTTCCACAGCCTTAACTGTGAGATAGTACCCCAGGTTCACCAGTATCTGAGTGCAGACATTTATTCACATCTCAATGCAGAGTGGCCTCTCTGTACATAATACTGTGGCCCCTTGTTTTGAAGTCCCAGCCAGGGGAATTGTCACCCCTGTTTCCAATCTGACTCGCCCTAACAGAGTTTTATATATCTCACTGAGATCTCCACTCATTTTCCTAAAGCCCATGGAATACAGGCATAGCCGCCCCAAACTCTGCTCCACAACAAGCCTATCATCCCAGAGATCAGTCTGGTTATCCTTTACTGCTCTCCCTCAATGTCAGGTTTCTCCTTTATTGGGTAAGGAGACCAAAACTGCATAACATACTGCACAATGTGCGAGATGAGGTCTCACCAAGGCCCTGCTCAGCTGCAGTAAAACACCCTTACTCCTGGATTCAAATCCCCCTGAAATGAAGGTGAAAACACTATTTATCTGCCTATCTGTTTTCTGCTCCTGCAAAATTGCTTTCTGTGACCAGTGCACAGGGAGATCCAGATCCTTTTCAATGCTACACCTCCCCACGTGTTGGGTCTGTGTATACTGGTCAGCGTGCCAATGCCAATCCCAGTATTGACTTCTCAATTCAGATCTCATTGCCCTACACTGACTTCGGAGGGTTGCACAGAAGGAAACAAAAATGCAGCTTAAGTTCCTTTATAGATCAACATTTTTCAAACAATCCCTTTTCAAATGATAGGCTCCCGTTCTGTTTTTACCATCAAAGGTCACAATATCACATATCCCCCATAGACCATATCACCCACCCCTCATTGCTCTCCATCTGCCATGTATTTACCCAGACACTCCACTTGTCGGAATCACCTTGCAGTTTTTTGGACATCCAGCGCACCCACTCACAATCCGATATTGTTTAGTGCCATCAGCAAACTTGGAAATACTAAATTTGATCCACTCAACAAAAAATATGTTGTGTATTGGGAATAGCTGGAGCCCAAACCCCTATCCTTGCTATATTCTTCAAGCCTTCCTTTCAAATAAACCCATTGTTTTATTCCTAGTCACTGCTTCCTGCCCGCTCTCCCATTCTAAAACCATATTAGTCCCAGTCCCAGAGGATTTGAATTTGCATAATAGGCTTTGGGCTTTCTCAAAAATCTTTCTGAAAATGCAATTATATTGCATTGATTGCTTCTCCATAATTATGCTAAACGTCACTTTCTTAATTATGATTCCCATTTGATCAATCTCGGTTAACTTTATCTGTGCTCATTACTTTCAGTTCCAATACTTCCTCTAAGAGTGTTTGGTTGCAAATGTCATTCTATTCCTTTTTTCTCAACAGACTAATGTTCACTAGGATTGTTGGGAAGTTTTCTTTTTTGTTTTGTTTTCTTCTGTGAAGACATAACTAAAGTATTTGCTCCATAGTTCTGCCTTTTCCCAGTCCTCAATTCACTGCTATCAGACTGTAAGAAAGCTGCACATTTGTCCACTTAATTTTGCCACTGACATATTTTCATAAGATATTACAAGTTCAATCTTAAAACCCTTGTTAATATACTCTTCAGAAACCCATCAATTCGTATCTTAAACTACTCAATGATTGACCTTCCACAGCCATACAAACACAGAAGCACAGACTTTGTCCCATCAACAATACAGCACTGTCTACATTAGTCCCATTTTCCGACACAAGTCCCGTAGCAGTTAATCTTATGGCATTTCAAGTGCACAGCCGTGTATTTTCTAATGGTTGTGCAGTTACCATGACAACTTCTCTCAGGAAGGACATTCCTGACCCCAACACCCTCTGGATGAAAAACAAACCTCAATTCCCTTCACTTTAAAATGTGCTGCATTGTTCATGGCCCTTTGACTAAAAAGAACAGCTGTTGTCTATCCACCCTGTCCATGTCCCTTAGAATCCTATCCTTCTGAATCACGGCCGCCTCAGCCTCCTCTGCTCCAAACTAAACAACCTGAGGTTATCCAGCCTCTCTCCATAGCTGATATGTTCCATCCCTGGGAACATCCTGGTGAATCTCCTCTGAGCCCCTTCCACTACAATCAGATCCTTCCCGTAATGTGGTTCCCAGAACTACACACAGTACTCCATCTTGGCCAAACCAAAGTTCTGCATAGATCTTATAATCTATGCCTTGATGAATAAAGATTACGTTTACAGTCCCTTATGTTTTTTCAAAATTGTGCATTAACGCATTTAGTCATATTCAGGGAAGTGTGGAGAAACACCCTCTGAGCTTCCTCGTGTGCTGCCATTCATTGAGTACTCCATGTCCAGTTCCTTCTTCCAAAGTGTATCATATCATATTTATTAAGGTTACATTCCATCTGCCATTGCTCTGCCCATCTGACAATTCCATCTGTATCTTGCTGCAACATAAGACCTTCCTCCTCACTGCCAACCACCCGGCCAATCTTTGTATCAAACACAAAATTAGTTGTCACACTCCCAGCACCCCCGCCTATATTCACAGCTGCATCATTTATGAATACCCCAAATAATAAGGATAATGATCACACAACACCAGGTTATACTAAAACCGGTGTATTTGGAGGCACTAACTTCGAAGCGCTGCTTCTTCATGAGGTGGTTGTGTGCTTTGAAAGCTCGTGCCTCTGAATAAACCTGCTGGACTATAATTTGGTGTTATGTGATTTTTAGGTTTGTTCACCCCAGTCCAACACCAGCATCTCCGAATCACAGCACTGATCCCTGTGATACACCATTGGACATCAGTCTCGAGTCACACAAACAGCCTTCAACCACTACCCTCTGTCTCCTAACACTAAGTTGATTTGGATGCAACTTGGCAAGTCATTAATGACTCGTATCTGTTCCCTTGTTATTCATTTCTGCTTGACACATTTGCAGAATATCTGGAGATTTTCCTTAATCTTACATTGCCAGCAGGTTTCTATGACCCTGTTTTAGGCAGTTCTCACCGAGTGATGAATTTCCTCAAAGTTACAGTCTTAAGTGGCCAATCCCTTATCTTGCCATTATTTGCCTTGAATTTGGATTGGGGAGCCAGGGAAGCGTCCTGTTAATTTCCCATTTGTTATATGTTTTGTGAATTTTGTAAATCTCACTGTGACCCACTTCTCATTCTTTGAAACACTGGAGAACATAGGCCGAGTTTCCTCATCCAACAATCCCGCCATCTGTGAGATTAATCTGGACAACGTACATTGCAATTTTATTGTGGTCAGTATATTTCTTCTCAGATTGGGTCACCAATACTGTACATAATGGATGTAGGTTCGCTCGCTGAGCTGGCAGGTTCATTTCCCGACGTTTCCTTACCTTACTAGGTAACATCTTCAGTGGACCTCTGGCGAAGTGATGCTACACATTCCTGCTTTCTTTTTAAGGGTTTCTTTGGGTTGTTGATATCACTTCCTGTGGCGAAGTCACTTTCTGTTCCTTTTCTCAGGGGGTGGTAGATGGGGTCTAACAACTAATAGCACATCGAGTTAGACGTCTGCCAGAAATACATGTGGATGCTCTCCATTGATCCTATTAATTTCTAAATATCCATTATCACATGCTGCATAATAGATTACAACAGTTTCCCTGCAGATGTCAAGTTAATTGTTCGGCAATTCTCCAAACTATGTCTTCTTCCCTTCATAGATGCTTGGATCCCTTCTATTAATCTATAGTGCTTGGACTACGTTTACTAACTTCCATTTATCCGGAATGGCTTCCGGCCTCTGCAGAATACACAGGAAAATAATACACAGTCGTCGACAGTGCAATTAATACTTCTGTTGATGAGTTATGTCTGACATTTTAATATGAAGTACTTCAGGTTTGTCAGGCTGAGCAATGCTCAATCCAGTTACACTTTCAAATACTACCTTGTTACTGATATAAATTGACTTTTTGTCTTCAGTTGCACAAGCGCTACATGATCACTTGGTATTACTGGCTGATTTTATGGATCTTCCTCCTTGAAGACAGATACAAAGCAGCTGATTATTTTCTTGGCCATTTCCCTGTTCTTCACAATAAACTCTCCTCTCCCAATTACCAATTTCCATATTTGACCTTGCTTTTACTTTGTTTCCTTTGAAATACACATTGTAGATTTCTGCAGTGTGTTTGTTCCTGTTTGTGAGCATTCATGTTCTATTTTTGATTTCCTTATCAGTTTCATGATCCTTGTTTCTGGATCGTGAATTTCTGAGAATTCTCAGGTTTCCACAATGACTGAAATTCATCTGAAGGCATTTCCTATGATTAATACATTTTCGAATTTGTTATGTTCAACATCATTGTGTCACTTTTCCTTTCTTTGGTGTTTGTACCTGAAATAAAAAGACTTTGCAATATTTCTATAAATTTCCTCGTCCTGACCATATATATTCAGGAACACTGCAGGAGGATATAGAAGGAATTGCCGGAGCACTGGCTGATATTTTTGCATCATCGCTGGCCAACGGGCGAAGTCACGAAGGACTGGGGGACAGCGAATGCTGTGTCCTTACTCAAGAAGGGCTACAAAGAAAAACGCGGGAGCTATAGACCAGTAAATGTAAAATCTGTTGTAGGTAATTTACTTGAACAGGTTCTGAGAGATAAGTTATAAATGCATTTGGAAAGACAGGGTGTGATTAGGAGCAAGATTAGAGTGGTGCTGGAAAAGCACAGCAGACCAAGCAGCATCCGAGGAACAGGAAAACCAACATTTAGGGGAAAAGCCCAACATCAAACTCAGCACGGCTTTGTGCATGGGAGATCATGGCTCACAAATTTGTTCGAATTCTTTGATTAAGTGACTAGCAACGTTGAGGAGGGCAGGATGGTGTATGTAGTCTTAATGGATTCCAGTAAGGTCTTCAATAAGGTTCCAAATGGTACACTGCTCTGGAAGGTTAGATTGCATGAAATTGGGGAGGAGCTGCCAAATTAGATGCAAAATTGCCTTGTTGGTGGGAAGCAGAGGGTAATAGTGGAAGTATGCTTGTCAGCCTGGAGGCCTGTGATTAATGGAAAGCCTCACGGGTTACTGCTTCGCCCACTACATATTACATATATCTGTGGTTTAGATGAGAATGAACAGGCAGATTTGTAAGTTTGAAGACAACATTAAAATAGGCAGCGTCATGGAGACTGAGGAAGGTTATCAGAAATTTCAGAAAATACCTTGATCAGCTGGAGAAGTGGCTGAGAAATGGCAAATGGATGTTAATATAGATCAGTGTAAGTTCTTGCATTTAAGAAAGTCAAATCAAGGTAGGAATTTCATGTTGAATGGTTGGGTCCTAAGGAGTGTAGTGGAACAGAGGGACCTTGGAATTCATGTGCATGGTTCTCTGAAATTTGATTCAGAGGTAGACAGGGCAGTGAAGAAAGCTTTTGGCACACTGGCTTTCATCAGTGTATATTTACGTTGCAATTATACAGGATGTTGGTGAGGCCATACTGGGAGCGTTATGTTCAACTGTGTTCACTTTGCTATGGGAAGGATGGTATTAAACTGGAAAGAGTGCAGAAGAAATTTACAAGAATGTTGCAAAGATCTCAATGGTTTGAGTTATTGGGAGAGGTTGGACAAGTTAGGACTTTTTACTTAAGATGTATGAGGCTGAGGGGGAATCTGAGAGAAGTGTATAAGATCATGGGAAGGACGGACAGAGTGAATGCACTCAGTTCCTTTTTCCAGGGTTAGGCAATCACGGACAAGAGGGCATCAGTTTAATGTCAGAGGGGAAACAATAAAAGGGAACCTGAGGACCAACTGCTTTTCACACAGGGGTGATACGCATATGGAATGATGTGCCAGTGGAAGAGTTTGAGGCGGGCACATTCGCAACATTTAAAAGGCATTTGTACAAATACATGTACAGGAAAGGATTAGAAAGATACAGGACAACAGCAGGGAAATGGGGTTAGCGTGGATGGACAGTTTGGTCGGAATGGACGTGTTTGGGCTGAAGGGCCTGTCTCTGTGTTGCCTGACTCTCTGACTCCAACAAACATGGCTTGCCTCCCACTGTATGTTATATTGTACTTTCCCAATTCACTGGAGGGAACTTGACCCTTTAGCCTCCAGGCTACCATGATTTTTAACCAGAACGTTCAAGCATTCTATATTCATGCAGACACCGTGTAAACTGCACCTTATTAATGTCTCTGTTCCTTCAAAGCTGATTCAGAGCAAGGTCATTAACTCTTCCTTCTGATCACACAACAAACCCAAAATAAACTGCTCTATAGTTTGCTTCACAATATACTCTTCAACCCACCTCACATACACGTACAGAATTTATTTTGCACAGCATAAGCAGTCACTTAGTTAAGACAGTTTAGATGCAATTTGAGAACATCCTACAAAACTGCAGTATCCTTGATACTTACATATCAATTCCCAGAGCATATGATGTTCAGATTTTCTGCAACCGATATATAACACACCAATATTTGCTGTGCCTTGCTCTTTGTAAGTTCTACATAAACTGATTCCGTAGACTGGGAGGGAGAGGTCTGTGTCATTATTAGTGATAGACTTGGAAAGGACATTCGGGGAGGCTCACCTTGACGCTGAGATGATCTAAAGATATCTCCATCAATACAGGACAAGCATCAATATCCTCCCGGCTGTCTCAGGATAATGGTCACCAAATTCTCTCTGCTCCGTCACCCTCTCTGTATATTTGTTATAGCATCTATCCCTAGAAAATCCTCATGCTCTATCTCCAAATAAGGCTTAGGCACTACCTCACTCACTATTGAATTCAGCAACTTCCTTCCCACACTTTTTCCGTCACCTTAGCAATACGCCCACACATTAATAATACTATATGGATTCAAAACTGTCGACTGTCTCATTCCAGACGACTCACAATTCCTCCCAGATACACCTCCACCAGCACTAACTGCAAGGCCATCCACTCCTGCCCTCACTCCATCCATCCCTTTCTTCTATTCCAAGAGAAAAAGTCTGGAATAGGACAGAAATGGCCAAGCCGGGTGGTGGAGTGCCCAATATCCATTCCCTCACCCCTCCCCCACACCCGCCATGTGGGAGGAACCTAGTACAAGATGAAGTGGACTGGGATGCCTCGCGTGAAATTTCTGAAACATCCATGTCCCACTGACCGATTAAAGAGCAGTGATCAGTGAAAGACAATTCTCAATGTAAACACATTGGCATTTCAAACGACAGTCCTTTAACTCCCACACCCCCCACCCCCAAATACAGTTACCTCACTGCACAGAGATGCAGACACAGAAATACACAGAATTATTGGTATCACCCCATTATACGAACAAACACAATACATACAAGGGAATAGACATACACACACGTAGAAACACACGCAGACATATAGAGTCACACACAAATAGACACAAACATAGATAAAAACACACAGGCTGATACACAGAAAGACAAACGTAGAAGCACAAATACCCAGATGACAAGCAGATGGACAAACATATGCACACGTCGACACAGATACAAATTGATAAGTTTTTGTTTTATAACGGGATCAAGGATTCTTGGGGGAAGGCAGGAGAATGAGGTTGAGGAACAGAAAAGAAATTATTGAATGGCAGATCAGACGAGATGGGTCGAATGGCCTCATTCTGCTCCTTTTTTTCATGTGGTGCTATGCTAACATGTATTCTCTTCCTGTGACAGCAGCAGAGACTGGGTTTTATACATATTCGATTGGAAAGGTTCAGTGGGAATGTGGGACAGGTTTGGAGTCCGGAATGGTTTATGTTTATTCCTAATTATTCTGCCCTTATATCTGCAAAGAGGTGGTGATTTGATGTTCAGTTAACAAAGTTTTAAAATAACAGGTTCCACAAAGAAATAAGGACGTACCTTTCACTTTAGTGTTGTGCTACCTGTGGTGTCCTCATCCTCAGGGAGTAGTGAAGACTCGTTTATAGAGTCATAGAGATGTGCAGCATGGAAACAGACTTTTCAGTCCAACCCGCCCATGCCGACCAGATATCTCAACCCAATCTAGTCCCCCCTGCCGGCAACTGGCCCATACACCTCCAAACCCTTCCAATTCGTATACCCATCACAAATGCCTCTCATATGTTGCAATTGTCCCAGCCTCCACCACTTCCTCTGGCAGCTCATTCCATAGAAGTACACCCACTGGGTGAAAACTGTTGCCCCTTAGGTCTCTTTTGTATCTTTCCCCTCTCATCCTAAACCTATTCCCTCTAGTTCTGGACTCCCCGACACAAGGGAAAAGACTTTGCCTATTTAAGTTATCCATGCCCCTCATGATTTTGTAAACCTCTATAAAGTCACCCCTCAGCCTCCGATGCTCCATTTAAAACAGCCCCAGCCTGTTCAGCCTCTTCCTGTAGCTAAAATCCTCTAACCCTGGTAAAATCTTCGTAAATCTTTTCTGAACTCGTTCAAGCTTCACAACATCTTTCTGTTAGGAGCGAGAACAGAATTGCACGCAATATTCCAACAATGGCCTCAACAATGTCCTGTACAGCAGCAACATGACCTCCCAACTCCTGTACTCAATACTCGACCAGTAAAGGAAAGCATACCAAACGCCTTCTTCACTATCCTATCTACCTGCGACTCCACTTTCAAAGAGGTATGAAGCTACACTCCAAGTTTTCTTTGTTCAGCTACACTCCCGAGGACCTTGCCATTAAGTGTATAAGTCTGCGCTCGACTGATCTGTGTTGGGCAGGAGAGTCAATGTTTATTGGGAACAGACAGGAGACGGATGGACAGACACACTCGGATCAGCCATGAGCATTCTGAATGGTGCAGGCAAATGACCAACTGTTACCCCTACCCCGTGTGTTGTTCCCTCAATCCACCCTCGAGGCTATTACATGGTAGGGGACCACCCCATTCAATCAGACAGGATCGATACAATGAGACAGGAGGAGACCATTCTGTCACTCTAAGGAAATGCACAGCAATATAGAATGAAGTCATTCAGCTCGTTGAGTACATTACACAGCCCAGCAGGAGGCCATTCAACCCGCCTGAACGGCTACCCAGGAGCAGGGAACATTGACTCTCCTGTCCAGCAAAGATCAGTCGCTAACAGGAAATAGAGAGTAGAGACAAATGTTTATTTTCAGGCTGCAAAGCTGTAACTGATGGAGTGCCTCAGAGATCACTGTAGGGTCATCAATGATCAACAATTTGTATCCAAGATCTGGAGGAAGGGGAGGGAATTGTTTGGAGCTCAATTAGCTCGTAATCCAAGATGGTTATTTAATGTGTCATCAAATGAAGGTAGTGAGTCTGCAATGTGTAACAGACAGGGAAGGTTAGTGAGCAAACCTTCAGCAGAAATAGCATAAGGTAGATTGTGTATTTTGGCATGAAGAATAAAACAATGGTAAACAACGTAAATGCAGAGAGCTTGCAGAACTCTGTGATTCAGGCGGTTTCTATGTTCCTGGGACATGAATCATATGAATTCAGTCTGCAGATGCAGCAAGTGATTTGGAAGGTAAGTGGAATGATGCTGTTTTTGGCAAAAGGTATCAGGGTTAATCGCAGGAATGTTTAACTGCATCGGTACGAGGGCATTGCTGTGACCACATTTGATGCACTGTGTGCTGTTTTGATCCCCGAAACTAAAATGAAAGGATTTAATTCTTTTCGAAGATTTTCAAAGAGGTTTCCCTTTACTCATTCCTGGAATGCCGGCCTTTTGTTATCGGGGATTATCAGTTTTGATCTTAGCTGAGAAATAGAATTCAACCATCCATGACGTTCTGAAGAGTGTATCAACTGGATGCACATTATCTCTTGTCAGGGAGACTAAAGCTAGAGAATAAATTTTAAGAAAAAGATGCATTTATATTAACACACATACTATGAAGACACCTACCAATATTTACAAATTACACAGACACATGTAAGCATGTCTTCAAATTATAAAGTGGGGACTTTTTTGCGATTGAAACAAATGCACTTGCATATAATCTATAATCGGGTTTTCCAGAGAATTTTCCAGAAGAGCACACCTGGTCCAGTTTGGTGTTCAGTTGACATTATCGTATGTTTCAACACAGAGAGGGAGAAAAATGTCCCCCGCCTGAGAAGCAGCAGCCTATTGATCTCTCTCTCTTACGTTGTTCCATCCGATAGCAAAGTGTGAGACCATAAAATCCCTGTGTTATCTTTACCACTTGTGAAGGATTTCTGGTGAGAATTCACTAGAATCTCTCCACTGCCTGAAACAAAGGGAATTCAGCCAAATTCAACTGTTCCAGAGTGAAACCCCACTACCAGTAACTTGTGTGAGCAGAATAACTTCAAAGGCAGAATAACGTTTGGGGCACTCTATCATTTTACCATTTGTTATGAGTCCAACGTTCTGTGTCTCACACTTTTCTAGTAAATGACCTACTCTGAGAACTACATCATTGGTCACATCACAAAAATGGTTCCATTTAAGATTGGTGTAACCAGTGGAGGAGTGGGACTGGAAAAGGACGGAGTGACCTTCCAACATTGGTTGAAACACAAATGAGAAATTTTCAAAGGGCTGTTCAAGTGGAAATTCCCTTCCCCAGAAGTTTGTGGTGCTGGATGCTTGCATTTATTCAAAATTATATTTGGTGACATTTGACAGACAAGTGAATGCAGACAAATGGCATACAGACAGAAAAATGCTTTTGAGACCACATGCACATCACCCATGGAATTTGTGAGTGGTGAAGCGGTGACAAAGTGTCTAATAGCCCACTCCTGCCGCTCAGTCCTATGTGCCTATGTTCTATTCAGCTCCTCACAGCTCCTGATATTAGCAGATGGAGGCCACCTGCTCCAAATACCTGTTCCACCAGAACACAGGATGTCATCCTCAAGACTGTCACACACGGTTTGGTGTGGGTTGGAAAATGTTATTTGGAAAACTAGGCTGGTTTCGAAAGACAGCTCTGGTCTCTTTACAGAGTATCTCCTCTCTGCAATTTGTGCTTCATTTGTTGGTGATGTTGGAGACTCAGATTCACTGTGAATACAGCCCCCATACCTCACCCTGAGATGACTCACAAAATACTTTACTCTCTGTGACTGCAACATTCAATAACAGAACGTTCAGGAAAATTACAATTATTAACTTTATAATTACAGAATATGAGAACATAAGAAGCAAGATTAGGTGACTCGGATGATCAACCTATTGTATACCATCATGGCTGACTTACTGTTATCAATAACTGGTCTTTAATGTCCAATTCTTCACACCCTTTAGCACTCTGACAGGCCAAAAAATTCATGTACCACCTCTTTGAATACTTTCCGTGATGTAACTCCCCTCACTATCTAGCCAAGATAGTTCCTGGCATTGATTACCCTCTATGAGAGGAAAACATTCCCAACACAGACACCATCATATATTGATGTGAACAAGAGGTGAACACAGGGGCTCAGGAAAGAGTGAATGGCCTTGATGACAAGGTAGCATTTTACTGTGGATGACATCAGGACCACCTACTTATTTGAGATTAATGGGAATTAGGTATACCCACCCCACTGGTTTGGGGTCTTTCAGAGCACAAAGAAAGATGTTTATGGTCGGTGACCGACAATCCTTTCAGTCCTGGGACATCTCTGCAGGAGATCCTCAGGGTAGCTGCCGGAAAACAAACACCTTCATAAGATCAGAAATGGCGATCGTCACTGAAGACCACCCAATGTTCACAACAATGTGCCACACCTCAGCTCCTGAAACAGTCTGTGTCCATGTGCAGTAAGACCTGGACAGCATTCAGGTTTGTGCTGTTAAAGTGTCGGTAACATTCATGTAACAGCAATGCCAGACACTCTACATTTCCACAGTTAAATGAAGAGCTCATTCAGCATCTCAGGCACATTAGAAACAGATATGTGGAAGCCATTCAGCCCATCGAAACTACTGAACAAAGAGAGGAATAGCCGATTCAATCCTCCTGCCTGTTCCACAGGAAGAGAAGAGGTCTGATTACCACATCAAGCTGTTAAACAGGAACAGGCAGGGCCAAGTCCGGCCCATGAACCTGTTCCATGGGACATGGAGGAGGCCATTCAGCCCCTCAGGACACTTATACAGGAACAGGAGGATGCCATTGATGCTCCAACCTGACAAATCAATGGAGCAGAGAATGCACTCTGAGTTGGATCCACGATGTTCTTCATGGCTCCATTACCTGTGGGACACTTGAAACTTTAATATGGTTTGCTGCCAGTGAGGAAGGTAGCCAGATGCTTTGTCTGAAATCTCAGAGAGGCATCTTCCATCTCTGAGAAGACAGACCCATGTCCTCCATGGATGTCAGAAGCTGGTGGGAATAGTTAACTGTTTTAGAATGAAGGTATTGTGGCTGTTGTCGGGATTGTGGATAACATGACGTTTAATGCAGGATCACACCCTAAATGCACTGTATTAATGTGGGGAGAATTAATTCAAAGACTGACCCTCTGTCTCTCTCAATCAACATATGGAGTGGGGGTGGGATGAGGGGAATGTCCTCGGAGGCTCTTAACCTATTGAGAATCACTTAACCTGAGTTAATAAAACCCATGGAATTTATCATCGTATCAGTGCCTGTTTAGAACATCATGAGTGACTGTCCATCCCCCTTCAGGTTCAATACAATCATCTCTTATTCTCTCACTGAGCTTCACTCTCTGATCATGGTGCCATCATCCCAGGGATTAGTCTGTTGAAACTTGAGAGAAAGTCTATCCACAGTACACCAAATACTGCCTCAACAACACTCTCGGGGATGATCGCAATAATCATTTTCTCTCACTTAGACATCGCCGTTTCTTTCCTGTGCCACAAAAAGCCATTCTTTCTCTATGCACTATGACTGACATGGAATTTATAACTCCCTTACATCTGTACGTCAGCATCAATAAAGCCAACACCAGAGATGCGTAGGAGATGTGCATCACTCTCAGGAGAATTTCAATGAGATTGAATACACCTAAAATAGGGAATGACACCGACCTGAATAGAAATAAGCTGTACAAATACGGGAAACAGACAGAGGAAGGGAGCTATCTTTACTTCTGTTCTTCTCTCACAGGATGTATGCAGTGCTGGTCAGGGCAGCATGTTATGCCGATCTTGAACTGAATGTTTGGTTCAGCTGTTCCACAGGACAGTAAAGAGAAAAGCACATTCCTGTGGGATTGTAGTGTTACAACACAGGATACATTCTCCAGCTTAATGTAAAACCAACAACAGGGAAATGATTTATCCACTGCAGTAATCCATGATAATTCTAGAGTCCATAACTATTTGAAGTAAAAATTAACAACTTTATTTCTTAAAGCATAATAGGGAATAATAGATGAATGAATATTTACAGCTTCTTCCTCTAAGCAATATTTTATCTCCCCCCCCCCCCACTATATTAGTTCGATTAGACTCCTAATTAAGATTTACAAAACAAAACTTCTTATCTCAAAACCGAGAAGCTGTCGGTTCTTCTCCATATTCCGTTCTTCTTTTCTTCTTTGAGATTCTGCTTTTCCAAGTTACTAATCAATAAAGTTACCGAGAGGAAAACTATTTTTCAGGCAGTCTTTGCATGCTGGTAACTTGGCAGATCTCCTCTCAACTGTCAGTTTCCCGCGGTCTTGTACCCCCAAACCATTGGACTGTGTCATTGGCTTTTAAGATTATCAATACACTAAATTCACACTTGATTGGAGGTGGGCACTTTGGGTTATAACTTAAACAGTTTGGCTGAATTTGTTTTTGTCTTGAGAAAATAAACTAATCGACCAAATGTTACATTAAATCTATTTTTCGAAGACTTGGTACTGTCAGGTATTTATTGCTGGCTTTTAATTCTGTTAAAGGTGCAGAACACCCACATGTTCCTCACAGAAGTCACACTGAAACCTGACTAGAGAAGAATGACCCATTGACTTCGCTTAAGGACTTGGGGCAAACAGATGGGCTTTAGTGGCAAATGAAAATTGTTGCTTTTAATTTCCCTCATGAGATTTCAACAGACTATTATTCTGTGGCTCTAGAGTATGAGTCTTGAACACCATACACTGCCGTCCCGTATGTACAGAGAACAAGTTAAACATCAGCAGAGCAATTTTTTTAGTGATGGACATATGGTTAGAAGGAACTTGAAACTGTTAAACAAAGGCATAAATTCTGGTTTATTCAGAAGTTGCAATGAGACTGAGACGGGACTGGAGTATCATGACGGCGATATTGGACAGGATTCGTGCGTGGGGAGGAGATGGGGATGTAAATTTGTGAAGGACAAAATGGGTTATGGAGTTTGAGAACAGTCTGGTTCCTTCTTGCATATCAGTGAGTAATTTAGAAATAGTAGTTTGACACTGATTAATATAAGGAAAGGAGGTTTTGTTTGTAACTGAAGACATTGTCTTGCAATTTTCAAATTTTATATATCATGAGCAGAAATTCAGTTCAACCCAGTTTAGTAGACAAATATAATGACTTACCAGGTACACCAACTATAGCGAGGATGGGATAGTAACCACCTTGAATAATCCAAAGGATATCCTGGATCCGTGATGCTAATGATATCCAAGGCTGAGAAAGGTAGTAAAGACCCAAGGATAAACTCCTGACTGTTATTGTAATATTCCAGTCTAATATTCTCAGATTCTGATCCATTGTTGTACCATTCCAGTTTACTAATCTTTGATTCTGATCCACTATTAGAACATTTCAATCCAAGGTCCTCCCATTCTGAACCATTATTGTAACGCTCCAGTCTAATGTTCTCAGATTCTGATCTCTACTCCCCCTCTCTCTCGAGCTGATGATCCGTGTTAGTACTGTCAGCGATGCTCCAACTCATACTATGGGATAACACGCTGAAAAGAGCCCATTTATCATTCAATGATGGAAACGCTCCACTGGGATAATTAGGATCCACGGAGATTGACATTAATCACAGTCACTGAACAAATAGCTCCAGTTAACCCCTTTCAATTTAACATTGATTTTATTAAAATTCTAAAGAACGTATAAAATGTATACATTTGGCATGAGATATGTGGGAGAGACTGAGGAACGGAATATTGGAGATGGTAGATTGATTGCGTGCAATCATTCAATCTGCCTTGGATATGGTAATAATGACAAAGGATTGTCAGAACATAAACAAGTTTCTACGTTTATAAATGGAAACATACAATCTGTAACTACTGATCAGTGATTATAATGTCAGTAAAATATGGAGAGAACTTTTCTAGTCCAGAATCTGACAGGAAAATGTGCCTCCGATAACATGAGTTATAACAGACAAATGACATGGATATGGTAACAGAGAATATGACGTGACACACAATTCAGATGGTTATTCGAGAATCAGAGAGAGCAGGTGAGGGTCATGATGTTAATGTTATCGATGTCAATCAACTGTGATTATTTTCCATTGGATTTCAATTGCAGTGTGATTATGATATTGGGGACATGGCTGCTGAGACTGGAGTGAGGAAACATGATATTTCCCACTCATCACTAGTGAAACGTTACTCTTTGTAAATTTGAAGATCAAATTTCAGGATACAGCTCCAATGAGGAATGAGGAGAGCCAATATTAACCATACAACCAGAAGACATTGGAGCAGATATTTGGACATTAGGCCCCTTGAGCCTGCTCCACCATTCAATGATGGCTGTTTAGCTTCTCAACCCCATTCTCCCGCTTTCTACCTGTAATCCTTGATCCCCTTTACAGTCAAGAACCTATCTGTCTCACTCTTAAATGTACTCAATGATCTGGACTCGACAGCCCTCGGTGACTTCTGTGGCAGTGAATTCCATAGATTCAACACTGTCTGGCTGGAGATGTTTCTCTTTATCTCTGTTTGAAAAGATCTTCTCTTTACTCTGTCCCTTTGGGTACTCGTCTCTCCTACCATTGGATATCTCTTCCCAAAATCCACTCTGTCCCACGGCATGCAGTATTCTGTAAGTTTCAATTAGACCTCCTAACATCTTTCTGAACTCTATCAAATACAGACCCAGAGCCCTCAAATATTCTTCATATGTTAAGCTTTTCATTCCTGGCACCATTCTTGTGAATCTCGTCTGAAAACGCTCCAAGACCAGTACATCCTTCCTGAGATATGGGACCCAAAGCTGCGCACAATAATCCAAATGGAGCCTGACCAAAGCCTTGTAGAGCCTTAGAAGTACATCCCTGGTTTTATATTGAAGCCTTCTTGAAATAAATGCCATCATTGTATTTGCCTGCCTAACTACTGACAAACTGCAAGTTTACCTTTCGAGACTCCTGGACTAGAATGCCCTAGTCTTTTTCACTTCAGATTTCTGAATTTGCTTGCTATTTATAAAATAGTCTATGCCTCTATTCATCCTGGTAAAATGCTTTTCCACACTTTTCCACATTGTACTACCTCGGCCACTTCTTTGTTCACTCTCCGAACCTGTGAAAATCCTTCAGCAGGTGAAAGTGAGGACCGCAGATGCTGGAGATCAGAGTCAAAAAGTGTGGTCATAGAAAAGTACAGCCTGGCAGGAAGCATCCGAGGAGCAGGAGATTTGACGTTTCAGGCATAAAGCCTTCATCAGGAATGTGGGGTGGGCGGAAGGTGCCAGAGAGATAAATGGGAGGGGCTGGTGCTGGGAGGAAGGTCGCTTGGAAGGTGACAGCTAGATGAAGGTGGGTTGTGATGGTGATAGTTCAGAGTGGAAGGTGGAGTGGCTAGATGGGAAGGAAGATGGACAGCTAGGACAGTTCAAGAGGGCGGTTCTGAGTTGGAGGGTTTGATCTGGGATAAGGTGGAGGGGAGATGAGGAAACTGGTAAGATTGTCCTTGATACCGTGTGTTGGAAGGGTCCCAAGGCAGAAGATGATGCGTTCTTCCTTCAGACGTCAGGTGGCTAGAATTTGACAGTGGATGAGGCCACAAACCTGCAAAGCCTTGGCGGAGTCAGAGGGGGAGTTGAAGTATTTAGCCACAGGTCAGGGGGGTTGTTGGGTGTGTGTGTCTGAGAGTGTTCCCTGAACTGTTCTGCAAGTTGACGTCTTGTCTCGCCAATGTAGTGGAG
The DNA here is from genome assembly GCF_047496795.1 of Chiloscyllium punctatum. Taxonomy (NCBI): domain Eukaryota; kingdom Metazoa; phylum Chordata; class Chondrichthyes; order Orectolobiformes; family Hemiscylliidae; genus Chiloscyllium; species Chiloscyllium punctatum. The sequence continues at coordinate 20,213,942 of NC_092769.1, forward strand.
ACCAGGAGCAATGGACACACTAGAAGAGGTATTTGGATGCACAGGATGCTATCTGGCTGATGTGGAAGGATCCTTTGGGGCCTTGGGTGGAGGTGAGGAGGGAGGTGTTGGCACAGGTTTCGTACCTGTTGTAGTGGCAAGGGAAAGTGCTGGGAGTGGAAGGTGGCTTGTTGGGGTTGCGTGGACCTGATGAGGGAGCTGTGAGGGAATGGTCTCAGCAGTATGATGATAGGGGTAGGGAGGGAAGTATATCTCTGGTGGTGGGGTCTGACTGTTGGTGGCAGAAATGGCGGAGGATGATGCGTTGTATACTGAGGTTGGTGGGATGGAAGGCATGCACCAGAGAGGTTCTAACTTGTTGTAGTTGGAAGGGTGAAGCTCAAGGCCGGAGTTTTGGGCAGTTGAGGAGATGCGCCAGAGCACCCTCCTGCAGCCAAACCACCTCTTCAATGCTACCTGTCCCTATATCTATCTTTGCACAGTTTGAAAGCTTAACCCGAATGCCCTCAGTTCCGTCATATAGATAATGAATGCACAAAGTGAAAAGTTGTGGTCCCAAAACTGAGTCTTGTGGAACACCACTTGTCACTGGCTGCCATCCTGAGAAGGACACTTTAATCCACACTCTCTGCTTTCTGTCAGACAGCCAAACTTCAACTTCCACCTTGCCTCTAACACCATGGACGCATATCTTTCTCAATAGCCTCATGCATGACACCTTGTCAAAGGATTCTTGAGGTGCAGATGGATAACATCTATTGGTTCTCCTTCATCAAATCTGCACATTACTCCCTCAATGTATTCTAGCAGGTTTGTCAGGCATGACCTCCCCTTGATGAAACCATGCTGACTCTGTCCTATTTTACCAAAGACCTCCAAGTATTCAGAAATCCCATTCTTCACGATTAATTCCATGATGTTACCCACAACCAAGTCTGCAAATCAGTCTGCAGTTTTCCATCTTCTGCCTAACTCCCTTATTAAACCGGGTGTCATGTTAGCAATTATACAGCCACTTGGCCCTTTCCTGATTTTAGTCATTCCTGAAAGATTACCACTTTCGCTTGTACTAACTCTTCAGCGATCTCCCTTACAAGGCTGGGGTGTAATCCATCTGGTCCAGGTGAGTTATCCACATTCAGGCCATCCGTTTTCTAACATGTTCTTCTTGGTGATGGCCACTGTATTTAGGACTTCCCTCTCACTCTCTTCAATTCTTGGGAAATGACTCGTGTATTCCACCATGAAGACTGATGCAAAATTCCTCACCCATGCCTTTCCTTCCCACTACTGTCTCTCCAGCATCATTTCCCAGTGGTCCATATTCACATTTATGTCTCTTTTGCATTTTATATATCTAAAGAATCTCTTACAGTTTCCTTTATATTACTGGTTAGCTTAGCCCCATACTTAATGTTCTCCCTCCTTATTTATTTTTTCTTGTCTTCTGTTGGCCTCAATTCTCCAGTTCCCCACTGCCCTTCACTCTGCTTGCTCTTTTGCTTATATGCAATCCCTGACTTCCCTTGTCAGCCCTGGTTGCCTCATCCTCCCTGTACCATACCTCTATTACTCAGCACGCATCTCTGCAGTGTCTTTTAAATTATCATGGAATCTCCAGCCATTGCTGTTACCCTGTCTTTCCGGCTAGACGCCTGTCCAGGTCAATTCTACCCAGCTTCTCCCTTATGCCTCTCCAGTTGCCTTTATTCAGCTGAAATACTGTTATCTCTGATTCTATCTTCTCTCTCAAATTTCAGAATAAATTCAACCATGTTCTGATCAATGCTTCTGAAGTTTTCCTTCACCTTAAGCTCCCTTGTCTAGCCTGCGTCATTAAATCCAGTGTCATCTGTTCCCGAGTGGGCTCCACCACATGATGCTCCAAAAAGCCATCCCTTAGATATTCCTCAAATTCCTTTTCTTGCGATTCACTACCAACTTGGTTTCCCATTCCACTTGCATATTGAAATCCCCCATGATCACTGTAACGATGTCTTTCCTACAGATCTTTTCTATATCCTGGTGTATCTTGTGCCCCAGCTCCTGACTACTCTTTGGAGGCCTGTGCAAGTCTCCAACTGTGGTTGTCTTACCTTTGTGGTTCCTCAATTCTACCATGCAGATTCCACACTATCTGACCTTACTTTCTTTCTTATTGTTGATTAAATTTCATTTCTTATTAATAATGTAAATCCACTGTCTCGATCTTTTCGATACGATATATGTCCTTGAATATCCTGATCCCCTTGCAGCCACTTCTCTGTAATGCCCATTGCGTCATACCTACCAATTTCAATCTATGCCACAAGCTCGTATGCCCTATTCCTTATACTGCTCGCATTCAGATATAACCCTTCAATCTTGTGTTAACGTTCCCTCTTCTATTACCATTTGTTTGTTCAGTGTGATTGAAGTTTGATTGCTTACACTTCCCATACACTCTGTTCTATTTGCGTCTATGCTGAAGATTTTAATAACCTCTCTTAAGCTCTGTGCTCTTACCTCCTCTTTTCTTATTAAACCCTATAAGGAAACCCCTACCCAGCGCGCGCACACACACACACACTCCTAATCAGTTTAAAGCTCTGTCGACATCCTTGGTTAGGATTCTCTTGGACTCTGGTCCCAGCACGGTTCACACGAAGACTGTCCCATCAGAACAGGTTATTTCTTCCTCAGTAATAAAATGTGTTTAAAGTTTGTGAGAAGATTTGTAGCTCGGGTGCTCATTGTTGTATTTCTGTTCGCCGAAATGGGAATTTGTGTTGCAGACGTTTCATCGCCTCTCCAGGTGACATTCTCAGTGCTTTGGAGCCTCCTGTGAAGCGCTTCTGTGATGTTTCCTTCGGCATTTATAGTGGTTTGAATCTGTCGCTTCCGGTTGTCAGTTCCAGCTGTCCATTGCAGTGGTCGGTATATTGGGTCCAGGTCGATGTGCTTATTGATTGAATCTGTGGATGAGTGCCATGCCTCTTGGAATTCCCTGGCTGCTCTCTGTTTGGTTTGTCCTATAATAGTAGTGTTGTCCCAGTCGAATTCATGTTGCTTGTCATCTGTGTGTGTGGCTACTCAGGATAGCTGGTCGTGTCGTTTCATGGCTAGTTGGTGTTCATGGATGCGGATCGTTAGCTGTCTTCCTCTTTGTCCTACGTAGTGTTTTGTGCAGTCTTTGCATGGGGTTTTGTACACTACATTGGTTTTGCTCATGCTGGGTATCGGGTCCTTCGTTCTGGTGAGTTGTTGTCTGAGAGTGGCTGTTGGTTTCTGTGCTGTTATGAGTTCGAGTGTTCGCAGTAGTCTGTCTGTTTCCTTGTATTTTCCTTTTATCTGTCTTCTGTTTCTTTCCCATAACTTACTGTCTCCCCTTCTCCCTGTTCTTGTGAATGTCTGTTTCTTATTTTGTTTCCTTTATCTGTTTTACTGACTGTCCTTCTGTTTGCCTCGCTGTGTTCTCTCTCTCCTTCTACGTGTCCATCTCTTTCTCTCTCGTTGTGATGGTGATGGCTTCTCTATTCTTTTGAAGCATGTGATGGCTCTTTGGTTGGATGTTGGCAATACAATAAATTCAATTATGTTTTGGTATCTTAAACATAATTTAAATTTATTGGTTAAATTTCAATTGTTGTCAAAACAGCAACCAGAATGTAGATATCCATTTAACAACCAATTGTTACATCTAAATATTTTGGAACTGCCTTCTCCCAGTGCTCTGCATACTGGCAACTGAAAGCATTCTATTCACGTGCATAATAGTGTGACGGTAACTGCTCTTCCCAGGACCATAAGAAACTACAGACGGTTTTGTGCACAGCCCATACTATCATGGAGGACAACCTTCCATCCATTTATACTTCTCATTGTCAGCGAATGGCTGGCAACATCAAATATCTCTCCCAAACTGGTAATGATCTCCCACAACCTCTTCCAAAAGGGAGAAGATACAGAGACTTGAAAACATGGACCAGTATGCTCAGGAACACCTTCTTCCCCACCCTCATTACACTGGCGAATTGACATCTCTAACTTTTCAAATAATATTAATCTTGCTAAATTCGATCTTGAATCGCACTGCTCCTGTGTTGCTGTCACCTTGTCCGCCTCACTCTGTGTAAGTGCCCTGTGAGGGTCAAGGTCTTCTCAAGGGCAATCAAAAAAGTGAATTAATGCTGGCCCACCCAGCGATACCTATATCCCATTAATAAATATAAGAACATGACGACACTCAGGGAACACAGACAGGTGGGATCAAATCGCTTTAAACATGATCTTAGATAGATAGAGATTGCCCTCGGTATCTGAAAGTAGAGTGTTCCGACAAAGCCTTTCATAAGCTGATATGGCATAAAGTGAGGTATCATTAATTTATGTGGGGAAAATTTACTTTTCTTGTTAAAAGTGAAAATCCTCTTCGGATTTCTTTTGATTAGTGAAAACAGGACGTAATGGAGGTTTTTCGGAAAGGGAAATGGCAAAATGCGAATTTTTTTAAAAGCGGGGGATACGTGTAGCAGCATGGGCGTGATATTCAGGAAGATTTGAAAAGTTAAAAATAAATGAGGTGATTCTCACATTTTATTTCCACCCCAGCTGATCATCATTCCCTTTGTTTGCTCTTTGTCTTCTATCTCTTTCTCTATCGATTCAACTCACTCCTCCTGCCCTTCAAAGCTGACTTCGCTGTCACCAGCATTGTTCACACTATTTTCCAGCTGCTTTCAGTTCAGAAAAGCTTCCCAGAACTTTCTGATCTTTTCCTTGCATTATTTATGCAATTTCAGATCTCCAGCATCTTTCAAATTTGTTTAACCTTCAAATTTCTTATTCCATGGGAAGTCGGCATCTCTGCCCAGGGCAACATTTGTTAAGCATCACTAATTGTCCTGACTCTGACGACATTCCACAAGCCAATATGAAGTCAAGCACATTGATATGGGTCTGAAGTCACACTTCACCCAGAACGGTTGGTAACATTAGATTTCTTTACCGAAGGTCATCAGTGAAACAGGAAAATGTTCAGACAAAATGTGGTTTTATAGTTGTTTTTCGTGAAATTCACTTTTATTCCAATTCTTATCATTTTTATTTAGTTCTGCCATCAGCTGTGGTAGGACTTGAAACAAATCGCTTGAAACAATGTCTTTCGTTTAATAAGCTTTGCTCCTGAATTACATCCAGCGACATTCCTACTCTGATACATTGTCCTAATCATGAAGGAACGTCTGAGACAAGAACAATTTTGTGATTGAAATACTTGTAACTGGAAAAGTGGCCAGAAGAGAGCTTGAAACATAAAGTCTGAATTTTACCAACGAGCAGACAATGGTTTGTTCAGCCACAGCACTGACGCAGAGATGGAGACTGGGGATATTATGACCTGGTAGTCGACAGGGTTCGTGACAGAGAGAACAAGATACATAAATCAGTTCAGGGCAATAAGAGATCTCGAGGTTGTGCACAGTTTTGTTCTCAGATGTTTGTAAGGGATTGGTCTGCAATTCAGATGAATGGAAACTGCAATTGAAATTGAAGATAAAAGTTTTTTTCATTGGCAAATATAGATAATAGAAATTGCAATGAAGTTCAAAATTGTTTATGGGCTTAATGAATGGACAGAGGTAGAGAACATCAACAATAGCGAGAATAGGTTATGATTTGGAGATGCCGCTGTTCGACCGGGGTGTACAAAGTTAAAAATCACACAACACCAGGTTATAGTCCAACAGGTTTAATTGGAAGCGCACTAGATTTCGGAGCGTCGCTCCTCCACCAGGAGTAACACACTCTCCACTCCGCCCAATCAGCACCACTAATATCCGATAAGGTAAACATTTCCGACAGAGGGAAATGTTGTAAAGACCCAAGGAAAGCCTCCTCTCCATTTGTGTAATTATCCAGTCCATTATTCGCAGATTCAGATCTGTCCTCTCCACGTCTCTCCAGCTGCTGATCTCTGTTACTGTTGAAGCTGATGCATTGGCTCCTCGGCTGGGACAGCGCACTGAGTGAAGCCCCTCACCAATAGGGCACAGTTACAATGCATGGAGACTGACATCAATCGCGGTCACTGAGCAAACAGGTCTAGCTTTCAATACAGCACATTCAGTTCACAATATAACTGGACTGGACTGGACTGGATTCTGACATTGCTGGCTATTGGTCACATCTCCCATCGCCAATTCCTCGAGTGAAGTCAGTTGTGAGGGAGAATGATGGAAGTTTTCTGATCGCAGGCTAGAATACTCTGCCTTGATGTACGTTTGCAATGCTGTCGTCATCATACCCGGAATCTCTGCCCCTCCACAAAATAAAGAAACACAGTCAGGATGTTGTTACTGTGCTGATCTCTCCTTCACGGGAACAAACCCCAGCCAACAGACTGTCACTGGGCACAATTGCCCTGAACATAGACAGGAAGTGTGGACTTCTCTGAATGGTCCTCTCACTGCTCTAATAAAGAAACGTTGGACCTTCCATATAGAATATGCTTCAGTAATTAATTTATACAAATTGACAAACATCTTAATGCAGTTTTATTTGCTGTAAAGCAATAATTTTTCACCTTTTTTCCCCTCAGCCCAAAACCAAAAGTGAACTTATTCATTAAGACTTATGAATTAATAAGTCAGACTTACCGAGTAGATCGGGCGGAATGGGGATAGTGGCTGTGGAGACTGCATGGGGAGTACAATGATATTCCCCAGTCATCATCACTCTTAACGTCAGATAGAATTAAATATAGTTCACAACAAGGAACGAGCCAACGCTTGGGATATGTAATGCTCAATGACAATGTGAAGTGAACCGGATAATTGTAAATGTGATAAAGTGAACTATAGTATATATACACACCATTTCATCATTGGGAATACAGATTGAGTAGTGTCACCGCATCTGAAGCATTAACTTTGATGTCTCTTCACAGATACGGCTAGACCTGCTGAGCTTTCCCTCCAACGTCTGTTTTTGTTTGAGATTGATCATGTTGTTCATATCTGGCAGGATGCTTGCAATTAAAAGCAGATGCTAATAACAAACTGTACAGGGGTGTGGTGACAATTCAAGAGAATGACTGTAGAAATATCGCTCATTCCAAACTGGAAAAGACAATGGGCTGAGTTTTCACCACCTTTGCTGTAATAATTCTATGTTATGCATTGAAAGCTTTTGGAGATTGGGGAGACAAGCTTGTTCAATGAAGGACACAAGTGTTCCATCATCAAAAAACTACTGCTATTATTTCATGAAGTTCAGCTGCCTCTAAAATGTATTGTCAAACAAAATAGATTTCCTGAGATTTACAAGATGTTGAGATTTTCTTTTTACTTTTGATCTTAAAGAAGAGACAGATTTCGGCTGTAATTCAGGTATCACAGACACACCAACAGTAATAGAAACATGAAAGTACCACATTGTCCAAACATTACCAAGGTCAACATGTAGACCTGTCAAGAAACATGCAATAAAGTGATAATGGAAACATGAAATGCAAACAGAAAATGCTGGATAAACAAAAAACGTGAGGATGTGTCTGCAGAGAGCAGCACAATCAACATATGTAATATGATGTGACACTGTTCTGAAAAGTCCTATTAGAATCAAAGGTTAATTTTTTGCATCTCTGTTCAGATGTTGCCAGATTTACTGAGTTTCGCTCCAGCTCTTTTGATTTCTTTCTTCTTTCTGAACTGTGACAAAGTGTCTGATCTGAATGATAGCAGCAAAGCTGTTATCTTAGTTGAATCTCGAGTAATTTGTTATTGATTTTAAATGAGAAATTACAAAGTTCCTATGTTTGACAGGGCTCTAAATATCGATGACGTATTGCATTGTGAGACCTTGCGATGAAAATGTTGAAACAAAACAGAAGTTGCTGTAATCGCTCAGCAGGTCTGGCATCATCTGTGCAAAGAAATCAGAGTTAACGGTTCAGGTCCAGTGCCCCTTCCTCAGAACTGATAGTAACACGGAAAATGTTGTTTTATATGCAGAAGAGACTGGATAGCTCTTAATGGAGACTGTTAGTAGCTAACAATAGGGTGTGAGTAATGGAAGGCTATGTGACAACTCGGCCTGGTGTATGGATAGGGGGCTAGGACTTTGGGGATTTCAGGCCCAAAAATTATTGAACTTGATTTTGAGTCTAAAGGACTGCAGAGTCCGCACATGGAAAATGAGGTGTAGTTCTTTTAGCTTGCGTTGAATTTGCCTGGAACACTGCAGCAAGCCTGACACAGCGATATTGGTCAGGAAACAGGATGAGCTGTTAAACTGGCAGGCAACTGAAAGCTCAGAGTCATCTGCAGCGGTCCAACTTGGATGTTCTGTGAAGCGGTCACCCAGTCTACCCTTCATTTCCCCAATGTAGAGGAGACCACATTGTGAGCAGCGCATGAGGTAGACTGGATTGTGGGAAATGTTGGTAAGGTGCTGCTTCACCTCGAAGGTATAGTTGGGCCCTTTGATACTGATGAGGAGGGAGGTAAATGGGCGGCACGGTGGCACAGTGGTTAGCACTGCTGCCTCACAGCACCAGAGACCCGGGCTCAATTCCCGCCTCAGGCGACTGACTGTGTGGAGTTTGCACGTTCTCCCCGTGTCTGCGTAGGTTTCCTCCGGGTGCTCCGGTTTCCTCCCACAGTCCAAAGATGTGCAGGTCAGGTGAATTGGCCATGCTAAATTGCCCGTAGTGTTAGGTTAGGGGTAGATGTAGATCTAGGGGTATGGGTGGGTTACGCTTCGGCGGGGCGGTGTGGACTTGTTGGCCCGAAGGGCCTGTTTCCACACTGTAAGTAATCTAATCTAATCTAATCTAAATGGGAATGTGTCATACCTCCGGCAGGGGAAAGTGAAGTGGACCTGTGGTGGGAGTGAATAAAGAGTAGACCAGTGTACCCTGGAGGGAATAATCCCTCTAGAAGGTGGACAAGGGAGGAGAGGTGAATATGTGCAGGTGGGGCATCTCGCTGAAGGTGGGGGAAATGTGGGCTGATGATCCTCTGCAGGTGAATGCTGCTGGGATAGTAGGCAAGTGCAAGGGAAACTCCGTTGCGAGAGGGAAGGGGAGGGGCAGGCTAGAAGTGCAGGAGATGGATCAGACTCAGTTGAGGACCCTGTTGTCAACAGTGATGGGGAATCCCTTGATTGAGGAACAAGGTGGACATTTCAAAGCCTTCCTTGTTGAATTTAGTATCATCAGAAGCAATGTGGTGGAGATTGAGGAACTGGGGGAATGGAATTGAGTCTACAACAGGAAACCAGATGTGAGGATGAATACTCCAGGAACCTGTGGGAGTCGGTGGGTTAATACTGGATATCAGTTGCCTGGCTATCCCCAGAAATGGAAGCAAGAATGTTGAGGAAAGGAAGTAAGGAGCCAGAGATCGACCAGGTGAAAGTGATGGAGAGTTTCAAATTCCAAGTGAAATCGGTGAACTTTTCCAATTCCGGACAAGAGAGAGATGCAGCAGCGATGATATCATCTGTGTATCGGACAAAGATTTGTGGATGGGTGCTGGAGTAGAACTGGAACAGGGAATGGTCGATGTTCCCCAGGAAGAAACAGGCATAACTGGGGCCCAAGTGTGTATCCGTGCACTTCCGCCGTGTGGCAGGAGCAGGCTGAAGCAATGGGTCTGCCTGGGCTGTTCTGTTTGTGAACTTTTGAGAGGAGATAGAAGTGAGCTCTGCTATCAGAGGATTATCAGCTCGGGGGCAGTTAGGGGCGTGGGGCGAGTGGGGCAGAAATCTCCAATGAAATGTGGTCAGTTATCATAGTTGATACAATTGCCTGATGTGCCATGGTAGGGTCATGGTCGAGGGGGAGATTAGAGGCAGTACCTGAGAGTGGGCGTTCAACCTTTGCAATGTCGAGGTCAGTCCACCAGACTATAGCAGCACCACCCTTGTCAGCACAGGCTGACTAACACAGTCAGAGTTGGACCTAAGCACATGGAGTATAGGCTGTTCGGACATTGATAGTATGGATTTGGTGAGGCAAGTGCAGAGAAATTACGACAACCAATGTCAAGTTGAGATTTATCAACGAACCGATTTAGTTCAGGTAAAGGCCAGAGGGAGGAGTCCAGGTGGAGGGAGAGTGTTGGAGCTGGGTAACGGCGTATTTGGAACAGGGAGAGGAATATTGCTGAAAGAAATGGGCACTGAGGCGAACGCAGCGGAAGAGCTCAACTAAATGTCATGCCTAAAATTCCTTAAAGTGGGGGCACAGAGAGGTAATGTTCAGATATTTGCTGAGTACAGAACATTCAGCATCAGAGAGTGGAAGTTAAGGAGGGACGGTGAATAAACGATAGGAGGTGGAGCTGGGGGAGGGCATGGAGTCAGTGGGCAGGTATGAGAGGGGAGGAAGGTTCCAGAGGGTCAAGGGCATCTCTACCTTGTTGCAAATTGTGTGACCAGTGCATCTGTTTAGCATGACGAATGAGCCGGTGAATAAATTAGAATTGTAGAGTAGTGCAGTCTTTAGACAATATAATGCGATTCTGCTGGACAGAGAAAACGTTGATCTCAGTGGTACTGATATCGCACGATCAGACCTCAGAAAGTAAATGATTGACTATAATTGGGAAGGTATACTTATTGTAACATCCTTATTTCAATGGAGTGACACTCAAGCAGCAAGGTCTTATTTTTTTCGGAGACTTTAGACCAAACTTTAAAATATAATAAGTCTTGATGTTATTAACAAGAAAAAAATATCAATGGTTTTGGAAGGCACTAGCAAGGGCAGAGTTTATTTGGCATTCCCAATAGCTCTGGGGAAGGTGTTATTGTTTAGTGAGGAAATTATCAGCGCAAAATTTCCTGCGATTCCCAGTGACCACAGTTTACTCAGGATCTCTGATGTCACAGGAGTCAAATACTACTTTAATGCAATGCAAGTTACTCTGATCTCACCTCAACTGATATTGGAAGATCAGTTAAATGAATAAAGAATAAAAGGCCAGTACACAGCCTGTTAGAACAATGTGCTCACTCTACTCACAATGTTTAAGGTAAAACTGATGCATGGATTTCTGACTGTGAGGAGAGGTTTGTCCTATTTGTGATGAGGCTGTTTGGTTAAGCGCTGTGACAGAGAGACAGAAAGACACTCAACTCTGTACCATGGGGAACAAAACCACCCTGTTTACGGTGCATCAGACAGTGACAGAAACAACTATTGTCAGTTCCTATTGGACATTGATCATCTCAATCTCATCATTCACTGATGCTCAATAGCAGCCCAGAAGCCAGCAGCTCTCATCATCCCAGTTGGAAAGCAAAATGGGGAAGGAATAGCCAGAGAAAGTGGGAGTAACTGGGGAATTGGTGTAACTTACAGTGGGAGTGGCAGAAGAAGAGTGTGAAGGGAGATCATCAGTGGAAGAGAATGTAGCAGCAGGAGGGGCAGTGCAAGGGATGTAGGACTGTAAGAAAAGAGTAGGACAGAGGAGGAAGAAAGGCAGATGAAGTTTTAGTGACAGGGAAAAGCTTGCTTTTGAGGAAGTGAGATAGGATGAGAAAACATCACTGTACAAGAAAATCGGGATCTGGTTTCCATTCAAAATTAAGAAAGGATTTCTTGTACTTTCTCTTCTATCACTTGATTCTTGTTCAGGTTGTACATGTACTATATATTTCTATATCTCCATCAAGTACAGAAGACATGTTTCTTTCTCCCCTACGGTGGTGTTTTAATATTTTTGATTTTATTTTTACAGTATATATTTGCTTCCAATTCAAGGTGGATATCAGAATATGATTTGATCTTCTGCAGTTTGCCCATAATATAGAATTTATTTGAATATTTATCCTCATCACACTCGCTGATTAAAACAAACAATGAATGAGTGCATGTCCATCCTGCAGATGAAAAATTTCTTCAGCTCTGGGTATTGCAGGGAATGTTACAAAGAACAGTGCCACACAAAATGCTAATGTTCTACCGCAAAATGCCAAATCCTAGTTTATCCTAAATTATTTACAATGTTTATAAACAAAACATGCAGAGGGGCGGAGTGTAAAAGGTGAATTCAACTCTGTGTCGAAAATGTTAATTGTGGATCCCTCATAAAATGCGTTAACTACATCACTCATAAATTCACCAAAATGGGAAAAGCAAGAAACTGTAATTGTCCAATCATCATCTAAATAACATCTGGCGAACAGGAAGGAAATCACTGGTTGTTTGTGATATTCAGAAATGACGATTGTGAGAATGTGGAGGTGGGGAGCAGTGAAATAATGATCAATGTTATAGATGACACAAAGATGGGCGGGGTGGATCACAGTCAGGAGGGAAGTGTTCGGCAACAGAAGGATAGAAACAGATTATTCAGATAGCCAGAGCAATGGCCTGATGAAACTTAACACCGATAATTTGGGAATATGCAAGTCAGAAGTAACAAGACAAGTGAGTACTCAAAGGTAAGTATGAAAGAGGAGGGCTAAATTTGCTCCTTTTTTCTTTGCAGCTGGGAAAGTTAAGGAGGGAATATGGTACAGGTGTACATGAGCAAATGGGGTATGGAGGGGATGAACAGACAGCAGCTGTTTTCCTTCGTCAAAGGATCAAAAACAAAGAGACACACTTTTAAAGTGAATGTCAGGGGATTGAGAGAGGATTTGTGGAATGTGTTTCGAACTGAGAGGATGGTATGAATCTGGAATGCTTTGTCTCGATGGGTGGTTGAGGCAGGTAACTTCACAAACGGTTAAAATGTCTTTGGATATGCACTTGCTGGCACAGACGTGATAGGCCTGTTTTTCATTGCATGACTCTTTGCAGTGGCAGCCATGAACACTCTGGTATATTCTGAAACAATTAAAAATGGCAGTTGCTGCTTTGTTCCTTTGACTGTACTCAGTAAGTGGCTATATTAGAAACCAGCATCATCTCATGCATCTTCAGCACTCACTCAACCAAATGCAGCCGAGGCCATCTCTGGGACCATCCAGTGGAATTCATATTCTCAGTGGATGCTGTCCAACAACAACACTGACACTATTCTAGCTGTATGCAACCATTAGTAAAGCGAGAGCCATAATATGAAGACAGCTTTTCCTCCATTATAATACAGACCTCTAGCAATAAGGGTGTTCTTTATCTGAAGCATAATAAATTCTTTCCCAGGTATTCACTTTTACAAGCAGCAAGTTTTCCTGTGTTTTGCTGCCAGTTGTTTATCATGGAATTTCCCAGCCCAACCTCTTTCCCATTTAACATTTTCTTGTGCACTGTCTCCCTGATCCCACACACCTCACTCCCTCACATCCCCCACACTCTCCATCCTTACTTGTTAATCTCTGAAAAACCTGCACCTCCTCTCTATAATTTATTCCAACTCCCAACTCACTGTTTTGATTCCTTCTCTCGGCATGGTCATTAGACTGGCCGTGCCTGATGTCCTATTCACCTAACCTTCTGTTCAGTTCCTGATCTTCTGCTTTGGTTCTCACTCTCCTGGTTTATTCAAATCCATCTGACTTGTACTAGAAAACATCCCCACAAGGATGATGGTGCTTGTACAGTTAAGATACAATCTGTCTTTTTTGTACAGGTCCCCACCTGTCCTGGAAGAGATCCCAATGATACAACAATCTGGAACTCTCACCCCTGAACTAGATTTTTAACAACATGTTAAGCTTTAGTGTCTTCCTCATCCTTCTCTCTTTTCCACATGGCATGGGGAGTAATCCAGGGATTACAGAGGATTATTCTTTCTCTTTCTCGCTCGCTGTCTCTCTCTCTCTCTATCATATACACACACACATTCAAACACACACAGAAAGACACTATATTACTTTGCAAAAGAATGCAAATAACCTTAAAATAATCGGAATGACAAGTGGAATGAAGTATTTAGTTAAAGGGAGGATGAGAGAAATTGTGCTTCTTCTGGATGTCAGTTTGCTCGCTGAGTTGCAGAGTTCATTTTCAGATGATTCATCACTGTACTAGGGAACATTATCAGTGAGCCTTCGGTGAAGTGCTGGTATTATGTCCCATTTGCTATTTATGTGTTTAGGTTTCCTTGAGTCAGTGATGTAATTTCCAGTATTGGTGATTTTATGTCCAGTTCTTTTTGTCAGAGAGTGTTCGATGGAATCAAAATCGATATGTTTGTTGATAGAGTTCAGGTTGGAATGCTATTTTTCTAGGAATTCTTGTGCGTGTCTCTGTTTGGCTTGTCCTAGATGGATATGCAGACCCAGTCTAAATCGTGTACTTCCTCATCTATAAGTAAGGATACTAGTGATAGTGGGTCATGTCTTTTTCTTCTGGCCAGTTGTTGTTCATGTATCCAGGTGGCTAGTTTTCTGACTGTTTTTCCGATGTAGTGCTTGTAACAGTTCTTGCAAGGATTATTTTTGCTTGAGCAGAACAGACAAATATGTGAACTTATTGCAGTGCTCAAAAGTATGAAAAAACGTTGTAGAGTAAAACAGGAATACTCTGTTTCCGTTAATTGGCATTACAGCATCAAGGAGTTCTAATTTCAAGCTTGTCAGCAAAAGAGCCAGGAATGAGATAAGGAAACACTTCTTTATTGAGAGAGTTGTTAGGATTTGGAATGGAACTGCCTGGGAGAGTTGTGGATGAACATTAAAAAATAGAACTGGATATGCATTTGGAAATATGAATTTACCAGGCTGCAGAGATAGGGCTGGCAAATGGGAGGGGCTTGGGAGACATTCCTGGAGCTGATGCACACACAGTGGCCAATGGCCTCCTCCTGTACTTTAAGGTTTTGCACTCTATCATGTGTCTGATGTGAATAAAAGTCAGGATCCGATTATTTCCCATTGTAAATACTCACGAATATCTGATTATTTAGTGCAGCATAAGCATTTAAAATGCAACTACTGCAAGTTTAGCTTCATTAAATAATCTAATTATTACTCAGAATATGAATATTTGAAATGTTGAATTCCAATTACGAAAACAAATCTGTCATTGCTTTGGCACAAATCTCTTTGAAAAGGTTTGACTTTTCACTTACACGATAATATGCTCATCGTTTTTGTTCACTGTCTGCATTTCAAATTAAATGACATTCTTTCTAAAAGTTAAACGTTTTCAAATTGTCGTTCACTAAAATTTGATAGCACAAATCATTTAGTTAGTTTAATATTCACAGAGCATTTTGAACTATAGCCATTTCTAATTCGCTGACAAATAGCTGAAGCTTGTACATTTTAGTGAGAAATTGAACTGATTGATTATATATAAATATATAAGAATGCTAATTCTATTTGATTATTCAATCGTTTGCTCACCCTGAACATGTAATCACTCAGAAGCCAACCACTTTCAAAATGTTGGAGTGATAATGCATTGTTTTGAATCCTGACATTGTGTGTGTAATTCTGATCACCAAAAAAGTTACATCCATGTTGTTTGTTTGATACAAAATAAAATGTACATTCTTTATTTCTGTGTTAGAAAATCTTGACAGGAGTTTATAGTTTTGTTCCATAAATATAGAATCAGCCTAATTCTTTTCAGAGATTATAGTTCATTTGAATAATCATAGTTGACGTCTTATTTTTGCGCAATTCACGAAACATAGCAAATATCTGATTAATACATGGGTCACCCAACAGATTGTATCTGAAGAAAACGGCAGCAAATGACAAGTCAAGAATTACGTTAATAACCGAACTTGACGGAGCCTGTCTGGTGTAGGACACGTCACATATTGCACTGGCATTCTGGTGAATGTAACAATGAACAACATAACTGGAAGTGTTGGGCTAACGCCCCAATCCAGCTTCCTGATCGTACACATATCACTCCCTCACACATTCAACAATTGAAAAGAATCCAGAGGCTGGGTGAAACATAATACACAGAACAGTACAGCTTAGTGCAAACCCTTCAAGCCTTCTTGTCCTGCCGAACTTTTATCCTACTCGAAGTTCAGACTAACTGACATACCCTTCATTGTACTATCATTCATGTGTCTATCCAGTAGTCACTTAAATATCCGTAATGCAGCTGACTCCACTAACGCTGCTGGCAGTGCATTCCAAGCACTCACCACTCTCTGTTTAAAGAACCTACCTCTGACATCTCCTCAAACCTTCTTCTAATCATACTAAACTTATGCCCGCTCGAGATAGCCATTTCCACCCTGCGAAAAAGTCTCTGGCTATGAACTCTGCCTATATCTCTCATCATCTTATACACGTCTATGAAGTCAACTCCCATTCTTTATTGCTCCAAGGAGGAAAGCCCTCGCTCCCTCAACGCTTCTTTGTAAGACATGCCATCTAGTCTCGTAAGCATCCTGGTAAATCTCCCCGGCACCCTCTCCGAAGTCTCAACATCTTTGCAGTAATGAGGCGACTAGAACTGAATACAATATTCCAAGTGTAATCCCAAGAGAGATTCTTGGCGCTGCAGCGTAACCTTGAGGCTCTTAAACGCAATCCCTGGCTAATTTAAACACCAGACATCTTAACAACCTTATCAGCTTGGGTGACAACATTGAGCATCCTATGATATGGACCACACGATCCCTATGGTCCTCCAGTCTACCAATAATCCTGCCTTTAAACCTGTATGCTGCATTCGAATTCGACCTTAAAAAATGAATCGCTTTACACTTATCCAAGTTGAACTCCATCTTCCATTTACCAGCCAATCTTGTCAATGTCCAATTACAACCTAAGACAGCCCTTAACAATATCCATAACTCTAACATCTTTATTACATTGTAAAACTTACTAAAGCACCCTTTCACTTTATCATCCAAGTCATTTGTAAAAATCACAAAGAACAGCAGTCCCAGAACCGATTCCTGAAGAACGCTACTGGTCACCAACATCCAGGATGAATCCTTTCCATGTTCTACCACCATCAGTCTTCTACAGGTCAGACAATTTGTATCCACACACACAGGTTTCCGTTTCCTTGTACCCCATGCCTCCTTACTTTCTGAATGAGCCGATCTTATGGTAACTTTATCAACCACCTTGCTAAAATCCATGTACATCACATCCACTGCTCTACCTTCATCAATGTGGTTGATCCCATCCTGAAAGAATTCAATAAGTTCCTTGAGGCATGATTGTCCCTCAAAACGCCATGCTGACTATCTCTAATCAAACTATCACTTTCCAAGTAATCATAAATTCTGTTTCTCAGAATCCTCTCCAATACTTTTCCCAATACAGAAGTAAGACTGACTGGCCAGTATTTCGCAGGATTATCCCTATTGCCTTTCCTGAACAAGGGAATAACTTTTGCCACCCTCCAATCATCAGGCAATACTTCAGTGGACAGTGGGGACGCAAGGATCATCTCCAAAGGCGCAGCAATCTCTTCCCTCACTTCCTCTGGTAACCTCGGGTGCCTCCTGCCTGGTCCAGGGGACTTATCTATCCTTATGTTTGTACTTCAATCAGTCTGTACTCACCTTACTTTGTCTACCCCCTGTCCAAACAACTGATTGACTGCTTTCCATTTCAGGGCTATATACAGTGCTGCCCTCCTGAGCAAGTACAGTTCCAAATTTCCCATGGAATGGAAAAAATGTGAATGCACCAATGTCTTCCTGATGAAGGGACTGTGCTCAAAGTTTTCACTCTCCTGCTCCTCGGATGCTGCCTGACTCGCTGTGCTTTACCAGCACCATACTTTTCGACTCTGATCTCCAGCATCTGCAGTCCTCACTTTTTCCATTACTGAGGGCTGACCCCTCTGCACACAAAGCAAAGTAAGGTATTTGGAGCTGACTGTTCAGTTCTGGAACATTGCATTTGATTAACACATAAATTAAAAAAGAAATTACAATTCAACAATTATTCATTCAGTCCCAGAGTTACAGTTTTAGTTCATGGAAAGGCAGTTTGATAACAAACAATAAATGACTGAAGAACTGCGAGGTACAGAGTATTCCGTGTGCTATATTCCAGGCTGGATGTCCTTTACCTTAATGTTGGGAATATTATCAGACTGATAAGCGAATGAGATGACATTTTTGCAGTGTGACATTTTTGCCATCACAGAGATGTGTTTGAGGGTGGTCAGGGCTGACAACTCAATATTCTGTGGTACAAGAACTATGGACAGCACAGGAGAAGGGTAAAAGAGAAGGTGGCGTTGCCTTATTAATTATGGAGTCAATGACTGCATTTAGCTAGCATCATATCTTGGAAGGGTGTTCAAATGACGCTTTGTGGGTTGAGGTTAGGATCAAAACGATCACAAATGCACTGCGGGGGATATATTACCGACTCTCAGATAAAAGAAAATACAGCAGCAGATATATAACCAATTCACTGAGGTGTGTAAAAACAATAATAGGATTTTTATATTTAGACATTTCAATTCCAAATATTCATTAGGACTGTGATTTTTTTTAAAGAGGGGAAGATGACTTGACATTTATTCCAGAGAGACTCTTATATCAACATGGAGCAGATACAACGATGGGCGGAGCAGTGCATAGGCGTGACTGTGGGGAGCGAAGCCAGTCAGGTGCCAGGTGGGAGAGCATTGCAGGACCAGTGACCGTGACTCAAGCATTTTTAGCTTGTTAAGGAAAAGACCAAAAGAAAAAGGCTTGAAAATTAAAAATAATTTGGATGATGGATGCAGATCTTACCAAGAGAAAGACAGGATCTGGCCACAGTACAGTTACTTCTGGGTGAAACTGTAACAGAACAGCGTATAGGTGGGGGGTGGGGATCACATGCTCACAATGGAATTGATGAGAGTGTCACCACAACGTGTTACACCAAAGATGAAATGTAGGAAAACCAGCCCGGAGAGCCTGGGATATTTACACATATTCAGAATGGAATTAACAATGAAAGAGAAGCTTAAAACAGGCATAAAGGGAGCAGGTCAATGGAGGTCCCAGAAGAGGAGAGAACGTGAAGGTCTAAACTCAAGAAAGTAAGTAAAAGAGCAAAAAGAGGGTAGGGGTGCAGCGGTGATAAAAATATTAGTGGGCAGTATTTTCAAGACTCCAAAGACATTTTATCGGTTTATTAAGGGTAAGAGGGATAACTAGAGAAAGAATAGGGAGCATTAGGATCCGAGGAGGCAACCTGTGCATCGAGCCAGAGAATATGTCAAAGACCTATTACATATTGGTCTTCAATTTGGAGGAGCAGTTACTGTATTCAATGTCTGTTCCTGACAGTGTGACCTTGAGCAAATTGACACAGAAGCTGAGGAAGAATTGGAAGTTGGTGTATGATAAAATGTGGCCAAATCCCTTGATTCGGATGAACTGTATCTTAGACTGATGTGGAAGATGAGGGAGGAGATTACAGGTTCTTAAACGTTGTGTTTCGTTTTTTTTTTAGTTTTGCCTCTGGCCACAAAGTTGGTATGATCGAACATGATAACATCTAATGTAGGTTTAACTTCCACACAGAAAGCTAGAAAAAAAAGCCATGGGATTAAAGACCACCAAGTCTCACCTCAGTGGGAGGGAAACAATTGTAGAAAATTGAGATAGCTGTTGAGGAATGATCACTAAATATGTTCAAGGCTGAGATGGACAGAGTTTTAAACAAGGGTTGCAGGGAAAATGCTGGAAAATGGAATTGAAGGTTATCAGAATAAATGTACCCTAATTGAAAGGAAAAACAGAGTCAGCGAGCGGATGGGCATTATATCGCTCATATGTCTAATGGTAAACCTTTTCAAATAGCCTGTATTCACTGGAACACCAGCATCTCTCCCTCCAGAATGAGACACAGTTTGGAAAGCAATCAATAGATTCAAAGAATTCACAAATGCAGTACTAATAGACAGAAAAGATCAGAGGACTGCGACAACGTGGATTGGCTGTCAGGGTGAATATTTGCATCTGTGCAGTCACCACGACGAGAAAGAAAACCTCAGCAAGACACTCTCCAAGTCCAAGTATTTTGGTCTGGTGTCAAGGGGTGCTTAAGTCCCAATCAATGCATCACTGTCGTGTTTCCCTCCTGCCTTAACCAAAACTAAATGTGGAGTGGTCTATTGACGTGCTGTTAGTGGCAGAATAGGTCGTAATGCTTTGGTTCCAGAGGCTTTGGTGAGCAGAGGCTCAGCCAAAGGTACAGGTTAGCTCACGTAAAGTCTTTTTAATGCTAGTTTGACAACAGTTGAGATGGCAGTTAGGGCAGTTGCACGTTCCACCTGCGGGATGTGGAGCTCAGGGAGATTTTCACTGTCCCTGATGACTACACGTGTGGGCAGTGCAACCAGCTGCAGCTCCTGGGAGACAGTGTTCAGGATCTGGAGTTGGCTGTTCTCCGGATCATCCAGATACAGAGCACTTCAGAGATAAGAGCTTTCGTGAGGTGGTCACACCCAAGTCCCTCCCTTCGTCGTGTTTCTTTAAAGACTGTCATATCCCAGTCCCATGTAAAGATCCACGCCCTGAGTTCATCAGCCTTACCTGTCAGCCGTGTTGCATTTAAATAAACGCAATTTAATCCAACAGGCGTTCCTTGCTTCCTGTCGTGTTCCAGGCAGAGAGTAGCTGGACGACAACCAGGAATGGGGAAGGGAGTAGGCAGAGAGTGCAGGAATCCCCTGTGGCATTCCTCTCGAAAACAAGTATACCATTTTTGATACTGACTTTGTGGTGTTGGGAAATGGGTGTTAGGAAATGACCGTTTAGGGGAAAGCAGCAGAAGCCAGCATAGTTGCATTACGACTGGGTCTGGGAAGCAATGGGAAAGGAAAAAGGTAAACAGGGTCTTAGAAATGAGAGATTCTGTGGCCTCAAACGGCAAACCAGGATGGTGTGTTGCTTCTCAGTTGTCAGTGTCCAGGATGTCTCTGAGTGTCTGCTGGAGTTGGGGGGCGTCGGGGGTGGTGTGAACTGTTAGAAGTCATTGTGCACGTTGGCACAAATGACACAGGTAGACATAGGAATGTGGTCCTTCAGAGTGATTACTGAGAGCTCGAAGAAAAGTTAAAAAAACAGGACCTTGACAGTCACCTGATGACTTCCATTGTCATGAGCTAGTGTGGCTAAGAAAAGGAAGATATGGCGGATAAGTATGTGACTAAAGAATTGGTGCAGGGGGTGGGATTCATATTTTTTGATCATTAGGAGGTTTTCTGTGACAGAGTTGACCTGTTCAAGAGGGACTGGTGGCACATGCACTGGACGGGGGACCAATATCTTGGCAGCCAGTTTTGCTCGTGCTACAAGGGAGTGTTTAAACGAGATTGGCAGGAGGTGGGACCCTCGAGATCAGGGAGGCAAGTGTGAGGCTGGAAGGAAATACAGTATTCATGAAATAGTACGTTGAGGAGACAGACCAGGCTGGAACACGATAGGGAGCAAGGAATGCCTGTTGATTAAATTGCATTTCTTTCAATGTGAAAGAGCTGACAGGGAAGGCCAATGAATTCAGGGTGTGGATAGATACTTGGCACTGGATAGTCTAGCTATTACAGAGACATGGCTGAGGGATGGGTAGGACTGACCTTTAATGTAAAAGGATAAATGCATTAGGAGGGACAGTGATGGTGGAAAGTGGGAGGGGAGTAGCATTTCTAATCAAGGGGAGTAGAAAGCACTGATCGGAGATAAAATAACTGATGAATCATCCAGTCAGGCTTTGTGGGTGGAACTAAGAAATAAGAAGCGGATGGTGACTTTATTGGGGTTGTAATATAGGCCCCGAAACTGTCAACAGGAATTACAGTAACAAAACTATCTAGCGAGTTTGGGGAGACTTGCAGGGAACATTCGGGTTGTCATAATAGGGGTTTTAATTTTTATAACACAGACTGGAACTGCCAGAGCATTAAGGGATTTGATGGGATGTGTCAGGAATGTTTCCTCCAGCAGTATATAGAGGGTCCTAATCGGGAAGGGGCAATATTTGACCTACTCTTACGAAATATATCAGGATAGGTGAGTGAGGTGACAGTAGATGTGCACTTTGGGACCAGTGACCATAGTTCTGTTAATTTGCAAAAAGTTATGGAGAGGGAAGAAATTGGTCCATAGATTCAAGTTCTAAATTGGGGCAAGGTTAATTTTGATAGACTCAGACAGGCGTTTGCAGGAGTTGATCAGAGTAGTCTGTTTGCAAGCAAAGGGACCTCCAGCAAGCGGGAGCTTAAGATCTATATGTTCCTGTGAGGATGAAAGGAACGTTGACAGGAATGAGGAACACTGGATAATCAGAAATGTTTAGGCTTTGACCAAACAAATTGTGGAGGCGTGGCTCAGGTAGAGGCAGCGTGGATCACGGAAATCCCTGGAGGTGTACAGGGGATATCGGAGTTTACTGAAGAAGGAAATTAGGAGTGCGAAAAGGGGGTATGAGATAACCTTGACTGAGAAGATCAGGGTGAATCAAAAGAGGCACTTTAAGTATATTAAAGGAAAATCATTAACTAAAGAGAGAATAAGACCCCTCAAAGACCAAAGTGGACATGCATGTGTAGTACCATAAGAGATAGGCGATGTCCTCAACAAATATCTCTCCTCTATATTTACAGTGGAGAAAGATATGAATATATGGGAATTTGGGGAAATTAGTGGTGATATCTTAGGGACAGTCTGTATCACAATAGAGGAGGTAATTGATGTACTAGAATCTTTGAAGTTGGAGAAATCTCATGGTCCTTACCAGATATATCCAAGAACACTGAAAGGGGCTAGAGAAGAATTTGCGGGGGCCGTGGCTGATAATTTTGATCATCAGTTATCACAGATGAGATCCCAGAAGACTGAAGGATAGCAAATGTGCACTTAATCAAGAAGGACTGAAAAAATAAAGCATGGGAAATACAGACCAGTCAGCTTAACATCTGTGGTAGGTAAATTACTTGAGAAGATTCTGAAGGATAAGATGTACATGCATTCGGAAAACGGTTTGATTAGGAATAGTAAGCATGGCTTTTTGAGTGGAGGTTCATGCCTGAAGAATTTGTTAATTTTCTTTGATGACATGACCAGGAAGGTTGACTAGGGCGGGCCAGTAGACGTCCAAATGTGAGGTGCTGGACAAGAACAGCAGATCAGGCAGCATTGGAGGGGAAGGAAAATCGATGTTTTGGCATATGCCTATCATCAGGAATGTCCAAGATTTCGATACTCCTGCTTCTTGAATGCTGCCTGACCAGCTAGGCACTTCCAGTGCCACACTTTGCAACTCTGATCTCCAGCATCTGCAGTGTTCACTTTCTTCAAGAGTGGTAGATCTGGACTATATGGATTTCAGTTACACCAGAACAGGATGAGGCTTTTCAGCCCCTGGAGTATGATATACAG